>NC_142836.1:3750000-4375000 GCF_061612785.1 Hesperophylax consimilis
GCTGGAGTGTGGCTCGGTTATTTGGAATCTTCATAAAGTGGGATGCTCCACCTTGTTGGAGAGGGTTCAGAAAAAAGTTTTTGAGATTTCTCTACATGAGGAGCGCGGATTCCATCCGGCTATATCCAACGAACTTTCTTCTATGCATACTTGGATTCCACTTTCAAGAAAAGAGCTCTCTCAGCTCAAAAGAGAGGGGTTGGTATGTCGCTACCCATTTTTTTTAGATTGTTGCGGGGCTGTACAGAAAATTCAGCTATTTTGGAACGCTACGTTCCCGATTACCGATGACTATCGAAGACACAATAGCATGATCGTAAGTTATTCTATATTCCTGTCTTTAGAACCAACCTGCCAATGGTTCTTTTGGTGATTATATTGTTTCTGAAACAAATATCCTTGGATATGGACTATCGTGCGTCAGCGTTTAGTTTTACCCTTATGAATTTGTAAATACACTGAGAAAAAATAGTAATGTTGATTTATTTAATATCTCTAACTATTAGTCATCCTGTTATAAACGGAACTGCAAGCTATTTACCGATAAAGTATTGATGGTAAATTCGTTATTATATCAGAACACATATTAATCCCCCTTCGTTGGTTTTAATAATATATCATGACGAAATGCAAAAATGTTAGGATTTTTATGAAATTATTCGGAAGTCATGCTAAAACATTGGCATTTTACTTAAAATTTATCAGGATATCTATCAATTCATTCGTTAATGGTCTACAACCCTCTTTTTAACCAGAATAAAAATAATTTGAATAGATTTTTAATAAATTAGCCTTATTTTTAATCAGGACGTTTCGCATCTTCACATCTACGCAGTATTTTTTTTATTGAACTAATTATTTCTAATGTATTAGGCATTTAAAGTAAAAGATTATTATATTACTACGCATTCCCAACTACAATATTTTTTCATGAATTCCTATTTTCCACACTCCTCAAAGGTTAAAACTCTGTTAAGCTCCATTAAAAACGTTTTGTTATAAAAGGTTCACTGACTGCTTTATGTTCCGATTGTATGTTGTAGTACAAGAAATAATTGATTGAAATACGGATCTCTAAGATAAGCTCAGCTTACGACCGATCGTATTCATTATTAAGCTTAGCTTTGAGAAGATGATGAATTTGGGTTTGAAATTCTAAACCTCTGGAAAATTACTAGTCAAGATGGGAATGAAAGAGAGAAGGGAGGTATAATTATAGTACGTGTTGGAAGAAAAAAGGTAAACGAAAGTAGAACGGATTGAAAAGGTGACGGAAGTAATTCAGGTCTAGTTACGAAATTAATTGAGGTGTTCGATTACCAATAGTGGTCGGGCAACTTAATTGATGGATTTGAAATACCACAGCGAAATAATGTAATAATTTTCATCTGCCAATAGTCCTTGAATATATATATTATTTTTTTAATGGATGTTTGGCCTCCGTGGACGAGGGGTAAATCTCTTTACTAGTAAGCCGAAGGTAGCGGGATCAAATCCCGGCGTGCGCAAAGTAAATTTTATTTCATTAATTTGTTTTATTTCACTTTATTTTTGTTAATTGAAAAATTATATATAGTATACTTGCGGCACGTTTTAGAGTAGAATATACTCTCAGTGTAAGACCACCAATCAGAATTGAAACGTTTCTTGAAATGGCTTTATGACCATATCTGAATAGCCAGGTACTCCTCTACCTTCCTTTTCTCCATATTCTTCCCTTCCCCATAACTTTCAGCCTCAAAACATACCCCATTTGGGGATGTCATAGACTCCAGATGATTGGGAGCACTTGGGACGGTATTCCTATAAAAAATGTACAAAAGCCAATAACATCAGGATGCCCAAAAATGATGCTTAGTTCGTTGGTGAAAGACCTAGACTGTAGTTATGTTAGAGATTAATTCGTAAAAGATCTGAGTTTATTAAATCTTAGTAAATAAAATATTCTTAATTACCCAAAAAGTGGATTATACCATGAAAAATATCATTATAAATTTTGTTAGGTTAATTCAGCAAAGCTGTGATTGTTCCTTGTACCATCCTGTGTTCCATTTGAAGTTTTAAATCATCGTCAATGTTGATTTTTTTGTAAAATGTGTTTCCATCAAAAAAATAAATTGTTTTGTATTTGTATTATTCAATAGTTGAACTATTTAGAAACATTTCTTATAATTATGTAAGTATTTTACTACCCAAACCAAAGACAGAGTTATTAGCCGCTTCAAATTTTTGCATGCAAAAGCAAGCAATGTAGGTAAATATTTTTTTTTATTTCTTTATGTTACTAACGTAAAATAAGTAATATAATATTTCAAATAAAACCCATTAAAATATATTAAACAAAAACCAAGCGCACAACTCATGCCGCTAGGATGCGCTTGTGTCGCACTTTGCCATCAGAATGTATGGGAAATGTCAAAAGTGGGCATTATTAATATTATAGGGTGGTTAAATAAGTCCAATTTTTTTTTTATGGTGTTGATCGTTCTCATTGCACGCTAACCTATTTTGTTTTTTTTAAATGGAATTTGAATTGAATACAAGTTTGTAAAGTCTACTGAATATTAATTCAAACATTAAAGTACATACCTAGATATATTGTTATCAATTTTAACAAATCACGTTTTTCTAACTGTATTTTGTTTTTGTTTTTCAGAGGGGGTCCAGAGACCTCAGTGACCACACTTGGAAATGGAAACCTTCCTGTTCACTTTAGTAACGACATCGTTTGCAGCAAAATGTGAACATTTTGGACAAGTGCTTATTTATTATTATTTTCATATAACTTTTTCACATAGTAATAAAATATAAATTTATACTTTCCAGCAGAGGTATCCCTCGAATTTACACCTTTTTTTGTTTCTTCGAAGCGTCAACTAAATTTATTCCTACATGGGTGTGTAAGAAAATGATTTTTTCAAATGAAATACAAATAAATATTTGAAATTATACTATCAATAATGCTAATTTCAGTTGCGTGAATTTTCTGCTTAACTATGGTTCAATGAACTCTGGAATTTGTTTTGAATTTAAATATATTTTTTAAAACTGGAACTGATTGTGTAAAGAATCCAGACAAGCGATAAAGTACCTCCATATACCAAATATAATACATTTAACAGTAAAATAGTTCAATTTCCATTTTCAAAATTGGAACTGATTTGTCAAGAATTCAGACTATTTCGTGATTTTTCACGAGTCTGCGCTATATCAAAATACCAATTTAATTTGTGTGTCTGTCATGTAAATAATTCTGTTCTATGAACCCTGGAACTCGGATTTACTTAGAAAAGTTAAAAGTCATTTTCAAAATCGAAAGTAACTGATTGAGTGAAGCAAATATAATATAATATTTTAAAAGAAAAATATTTTAATTGCCATTTTTAAAATTGGATCTGATATGTCTAGAATAAACCAGTGATAAATCACCTAAATATAAATTAGTACATTTTCGTAAATGTTTTTCTTGATCATTCTGCATCTCTTTCGTGGTACATAAAACACCCAGTGTCTTCCTTGAGAACCTCAAGAAGACTGTGTTTTTAGTTCCTCTTCAGAAATTGTACCTGTTCGGATGTGTCTTCGGATTCAACTTTTAGCCTAAGAAATCCAACAATTACCCCGTAATAATTATCCCGTGGTTTTTTTACAGGTCTGCAGAGGCGTATATTTTTAAAAACTGATTCAGTCACATCTGTTACTGTAAATATTCATGGCGTGCTCTTTTTTTCGCATATATAGAGAGGTTAAACTGTTTTGAAAAAACATTTTATGGAAACAGTATAATTTATATAGTATATTTGTAAAATATAAGAAGCATACAAAAATATCGATGAAAAACATTACTATGTTTAGGTTGTTAATCATATTTATCGGAATGTTTTTTATGCCTTTATTGAATTTGCTGTGTTTTAGAATTAAGTGCTTGTACATAATAATAAACAATTCATTTTACAATGAAACATAAAATAATAATATATTGGTAGGTGTTAATTGCTGTACAGTGATGGAGCAAATGTTTCATACTGATGTCCTACTACAGAATGGTTTAGGTATGCCAAGAAAGGTTTTGCTATTCCATTCTCTTATTAATATGTATTCATATTATTAATCACATCGTTGAAACGGTGAGGTATTGATAATTTTGATGGGCGTAAATCTGATTGTATTGGAAATAGCATTTTTCTGAAACGAGGTGAATGATTTCACAAAATTGATATTTTGGTTCCATGGTTTCTATTTGCAGAATGACGCAAATTTCTATTTTGTAAAAAAATCCATTACATCAACCTTTCTATGGCTTATGCTATATACAGTGTGTATTAGAACGCATCGACGATTTTAACCAGCTTTTCCAGAGCATGTTGGGAGCAAAATTCTAGATGTCATTAATGATATTTTTATTCAATTAAAAACACTTATTTTATCAAACGTCTCTGTTTTTTTCTTCTGTATGTAGTTTCTGGAACGAGATGGAGAAAAATCACGTGATGCGTTAGGTTGTAGCCAGTGACGACGTGTGATAAATAAATATTTTCATTTTATATTTTTTCTTTTTAAATCATCGCACAACATCATTGATATTATTATTTTTACTCCAAATATGCTCATGTTCAGGTATCGCCGGTTAAATTATTTCGTTTGCCCACTAATATATTCTATTTATTATTAGCTTCACACCTAGCGGAAAAAATATAAGTGAAATCAATTGGATAAATAAAACAACTCTTTTTTTTAATTAGATGTAAGTTCTTAAAAACGAATTATTATGAAAAAAAATATTTTCCTTTTCTCAGTTGATAAGTTTATACAGAAAGCAGAAACAACATCAGACAACTGTCAAAACTTGCGTAACGTTAGAATAATTGAATTAATAGATACCCATAAGTCGGCGTTAAAAAGAAACCACACGTATTTAATAACTGTTCCACCAATATCCGAGTTTATCCCCGACTCCGAAAGTCAATTTCCCAAAAGCTGAAATTCCGAATGACCAAATTCATGAATAACAAATTTGCAAGATCCAAGTTTTTTTAAACCTATTTACAAAATGATTCAGAATAAGAAATTTAAAATGATTAGAAGTTCAGAATAAAAGGCTTATTATTATTATTATTATATATATATACAAAATGATTCATTCTCCAACATAATTTACATAATAATATTTCATATCAAACATAAGTTTCGGGCAAAAAGTCATATTTTAAGGTAATTATCTATCGTTTTAAGGTATTTTCTAGCTTTGTAAAGTGATATTTCACTAAAATGGCGCTATCAAAATTATGCATTAGCTCTCGACATTTCAATTATATCGGCATTTCGGGATTTTTGTTTATGGGGCGATTTGCCCAGACATTTTAATTATTTTTTTTTGTATTCTAGAGTTAAACGCAACAAACGTTATAATCTACACTTTAACAGATAGTGTGAATTTAACTATTTTATAAATTTGCACTTTTTGCAAGTTATGCTTTCAAATCTTAAGATTATTTGTTTGCGCCCGTATATATGTTATATGAATTGTTTTGTAAATGACGATGAGAGAAAACGAGAAAATACCTTAAAATAAAGCTATATATTAAACATGTAAGTGAAGCAGCTGTTTATTGGATAGACCTGCGGTTGAATTAGCTCCATCAAATCTCTTAAATAAAGTGGAAATCTTCGCCATAAGTGATGAAGTCAAGTAAAAAACAATATTCGGCCAGCGGCCCGGCGTAATGGACGGACTTATAGTCGATTTTGCCTTAGCAGGCTTGGAAAATCGATCTTTCCGTGGAGTTTTTTTAAATTATTTCTGATGAACGTATTACTAAAATGTCAAATGTTTCTAAAGGGATCCCTCGGGGAGTTACTAATTAATCGTATAGTAAAAAATCTGGTGATTACCGCTTATTTTATAGTTGAAAATCATTTTATAAATTTTTCAAACCGTTTTACATAAAATAATATCCTGTTTTTACTAACCTTAAATATAAATAACTTACATCCGTAGTGATTCCTCTAGAAACATTTGAGATTTTAGTAATACGTTCATCAGAAATAAATCAAATGTGAGCGTCGAGCAAACCCCCTTTATTTGAGTCCTATGTCGCATTAAATGCCATCTATGAACTTATAGATTATAATGTAGTTATGTTTACCCTTACATTATTTTTTAAAGCGATTTTTTATAGTTTAGTGCTATTATGCATGAATGTAAATATTGTTAATGCTTTTATAAATATTAAATGTTGACCATTGTTTAAATGAGTTATACACAAATTATTTGTGATTAAGTGTACATTAAAAAAGCGGGATTTTACGCTTAGTAATTTAATATGTAAATAGAAGTTTCACTTCATTAAGTTAAGTTCACAAATCTTTAATATTTTTAAATATCTAGGTGTAAGTTATTTCATAAGTTTTCAAAAATTATTCGAATTTTTGTAAATAGCTGAAAACAATTAGATACAAATAAACTGATCATAGAATATTTTTTATACTTTTGTTTTATTTAATACATTAATGTAAAAACCATGCACGACTTCTAACTCCCGTAGTCAGAGGGACGTCGGCATCTACAATTATTGAGGTGTGCTGTGAGGCTGAAAGGGATGAAGAGGGAAAGGTTCTCCATTTTAAGAGGTGCATATGGGTGCCGCCTCCTCGGGAACTATTTATTGAGTCACTTCAAGCCGTTAGCTGCGTTTGGTGAGTTAAAAGGGTTGTTTGGATTTATGGGGTGGTTTTTGTCCAGGTCTTAGCGCCGGATGCGTCTGCCCACGGACGTGGCGGATTGGTTCGGGAGAGGCCGGTTGAGGTACCCTTTAATCTTTACGGGATACACTGACCCTCAGATTCCTACCCACTACTCCTACCTTTCTTCTTCACACAACATCCCCAAAGATGACGTAGGCCCTGATGGACATTATGGAAAAAATGAAGATAGAGAGTTCTTGGCTAGTTGAAGCTGTACACATAATATGCTAACAGCATACTGAAATCTGAATCCGAGACCTCTAGATTCCCAACCGGTGATTTTAACCACTCAACCACGTAGACCGTCAATTGTGAATAAGCAAAATAGCTTCTTATCATTTTAGGCACTAAAATTAATTTTCTAAGCTAGTTGGCTTGTAATAAAAGTTTATTCAAAACTACAAATTTCAATAAATTCGATAAAGCTTCTGGATTGAATATTTGGGAGTTTAAAAGAGATTTACTATCTTACAAAATAGCAGAAGAATGTTATTCTAAGATAAAGTTCGTGTAAAGCTTAATGGTAATCTTAGTGGGATATACAAATATTCAAACAGAACGAAAACTGAACTCTAGATTTAAAGAACATTTACGATATTACAAAAATAAAAGCACTTCTTCAAAATTTGCAGAATATTTTTTTATTGAATAATCATGATCCGCTTGACAACAATAAGCCTATTACCCTTTATATATGTATATATATAAATAAAGGGTTTTAGATTCAATTAACTTTAATAATTGGAAATCAATAAAGGAACAAACGATCCTAATATAACATTAATTAATATAGGAAAAGTATTAATTTATTTTTAGTTTGTTCACAAGATCTAAACAGTATAACGCAATCAAATAAATTTCAGTCACATAATTACTAAACAATTAAGAAAACAATGCCATTTAACGTGGGGAAAAAAGATTTCAAAATACCCCAAAGAATGGAAAATTTTTTGTCACAAATACTTTCTCAATAAATATTTTTAACCGGTAATAATTCATTTTAGACATCATAAAATTTGAAATTGAAATACGTAGAATCATATAATTAAGTCGTCTAAACCTAACCTTTAACTACAGTTTGAAAATGGCCTTGAACGAGGAACAGCTGTCGTAATGTAATAATTAATGTCGAAACTTAATAATAATATTCTCAAATTTGATTAAAATAGTTTTTTTTTATAAAAATTGAGAAAATTCGAATAAATAAACTTAAAATAAGTAGGTAATAAGGGTAGGTATAATATTCATAATGTAAGTTTTTTAAATATGTTTCGAAACAAATTAATTATACTTTATTCCACTTTTCGAAAATTTCTTAAAATAACTCGTCAAAACTATCTACCGTCCAGACATCTATGATATATTCTGGAAAACTTTTACAATATTGACATGGCTTCTCTCTCTACCTTTGTTCCATTGAGAGTTAAATATGTAATACATTACAAAAAAAGTTTAAAAAATCGATAAAATTGCCTATGTATACAGCTTCATTCAACAATTTAAATTATTGTTGAAATAACTCTTCGTTTTACCGAAAAAGAAAAACAACTCTTAAAGTTAACCGCGACGTAAGTAATAATCTACGCGCTCACAGATGACGTTTTTATTCATTTATTTGATACAAATATATTTTCTTCAAGTTATGCTAAAAAATATACATATAAACATAATATACATATGAAATATTTGTTTGTACCCGTACATAAGTAATATTAATATGAATTAATAGTTTTGTCCGTATAAAAACTCCATTCAAGAAAGACAAGCAAACACAATATTATACTCGTATCGGTAATTAAATCCAATATTGTACTTGTATGTTTTTCTTGAAATAATCGAGTTTGTACAAGGACAAATCTATTTATTCATATTGTTATATACGGGCGCGATGAAATAATTTGTCTTAATATTTTAAGCATAACTTGCGAAGGAGTATTTCTTATTTTTGTTAGAAATATGATTAATGCCATCTATGAACGCGCAGATTATACAATTAAAATTATTACATCTAGCCTTAATTTCACGTTCTAGATTGACATAATGTTGTATTAAAAAAAAGTTTTACTAATGAAGAGGAAAGTACAATTTTCCAAATGATACAAAAGCAATACGGCATTATATGAAAGCACAAATTCACACAAACTATATTTTTAACAGAGGGCTTTAGGAGAAGCTTTGATAAAAGTCCGCCAGGTTATTCTGACCCTTTGAAAATTATTTGACCCCTTTCAAAATCATTTCAATTGCATTATGTTTATTATAGCAATTTTAGCATTGCATTTTATTTGGTTGTAAAACACGTTATATAGTTATTATATATTATAATCTTTAAACATTAAAATTCAGTCTCCAATTCTAAAATAATAATGTCTTAATGTACCGTATAGTGGAATTTGAGTGATTTCTGAACGAAGAGTTTGTTTGACATTTTCTTCAGCACCATCTGGCGGTAAATTTTCCAAGTAGTTCAATTTTCTGGTCAATTTAATCCCAGAGAGAATTTTCTTTGCAAAACTTATCTCATAATATAAGACATGTAATTACTTGTAGTATATTTAATAATTTTAAAATAATCGGAATAGATCTCATTCAGAACTGAGAAATAAAATCATAATTTGCAGCTTATAAAAGTTATTGAGAGATCAAATTTTAGATTGAAACTGTCAGCAATTTATTAATTGTAGTAGTTAAAATTAGATAATAATATTTATGTAGGAATCAGCAGTGGTTTTTAATGGTGACCGTAATAGTTGATTCAACAAGCATTTTTATGATTCCATATAAAGCAGTAAGAGCTCTTTTGTAAGTACGTTATGATCAATTAAATACATTCGTTACCCCTGCGTGCTTGATACTTATGCCTATTGTATGATCTTTTGTACGTGCGTTATGATCAATTAAATACATTCGTTACCTCTGCGTGCATGTTACTTATGCATATTGTATGATCTTTTATACGTATGTTATGATCAATAAAATACATTCGTTACCTCTGCGTGCTTGTTACTTATGCCTATTGTATGATCTTTTGTACGTACGTTATGATCAATTAAATACATTCGTTACCTCTGCGTGCTTGTTACTTATGCCTATTGTATGATCTTTTGTACGTACGTTATGATCAATTAAATACATTCGTTACATCTGCGTGCTTGTTACTTATGCCTATTGTATGATCTTTTGTATGCAATTTTTTCAGGTCGTACGTGGGTAATCTAATTTTTAAATTCTTTTTCGATTTCTATTATTTTATTAATGTAAAATAAAAAATATGATTATTTCACATAAAATCCATTAAATGAATGGAAGAAAACCTCTGCCGCTGGAGAGGCACTATGTAGCACGCTGCTATCAGAATATATGGGAAACCTCAGAAATTGGAGGTATTGTTAATATTATTTGATTAAAGTTCAATTTTAAGTTAATAGTAGCAGACTCGTTTTTAAACATTACTCTTGGTCACGTATTTATCCATTTCATCCCCCCCAACTAACCCTTCTTCTGAAAATGTATGTATGGCCCACGGGTGATACTACAACAATCAAAATGGCCCCCAATGATAAAAAGGTTTCCCACCCCTGAAGTAGAGAGGCCGATAGATTTTTATTAAGGCGATGCACTACGTTACGTAGGAATGCGAAATCATGTGTTTTTGGTTTGAAAATATGTTCGCCTAGAAATCTTTCAGATGCTTTAAATTTTCAGATGCTTTAAATTTCAGATGCCGCGAGTATAATACATCTTGGCCTTTGAAATAATTCAGTATTTTTTACATAACTCTTTTTATAAGCCCAGAAAACCATAATTTATAAAGCCTATGAAAACTGCTTTAAAGTTCAAAATTTCCTACTTACGAACCCATTTTCGGTTATGGTATTATTGTATTATGTGGAAAATTAAGTTATTTATAAAATGATCAGAAAACAATTAAATATTTATGCCTGAACATCCACAAAATAAAATAAAAGGCAGTTTTTGGCCATGTTTTTTTCTTGCCTAAATCAAAACATCTGGATGGTGTTTAGCGGAAATTTAAGTTGTTTAACTTATCGCCATCTACGTAAGGAGTGTTATTGATGGCGGCTCGATTCAAAATATTACACGACGTAGTGCATCGCCTCAATACTCGTCATTTTGACAAACGCTTACAAATCTAAAGTGATCTAGGGTTAATCTTTGCTCTCAAAAATAAACAGTTTAATACATACCAATTTTACCTTTATGATTGGGCCTCATAGTAGAGTTGCATTTATATTACGATAAAGTTTATACAATATCGTACAATATCATTAATGCATATTGGTAGATAAAAGCACTCTACCCTCTACGTTTTCCGGTTGAGTGACACAATCTCAAATGTACCCTGAAAATAACCCACATAACTGATACGTCGTTAAAAGGTATTTATAAATAATATTCCGTCATACGATGATGTTCAGAGTGTTTAGTATAGGCCGCCAACATAATAACAATCAACAGTCTAAAGCTGTTAGTGTAAAAAACATTATGGTCGTCGAACTCGTAACTTTATTAAATAACTGGAGCTTTATCTACCCACTGGATTAAATTTAAGCTTGCGAGACGATAATAAACTCGCTTATGAAAGTTCGGGAATGACTTTGAAAACCTTATAAAATAATGTAATTCCACACATGTGTCCAATTTATAGCTAAATGCGATAATTGAAGGATAATACTTCGAAATAGAGGAAAAGATAGTTATGATAAATCTAGATACGGTCAATTCAGTTTTTTCACAAATTTGGTATAATTGAACCGAAAATTCTGAAAATTAAAACTTAATTAAAAACCATTTGAAAGTTTTGGTTTTTCGCACAAAGTCTTCACATTTTTTATTTTGAAATGCGGTATAATGGACTTGAAATTCGTTAAATGGAAATAAATTAAGCTACCGTATGCCGATTTAAAACCGCATTTTATATTCAGAAATTCCAGATAAAATTTGATTTTGCGATTGAAACTGTGAATTTGTCGCAAATTTATGCACACATTTTTTCGAAAATATCAAGTACGGATTTGAAACTTTGCAAGTGGGAATAAATTAAGCAACTGTTTCTAACACGTATTTCAACGTAACGTATTTCAACGTAACGTATTTTGGAAATTATTTTTTTTCTGTGGAAAAGCAGTCTGTAAGCACAGCAGATTATTTGGCCATTTTCTTAGATAATATGACACATTTCCGGATGATAGGTTACATTCTAATAAATATCTTATTTTAACGAACATGATACGTGCCGTTTAGGCTGGACCTTTTTAAATCATGGTTTTTGCTGTTGTTAATTGATAAATGAAGATGAATGAATAAATGGGGTAACTAAAGTTAGTAGTACATGACTATTTTGTTTCTTTTTATTTTTATTTTTTTGTTTTTTATTCAGCGTGACTGGTAGTATAATGTAATCTAAGTCTGCAACGTTGCGTGAGATATAAACATTATTTATTAAATTTGAAGAGAAACACAAACAATAAAATAAAATTAAAACACGATAGATATATAAACCTTCCTTCCTTAAGTCCTTAGGGAGGACGCCGCATTATCTGCATCCGTCTTTAATCGAGTAGACATCTGAGCCATACGACAAATACTTTGGTTGACATCCGTGCATCACCTACTCCAGAAGCTGGCTTATCTGTATGCATTGTTGTTCAGCTTGGCTCTTGCTCTCAGCTCAGATGTGCTTAAGGCAGTGCAGTGTGTCTTAATGTAATTTAAGTGGGAAAACTGTATTGTTACTTCATTTTAAATGTATTGATTCAACTATTGTTTTGATCTCGTACCGAGGTTTTGATATAGGACAATATGTTATTATTATAGCGATCTTATGGTTAAAAATAATTGAATTCATTTTTCTTACTGTGACGAAGAAATTTAGTTCCGCAAAGACTTAAATTCTATTAACAAGTGCTATCATGCATACAAACGCTGTGTTGTTATAAATAGGTACCTATTCAAAAGACATATAACTAATACCATTGTGAGTATATTTTAAAAAATTATTAATTTTAGTCTAATAATAAAAAATTTCATTTTTTTGAACTTTTCTTCTCTTTTCATGTGGCAAACCATTTAATTTGAAAATAATTCCAAATTATTTCACCTGTATGTTCCTTCCAGTTTTTTTTATTAGTCACATTCGCTTTTAAATCTAAGAGTCTTCACCGCAGTTTGACATTTGCTTCTTAAATATTTTAAGCCAAGCATAAAAAAATGTATACAATAAAAATCATTTTATTTTAAGAAAAAATAATTATTAGCCTGAAACACAAATCATGTGAGAAAAAATAAATGCAGCCGACTGAAATCGAACCCGCACCCTTCTGACTGCCGGTCAGGTGTACTAAGCCACTGTGCAACGTCGGATTATTTTTAACTGACAAATAATTCAATAAAATAAAGACCGGCAATCAGAAGGCTGCGGGTTCATTCGGCGGAATTTATTTTTTCTCGGAAGTTTTTTTAATTTATATTTGAGTTTTAGGCTAATAAATATTGCTTATAATAATTTGTTATCATTTGTGCTTTCCTTGAAAACCTCATCTTGTAAACATAAGTTTATCTTAAAAAAAAAAAATATATATATATATATTAGGTGAACATCGAAAATTCTAATAGAATCACTACGCATGAAATCAATTTTTATTGTGTGGTATTTATTATCAATAAAATTTTTTAAATACCATTTTAGATTTAATTTATTTGTAAAGGTAACATACTAAAGGTGAACAGGAGAAAAACGTGGAAAAAAATTTGTTAAAAAATTGAAAAAAAAAAATACTTTGCCCGGCACCCTGTATAACTAGGATCTCCTAATAAATCATCAGATTTTAAATAATATTTATGAAACTATCCTGCCTAAATCATACATTATGATAGTTTTTATGTAATTTTTTCAAATATTCAGCAGTACATTGAATTCCTTGAAGAAAGCGTCTCGTCAATATCTGGAAGGTTTATTCATAATAACACTTAAAATAGATTTCAATGCCTTCGATAGTGGATTTATTGTGGTTTTTCCCACATCCCTTCACTTAAATTCAACCGTAGGTTGTGATTGAGTTAGAAAGCGAAAATGTATTTTTTGTGTCTTTAATTTGGTGTTTCCAATTGCGTTTATTGTCAATTATAATGACTAAATATTTAATAATTTTAGCACATTTTACATTTCATCTATTTGTGTTGATATGTGCATTTAAATGTACATTTTTTTTGTTCGACTGAGAATTGAACCTTTTTCTCAAAGGACTGACTCTTAATTGCAGGGACTGGAGAAAACAACGCTAAAACTTATACCAAACCCTTGTTGGATAGCACCGTCATTTTTTTCGTATATTGACTGCTACATGCCATCAAACGGGATATGTTGTGAGCTGGATGTAGTGGGGAGTACCTGGCTAGTCAGAGCTGGTCACCAAACACGGCCAAAGCCATTTAAAGGAACGTTTCAATTCTGAATGCTGGTCTTACACCACAACAATATGGAACGTAGCGAAAATATACTATATATATATCGTTTTAAATGAGTAAATTCTGAAACAACACAAATTCTTAAAAAAAAACATTGATTTGAACCGCAACCTCCGGCTTTTCAGTTAAGGTCAAAAGCCTTACCTCTCGACCACGGAAGCCGTCAATTTGGTCTAAAATAAGTTATTAGCCTACGGAATTATCAACTATCGTTATGGGGAGCGGTTGCGCGGCCTTTTTCATATTAAAAAATCTTTAAATTTGAATTTGAGGCCAAAATACCCAACCAAAATGTGAAATTTTTTTATTCGAAAGGATAAGTAAATGTGTTTAATACGTGCCATTAAAAAATGATTTTTCGGATTGTAGAGTCAAACCTAAGCATCATTCTGTTTAATCGTGTCCTAAACACAATCGTCAACTTTTATAGAAGAGAGATAAAAAATAATGTACATAATTATGTGTAATTTAACGTAAATTATCATTTTGAATATATTTATGATGAAATAGCCGGTGTGATATTATCATTCAACAGATGAACTCTCTGTTTGAGTTTTCCCACACTCGTAGCAGCAAGGCGTAGAGTTGTAGAGCCGGCTGATTCTCGTAGCAGAATCATAGAGCCGGCTGACACTCGTAGCAGAGAGTACGATCTTCTTCAGTTTTCAACGCGCTTTCGCCGCATATAGTCGTACGTGAGCGCCAAACTTACGCTCAGTATTGTCTGGACACGCAAGTTAACTAACTTCGGCAAGGGTGTGCCTGACTTGAAGTTATCTTATTTTGTTGATCTTTGGTGATCAATTGTTTGTGCAACATTGTGGGACTCAATAAATCACACACTTTAAAATTAAAATTACACAAGTGACGATCAAACATTTAATACATGTTAAAAAATATCTTGGTTTACGCAAATAAGATTAAAGTTAAGTAAAAATAATAAAGATTTAATAAAAATAATACATTGGTGCAAATGTGAAGCTGAATTTAATAATTTGAATAGTAATATTATTTTAACATAAGCATTTTTTAAGGATTTTAAGGATCTGGATAAATTTCATAATAAGGTATGTTTTTTGTTGTAGAAATAATTTTGAGTTTGCCTGAATTTTTTGGTTTGTTAGTTTCCTTGTACAACTTTCTTGTTGTTTAATACCGAAGAGGTTCTGTAATGATTGTGATGCCTTTGAGGCAGTTAAATATCTCAATAAAACTTGGGTAAGTAAGCGGTAATTAATATATGTAATCTATTTGGCGCCATGCCATCAACATTGTGGATATATTTTTATCATAATGTTTACTTTCATCGCATCATTTGCTTGGTAATTACAAGACCTATATATAATAAGGATAATTACAAGACAAATAAATAATTAATGTAATTACAACGCCAATAAATAATTAAGGTAATTGCAACACCTATAAATAATTACAGTAATTACAACACCACTAAATAATTACAGTCATTACAACACCTATAAATAATTACAACACCTATAGATAATGAAGGTAATTGCAACAACTATGAGTAATTAAGGTAATTATAAAGCCTTTATATAGCTAATCGAACGAAAAATGTAGCACGGGTTAGCTTATGAGAAGATAGCGTTCAAAAAACGGGCCGCTAAAGTATGTATGTCAACTGGACCTACTTCAGTGAAACCACGCCCGATGTCTCGGTGACATATCATCACCATATTAATTCATAATGTTAGAGTGTAATTAGGGGGCAACAACTATAAATACATTTAATTTTAAAAATGCAAGCTAATGTTTCAAGATTTGCCAAAAAGAAGCCATGACTGCTCCAATGCAAAATATTAGCATCTGTCCGTCAAACAATGGGGTTTTAGTAATCAAGATTTATATTGAAAAATATTGCATCCTCTATTTAAACTGTTGAATGATTATGGTGAAAAACAGGTATGTATCTTATTTACTTTTTGAAATATAATGAATTATACCTATAACTACAATGTGACGGTTAGGGCCATTGTGTTGAGGTTTTTTACAACCTTTTTCCTTAAAGTTTACTGCATACCAAAACCACCTCGCAAAATGATGGTACTAATCTGACTATCTCTTTATTTCAGTATATCGTATCATTCTAGCTCGATCTGTACGATGATTGGTCACTGTCCTTTGGTGTCAGTTGTTAGTAGTATCTAATATTGATATTTTTGTTTTATTGAGTTTGATTTTCCAATGCACATTTGTTACTTACATTTTGTTTACTTTGCTACATGAAGGGATACGTTTGTTCTGAAACCGGAAACAAAGTAAACAAAATTTAAGTAACAAATGTTAATTGTCAAATTAAACCCAACAAAAAAAAAATGTCTAAAAATTGTTACATAGTTAATACCCAAGATATACAAAACATGTCATACTGATATTAGTTTCGTTTATATAGATTATGTTCTATTAAAAGTGTACATAATTAAATAAATTAAGCAATTTTTTCGGATAAAGCTTTTATTATTTATTTTATACCAAATATTACACTCACATGTGATCAGCCGTCAATACGACGGTCTTGGTCTTTATAGGTATAGAGCAGTATCCGGTCGTAATAGTGTTATTTATGGAATGGTTTGATACCGTTTTATGTTTTAATCGTAGGTAGCTTGTACACAGCAAATCATCTCAGCTTAATTTCCACAGTAATATTCCTCTTGATAGTTTTGGATTGACCTTTTAAGTGTTGTCCGCAAGACTAAAGCCACTCAAAGTCCAGAATCGAATTATGTTTTTGGATTCTCATAGTCCAAGGATGAATGCTTCAGATTTTATATACAATATCATGACGCAATTAGTGAGTGGATTCGTGGGTCCCCAGTCAAAAAAGTGACCGCTGCTCTAGACTGTTGACAAGGAATGGTTTGTTGCTCCTATTTAAATCTTGAGGTTTTGTGAACTCATCGTAGGTTTGGCAACCGTTGTGAACCAAAAAAAATTCAGGGTCAGCAGTCTAACCGATGCAAAACGGTTATTGCGTAAATGCTGAAAGTGCCACACACCAAAACCATAGATATAATATAATATATGTAGACGGATCCATAAACCTTGTTATAATTCCCTTATGTAACAATCTAAACATATATTCATGTATCGAACGTGAAAACAAGATTTACTGCATTTGACTCGATTGCGACTAAGGTTGAACACCTGGCAAGTTTGATGACTCCTTTTTCTAAACCATAATGTTTACGAGTTGAAAAATGCACCACAATAATCGTTACTAAGCGAATCGAGCCGGAGAAAAATCAAAATATTGACAAACCAGTCGCTGTGCGAAATTATTATTCTCACCTAAAAACACCTGCGTCTGAAACGAAAACAAGTTGTGGTAAAGATATTGACGTCACAAGAGGGCTTGCTACACTGAAAGAAATGTTTAGGTACGATTTACCAAATTTTCAGTAATTATCTACTAAACAGTTTAGTTGCTGTGGTGACTGCCGAACTTTTAGCTACTGTTTGCTAAACAGCAGTTTATTTATGACAGCTTAACGATTCAGATATTCTAGCTAAACTAATCGGTTGAGACAGCTTTCTGTGTTTAGTTGTGTTACCTAAACTGTATTTATGACAGCTTAACGATTAAGATATTCTAGCTAAACTAATCGGTTGAGACAGCTTTGTGTTTAGTTGTGTTACCTAAACTGTATTTATGATAGCTTAACGATTCAGATATTCTAGCTAAACTAATCGGTTGAGACAGCTTTGTGTTTAGTTGTGTTACCTAAACTGTATTTATGACAGCTTAACGATTCAGGTATTCTAGCTAAACTAATCGGCTGAGACAGCTTTGTGTTTAGTTGTGTTACCTAAACTAAAAATTATATACCTAAACTATTTTGTAGTGTTCGGTTAGAAAAACTGAACTGTTTAGATGTAGTAACCTTATTATTTAGTTAATATTACAAAATGGTTAGGTTGATTAACTAAACTTCGGTTGGAATAGCCCTACCGATATAGGTGTTTTAGCTCTCTACTGCTAGCTAGCTTTAGGTACTGTAGCTTAGCTTTTTGGTTAGATTATCTAAATTAAATAGGAAGTGCAGTTTAGCTGAAAACAATACAGGGTGTAGGTAAATGTAACCACCATCAACTCGAAGGATTATACCCATAATTCAGAATCATGGGTTAAATACTTTGAGTTGCAGGTAGTTTATTACAACCCTTTTGAGAGATGAAACCTAAATAAATAAATATTATGTTTTGTAAGACTAGAAAGTACTTATTAAAAACCTCATTCATATAAAAGTTATTTTGTTAAGAATCGTCTTTCAAAATATCGTTTACAGCTACCAGCAAAGCCTCAAAAAAGAAAACACGTTTGATCATACACACATTTATATTATCATTTTTTATTATAATTTTTTTTAAATATAGTAAAAGATGTTTGTGTCCTGATTTGGCAAATTCTTTTCGGCGCTGCCTGTATGTGTCTAGTAATTTACCTTTAGCAGCAATTTTTTGGGTAGGCCCAAAACACACATATGGGGTGAAATATACAGCTGCGCTTTCTTTATTAAAGACTTTGGTGATTTGAAAAGCAAATTCATAAAATCTCTTGCTTGTAATGGATCTATCTGGATTACCCTGCAATTCCTTACTTATAATAGTACTGCACAGTCTGGCAGAATTGTCCAACAGACCCTTTGACTCAAACTGCATTAAAAGTGCTTGCCGTTCATTGATTGATAGGAGATGATTGCGTAAGTCCTGGAAAACAAAATTAAATTGCATATTGATTACATAACTAATAACCACTTCTATAATCATCATAATATCAGTCACAGGATGGCTATTCTACGCTGCCACTACTAAAATACATATATCGGAATGTATAAAACAATTAACCTAAGTTACTTAGGTATCTGAAACTTACTAAAATTATTTAACTTACATTCGAAATTTGCTCTTCAAAAGCTTCTTGCGTTATTCTTTGTGATTTGTTTTTATTTTCCAACAAGGAAATGTCATTTACAAGGAAGTCATCGTGTTGATAATATATGGGCGTTGTTTGTTTGGAAGTTGAAGGTATATCTTCAATCTGAAACAAAAAGCGGGTATGTACACAAAGGGGAAAGAAAGGGTGAAGGGGTCAAGCTTTGTTTTTATCCTTTTGGAATTGCTTGACCCCCCCGGCAGTCGATTTATTCATTAATTACAGGAATTATTATTTTAAATACTATTATTTTTGTATCAAAATCGCGTCCGGTACAACTATTTCCAAATGGTTAGCCAAAAAAGGCCTAGGTAAACAATATGTCATCATTACTGCTTTTAAAAACTTACACTTGTGACAGGTGGATTAATAACATCCTTGAGCGCATTAATGTGTGCTGTAGGCAGTGCCCGGTGCTCTACAGTCGGAATCAATTCTTTAATATCATCTTGAGATATTATCAGGAGTGTTTTCGAGTCTATGGCTTGAGTCTGAAATAAAGAAAAAAAACGACGAGATAATACAAAAAATTTCAAAACAAGAAAATAAAATTTTTATTTTTCAAAGGAATGAAAATTATTCATTAAAAAAATGTATATTTATACAACAGCAGATACCGAACACCCTGTATCATGAATCAAGCGGAGATAAAATAGTTTTAATAATGAAATTATTTCATTTATATGAAAATTTCAAATGTAAACATTAACACACCGGGTCACAGGTATATACATACAGGTCACCCTGTATTTAAAAAAAATATCCCTCCCAAAAAAAAAACAACAGAATTCAATGTTCAAAATGTTATGTCCGAATTAATAATTTGCAATACACATTTATTAAAATATAATATATACGATTTCAAAACTAGTTTGGTTGGTTCTAGTTTCTGGCTAGGGTAAAATTGTAACTTAGAAAATACTACAGTTTCAAACAACATTCGTTCAATACAAAATAATACTGGCGGAAACAAACAAAGAAATAAAGGCGCCCTTGAGGTGATTTTGCACAAAAACGGCGCTATACAAGTGATCCAATTATTTTTTTTTTTATATACCACTCTCTGTAACTTGTGTCATGACTCCTGACACAATCTTGGTTGTAGCGTCAACACGCACTCTTCAAACTAGGTACATAATAAATACAAATCTTCTAAATCTATTGCGTAGGTACTTGAGTCATGGAATAATGAAGGTGCCAGTTTCTAAATCAATGGATATTATCATAATATATAATATCATAGTTCCATGATCTAAATTCTAAATCAATAAAAAAATGAAAAAAAGAAAACTCACCTTTAAATGTTTCTATGTAAGCCTCCAGATTCCAAGAAATTAAATAATCCTCCACGGTTTTGTCTGCCATTATCACTAGGAACTAGGAACAGCGGTTAACATAAATTCAATTCAATTCAAAAATAAATTCGCAACGCGCGCAACGAACGTCAATTCACGTATGGTGCGAACTGTGGCGATCTGATAACTGCGTCGTAAATGAACACCTGCGCGATAAACAGATCTACCAAAGTTCGGGAGATTTTAACTAAAGTTTTGTTGCACTTTGCCTAAGTTTGTGCAAAGCAACTAATTGTTATGTAAAAATACCAAATTTAGATATTCCAACCTCAGTTTTGCTAAATGAACAAAACATTTAACCAAACTAGATGTTTAGTTAAATTTAGCTAAATACTTTGGGAAGTAACACATAAACTTGAGTTACTAAAGTGAAATAGGTTTAGTAAATTACTTTAGCTTGATTAACCAAACCGATTATTTTGTTTAGGTAAGTATGCTTTTAGTGTGCTATTATTAAAGTTTAGTTGTAATAGCTCAAGCACATTTTACTAAACAACGACGGTATCTGCACATAAAGTATTTTAGGTAAAGTAGCTGAACTTTAGGCGATGGTTACACAACTTCAATTAGCTTAACACTTTAGCTAACTCATTTTTTTCAGTGTAGAGAATTTATAAATAGCTAAAAACACCACAATATTCGGCCGTCAAAATTTAAAAATTAACACGAGTGGACGGAAAACCTCCAGTTAAATTGCGATCTGTTAATTATAATTAAAAATTATAAATTCCTGAGTGTCAACTGAATCCTCCATCACGGCACAATCATTTTAAAGATTACAACTATTTCTAACGAGCTGTTTACGGCCGGCACTCTATCAGCTGAATCAGACGCATCTGTAATCATTATAATAATGGGGCGTCACCGTGTGCCGGCTCTTATAATCAAACGACTGAACTGCCCACTGCCGGTGATCACCTAGAGGCTGGCCAATCCCTGCTGCATTGATGCTGACAACCTAGAGGCTGATGAATTCCTGCTGGCTACCGACTGAACTGCCTACTGCCACTGATCACCTAGAGGCTGGCCAATCCCTGCTGCATTGATGCTGACAACCTAGAAGCCGGCCAATTCTTCCTGGCTACCAACTGAATTAGCCATTGATGCTGAAAACCTAGAAGCCGGCCAATGCTTCCTGGCTACCAACTGAATTAGCCATTGATGCTGAAAACCTAGAGGCTGGCCAATTCTTCCTGGCTACCGACTGAATTAGCCATTGATGCTGAAGCCTAGAGGCTGGCCAATTCCTGCTGGCTACCAATTGAACTGCTTGAATTGCCACTGCTCCAGAAGTCGCCTACGCCATTTGCTGTATCGTATGGCGCGATGATGCACAATGTGCTCCAATCTGAAATTATCGCTGAAAGAATTCCGGTTGTATCAGTTTTCTATCTGTGTTTTAAATCCCAGTTATATTGAAATACATATAACTATTTCTCGTGAATTGGGTTGACTGTAAAAAATTGGAATTACCTATAAGCTACACTTTTGTACGTTCTGTATACCAGTGCAATACTTGTAATTAAAATGTGAATTTTGATTCGAATCGTCTTTCTTTTATGATGGTTTGGATAGAACACCTCACGGTGTTTTACTTAAATCATTACCCAGATTGAGGACTGATGTGTGCCGGTGCTTATTATTTACAGTCTTTTCTTGTTCAGGCAAACATGTCCCGTACAATTCATTTAGCATTTTAACAAAATGAATCAAGGTAAGACTATTTTTGAGTTGGTAGAGGACAATTATTATTGCTTTCAGGAACATTAATTGAAGTACCTATATCTTATTTTGAAGTGCGTATGTGTGTGTATATGGGTGTATATACTTTTATGTGAGTCTGGTTAAATAAAAAACTACTGTGTTACTGATTTGGTGAAGCAAAAATAATAATAAATATTATTCATGGCTTTTAATTTGCTAGTCGGTAGGGGCTCATGACATTTTGCGACCCGTCTTGATGAAACTATTGGCGTATTACATTGCAATATTTTTGGACAGTTGTGCAAGTACTAATTAAAATAGTTTTACTAAAAAATATTAGTTCGGTGGATATTGAACAGAATCGATATTTTCTCTCTGAATTTTCTGAAAACTTAAATTCCAAACTTGTGGATTGAGATTCCATTATTAAAATAAAAATATTTATTAAATATATTTTTTTATAATCAAGGTTTGAACATAGTTTAAATAGCTTGTGTTTTGAAAGCAAATAGAAAAAAACCGTTTAAGCAAAAACTTTTTTTTAAACTTTTAACGTTATACCCATCAATGTAATATATCATTGCAGAAGAAGATAATACTAATAAATCTAAACTAAACATGAAACAGAACTAGACACAGAAAATTTTAAAAAAGATAGCGGTCACAACTAGGTATCAAACCCAGGATCTCTTTTCTTACCGGACAGCGTCTTAAAAACTCGACCATTGGGACCTAGTTGTAAGTAAGTCATATATTTGTCGATCTGATAATTTAAATTCAGAATTAACAACATCACCTTTAAACAGTTTTTCCCCATATTTTTGGCATCTACCTTTATAAACGGCCACAACGTTCTAATGAATTGGTGTGTAACCTAGGTAGTGTCTCGGATAAAAATATCCGATTTTTATTTATACAGGATAAATATTGACTTTTTTTAAAGTCTAAATGAATAAAATTCATAAATAACAATAGTAATAAAATTCATGCAAAAACAACTTTTTATTTTTTGTGACCGTTATCTTTTTTTTGTTTTCTGTGTCTTGTTCTGTTTGATGTTTCGTTTTGATTTATTAATATTATCCTCGTCTTCAATGATAAACGATTTAGTTTATCAGGTTTTCTTTCTCATTTAAAAAAGAAGGGATCTCATTGCTCTTGATTTACTTTGGTGGGGAAATTACAATAGTGAGTTAATATGATAGTTTAAAAAATGAAAAAATGAATTGATTTTAATTTATCATTGTAAAATTATTAATAATTATATTTTGTTTCACCCACTGAAATTATTGAAATAAAAATAAAATATTACTTTGAATTAATTGTGGATGCCGAAAGTTTAAATACATTTTCAACAAAATTGTTCACGCCTCCTTTCCATCGACATAAAAATATTATAATGCATTTAATTCCAACCGTTTCCGAGTATACTCAGTTGCAATATGGAATCTGTGGTAATTAGTTACTCAGCCTCCCTACTCAATGCACCCTTACATTACGTAGACCAAACAGTATTTTTTTATTTTTTTATTGTGACCATATTTTTTTATGACAAGGCACAATTAGGCAAAACACAGAGGATAACAAATTTTTTAAAGTAATTATTATTGTGTTTCAGGCTTATAATTATTATAATAATTAAAATAAAATAAGTTGGTTTAAATACCACTTTATTGTATATATTTATAACCAACCGGTTTCAGTTCAGCCCGAACCTTCATCAGGGTTAATAAAAACATATTAAATTAATTACAGAGGTGTATGGGTACTTATAGTTAAGCTGGAAGAGGGAGAGAGAACATCAACTTTGGTGGGGGTGGAAGACTTAGGTAGGAGAGAGGGGGTAAACATAGGTGCAGGAAATGGAAATATATTTAAAATGGGGCTGTTTGTTAAATCTAATTGTTTATTTACTTACCTGATGAAAGTTCGGGCTGAACTGAAACCGGTTGGTTATAAATATATACAATAAAGTGGTATTTAAACAAAGTTATTTTATTTTAATTATTATAATTATGTATACCCACAAAGTGTTTGCTACAAGTGAAAAATTATAATTATTACTTACTGACGGCCGGCATAGTCCAGTGGTAACGCATTGGACTGCCATTCCGAAGGTCGCGGGTTCGAACCCGGCGTGCGCAAATAAATTTTATTTGATTAATTTGTGTTATTTCACAATTAATTAATTAAAATAATATATAGTATATTTGCGGCACGTTCCAGAGTGGAAGATACTACCAGTATCGCCCTGGTGTAAGACCACCATTCAGAATTGAAACGTTGCTCCAAATGGCTTTAGTCGTGTTTAGTGACTAGATCTGAATAGCCAGGTACTTCCCCACCTTCCTCTTTCCCTTCCCCACTTACCTTCAGCCTCACAACATCCCCCAATTGGGGATGCCATAGTCTCACTGGCTCCAGACGGGAGCAGTTGGGACTCTTGTGAGGTATTCACTATAAAAAATAAAAAAAACTTACTGCATAATTAAGTCTTCGATGAATTAATCAGCAAGAAATAAGATTGAAAAAACTATTAGAGATTTACATTTATCAAGACGATCGTGATACACAGGCATGATCAATGAAAAAAATAGCGATCATTTTATGTGGATTGAGAGTCACTAGATCTCAAGTATAGAACCATAAATATATAACAAGGCCAATCTTTCACACACTTAAATTGTTGATCGCCGTTAATTTTTTTGCTTACTCGAGTCATTAAAGGGAGTAATTTACTATAAGTGCTATTACATGATACTTATGAGAATGTCGAGGAGTAAGATTCTCGTAAAGCAATCTGGAAGTTTCAGGTGCAAATTCCGCAATGCGCAAATAAATTTGAAATGATATAAATATTTCACCCATATTTGCGGCATATACTCCCAATATCGCCCTTATGAAAGATTACCAATCAATTTTGAGGTGTTGCGTGAAATAGCTTTAGCCGTGTTTGGTGACCAGATCTCAACAGTTACTTATCCATCATCCTCTTCTCCATTAATTTTCCTTATCACTACCTTTAGCCTCACAGTATACCTTAAGTGGGGATGCCATTTTCCAACTGGCTCCAGACGGCAGGGGCCGTTGGGACTCTTGTTTAGTTCTAATATTTAAAAAAAAAATGTATTTAACAATTTTTCTTTTACCGATTTACACATGGAGATAATTTAACTTGCATAAATTACCCCAACTGAAATTACAATAGGTCAACTGTTTAATAGGTTTCAGTAATTAATGATGCCAGTCTTACTGGTTTCAAACGGGAGCAGTAGGGACTCTTGTGCTGTGTTAAAAAAAGGACAAGAAAAATTTAAAAACATTTACTTTTGGAAAATAATGTCTTATTATTATAGTCTAGGAAAACTTTACCATTCTAAGGACCGGTTATTTCACAGAATTTGAACATTTCATCAATTTTAGAAGTTGGTTTTCAAGTTCTTTGAGGGTTATATTAAAGTTCTGTCATCATGTCAGTTTTGTAAAACAACTGGCCAAATCAACTTTGAAATTTGATAAATGGGTCAAATTCTGTGAAACAACCTCAATAACAACAGAATTTTCAAAATTATGTTTCGGCCGCTATTTATTATGAATTTTTCTTTCCAGTAAGGCATCCTTAATAAAAAAATATGATTAAAAAGCAATTTATAAAATGGAACGCGTTGTTCAAAACTTATTATCGAGTAAATATTATTTTTCAGTCAATTTAGAATGGTATAACTACGTGGAAATTAAATTTACAATAATTCCTTGCTAAAGTTAATACCGTTGAGGGACAATATAATATTCTGACGAAAACAAATTATTTTGAATAGATACCAATTATTTTATTGTTCAGGAGAGTTGAAAATGTAGTTGTGCCCCCGCATACCCAATTTCTACCGATTTATAACAAGTTTCTAGTTAAATCTTTAAGTTTTTAAGTTCAAAAACAATGTTTTTTTTAATGATAATATCTATACCTTTGTTTGGCCGAAATGTTAATAATATGAAATTCCCTCGATGGAAAAAAAATCGCAAAGTAAGCTCCGAAAATAATTAAAAACATGTTTTGTTCTGTTATTTGATATATTATGGGCCTGAAAAAATTCAAAAAGTATCTTTAAATGCAACTAAAGCATTTGTCGAGAGATTTTTGATCTATTTCAAACGAGTTATGTATTATTAAATATTTTCACCATTTTCACTTAATTATTATCGTTTTTTTATATAAGCGCGCTCCCTCTAATATTCGTATTTACATATCTCCCTTTCAAAGCATCTTTAAACGCTTACTACGGGGTCTTAAGACAAATATATAAAAGGTTTTTTATGTTTTATAATACACAGGTATCTAGAAAGCGTTAAATTTATTGCATTTGCAAAATGACTGATATAACTTAAAACATGTTTTAACAAATCAACATTCGTACTTTAGAATAACTGAACAGCGCCCATTCTTTTCTGTCAGTAGAACTTTAAATTTGGGAGGCGGGTGTACCACCGCCCGGGAACTATTTATGTGATAACATTAATGCCTGTGGGAATTTTTTTTCTTCAAGGCCTCCTTTTTGGGGCTAATGTAAAAAATAACGTATATATTTTTCGGATACTCTTCTTACACTAAGACATTAAAACTAAGATGGTTAATATTTTTGTCTAATAGGTGTTTTGTTAGCTCAGATAGAACTGGCGAAAGCGTTAACTGTCAAACAGCTTTTTTACATTTATGTAGAAACAACATTGTTACAAACAACTTTAAAATATATGCATCTTTTTAAAATGTAATAAATATTTCAATTTTAATAAAGGTATTTTAAAATGTTTCTCATTTTCTCAAATGTCAGTCTGTCTTTTTTTAATAAGGGTATTTTAAAATGTTTCTCAGTGTGTCCATTGCAATTATTTTTCAGATCTATATTTAAACTTGCCTAATACCCAAGACGCGATTTTTTAAATTAATAATGTATAACGGAATTGAAAGAATACGTCCGGCGTTTTTGTACCTGGGATAACATCCGATAGGGAACTGATTTTAACTGACGCAATTGCCCCAGAGCTTTCCGAAACTTGAAAGTATGTCTTACTTTGCCTAGGCACGTCTCTTTTCTTTACTGGAAATTTAAATAAAACAGAAACATTAATTTCCACTGATACTGTGATGATGTTCTTGAAAAAATATTTTTTTACTGAAAAATTGGTGATTGGGGGAAATAAAACATAAAATGAAAATAAATCCCGTGGTATCTCCTAAATGTTGGTATATATAAAATAACGCAAGGGTCAGATCTGTTCGGGCGCAGTTGGAGCAGTCAAATTACACAAATAATTCGAATATTATTGTTGACAGCGATCAGTGATCACCTACCAGGCGTCTACTGAATTTGACAGAGGGCGTCAAAATTTTACTGTCAGTCTCCCGCGACCAGCCGGGAAAGGTTATTGCATCGTCGAGACTTTAAGCATGGCATCACTTATGTCGGACATTAGTTGGGAACGAAACAAATGTTTCGAGAATTTAATAATGATTGGTTGTGACGGGACGCAGGTCTTGTAAATTCAGTAGACACGTAACGGACTGTGCGCGATAATTTGTTTACGATGTGAGTACACAATATGAGTATCGGATACTTACGTATCCGTATGGAAGAAGGGCCTTACTTATAATATTAAATTAAATTGGTCGCTAAATGACTTGGGCGTCATATAGGTATTAAAAAGCTATACTATTATACCATATTATCATAATTCTAAAACAATTTTTGACGTTCTCCGCTGCAGGTGCATGTAATAAAAACTATACAAGCGACCTTTTAGATTATTTTCGAACCTACTCATTTGTGCCAGCTTTCAGCCAAGGAAAATTAATCGCAAACATCAAGGTTTCCCAGGCATACTATTTTTTTAGAGACTTTGAATGGATCTATTTATCCATGCGTGCACTTTTTATCCTTTCTAGGATCCGTATTCAAAGGGATGCAAATATTAAGTGATGACATGAAATGATAGACACATATTTGGTAAAGAAAAACGTACAACCTTGAGGCTTTTGTTTCCAATGTTCTACATTTTTTGAACCATCCATAACTGTACCTATTCTAACGGTCTTACCAAAAAAAATCACTTTACAACTTTACAAGTGTTTTTGTCACGCACTGTACAATTTGTATAGTTATCTTTAACGGGCTGCTTAAGATCTGCCAACATTGCCTTTTGGCAAATGGCACATGCGCCTTATGCATGCTCGTTACCCACAATGCTATTTTTTCTCGGAAAAACGACAGCTTCGATCTGTGATTCGTAATGTGCAATTTAAAACACATTTTTGAAAAAAATGGGCATAAAATTCTTATTCTTATGACAATTTTACTATAACATTAATATTTTTCAATATATTTATATTTGGTCAAAAATGATTTGATTTTTTCAAACTTTTGTTCAATTTGAAAATATTATATTTACAAATGAAATAAATTACTTAAATTTTAAATTAAAATATTGTACATTTTTAATACTTAAATATTTTTTAAATTGAGCAAAAATCTTAGAGGTAATTTTATCTAGTTTTGAAAATGGTTTTATTTTAACGACATCTTAATAATGAACAAATATATAGAACATTTAAAATACCTTGGAAAAGTTCAGAAATTCGATGAGAATATATATAATTATTTCAAGTTAATACAACAGATAAACAACCCCCTTTGACTAGATAAGCCATGTAAATTTCTTGTTTCTTTCCATCAACTATTTTATGTCAGTTTCAATTTAACGTTTTAATTAGTAAGATTTTCACATACACGGTATTTTATCAATTGAATAAAAATTTTACTACTTTATTAGTAAGGCTGTAATTTTTGATTTAGATAATAATTTTATTCAAAATAAAGGATATAATAAGAATTAAATTTAGAAAAAGGGACCAAACACCAAGGTAAAGCATTCAGAGTTTATTTTCTGGGTAGTGTTATTAGAAAAACTCAACATGAAAAATCTTTACGTAATATTTCAAAATCTGAAAAATATTTCAAAATTTATTTGGCTTTATCTTCAAATTTAAATAATAACATGTAAAAACGTTAATAAAATCTATCAAACATATTATTCGTCAATAATTTATTTATCGGCACCGAAAAAAAGTGCGTTCTCAGAATGGAGATATTTACTATAGAGGTTTTCATTTTTACTCGAATCAAAATATTCGTAAAAATAACGATTCATTCAAACTCGAATATCATCCGGTAAACATACTTTTGGGTCCCTTTTGTAAAATTAAGTCTGTTACTCCGGTTTTTTAAGCTTCTCCTTCTCCAGTACTGCAGATAAAAACCGCATTAAAAAACCATCGTGGGTCTGAAGCTCAGAAAACTTTTCACATTTCAGGCCTTAGGCATCTTGTCCCGCTGGTTTTCTTATTTCGAGGAATTTGTATGTCAGTTTTTCTTCGTGAAATGTCACTCACTTAGTCTACATCTGGGAAAATAACGCTGGAAGATTGAGATTATTTGTTCCATAAACCTGAACAGGACAATAAAACAGATAGTATAGCCTTAATTCTATTAATTTTGAGAAAGGAATTTATTTCAACGCAATACAGATATTAGTATTCGGACTAACTCGTATAGCCTGAAAATTGTTTTAGAGGCTTTGCAAAAACTTACTATCCCGCGAAATAAACTGAAAAGATGCTTCCTAGTTTAAACGTGAGTTTATCATGTACATTTTAATAAGAAACGCTTTTATAGAGACTACCACAGGTATTACAAAACTATTGTAATGGATTATAAGCCGTGTGGAGTTTGTAAAAGTTATGCCTGTTTATCGATAGTGTAATTTTAGCAGTGGCACAAGAATAGCATAGTATGGATAGTCCTGCTTAAGTGCAGTCGCGGTTTTACAAGGAGCGAGTAGCAATTTCGAACGGAATATGGAATATCAGCACATATGAGCGGAACCTCGACCGCACCTACAGATAAACTGTTTTCTCGTATGGTGATAGTGTAAGGTACGTGCCTATCTCTGTATAAAAATAGTCATTTGGAGCAGTTCTCCTTAGCGTTAAATGTTAAGAAAATGTTATTAAGACAATAGTGATTTTTTGCTAATACGTATTAGAAAAAATCAACCCGCACAATTTTTTTTAAGCATCTATTTTAAAATAATTATTAAAACATTTAAACATGGATGTATTGTGAACCTATCCAAAAGCTGATTGGGTAGGACCGATATTTATTTAATGGATTAACTGCCATCCAGTTTCTATGTCTGCGTGTGTATGTGATTGGCACCGAAATTTGATAGAAATCATTGTAAAGAGTCTATCGGCTGAGTTTCAGCTCAATCGGATGTCGGGAAGTGGGTTAATTTAAGCTTCCAAGATTAAGTATTTTAAAAGAAAGATATAGTACTTTTTGAGCTCTGATTAACCTCAATTTGAGATTGATTGAGTATTGCGGTTGACATTAACGAGGACTACCGTTATCTAGATTAATTATTATCAGATGATCTTTATTTTATCTTCTCTCCACTTCTGGCTTAAAACTGATTTTTGCATATTTTGAATCAATACCATTTCCGATATTATATTTAAAAAAACTCACATATGAATAAGATGAGAGTAAATAATTATAGTGTGATTTACAGTTAGGTAATATTGTGTTATCTTACAAATAAATTCATTATATCAAAAGGTTTCCAGTTTGATATAGTGAATTTATTTGAAAAATCACCTAAAACTGTAAGAGTACACATTTTCACTTAAAAATCAGTTATCGTTGAATATTAGGTTTTTTTAAATTTGTATTATAATTATTTACAATATTTCATGACTTACTTATGCAATTTTATTATTTAACCTTCAATTCCATCACAAAACACAAAATTGTATGTTTAAGATTTCTCTGTGTACCTTAAAATGTAAAAATAATTTGTATATTTATTGAACAAAAATACATTTACACACATGAAAAAAAATGTTTTAATGACCTGTTTATATTACTGTTCTATTTATATTGTTATCGTATTCAAAGGTCGTAAAGACGTTGGTGTTATTTTTGATTAAAGCAAACTGATGCGTACCAAATCGATTGGTACTCGACGGATGGGCTGTAATTTTTAAAAAGTGGGTGTGTCAAGCCTACGCAAGACAGAAGTGAAACTTCTAGTATTCCTCTCTCTCTATTTTCAAATTTAATTTATTCCTCTCTCTCTATTTTCAAATTAACCGTATGAACCACAATCAATTACGTATTTCACTCGTATTACACTCACGACGCAGTATACTAACCAAGCAGCTGATGCTTGGCGTGGCGCAGTTCGCTGGTGTCTGAGAGAGAGGAAAGAAGAGAAGAGAGAGAACGTTTGTGAGCGGCTCCCCCACCTCAACAAGCGCATATGGTGAGAGAGGGACAGTGAACGGTGAGCGGTGGTGGGAGTACCCGCATTTTCGTGTCGATTCTGACTCGGTTTTACTCCGTCCCCGAAAATCCATTACGCGCCTAAAGAAGTTTCACTTCAAAAAGAAAATAAGATTAAACAATCTTGTTTATCACAGGGAAAAATAGGAGTAGGAAAGGAGGAAACCTTACAAATGTTGTTGCTTCAATTGGAAGTTCTGATGTTGGTCTTCAATATTGTATGGGCATAATATAGATGTACATTTTTATCACTCTTAAATTAGGCTTTCGCACACATCTAGGAAATTGAATAAAAACAAGGGAGAGGGCAATTTAGGTACGAACCGGATTGTTGGAATAAGCATAAAGTGTTTGTATTTTTTTCTTTTAGAAAAACCTCGCGTCTTCTGCTTATAGTTAAGTTAAGTGGGTAGATATTCAAGGGACTGGGATCCCTTGGAGTGAGGAAAAAAGGCGGTAAATATTAGTTTCCGCTTTATCCTGGGATTGATGTTCCTTTTCACACTACCATAATTCACCTAAACAAACAGATGATTTTTGGATCACTTTCACAGCGCTTTTTGTTACTTAAATATGTATCGAGTAATCATTTCGAAAAGCTTAGGTTATGTTGCATTAAAATGTATTGCCTTCAGATTTAATGGCCAAACTTGCAAATGGTTGAATTATGTAACTAATACATTATTCAAAATTATACAAATATGAAAATGTTCATTTATGATCGCTCTTTTTGTGTAACAGGCCCGCTCATCTGAAAAAAAACTTCCATCAGCTCTTACTTATCTCCAGAATTTGGATGAATTTAAAAACAAAATTATTTATAAAATTTTACCATACATAAATCTTGATACTTCATTCATACTTCTTTTCAATATTTTATTATTAGCCATATTCTCAAACTACCAGTAATTGTATGATTGCGGTTGCCTCCTTATTGTATCTTTTTTAAATGTGTGCTCAGAAGATTCTCATTTCTGAGCACAAACTGCCTCCTGTTTTATAGTGTGTTTTAGTTTTAATGTTCTTGTTACGTACATACATGTTTGTATTTTAAAATACTATATCTTTCCTGTAGGTATGTAAAGGTTAAGATGTTTTGCTTACCGGCAAGAAATTTTTTTTATTTGTATTCATTATAGATTTTTAAAATTTTATATAATTAAATATTAAATTTAAAATCAACATAAACCTTTGTTAGCAGGTATCTTTGAAAAAAAAAATTGTTTCTCTATCCAATAACTGATGCTTTTCCTCGTTCATATAATTCGGGCCACTTCAAGATCTGCAATAATAAATCCCTTCCTACAGCCCCTTCCTTAACCCGCCTAACAACGATGCCCAACCGGGAGGCGACATAGCTCCCTTGCCTTTACACTGTACAGCCAAGGGCGCTCTTGTGAGGAATCACATAAAAAATAAAATAAAGCACGTATTATATTAATTTTATTTGACAGGTGGGTTTTGAATAACCAAGACTTCTGCGATAGGTAACCCTAAGTGGTTCAGTAAGTTTAGCGGCTTAGCAGGAGTGCCCGAGTTCATAATTCAGGTGTGTTCAAGATGCCCCTGTCCATCAGCTGCGTTGCGTGCCAGAACAGGAGAGGCTGGTTTGTGGAGACCCTTTCACCTCTCCAACTGGTCTCTCGACCCATACCCTTGTGCCACATTGGAGGGGATATATTCATATGTTTGTCACTCCTGGCCACACTGATCCCTAGATTCCCAGAACTTTCTCACATTCTTTAAAAAAAGAACCACCACACAGCACCCCGAAAGATGATGTTGGGCCCGCGGGAAATTATTTTCCTCAGGGCCTCCTGTATGGGGTTAAAAAAAAACACAAGGAACATGCCTGTTAGGCGGTAAAACAGTTATTTAATTTATCAAATTAAAGCCAGATAATTTTCATAAATAATTTTGAGTACTTAACTTGTCTCCTCCTTCTTTTCCTGTGGGCGAAAACATTATTGTAGCCTCTATTAAATTAACCCACTGAATAAAACATAATACATACTACAAATGACTTCCTTGTAGATTTTAATGGAATCGAATGTCGCCAATGCTTTTATGCCTTTTGTTTCTAGCACATCTGGACATCTCATATCATTATCATCGTGCGACATCGCATATCACATTTGATCAAAATTATTTTTTTTTATGATGATGAAATATTGTTCTGTATTTGAAATTTAAGCAAAGAAGTCTTTTGCTAACTTTTGGATCACGAAACACACTCACATTGCATTAACTGTGCTTTTCTTTATTCTATGATCAAACTCCCATTGGTATCCACCCAGCGCCCACGTGACAGGCACGTCAATAATTCTTCACAAAAAAACTCAAACATCCAATGAAATTTTATTACACATAATTCAATTATTAACAATTACACAAAATACAATTATTATTACAAGATCAGATTTATAATTCCCGTGCCGTATTTTGGACCTGCGGCACCCATATAAAATAGTGCTTCTACAATATTTGGAAGATTATTTGATCTGGCTGATGTTCTAGAAGAAATTATTCTTAATAAATTATTACTCAATATCTTGAGTAAAAACCAAATCAGTCTTCCATATTTTTTACGAAGAAAACAAAATTTTATTTACGAATATATTTTCTGAAAACGTTCGCGTTACCTGATTCGAGGAAAACCTGAGAAAACGGTAGAGGTCGTAAAACTTGACAACGGTAAAACACGACAGAAGACTAACTTTATTGCTAGCTTTATTTATAAGCTTTGTCAGCACATACAAAGGTTTTCCTATTGTCTTACGCCAGAACCCAATTACATTTCGATTGCATTTTCTATATCAGCAGTACGTGGTGCGGTCGAACTATTTGAAAACATAACTTTGTACTACTTTGTATAAATGGGGGTACGTTGTTCGGTTGTCTTGACCTATTGGTACTGCGGCACCCCTAATCGGGGTATATTGTATTGCTATCGGTGAATTTAATTTATTTCTACAACCTCAACCTTAACCCGCCTCACAACGCTGCACAACCCAGTGGCGATATATTTCCCATGTATTTACACTATACAGACAGGGGCGCTTTTGAGAGGTGTAATAGAAAAAAAAATAATTTTTAATTATGTTCCACCACGAAGCTACAAATAATTTTTTTTTTCAAAAAAGACAGGAGGGTAAGTGAGCCGTACGTATGAATATTGCAGGTTCCCGTGACACCTGCTCGCCCCTTGCAGTTTGAAATATTTTCATATCTTGTCCAGATCTTAGAAATGTTTTTATTTCTGCAAGTAATATTTTGCGCTTAGGCAAATAGTGCTCTGCGTACAAATTAATGATAATGCTAAATTTTACAAACTTGCTTTTTGCCATTCTATTGTGATTTGTTGAATTCTTTTAAAATACGGCACAAAATATTCATTAGTTCTGTAAAATTAGACTTCAGGTCCAAAAAAACACCTACCCACTTAATTATAAACAATGTGTTTTACATTTCTTTTTTATTTTAATTGAGAAATTATACAATGTGTTTAAAGAAGCGTCACTATCTCAATAACAATTCTATTTTAATTTTTTCATATTATGAAATATAATAACTATAATTTTGAAAAAATGCAAATAACAATGTCCAAATAATACATATTGTTCACCATGGCAGCACCAGATCTCTAGTCACCATAGTGACCTAGTTACATAGAGAACACTTCCCAACCATTTCCCAACCGTTAGACATTGTTATTTAGTTTATTTTTTTATTTTTTTTTATAAGTAAATAGAAACAATTTTTGTACAAAATTAAGGTAGTCCCACAAAGCTGTCATATGGCAGCTTGTCTGTAGGTTTTACCAATTAAACATTCTACTAAAAACAAGTTATACATATAGGAAGATACATCAAAAAAAATTCAAGGATACATGAAATTTTCATACATTAGCTACAGCTTTACCATTTTTGGACATAATTTCTCATTTTTTTTTAAATTTAAGATTTTTATTGATTTTATTAAAAATCACTGGAATTACATATTAAAGAGTACGGCTTCCATATTTATTTAATATTCGAGGAGTTATTAGACTCTTTCCTCCTTTAAATCTTGTGGTATGTTTGTGTACCAGAGGGTGTTTGTATGAGCTTTCCCCCATGTTATCCATAATAAAAGTGAACCATAAGAGACCTTTTATTGTAAGCATGCTCTCTGATCCATATAGTACTTTTAAGTTATGTCTCTGATTGTAAATATTAGATGTGACAATGTTTTTTACTATGGCAGTTTGTAAATTTTGAATATATTTAATGTAAATAGTGCTTGCGTGTCCCCAAGTTCGAATTCCGTATCTTAGGATGGATTCGAACATAGAAAAATATAAGAGTTTAAGAGTGCAATGAGGTAAAATAAATTTTAAATTGTAAAAGTTACAAGCTAAGGATCTGAGCTGGTTACAAATTTTTGCCACTTGTTTATTCCACTTAAAACTATTATCAACAATTATTCCCAGATAAGTATATTAATTTATGAAATCAATTTTTTCACAGTCGCAAATATTAACAATTTCTCTATGTATACAGTCAAAGCTAAGAGCGGTTATTTTAGGTATATTCCACATTTTCAAACTCGGTGATCTTATATATGTACATGCATTTAGTTTTTTTAACATTAATAATTAATCCTACATCATGGGTCCATTTGAGAAGCTCGTTAAAGTCTCTTTGTAATTCTTGTATAGCTATTAAGGGGTTTTCATTTGATACTACAAGAGCAGTATCATCATCAAAAATGAATCTACGAGCTTTTTTGAAAATCTTACACGAGGCAATAACATATACAGGGTGTCCGGAAATTCGTAGTACAAGCGGGAAACTGGTGAATCTACATCACATTTGGAGTCGATTTTGTAGTATATTTTTTTTTTTTATTTGAGCTTTCGTTATCGAGTAAATCGAGTTTGAAGTTGATTTTTTTTTTTTTTTTTTTTTTTTTTTAATCAAATTCTTATAAATTATTACTGAAGATCAAAGTACCCAACTAATTAAAACTATTTGAAAGTAAAACAAATGAAGAAACTCGGATTTGAAGCATTATTTTGAAATCACCCTTCATTTAACCCGGTGTAATCATAAAATATTTCTGCTCTGCAGGGTTAAAACATCTGTTATTCAACCCTAAACACCAGAAAAAACTTTAACCCTAAAATAGCCGAAAAATATTTTTTTTTGGTTTTTTTTTTTTTTTTGAAAATGTTCAAATCAAAAAACTTTATGTTTTTTTGGGTTCCCCATGTGGTGTAGATTCTCCAGTTTCCCCCTTGTACTACGAGTTTCCGGACACCGTGTATAATATATAATTTTCGACCTAGAATTTACCTTGCGGTACTCCTGATTTGATATGTCTTGATTTACTAATTATATTTAAAATTTTCACACTCATTTTTCTATTTGATAAATAGTTTTTGAAGAATAAGAGGAGTTTACCCCGGATTCCTATAATTTCAAGTACTTTAATTATTTGTATATGGCTGAGTGTATCGAAAGCTTTTGAGAAATCAATAAATAGAACCAGTACATGTTGTTTAGAGTTAAGTTGTGAATTTATATAATTAGAAAAATTTTCAAGCAATTTATCGCAACTTTTTTTTTTGAAAACCATACTGGCATTCATCAATAATACTCAGATTTTTTAAATATTTATCTAAATTTATAGAAATATATTTTTCCAAAATTTTTTCTAATTCAAGTAGTATAGAAATCGGTCTGTAATTATTTATTAACGAGTGATTTCCAGTTTTAAAGATAGGCCTTACAATGCTATATTTTAATTCATCAGGAATGTGGTTCGTGTCAATTATTCTGTTAATTAAGTGGGTAATTACAGGACTAAGTAATTTTACATACTTTTTAAAATCATACATACGAATTAAATCTACGCCTGGTGTCTTGGAAATTTTCATACCTCCGATTATTAATTCAATTTGCTTTGCATTAGGTAGGTACATTGAATGAGGTAAATATTCTTGCACGTATTTAGACGCTCGGACATTACATTACAGTACTAACTTATTTACTACCTCATCAAAGAAGTCTGCAAAATTTTCTGCCACTACATCTGTCGAATTAGACTTTAAGAAATATTTTGATATGACTTCATCACAACCGGATTTATCTTTCTTTCCTAAAATTTTATTAATTTCATTCCATGTTTTTTTAATGTCTTTGAAACAGTGATTAAACTTATTGTTATAGTATTTAATATTAGTTTATTTAATTTATTTTTGTATTTCTTGAATTCGATTTCATACTTTTTGTTGTTAGGTGAGTTTTTTTTCCATTCATCCATTTTTTTTGGTAATTCCGATGGTTATTAGTTTTTAATTTTGTGAAGCTACTTATTTCATAAATTTTTTTAAATTTTGATTTAATTACTTCATACAAAACGTTTAGTTCTGATAATTTAAGCATTTCATTCCAGTCGGTGAATGAGATAAATAGTTCAACATTTTTTTCGGAGAGTGCAGTATAGTACTCAGCGTGCGATTTGTCTGAAGTGTGTTTATCGTAGGTAGAGAAATAAATCGTCGTCGCAATTAGGTAGTGGTCAGCTATTATTGATTCACATACGCATGAACTGATTTCAACGGTCTCCCTCTCTCTTATATAGATATGATCTAGACAAGACGCCGTTACATAGTTTGACAATACTGCTTCTCGTGTCACATCGTTTATAGTTTTAATCATTCCGAAATGAGCCATTAGGTTTTCATATTGGATTACTATCGGTTCGAGTTCATTTAATATGTTTATGTTCATATCACCAAGTATTAAAATGGATTCTTTAATGTCAATATTGCCCAATACAGTTTCCAGCTCATGGAGAAATTATTTTTTATTTGTATTTGGTGGTCTATACATTGCCAATAGATGTATACGTTTATGTTTGTAGATATAAATAGTTCCGTAAACGCATTCAAATTTAGTTGTTACTATATTTATTTTTTCAAATGTAAGATGATCCTTCACGTATACAATAATTCCGCCTCCCGATCTTTTAGTACGACAAAAGTAGTGAGAGTTAAAACCCGATATTTTGTAGAGATTTACATTATTTTCATTTATCGACGTTTCACATAGCGTGATTATGTCAATATTTCACAAGGAACTAGAAATAATTAGGAGGAAAGTATCCCAATATTTAGATAAGGATCGAATATTTAGGTTAATGGCAGTTATATTATTATTTCCTAATACATGTTTATTGGACCAGTTTTCAAAATTGTGAGTACGTTCATAATCAATTTCTGAGGTGTCAAAATCTACGTTCAAATCACCCATATTGAATAATATTTTAAAAGGCGGCAATAGTATGTAAAAAAAGTGTGAGGATTTATCAAGGCAAATAAATTGTATGAATATTTTTACGGAAGTAAACATTACCAATATATTCCTAGTTAGATTTTTGCTTTGTTCAGAAAGTTTTTGATTAAATAATTGACAACAATAAATATTTTTTCTACATGTATGAGTATACCTAGGATAAACTAATATCAATATACATTTCAATACTCCCGTGTTAACACTATAGATACCGAACAATAAATTAGAATATAATATATTTAAAGAAGAAAAAAATATCAAAGATATGAGATACTCATATTTCGGAAGTAAAAGATATACATTATTGTGCTTATCAGAAGAAGATGTTGGGTATTTAAATAAAGTTTTGGTTAGAAGCATTGATTTTTTAGAATAATAATACATATAAACATACCTAATCATAGTCTATGCGACTTTGCGCGATATGCATCATCTTTTTAAAGTAAGTTTAGTTTAGTTTAGTTGTATAGCGCCCTTCGTGGCAGCAGGACGCGTCCCAACGCGTCCTCCAACCGCTTTGTGTTTTTTTTTGTATTTTCAAGGGAAATGAGTCAAAATCCCTTAAATTATCCTTTCATTTATTTTAAAAATCAATCAAATAACATTTTAACTTAAATAAAAATAAACTTAACAACCAGTTATTAGAACTTTATAATATGTGATTTGAGTGCAGTGTTTTAAAAGTGAATATTCGGAAATTTTGCTCATAAATATTCGATATTCGAAACGAACGTCGATCGGTAAATGCACCCCAGATGTTTTCAACGGAATTCTCGGAAACTCTGAAGGCAAGTGTTTTGCCAAGCCCAGGGTAATTTATTATCCCGTCGCTTTTTATTGCGGGCAGAATGCACCACTTCAACAATCACCAGGAACAGGATCACATGGAGATGAATGATGGACTCGCCGAACGTCACCGCAGTGCTGCCAGGGTCTCTTATCTATCTGAGGTGTCAGCTCTTTATTAGCAGCAGACACACACCTGGACGGATGACAAACCTCGTGCTGGCACTGTTGGTGGATGCGGTGGACTCTATCGCTGCAGCAGCTGGTCCAGTTTCTTCACCACCAAAGATTCTTGCTGCAGAGTCTCCATTTTATATCTTCGTCGAACGTCACAGCGGTGCTGCCAAGGTCTAGCATCTGTGAGAGGATATTGTGTCAGCGCTTTGTTAGCAGCAGACACATACCTGAACGGATGACGAACCTCGTGCTGGCACTGTTGGTGGACGCGGTGGACTCTTTCGCTGCAGCAGCTGGACCAGTTTCATCACCACCTGGGATTCTTGCTGCAGAGTCTCCATCTTCTATCTTCGTGTCCCCTGTTTCTGTACTTCATTTTACTTAACTCAAATTCAGTTTATTTTTGTAATATTTATATTTTTTGTAATACCTGCATCAACTGTAAAGCGCCCCTGAGGTGATATCTCACAAAAGCGGCGCTAGACAAATTGTCCAATAAATAAATAAATAAGTGCAGTTTGTGTTGTTTGCTTTATGATTAGTGTTAAGGGTCATCTTAAATGTATTGTTTTGGTAAATACAGTTGCTACATGTTTCTTCCGAATTTTTGTTTGGGCATTCCTTCCATTCGTGATCCTTAGCACAATGTAAGCAGGTCGCGCTTTTGTCTTTGCTCAAACATTTCAGTGCAGTGTGTCCAAATTTCAAGCAGTGGTAGCACTGCGTCATGGGGTTGGCATCTTGTACTCGTACTCTGCTGAATCCTATATTGATTTTTTTCCTTTTCAATGAGGTAGGACCTCAGTGCTCCGCTGGTTTCTAGTATATAGTTAGTGAGTCCATTTTGTAATTTAGGTTTAAACATTTTTATTAGTTTTACAGTGTTTTTTGTATCATTTTCCAATTTATCTTTGATACCTTCATTTTGGGTTTTCAAAGCCTCGATTATATCTTCTTCTGTCAGATCTGCCTGTAGATTTCTTATGAAAATTTTTGGGTTTTTCTTTTTTAGTTCTTCCGCAACCATAATTTTTTTGAGCGTTTTGTTAATTTCATCCGTCAATTTTTCTGCATGCTCTTTAGTAGGGCAAGATATTATCAGATTATTTTGGGCGGCTTTACGAACTCCATTTACTGCAATGCCTAAATTTGCTATTTTTATTTTTTTGACAATTTGTTCTTTTATTGCGTCTGATGTCATATTTGAATTTTCACTTTTAATAATCAATGAATATTTCGATTCCGGGATTTCTTTTAGTCGACTTGCATAGGTTATTTTTTCCATATAACTTGAATTTTCATTTTTTTTTTCTAATTTTTCTATTAGTTTGGTTTGCAGAGAAACAATCTCGTTTTGAAATGAAGTTTTTTCGTGCATCCACTTTTCTTCTAGAAGTTTGATGTTTGTTTCCAGATTAGTTTTGGCCTTGGAGTCCTGTTTGGTAGAAATATTTGAGATTTCTAGTTTAATATGTTCTATTATTTGTAGCACGTCCATAATGGGTTGGGTTTAGTGACCGCAGTCACCTCAATCGCGGCAAAATACTAGTGACGGTGTAACAATACTCTAATATTGTAAAGACGAAAGTATTTACGTATACGTCCACACACCACCGCTGTGGCGAGTGTTTAGTTAACGTTAGTTACACATTTTATAAAGACATTTATAATATTACAAAAAAGCACGTGAATTGAACAAGAATTCCAAGAAAGTGATGTTTTTTGGTAACATAAATTCCTTATGCATGTGTAGGTAAATATAAATTTCAGAAATCAATATTAATATTGCACTAACAATGAATCCAGAATGTATTTTTTTGTTCCTTAAACAAAAATTCTATTTTATCTAGTTGTTAAAAATGGTATTTGTTTTTACTACGTCTTCAAAAGTAAGAAACATACCTAATAAATATCCTGAAATTAGCTGAGAAATTTAAAGTTTATGCAACAAATAATCAAATCTCTAGTTTAGATAACTTTACTTTTTTTTTTTTTTTTTTTTAAACTTCCGATTTAGTTGTCCGGGTTAAGTCTTCCCCAAAGGAAAAACTTAACCCTTCCACTCACTTTTCCACAAATGATCAGCTAGTCAATCAACACTATGTAAGTGCATTATATAAGTAAAATAAATACAAAACAATACAAGAACAACAACACGTCAAATCACCAGATATCAAATGGGAAAAAAAAATCACCGTCTCCAGATATTTTCATATCAGAGGGTTCGGCTCGGTAGAACTTCTAACAGGGCCTATAATTCCTACTGATCCCTCAACATAAATATTTAAAAAATCTTTTGTTATCCTACATGTATTCAAAATGACCGACTTTTGCATCTTTATATATAAATTTTTTGATAGATCTAATACGCCAAAATTTTTAATTAAAGAGCTAGGTATAATGCCAGTAGCCGAAATAACGAATGGTAATATTTTTATAGTCTGAGAATGCCAAATTCTTTTTATTTCATTTCCTAAATCTGTGTATTTTCTTATTTTTTCACTAACAGATTTTTGAATATTACAGGAATTTGGAATAGCAACATCAATGATATAAGTTATTTTTTTAATTTTGTCATGTAAAACTATATCGGGTCTATTATGACTAATCGCTCGGTATGTTAGTAAAGTTTTATCATAATATATTTTATAAAATTCGTTTTCTAAAAATGAATTTGGTTCGTATTCATAATATGGTACTACATTACGGCAGTCAATCAAGTTATGTTTAATTACCAAATTTTGGTGAATTATTTTTAAAACTTGATTGTGCCTAAATGTATACTCGGACGGTGCTAATATAGAACATCCCTATATAATATGTTCTATAGTTTCCGGAAAAGCCAAACATTTTCTACACAAATCATCAATTTGATTTGTATCTTTGATTATATGTTTTCTATAATTTTTAGTATTAATGACTCTATCCTGAATTGCAAGCATAAATCCTTCTATTTCTGCGATCAACTCTCCAATACGCAACCATTTGTTTGACTTAATTTTGTCAACATACGTTTGGTTGAGATAATTGAAGTGTTTTGCGTGTAAAATTTTATTTGACCAGGAATCTAATAATTCCTGGTTGGGATTTATAAAAATGTTGGCATTCTCATCGTATAAATTTAAAGGTGTAATATTTCTATCTGCCTTGCAAATTATTTTGTGCATTTCTGAGCTATGAGTAAGGTTTTCATTTATACGTTTTTTTTACCAAATATGTTAAATTTTCACCACCCACTGAGTAATGCATGGGGTGTCATATGGGGTGTCACACTGTGTGTTAGTGTGTTAGTGCATTCCATTAGCCGAATTAATGTAAAATATTTTTATCTTTAAAACCAAGTTATTAATATCAAGCACCTGTTAAGGTGCTGATACGTTTTCAAATCCTAAATTAACATCCATGGAGGAATAATAATAATAATTATTGGATAATTTGTTAAGCGCCTTTTCGTGGGGCTGGTAACGTGTTCATAAAATGGTACTTTTATGAACACGTGTTCCGAAGTCGCCATAACACACTCGTGTTTTACTGATATTTTACTAGGAATACAAATACTTTGAAGAAATTTGAAATAAATTAGCAATATTTTATATCGGGAAGGTTTCTTCGTGTATTTGGAGTTAATGTAAAGAAAGCCAATTTTCAAAAAATCTTCATAAAATTCGTATTCAAATATGAATTCGCCGTGTTTAGTTATTTGTAGATAGATATTTAATGATTCGTTTTTTCGGAAGAGAGAAATTTCATTTTTTCTCGTTATAAGGGGTGGGGTGTAGATGGAAATCTATAAAAAAATCATAATGAACGTTTAGTGGCTTATATAGCTTTGGGGTACATTCTGAAAAATGAAGGTTTCTCGATATTATTTAACCGCCATTTGAATACGGAACCGGAAGAAAAAAGCATATTTTTTAGTCCTTTAAAATTAATTAGCCAAACGAGTCACTTTATTTGATACATGTTGAAGTACAGCAATTTCAAAAACATCAAAGGTTTTACATTTTGATATCAAAATTACCTTTTTTTCATAATCACTTTAAGAGCTTTTAATTAAATTAAAAAGCCTTGGTCAATCATTCTCCCTGAGGTTTGAATAGTTTAGAAGCTGGAAAACTGAAATTAAAACAAAAAATAACGAAGAACCAATCATTATTTGTTTTGATCTTAGATCTAAGGAGCTTTTCATAAAAATAACGTAACATTATAATTCTGTTCATGGCCTGGTTATAAAATAAAACCTTTCATTTTTCTCGACCGACAGCTTTTCATGTTTAGAAAATGGTTGAAAAGGTCACATGAAAGGCATTTTATTTTGAAGTCCAATAAACCCTTGTTTTCTAGTAAGCCCATACACTAAGCATTGATATGACAAAAAATACCTGTACTTAATTTAAGTATTATTTTGCCATAATTGTTACTTGAACTGAATGAAATCCATTCAGAAAATTATAACTAATTCAAAAATTTGTGGTGTTTATTTTAATTATTTCTGATGAACGTATTATAGAGGTATCCCCACTTATGTAAGATTTTTAAAAACAGGACCTTACCATTAAAATATTTTATGTAAAACGGTTTTAAGTTTTTCAACTATAACATTAGCGGTAAATGCAAGATTTTATTATTCTAGAGTCTAGACGATGAATTAGTAACTTCCTGAGGGATTCCTCTAGATTTTTTTAGAATTTAGTAATACGTTCATCAGATATAATTAAAATAAACCACATGAAAAGATCGATTTTCTGGGCCAGCAAGGGCAACGTCGACCTTAGGTCCATCCATTACGCTGGGCCGCAAGCCAAATATTTTTTTTACACGACTTTATCACTTAGATAAAATTCCCACTTTATTTTAGCGATTTAATACGGAAAATCCAACCGCAGCAGGTCTGTCCAATACACCGCGCTTCGCATATTTTTGTGCACGGCTGCTACACTTACTTCGTCGATTCTGAACTTATTTTAGGGTATTGTCTTGTCTTAAGTATGTTTAACAAAACGTCCTAATAGAACATAATAAAGGTAGAATTTTTTAAGGTCTCTTCAATGAAGAACAATAAAGAACAAGACATGGAATGGAACAATCGTGTGATGATTTTAATATCTACACTTAAAAGTGGCTCGTTCCTCCCTGTTGGTCTGAAAGAACCTCACTCAAAGCTATTGGAAGAAGAATACGTATATTGTATAACGTTAGTATTGGATTCTAGAAAGTGAAAGAAAGTGTGAAAAGTGAATTGATTAAAAAAACAAATTGATATTTTAAACTTATAACAGAAAATCATTTAATTTTTCTATTTATAAAAAAATTCTGATGAGTCATCATTATTACACGTAAAAGTTGTTTCACTATGTTATAAAAATGTCTCCAAAGTCATTATGAAATGGTTTCAGAAGGCGAAACAGTTGTCACCGTACACGTCAAATCTTGCTTACAAATTAACTTTTTTTTTTAAATTAATAAAAATTGAATAATAATATTATTTAATATTTTAAAGGATATTTAAAATTAACATGGACTACGAATTATACTTGATAAAAATTAGAAAAAAAAATCGTAATTTTCAATGGCGTTTTTAAAACATAATTTAAAACTTATAATAAATTTCGAAGAACAAATTTTGTCTGGCAGTGCTGCGTGGGATTTCATGTTATATTATATGTAACGATTAATCAATAGATACAGTTTACCACAGCAATACCGCTGCAATGTGTGATTCAGGGCTTAGGGGCATCAGTGATCAATCGAACTAAGTGACCTCTGAATTGTAATTAATTTGACTAAAATCACGCTCCAACGTTGCGGCTACAAAGGTGGCCGAGAGTTAATTGTAGGTACTATTTGGTACCTCTCAATTAATTAATTTGGATGGATTAAACTAAAATATATTTTTGTGATTTTGTTTTGTGGGTTCGTAGAAATGGATTGTACTGAACAGATAATCCTTAAATTCATTATATATTCTGTACCATTGACCTCCCCTTTTTGGTGGTGGTTAGACCATTGACCCGGCGTACGACCAAGGATTTATATTTATTATTACGTTTTACTCCATTGAACTATTATTTTCTTTTAATTTATTTATTAGCAATTATTTTTATTCATTTTGTTGTCTTCATTAAAAGATTAGTTTTTCATTCTGAATTTAATTTTATTACTATAATTATAATAAGTATAATTTGATTTCTCATCACACTTATAGTAGTCTCTTCTATGCAGGATCACTACGGTTCCAAATTAGTTAAATTATGTGTAGCTTCATTTACACAAAAAAGTCCCTTTAAGAGCCCTAAAGCAGTAACCGTCTGTTACTTTTACCAGGGGGGGAAAGCGGTCAATTCACTTAAACTCCACTTGTTCTTGGTATAATATTGTATAGACAATTCTTAGCATTGATTTAAGTTATACTGATTAATTTAAAAAAAAAATAGCCTAGCCGGTAAGATAGAACTTTAATGTAATAAGTATTTTTCTGTGGATTATCATATTAATTGGAATGTACTGTGCTTATCTCGTTGGGAAACTCTGTGTTGAGAGTTGTGTGCGTGGTTTTATAAGATATCACAACACAATATTTCAATGAAAAAATAAAAAAAAGCAATCAATATTAACACTTGTAATACTCATACGGAGGTTTTCAAAAGGCTTTTACAAATCAACCACTTCGACTAAATTCAATTAAAAAACAAATTAGGAATGATGACGTAATCAATTTGTTCAGCATAGCTTAATGTGAACACACAACCTTCGATGAAAGGAAATCAATATCAATTAAAACAGAACATCAATCATTAGCAAGAGAGCACCAACAAACGTGATTTCAAAATGTGATCAATCTACTTTAAAAGAAAAAAAAATACGGAAATGAAAGCAGAACAAAATATATTAAATGTTTGTTGAACGACAAGCAATTTAGTTGGTTAGTTAAGTTTTTTTTCTGTATAGAACTGTAAACATAAGTGGGTTTGGGTAGAAAATTAAGAATTCATATTTATCTTATTTACTCGTCGTTTAAAGTAAAACATCTGCTTGATACAAAACGTACTGTGGGAACTTTCACTAATTAAAAATTCTTAGTTTTCATGTTTTTATTCAAAACGTATTTTAGTTTTCATCACTGACGGCCTCCGCGGTCGAGGGTTAAGGCTTTTGACTAGTCATCCGAAGGACGCCGAATCAAATCCCGGTGTGCGCAAGTAAATTTTATTTGATGAATATGTGTCATTTCATATTGTTTGTTTGTTTAGCGAATTTATGTTATTTATTAAAAATAATATACATTGTGTTAAGGAACGTTCTTTACATACTTTAACAGTGGTTCCTGACATTATTTGGAGGTAAAAATATAAAGAAAATTTTGAATCCGATGACTTCTTTTTTCAAAACCTCTACTTATATTTAAATTAATGTTTATTAAAAATCCATATAAATTTAAATCGTTTACAGTATGGTTTTAATTGGCAATATCTTAATTCGAATCTCATGCTCCTGCCGATTAGTGTCATCTTAAATCCAATATAGAAAGGTTTAAGACATCTAATTCACAAACAGCGGGGTTCACTAATTATATATAAATTACATACTAGCTCAAGAAATTTGCATTCACGTTAAAGGTACTCAGCCCGGTATCTATTCCAAGGGCGTCGAAATAGTTTCTAAAGATGAACTCCTAGTGTACCTAGAGGCCATTACATATGTAATAATATTTTGATAATATACTTGTATAGTTTTGAATACCGTAGTGTACAGATAATTTCCTCTCCAATAATTGAAACAATCGGGAGATTTCAATAATTACTCAATTAGTCTCACGTTCCTTCGATAGAATGCTCTGAAGCGGGAAGATCGCTTACTGAAGATGCTCGCCTGTACAGGCTAACATCAGCCTTCTTCGTAATCATTCGGGTATTAGACCAAAATGTCCGACATGTTATCTCTGCCATCTGTTATTACTACTGACAACTATGGAGACACCTTAAAACTATATAAATTTAATATCCTAACTTGAAACTACACACTTTGGTGACATGTTTTGATCGGTATTTAAACTACATATATATTTACGAATACTGCAAATATTTTAAATATATTGTACGCCAAATGATAGAACCACTTTAATATCATATAATTGTGTAGGGTAGAAAATTGGGTTAATTCATGAGATAACTTGCGGATTTCATAAAATTTCCCCCGAAAAAACACATTGGTACTGTGTTAAATTCCACAAACTCGAGTTTAAACTATTTTATTCAAACAAACAACAAGGTACCTACTTTTAGAGTTTGAAGGTACATTTAATTTTACACTAAGCTCGATGTGATTGAATCGATTATCTGTTGATTTTATTTAATAAGCCATTGATACAATTAGATCAGCACCAGACGAAAATCAAAGGGAATCATTTCACCACTGAGAATAAATTATGGCAGTTTAGTTTCTCGAGCGTAGTATTACAGAACCAATGAATAGATTATTTTAGATGTATCAAATTTCACAATACTGAATCGAAACAATGTAAACACTTTTGTTATTTTCTGCATCTATACAGACTCGAAGAGGTCTATTATAAGCGCTCTGAAAACAGTTAAGTAGAAAGCATTGAGAGACGTAAGAATTTTCATTTGTTTCTACGCAAAACTAAACATCCTGCCAAAACTTGATTTGTCGCCGTCAACTTTGTTAGGGATCAAAAGAGAACTTTGAATTGTTTAAGAGAAATGATAAACGTTGAACTCATTACGCTTACATTAGCCTTATATTCTTTTCAGATCTCCGCATTTCACGATCATACATGTTTTAGCCCAAATACGACTCAGGGATCTCATTTCTACAGCATTCATTATACTTTCATCTTTCCTCTGCCAGTTCCATGCCACAAAGCCATACATCAGGGTAGGTACCAGCACTCCATTGTGGATCTTATCATTTAAATTCAGAATTAACGACATTATCTTCGACTAAATTATGACTTGTTCTGTTTCATGTTTCTTTTCAATTTATTTGTATTATCTTCTTCTTCTATTTTTTTTTTTTTAAATAAATTTAAAATAAATCAAATTTAATAATGTTATAATTATTATTAAGTTCTGCAAGTATTTCTGTTATTTTATTATAACCAAAAGTGTTTGTTTTATTATAACCAAAAGGGTTTGAAGTGTAATGTGATTCCGAAGTTCGTGCAGATCTCCACCAAAAGTAAGTCTGCGGCAGCCATCTCCACTGTGCTAAGAGCACAGAGGATATGGCTGAAGGAAGAGACTAAGGAGTGCTGTCGGAAACGGGACACACTACTTTACTACATCAAGGTTATCCACTCAGAATTAACTTTTAAACTTCACCCGTGTGAATTTGATACTCTCGATTTTGAGACCCGTGAACATATTAACGGAATTATATTTAAAAAATTTAAAAGGCAACAAAATAAACTTAAAAATCTAATAGACAATAAAAATAAAACTAAGAAAATAACCGAGATTCCAGTCACGGAAAACATTGAATTTTATAAAAAAACTTTGAATTTGACAAATACAACATTTGAAACGGAAGAAAAAAATCTATTGGATAAGGGCTTTAAATATAAAATTTCTAGTGATGTAACTCGCAAAAAAATAGAATCATTAGCCATTGACACGGAAATTTCTCTGCATAAAGTTAAAAATAGCAACTTAACAAAACACGTCACAGCAGATATCTTAAATAAAAAACTCAAAACGGTTAACACTAAAAATAAATATTTTGTCGACTCAGAAACTAAAATATTAAGCAATATTAAAGATAAAATTAAAAATAATGATTTAACTATCACAAAAGCTGACAAAGGAAACTCTATTGTAATACTTGATAGAAAAGAGTATATAAATAAGGTGGAAGACTTCTTGGTACCAGAAGATTTTAAAATTTTAAACAAAGATCCCACTAATAATATTGTCAAAAATGTTAACAGCTTAATAAACAGTTGTAACGCCATTTTTCCCACCGAATGGTCAAAGAAAAGTGCCAGGGTTATGAACCCGAGAGCCCCAGCTCTGTATGGCCAACCTAAAATCCATAAAGAGAATATTCCAATAAGATCCGTAGTATCATTTATAAATGCGCATACAGCAAACTTAGCAAAAAAACTTAACTTCTTCTTCAAAAAATTCACAAATTTTTCACCGCGTTATAGCGTAAAAAACTCGATAGAGCTAGTTAACAAAATCAAAAACATTAATCTTCCACATAACTGTCGATTTATTTCCCTAGATGTAAAAAGCCTTTTTACTAATATCCCCATTGAAGAATGCCTTGTAATAATCGATAAAATCCTTGAAAAATGCAATATTAACCCGATAATAAGAAAAGTGTTATTCCAACTCATAAAAATTTGTGTTGAAACAAATTACTTTCTTTTCAACGATACCTATTACCGACAAAATTATGGTTTTCCCATGGGATCACCGTTAAGCCCGCTTCTAGCGGAGATATTTATGGATTATGTTGAAAACATAATTCTTCAATCCCCCTTAGCAAAACATATTATATACTATGTCAGATATGTAGATGATATTCTCATATGTTGGAAAGGCACCAACCGACAGTTAGATATTTTTACGAATTGGGCCAACACCATTAATAATAAAATCTGCTTCACAGTAGAACACGAGATCGAAGGTAAAATAAATTTTTTGGATTTAACAATCGGTAAAAATAATAATAAACATACCTTCGAAATATTTAGAAAACCAACATTTACCGACACAACAATAAATGCAAACTCAACTCACCCTTGGTCCCATAAATTATCAGCTTACCATTCAATGGTACATAGATTAATTAAAATTCCCTTAGAAAATAAAGCATAATATCAAAAAGAAAAATAAACAATCAAAACAATCGCGGTTAGTAACGGCTACGAAGCAAATAACACCGACAAAATTATAAGAAAGAAAAAATAAAATCAATTTAATTTATCCGGTGCGTAATAATAAGTTAGATAAATTTACATGTTTATAATTTTTCGGTCCAATATCTTTAAAAATAGCGAAAGAAATTAAAAAAAGTGGTCTAAATATTGCTTTTAAAACTAATAATAATATGGGAACTAACCTCAAAAACTCTAAAAGTAAAATCCCTAAACTTAAAAATAGCGGCATTTATGAATTAAAATGCGACCATATAGACTGTGATGCCGTTTATATTGGAAAGACTGGGAGAGCCTTTTCAACTAGATTCAAAGAACATATGCGTTGCTATAAAAATAATAAAATTGATTCAAAATTCGCAGCTCACCTCTTGGAGAAAAACCACGTCCCACTTGACAACAACGAGCCTAAACCTTTACACATAGAAAGAAAGTGTTTTAGATTAAATTTACTAGAACAATTAGAGATAAATAAAATAACTAATGATCCAAACATAACCCTAATTAATAATCAAACAAAAATGATCAATTCTCCCCTGCTTAATATTTTCAAAAAACCCAAACAATATAATTCCTTAGCATAATCACCCTGTTACGTAATACAAGTCACCCTACATTAAAAGGATGCTCACTTTAACCCCACTTTCCCCATGCAAACGGTCGCGGCATACGTGATGGACCACCCACAGAGTCCGCGGCTCGAGACCCATCGCTGCCCGCCGAGCCGGCAGTCTAATTTTGACCCCGGTCCCCTCAACAGCGTGGCCGCTCGCGGAACAAATTCAGCAACGCTCGCATTGATTGCCGCGCAAATTATGCATTATTAGAAACAGACGTGATCTTGTTCTAGTTTATAATTAATATCACACACCCAAGTCACAAACATGTGCCGACATCTCCACTCCAGCTTCACCGTCGGAGCCTTGCTTCCGGTAAATTCCAAGTGTGACGCAATAACGATTGACCGTTGCGTACCCCGGAGACGCAGTAAATCTACGACTCGACACGCCATGCCGCTACCCATCACCAGAACCTGGAAACCTGTAAGCTTCCGTTACACCTCTTTCTTGTGTTCAAATCATTAATACATGTGAAATCCTCGTTTCATCCGGTCGTTACAGAGAGAGAAGAGAGTAGAGATCCAATTCAACCCTGTGTTTTCTTTAGAAGATGATTAATATACCTTGTGCCTTTTACTCATGTGTTATTATTGTGATGGCCTTTTCCAAACTCCCGACCAACGGACAAACTAATGGATAAAGGAGTTCCTCACCCCTGATTGTATCCGAGTTCTCATCTGCTTACCCTTTCACTGAGCTAGCCAATTTACAACACGGGTTCAAGTCCCGATGGGTTATAACCATATTATAGCACTGAGCTCTGTGTATTATAGCAACCCACGTACCAACAATTAAGAAAACCCTTAGGTCATTAATTTTAACAGGTGTGCACGCACTGCTGGATTACCAAATATTTTGGTTATTCGAATTCTTAATGAATCTTTTTTGACCATTATAGAAATTTAAAAATCAAATATATAAGTCGTCGCCGTGTGGACATATCCACAGTTTGATAATGGCCTCAAAAGCCGAAACAGCTGTCACATTAAAAACTGTAAAAATAACAGAAATACTTGCAGAACTTAATAATTATTATAACATTATTAAATTTGATTTATTTTAAATTTATTTAAAAAAATAAATGGAGTTCTACGAATTAAACACCAAAACAATAAATAATCTTCTTCTTCAATGATTAAATATTTAATTGGTTGATACTACCTTTAAAGGCTACCAAAAAAGTTATTCCATTCAAATTTTAAATTACGTTCATCATGTAATCATCATAATTAAATAGAAAATAATCGATTTATAGTAATACTATCTAGATTTCAAACCAATTCATTAGAACTTTGTGATCATTTGAAAAGGTAGCTGTCAAAATGTGGGAAAAATTAACTGCAAAATGATATTGTTTATTCTGAATTTGAAATATGAGATCGACAAATATGACGTTTAATAACTAAGTCCCAATGGGAGTGATTAAGACGCTGTCCCGGTAAGGCAACATAGGTTCCTAGATTTGACCGTTATCTCTTTATTTTGTTTCATATTTCGTTTGGATTTTTTAGTATTATTTTCTTCTACAAAGATAAAATAGTTGATCATTTCATCCATTTTTCCCGAAAATGTATTTATACCGAAACTTGTTCGTCCATCGCCCCCATCTCAAATCAATTATGAGACTGTTCCAGCTAGTTAATTAGTTATTGTTTGTTTGATGGGAGCGCCGAACCCAATATCTATACATTCACAGACACAAATAGATCAGATTCGCACTATTGTTCTTTCATTCCACTTACTCAGAGTATATTATGTTTTCAGGTAAGCTTTATCTTTATTTTATGTCATTGGAATTATTGGGGACCTTCTAAGATGGATCAAATCATATCTCACAAACAGAAGTAAAGCACGTTTCCATAAAATTCCGGAGTTCCACAAGGATTACATCTCAGACCTCTCTTGTATTTTGTATTTCAATGATATAGGCATTTGTTGTAAAAACACTAAATTTGATTATAATTATGTATTAATGATTGCTAATAAATATAAATAACTGTTTTTTTCTCCAATGAACTAAAAAAAATTGAAAAATGCCACAATTATTACTGTACTGTATTTTTCCACTGTGGGATAGTTTACACCATTTTTATGTGTTACTTAATTTTTTATTGAGTTACTTAACAAACACTGCCATTTTTATTAAAAACCGAATAATAAATAATGGCTATTGACTTAAATAGAATTCGTGACAAAGATTATCTTAGAAAGTAATTTTACCGCAAATAATATGGAAAACACTTCAAGCGTCGTGCAAATAAAAGAGGGTAGGAAAAATTAAATATCATGACAATAAATCGTTTCAATGTGGCATAACAAAAATTTTATAATGACTTTGAAAGCCGAAACGGTTTCATAATAGTAAAAAAAAATTGTACAGAACTTGAAGATTGTTAAATTCGATTTTCTTAAATAATAAATAAAACAGGAGTTCTTCGAATAAACACACTTACTAATAAACGTGTTTTAAATTTTATATATCTGAAGAACAATCATTCAACCAACATAAATAAAAATTTATTAGTAGTGTAAATTTTAAAACACGTTTAGTAGTAACACCCAATAATATCAATAAATTGTGCGTTTTTGGTTGAATCCCAACAGCGTCCAGTCAAAAGTGTATCTCGTTAACTTGCAAATTATTTATGTTGTTTGTCGATTAAAAGTATTCACAGCGACATTTTAATATCCTTAAATCTTAAATTCTCTGTAATTTTTCCATATATTAGAATAGATTGTAGACAGCACCTATTTCATGGTTTAATCCAACCGGCTTCAGATATGAGCTTTTATTTATTTTTAAAGAAACATTGTTTTTACAGCCAGTCTGTTTTGCATAAAGCTTTGCCTCAGGTCATATATATATATATATATATATATATCCCGCTACATTTGTTGCGTCCGACCCCTAAAAACTGCATAGCATTGCAGCGTCCACCGACTTACAGCGTCCGATATACGGACGCTGCAATGTTTTGACCTTAAAATTGGCCAGAACGATGCTTACCCCATGTAGAATCGTATGGCAAAAATTTTTGTGGAAGCAAAAAATGTCTCAGAATGTCTGGAAACGAATATTGAACGTTTGACATTTTGCCGACAGGTTCGCTACACGATGTATATATCGAACAGTGTATGTTTTTATTCATTTCTACGATCTTGCCGCGTCCACGAAGTAATATAATTTTCGATACATAACGACGATCATGCTGCGTCTATGCATTACATCGTTAGTATTGCGTCCTCAAGACCGATTACGAGTAGATATTATTTTATATACATAACGACGGTCGTGCTGCGTCCACGCATTACGTCGATAGTACTGCGTCCCCGTAGCCGCTCATGAGAATATACTATTTTTAACTCATAATGACAATCATGATGCTTCCATGCATCACGTCGATAGTATTGCGTCCCAGTGAACGATCACGAGTAGATATTATTTTGAATATACAACGACGGTCATGCTGCATCCACGCATTACTTTGATAGTATTGCGTCCCCCTGGCCGATCACGTTGAAATATTATTATGAATACATAACGACGGTCTTGCTGCGTCTGCGCATTACGTCGATAGTACTGCGTCCTCGTGGCCATTCGGAGTACATTGTTAAATATTATTTGAGCGTTTGGTTGAGTAAATCATCAGATTTGGCAACATTTGGTTAATTTACAACGATGCCGCTTGATACTCAGAACTAAGAATCGTCTTGCGTGGTTTTTAATGCATAACGACGATTTTGCTGCGTCCACGCATTACTTCGATAGTACTGCGTCCCCATGGCCATTCACGAGTACATTTTTATAAATTATTTGAGCGTTTGGTTGAGTAAATCATCAGATTTGGCAACGTTGGGTTAATTTACAACGATGCCGCTTGACACTAAGAACTAAGAAGCATCCTGCGTAGTTTTTAATGCATAACGACGATTGTGATGCGTTTACGCATTACGTTGGTAGTATTGCGTCAGTTGTTGTTTTTTTTTAAAGAAAAAGCGTTTTTTTGGGAGCGAAACCCGGTCGGCACAAAGTATAAAAAATAAAAGTGGTGTTTACAAAGTTATTGTTTTATTTTAAATTAAATAGTTGTCAATTAAACAAACAATTTATAAGTTCCCGAATATTATCTGAATATAAAATAAATCTTATAGAATAAAATAAAAACCTCAAGATATAAATTGAAATCTAGCAAGAATATCGTAACACAAATTGTGAGGATTATTATTAATATATTCATAGAATTATAACTATATATTTTATCACAACTTCATAAATGCAATGAAAACCTTAACTTAAATGAAATCAACAAAAAATCAAAATATAGAAGAATACGTATGTGAAACATACAGCGAATGCACTAAAATCTAGAACAATATAATAAATCTACTAACAATCTTGCACTTAAACATAAGGAGTATAATTTGAAACATGGACGAACTTCTGGTATACCTATGTATTTAACATTATGTCCACAACCAGATTTTTTAATACTATCCGAGGCACACTCGCATGCAATACATAAAAATATACCAAGTATTCCAAACTACAAACAATATGTCACAAATTATCACAAAAATAAAAGTAGTGGAATTGTAGTCTATGCTAAAGAAAAATTTACTGATATCAATGTTAACGAAATACCAATATGTAACGCAAACTGTTTGTCAATTAATGAATCTAAATAATTAGCCAATTAATATAATCGCATGTATCGAATACATAGCTCGTTATACCCTTATAGTCCAGTCAAGGAAAGAGGTGTAGAGTGCGTGAGCAGGTACCTTAGCGATTCCTTCAGAAACTTGATCAGGGTGCTTAGGGTGTGAACATCTTGGAATAATAATCGATAATAACATCAAATGGAAAAGTCAAATAAACTCCACAGTAGACAGAATGAGAAAACTCATCTTTATGTTTTTTAGACTTAGAAATACTGTATCATTAAAAATACTTAAAGGTATTTATTTTGCACTTGCACATTCTACACTACTACAATATGAAATCGTGGTTTGCGGGGGGGGGGGGGGGGGGGTGCGTATAAATCATACCTACGTCCACTTGTGACAATTCAAAAAATATTAATAAAAATCATATTTAAAAAATCATTACATAAAGATTTATTTGATAAAAATAATATTCCATAATTAATTTTAAGCTAAATAATTATTTATATTGGAGGACTAACCGTACCACTAGTTCGAACTACAACAGCAAAACATCATTATTTATTTAACGGTATAAAATTATTCAATAAATTACTCCTGGATATATCTGAGGAAAATTATGACAGTTACAAAAAAAAACAATTTAAAATTCTCTAATACCACCTAATAAATTTTCTTATTGTTTTAAATTATTTATTTATTTATTTTATTTCAGGGAAATCAACAGTTTACAATGTGGTTCATTTATACACGTGTAATTTACCTAACTGAGAAACCAATTGCAGATTTCCGCAATATTCTATTCTATTATGTATGTAAAAATTTAAAAACTATACTTACAAGAACTAAAAAATATTAAATTTGTCGAATAAAGCAAACACTTAGTGGCTTGACATTATACAAAATGAAACAAATACTTTGTTTTAAACCACTTTATTTTTATTTATATTTCGTCGACCGGCTTGGATTGAACCCAAATATTGTATAAAATAAATATAAAGTGGTTTAAAACATAGTATTGTTTCATTTTGTAAAAAATATAACGTTATTCAAGAGGGAGATTATTTTAACTGGAGATTATTATAACAGGAGATTATTAAAACAGAAGATTATCATAACGTAATACTACATAATATATGTCATTACATAATATAATAACATTTTATGCAGTTTGGTACACGTTTAATACATTTTTAATATAGTTTTTATATTTATTTTGGTTACATTGAAGATAGAATCAGAGAGAATGTTATTATACATATGTTGAACATATTTTTCTAAGACAAGCATTTTTATTTTACAAGATTACATGAGCGTGTGTGCCGTGTAGGTACTTTCAAATCAATTCTGCTTAATAAACTCCACATATTATGTTTCTGCTTATCATTCCTTGGTATTATTTATAACTAACCTGTTTTTATTACGTTTATTGTATTTTCTTGTAAGGCTATTAATAGTTTTTGTAATAATATTTGCAATATAAATATGTAAAAATATATTGTTGTCCTCTCCTAAGCACAAGCATCTTACTTATCAGAAAAGTGATTTAAATATTATTTAATATTATGTTGTAAATATTGTAACACTAAAGATGTTAAGAAATAAAAATAAAAAAATATTTTTATTTTGAACTTAATGGTATTAATAAGTTTAACTCATTAATTAAAATATTGCAATTTGAGGTTGAACTAATTAAGTTAAATATAAAAACAGATATTATTATATTGAATACGTAACGACAGAAGTTCTGCGTCGATGGTATTGTATCCTCGTAACCAATCACGAGTAGATATTATTTTGTATACATAACGACGGCCGTGCTGCGTCCACGAATTTCGTCGATAGTATTGCGTCCCCATGGCCGTTGGCGAATTTGTACATTTTTATGTATTGTTTGAGTCCTTGGTGAAGCAAAACCCCAGATTTGGCAACATTAAGTTCATTTACAACGTTGCCACTTAGCACTCAGAACTAAAAAGCGCCTTGCGCGGGTGGACATTTTTGTAAGATGGTTTACAGTGGACGGTAAATTGATATCCCGACCTAAAAATGTCCGACCGCCCTCTGCAATGGAGCGAACTGGCGCGTTATGAAATGATACATTTTTACTAAGGGTATCGTTGTAAAAAAAATTGTCGCACGCCTGCGCCCAGTAGGTACGTTTGTATACAAGGTGCAACAAGATATTCATTCAAACTTCTCACTATCAATAGACAGTTTGTTGTCGGGTCTGGTGTGTTTCTGGATGTCAAAAAAATAAAACATAAATATATATACATATATTTTTTATATACCGCACAAGAGTCTCAACCGCTCCCGTCTGGAACAGCGAGACTGTGGCATCCCCAATCTGAGTACTAGGGTGAAGGTATTGGGGAGGGGAAGAAGATGAGGAAGATAAATGTAGAAAAGTACCTGGCTATTTATATCTGGTCACCAAACACGGCAAAAGCTTGGAAATAACGTTTCCATTCGGAATGGTGGTCACACACCAGGGCGATACTGAGAGTATATTTCACTCTGGAACGTGCTGCAAACACACTTTATATTATGTTTAATGTATTAATTGTGAAATAACACAAACAAATAAAAATTTATTTGCGCACGCCGGGTTTGACCGTCAGATTACGGGCTTCGGATTGCGAGTCGAGAGTCTTATCTCTCAACCACAGATGCTGTAATTAATTAATTAATTCACTATGAACGTGAAAACTTCACTATAAAAGTAAGAAATATTTTGTGTTGTTTATTTATTTGTTAATTTATTTATTACACCTAATAGACGTTTACATTCTAGTTTAATAGTTGAGTATCGCAGTTATTATAAATTCTTCAAAATTAAAACAATAGAGAAAACAAAATAGAATGAAAAAAAATAAAATGTTACAACAAAAGCGTATAATAAAATAAGATACATTGGTAAAAATGATAAGAAGTCTCACATAAGTAGATATTCAAAATAAAGAAAAGATTGCAAAAATTATAGATGTCTATTTGTCTCGATATATAAAAGAATTAAAATAAACAATATTTATATTGATTATTTTTAAGGTGAAATATATCTCCCATATCAGAATAAGTCATGTAATCCTAAGGGGTTTAATAATATAAGGGGCATAACAACGGCCTAAATTTACCTTTTGAAACTCTCAAAACAAATCCAAGAGTCTTAAGGGCCGTATATACGGAAGACGTAAAAATTAAATCGACCTTCAAAACGCCATGTAACAAACAAATAATATACACTCGGACGCAAGAATATATTATTCAGTATGGACGTGAAACCTTTATTAGAATAGTCAGCAATATACGGCAGACGTAACAATTAAATTAGAGTGAACGGACGTGAAACCTATATTAAAAGGAACCCTCAATATACAAAAAATATACACCCGGACGTGAGTATGTACGTGACGCTAGAAATGCATGAGAGTGTAATAAACATCAAAACCTGCATTATTATGAATATTAAAAAAATATGATACTAGCGATTATCGTGAGTAAAACATAGTGCAATATTCACAAAAACAATCTAAAAAAAAGAACTAGAAGTGCTGGACGCCCAAAGACGGATTTACGCACGGACGCAATAAATGTTGTGGGACCTATATATATATATATGACCTATATATATAAATATATCGATCCTTAGGTCAATTAGTATTGTTTTAAGGGTTTATTGTTTTATTGTTTTAGTAGGTCTTACTAGGAATAGCGACAAAATAGTAAACATTGGATGTTATTTATTCGTTGGCGTATTTTTTGAAACACGAGAAACTGGTTTATTTCTAGTATCAAAGAAATGGATATTCACCAAGACTGAGTTTAAAAAAAGCGATAAGTCATCATTTTTTATTTCCCTGCAATACAAATAATGTGATAAAATAATACAAATAAATACCTTTTATAATACTTTTTTTATGAGTGAATTACATACAAATTTTAGCAGTTTCTCAAAACTTAAATACGCGATTTAAAAAAAAAGTTAAGAACCTAAAAATCTTGGTGGAAATAAGCGGTTTTTTAGGCTTTTTAATATGCAAATGACCGTAAAAATAATCTGGAATTACTTTAAATGGTTTATTATATTCCCAGCGATTTCACCGGGGTGCGAAGATATAATATAATTCATCCTTTTACACGCATAACAAATCTTCGATTAATTCTGCCTCTTGAAGAGTTGAAAATCTTGTTAAAGTTTCTTCCAAGAGAAAAGGGAAATTTCCACAAACGTTTGATTATTTTGTAATTATTCATTTTGCATGCTATTTAAAAAAATAATTTATTAGGATTAACTTATTGAAGCTTATAAACCTCACTGTAATGTTAAATTTAATCATTGAAGTAGAGAATATCAACAATTCTCAATGTATACATATAAAAGAGACAAATACATAGAAAATAATAACTGGGACACGAAACCAGATCCTTAAGTCTTGCCGGGATATTGATAAAATACAATGAATTAATTGTGAGTAGTGGCCGACGAACAACTCAGATTTAGTCTTCGAGATAATAATCACACGTAGGTACTTTATACGTTCGTTTATTCTGCAAGGTGTACAATGCAAAGTTATTGTCACGTTGAAATCCAAGACAAGAGAGACACAAAAGACACACGTCCCATTTATACTACCATTCATTGTGTCTCCCTCAGGCTAGTGGTCTCTTCCATATCCGCAAATACACGATCACCACATACAATTAATGCGAATTTTCTCAATTGGCGACTAAAGCCAAATTCACAGGAATAACAAACTCTGGATTCATTTTGATGGAGTTACTTTGGACAGGAGTCTGAAAAAACCAGGACAAGGCTGAAGTCAACAAGGTAGCTGTAACTCGCTAGGGATGCGGTACCAACATCCTAATAACGGCATCCATCACCCTGGTTTTATCAACAACCTGAATACTGTGCTCCAGTATTGGCTTGATTCGTCAACACTTCCATGGTCGATGTTCAACGTAATGCTATGATGCAAACCATCATCGGGACTTAAGTCTATACTTCTTCCTTGGCTCTCCACACTTGCAAACATAACCCCGCCAAATATAAGGCGAGAGATCGCAATACTGAGGGAATACAAGAATAGTACTTGTTCACGATCATATCGTCTCTCACTCTCCATGCCGCTTTGTGTTGACTCGACCTCCTAATTATCCTAACTCGCTTGAATGAGGTTTTTATACCTCTTTATCCCCAGCGTTCAGTTCGCTTTTGCAAAATGATATCGTGCTGAGCCTAGCTAACTCTGAACATCCCCCGCCCCTGCGATATTGGACACAGTAAAATAAGGCCTTCGCTTTGGGGTTGATCTACAATAAATCCCTTAACTTCACGTTGTGTGATTTGTTAATTCGAAGCCCCCCCGCTATGGGGTGGTAGGTATTTAATGTCTCCTTTCTGTGGTAACTCCCGGTTCTTTTAAGCCAAAGCGTGGGGAAAACGTCCATCGACCCTCAGCGAGTTCTACAAGGAACGAGTACGTGTCTCACCTAACTTTCGAATACTGGACCCTATTACTAATCGACCTAACAGCTTATATCATATCTTTACAATTTCCTTGTATCCCCGCCCTTACCTAATGTCCCCGTGTTTATAAATTCTAGATTGTGACATAGAACCGTACCCCCCCCCCCCTCTTGTGTACGGGCTATTAAACCCTTCGTTGAATAGTGTGCTGTTTCCGCATAAGTACTGGGACTCTCTCGTCGACCTCTGTAACGACGTACTGAAACTAGATAAATGGATTTAGCTGTGGTTAGTAAACTTTGGGTGTTGCGGATGGAAGTGGAAACGAGAGAAAAGGAGATGGGAACGAATTGAATGACGAGAAAAAGGTTTTTTTTTTGCAAACTGGGTCGGCACCTCACTGCCCCAAATGAAATGGTCGCTATTCTTCCAAATGCAAAACCCCAAGAACCAATACGTGTCTGGCTTTCCCCGAGGTCTGGTCTAACTTCTTCTTATAGTCGCCTTGATACCTCCGGACCGCTCACGTCAGAGGGAGAGATAATGCACCTGTTGGAATATCCCAAATCACCCCGCCCCGCTTCCTCCAACGGACTACTTTACTGACTGTAAAAGGGGAATTTTTCATTGCGTCCCTTGTCATGATGCTAAACGCGTGCATGTTTCAAATAGGTTTGTTCTGGTGAGGCTTTCAACGTCCACTAGCCGCCAGGCCTACTATCCACCTCACGAAGGTTGCTGCAAAGGATCTCGAGGGTTTTCCAGTCGAGTTGCATCAACCTCCGGGTAAACCCCGCTTTAGTATGTGTTCGTCCTCCGATTTTGAACCCTCGTTCATCACGCCGACGTCCCCTCCACGCGATTTTGAAAGACTTGGAGCCCGTTCAATTAAACGCCTTCGCAGCGAACCAAGGCCCAAACATTCCAACTTGACATTAATTTTCATACTGCCTCTCGTGTCCTCTCATCCGACCCGGTCCCGCGAAAAGGGATGACCTTCCAAACTCTTCGTGATTCTCCATACAACGTTGACGCCCCGAAATCGCGTGATGAGGAAAGTAGAAAATCTTCTGAGCTGGGGAAGTTGTGCGCTTCCCAAGACAGCTTACGAACAACATACTCCAACGGTGAGTTCTAAGCCGAGGCCAAAGGTATTTAGGAATTTGTTAGTGAACATATAAGGTTATACAAATATTATTAATTTTATTTTTGTATTTGTTTTGAGCATGAGTTGGTTGCAGCTAGTCGCTTCCATGTTGATTTGAGGTGCCTCTGCGCGGCCGCCAACTCGGTAGAGTGTACGACTTTTGTCGTCAGGCACGGACGTCGAGTGATTTATGGGGTCCCTTTTCTTCCTTTTGGGTCGTGTGTCGCCACTAACTGCTTACAAATAAGTAGGTCATTGGCCTCGTGCTAAACACAGCTGTTAGAAGCAAGCAAACAGTTCTAAATGTGATACTATTTTATCAGTTGCAGCCCCATCTTCGTCGCAATTTTAACGTTCTGGAAATATATATTCATGCAAGATCACTCACCCAAAATCGTTATATTACCAGTCCAGTCGGGATATCGACGACATGTACATTAATCCGCGTCCAGGAACTGTAGGTATGAGTAGAAGCCCCTCAGCCGTTAAAGGTTCGTATTAAATTCGAAATCGATTATCTATGTCACCCGTCTACTCGCCAGTAGGAACTATAACCGTATTGGATCTAATTTTCTAGCTAAAATTTCTACTTTCATACGCCGCCCCGTAGATAGCACATAAATTACCGAATACTAGATTTCGGAATGTTTAAGCGGGTCATTTCTTTCAATAGAATATCTCTTCCTCCCTAACCGTAAGTTGATAGTTGACATGCATCGGTATCTGTTGGCCTCCACTGTACCTAATCTAGATTTGTACCTAATCTTTGACGGCCGGCATAGTCCAGTGGTAACGCATTGGACTGCCATTCCGAAGGTCGCGGGTTCAAACCCGGCGTGCGCAAATAAATTTTATTTGATTAATTTGTGTTATTTCACAATTAATTAATTAAAATAATATATAGTATATTTGCGGCACGTTCCAGAGTGGAAGATACTACCAGTATCGCCCTGGTGTAAGACCACCATTCAGAATTGAAACGTTGCTCCAAATGGCTTTAGCCGTGTTTAGTGACTAGATCTGAATAGCCAGGTACTTCCCCACCTTCCTCTTCCCCTTCCCCACTTACCTTCAGCCTCACAACATCCCCCAATTGGGGATGCCATAGTCTCACTGGCTCCAGACGGGAGCAGTTGGGACTCTTGTGAGGTATTAACTATAAAAAAAAAAAAAAAAAAAAAAAAGATATCTCCCCCTAACGACTATTTTAGAGCATCTAAGTAAGCATTTGCCGAGATCTACCCAAACTCCCTCCCCCTCCCTAGAACCTTTCATATATTATTTGCCACGTTCACTTCGATTTTTTTCACTAAATTCTTATATCGTGTAAACCGTTAAAATCCTTCCCGTGCTCGCAAGAAAAACACTGTCTCTTCAATTTCACAATAAGGTTAGAACTTTGTCTTAGCCGTTTTCGTCAGGTCATTTGATAATTATTATGGTTCTCTATTTTTTTCTCCTCTAATGGCACACGCGTTATTATTAAACATTACTGCAGTTGAGTTTCATCGTTCTATATTAGTCTGAACCAAGAGACTCCAACCCGTGAATTTAGTATCGTCTAATTATGAGTTTACCCTTTTTTTTTGGTTGAATCTAATTAAATTTTAAAACACTTCAATTATTTCAATTAATATTAAAACCACAACTTCACTATATTTAAAACTCTATCAGTTTAGTTTAAAGATAGCACACCAAACTGTCGCGACGTTAAGTTCTCGAAGACCGACTCCTACCAAGTTAAAACGAAAAAAGCCCTGATTTCCTCCAAACAACGCTATTTAATAATGTTCTTTCGAATAAATCGACTTAAAATTTGTGCGACTTTCGCCTTCATGAATTCGAGGTTTCACTCCCCGTTAAGTTTAGAATTGCATAACCCCGTTTCAGTTTTTTTTTTGTTCCCGCCTGCCGAGTTGAGGTAAACACCTACCCCCCTGCCGAGACGGGTACAGGCGTGTACTCGGTGACCTGACTTCCGGGCGCCCTCCCGTAAATGATTTTCGGCGATGTTGATTATTGCGCAAAATTATTTGATTATTTTTTCTCGTACGCGTGTTGTGTCCGTAATATTGGTTGATTTCCGGCCTATAGACTAGGTGTAGCTCATTTCTATATCGTTGTTTTCGAAATCTTTCCGAGAAATTCGCTATTGATATCGATAATATAATCGATAAATTATCCCAACTAACGGAAGCTTTTCACCTATTATGTCCAGCGCTTGCGCAATCCAGTATCCTTCCTTGTGTGCTGCCTTCTAGCATTTGATTGGTGTCTACACGATCCGTGGGTGATCCCAGGACACATATACCTTCCTCTCGGTGATGACATACGTAGGCATTCGTTCCAAAATTTGATTCGACACGTTTTTTGTAATTTCGCCTACCTGTTTTGACTCTTTTCGTGATATCCGCCGCATATCTTCTGGTAATTTTTCGTAACCCATCGCTGTCCACTACCCGAGTCGGTGACACCTCTTCCATCACGAGCTAAACTACCTTTCGGGTTTCTTTTTGATTCCTGGTCCTTTCTTTTCGGTGATCTACGCCCAGTACATCCCTGTTTTTACAGTTTTTTGCGTCTAGTTTTAGCCCAACCCATATACTCTTTTCTCGCTTCATCCAGGAATTTCAATATATTATCCTCGTAACTTTGTTTACGCGCAAAAAAGGTCGTAAAATTTTGATCGTTAATCAAAGACTTCGTGACCCATTAACTTTTATGTCTTTTCTTAATTACCCAACTTGCATCTCCTCCGTGTTAATATAATTAGGCAATTTCGGCCAAACGTCCTATCTTAAGTTAAAATTCATGTCCATTGTCAACACTTGAAATAGCACTCAGAACTTCAGCGATCGTAAACAATTCTCGCTATGAGGATCACCTCGTAATATGTCTTCTGGACCAAAACATTCTAAAAAACCATCTTCTTTCGCCAAACCGTCACCCCCCTGTTTCGTTATCGATGGTTGGGTATCGCTTCGTTTCTACCTTAGAATGCAAATTTATCGTCGTTCTCCAAGTGCCCTTACACGCATCGTGAGACCGGATCCCAAGGTTAGCTCAACAGTAAATCAACCTAGAGTGTTTCGTGTCTTTAGACCGCCCTTAGTCTCCGTGATTGGCGAAAAATTATTTAATTGATTTTGGGAATGATCTGATTCGTTGAGCTCCATCACGCCTCTTTTCAATTATTACGTGGTTAACACCTATTACCGACGTAGGTTTCTATAATAAAGCTTCTAGTATGTCCCAAAGATGTCCATAGTCTGTTCGTTTCTCCCTATTCTCTGAACGTATTTTAATTTATATAAAAAAAAATCTTTACGTTCCTTTACCCCAAACAGGTCCATTACAGCCTCCCTTTAGTAAGGATTACAGCGGATAGACACGTTTTGGTGTTTAGTTGGTGAAATCATTACTAACAATAGTTTTAGATGACTCATTTTTCTTCCTTTTTCAAATTTTTTTTTCGTACTCCAAAGGTTGCGTACCCCTTACCTCCCTAAGAGGAGATGTTCCTATTTTCCCTAAATGCAAAATAAATTCTAGAATGGGTCTTTTCCTTTTTTTTTTCTTTCCAATCTTCCGTTAATTTTTGGCTTATCTGCTACTCACGAAGTTCGCCCCTGTACGTGTCTTAACTCAAATGCCTTTAAACAAAACGTAAGGCACAATGCCATTCATAAATCTGCCGCCTCCTACCACTCGTGATTTCATTAAGACGAAACACGGTTTCATTTGTCACAAAACTCGTAACTTTGCTTTATATTCTAGGCGCTTCGTCAGTAGACGTGTTTCCTCTTAACTACACATTTATGGCTAAGTTTTTAAGGTTGCACCCCCAAAGGGTCGAAGCAAAGTTCTATGGGTACCTGACTGAAGTCTCGGTTGTATGTTTTTTTTTTCCATGATGGTATGCACGCAACATGAATCTATTTAAAACGCGTAGCTATTTTGCATGTGGTTTTTTTTTCCTGTTTTTTTTTTTGAATTCTCGCGTGACTATAATTTTTTCGTTTTCTTTAATAAATAATAATCCGTATGTGTGGCCGGTTATCAATAAGCCTTGATAAAACTTGAATTGGATTAAATCTGGTTTATTGAATTGGACACGCAACCTCCCTAAAACTGCACTTACGTGTCCTAGATGTTCATCGAAATTTCCGCACAAATATATGACTAAGTCATCCAAGTAGTAGCTTTGCGAGACTACCTATCTTTTGTTTTAATATTCGTATTGTACCGAACGTGTTTTGTTTACTTGTTGAACTAATTGAAACGGATTTATTTATTCTTATTCACAGAATTTAGTCACTATTTCACGCTGTAGTTTTCTCATAATATCACTGTTTTCACTTTATTCAAATAATAAGTTAGATTATATCCAATGGTTGTAACTATTCACTTCACAAGAACACTGCATTTATTTCACCGAAAAACATGTAATAGTAATCACCGGTAATGTTCACTGTAGGTTCAATGAACTCGTCGTGGTACGCAAACGTATTGTATCCCTGCTTGTACTCACTACGTTTAATTTAAACCTTTTCGAAAACATAACAAAATAATTATTATCTTCCCTCTCTCACAATCCCGGCTGTCCCGATTCGTAACCAAGTCAAATCTCCCTAGTCTTCGGTTTACATTATTATTATTACCATCTCACACTTTCTCCCTCAAATAAAGATTCCGTAATTAACTTGTCTATTTATTTATTTTCTCTTTTTTTTTCTCATGAAATGTTGATTAACATCAGCTTACGTTTTTTTTTTTCCATTTAACTGTGTAACCTTTCCCTTTTATTATTAGTCTCGTGAAAGTACTCAACTTATATTATTCATTACTAACTACCGTATTGTGTATTAATTCTCTTTATTCATTTGTACGGCGCGCCTGAGGCGACTTTACCCAAAACGGCGCCACACGAGTCCCAACAAACAGCCGACCGACATCCCTGCCGTGTTCAGAGCGATAAATCTACCACCGGCTGTAGATACGTAAGAGTAGGTAACCTTTTTTTTTCCACTATTGTCCGGCGCCTCGCCGTCTCCATCGTAAGTAATTAAATCATAAATGACACTAGAGTCTAACAGTGCGTCCAGCTTAATTTTTGTTCACCTGTCTAGACTATTTTACAACTGACCCACATTCGTTTCGACCTATTTTTTTCTATTCGCTCCTGACATGTTTTTTTTTTCTTGAGACACCATACTCGTACCTCTATCGCTTATAAGGTCAATGAAGCCACCCCAACTTGTAAAACTCTCGGCTCCTGGTTCTCAAGGCACCAAATGTGTTGACTCGACCTCCTAATTGTCCTAACTCGCTTGAATGAGGTTTTTATACCTCTTTATCCCCAGCGTTCAGTTCGCTTTTGCAAAATGATATCGTGCTGAGCCTAGCTAACTCTGAACATCCCCCGCCCCTGCGATATTGGACACAGTAAAATAAGGCCTTCGCTTTGGGGTTGATCTACAATAAATCCCTTAACTTCACGTTGTGTGATTTGTTAATTCGAAGCCCCCCCGCTATGGGGTGGTAGGTATTTAATGTCTCCTTTCTGTGGTAACTCCCGGTTCTTTTTAGCCAAAGCGTGGGGAAAACGTCCATCGACCCTCAGCGAGTTCTACAAGGAACGAGTACGTGTCTCACCTAACTTTCGAATACTGGACCCTATTACTAATCGACCTAACAGCTTATATCATATCTTTACAATTTCCTTGTATCCCCGCCCTTACCTAATGTCCCCGTGTTTATAAATTCTAGATTGTGACATAGAACCGTACCCCCCCCCCCTCTTGTGTACGGGCTATTAAACCCTTCGTTGAATAGTGTGCTGTTTCCGCATAAGTACTGGGACTCTCTCGTCGACCTCTGTAACGACGTACTGAAACTAGATAAATGGATTTAGCTGTGGTTAGTAAACTTTGGGTGTTGCGGATGGAAGTGGAAACGAGAGAAAAGGAGATGGGAACGAATTGAATGACGAGAAAAAGGTTTTTTTTTTGCAAACTGGGTCGGCACCTCACTGCCCCAAATGAAATGGTCGCTATTCTTCCAAATGCAAAACCCCAAGAACCAATACGTGTCTGGCTTTCCCCGAGGTCTGGTCTAACTTCTTCTTATAGTCGCCTTGATACCTCCGGACCGCTCACGTCAGAGGGAGAGATAATGCACCTGTTGGAATATCCCAAATCACCCCGCCCCGCTTCCTCCAACGGACTACTTTACTGACTGTAAAAGGGGAATTTTTCATTGCGTCCCTTGTCATGATGCTAAACGCGTGCATGTTTCAAATAGGTTTGTTCTGGTGAGGCTTTCAACGTCCACTAGCCGCCAGGCCTACTATCCACCTCACGAAGGTTGCTGCAAAGGATCTCGAGGGTTTTCCAGTCGAGTTGCATCAACCTCCGGGTAAACCCCGCTTTAGTATGTGTTCGTCCTCCGATTTTGAACCCTCGTTCATCACGCCGACGTCCCCTCCACGCGATTTTGAAAGACTTGGAGCCCGTTCAATTAAACGCCTTCGCAGCGAACCAAGGCCCAAACATTCCAACTTGACATTAATTTTCATACTGCCTCTCGTGTCCTCTCATCCGACCCGGTCCCGCGAAAAGGGATGACCTTCCAAACTCTTCGTGATTCTCCATACAACGTTGACGCCCCGAAATCGCGTGATGAGGAAAGTAGAAAATCTTCTGAGCTGGGGAAGTTGTGCGCTTCCCAAGACAGCTTACGAACAACATACTCCAACGGTGAGTTCTAAGCCGAGGCCAAAGGTATTTAGGAATTTGTTAGTGAACATATAAGGTTATACAAATATTATTAATTTTATTTTTGTATTTGTTTTGAGCATGAGTTGGTTGCAGCTAGTCGCTTCCATGTTGATTTGAGGTGCCTCTGCGCGGCCGCCAACTCGGTAGAGTGTACGACTTTTGTCGTCAGGCACGGACGTCGAGTGATTTATGGGGTCCCTTTTCTTCCTTTTGGGTCGTGTGTCGCCACTAACTGCTTACAAATAAGTAGGTCATTGGCCTCGTGCTAAACACAGCTGTTAGAAGCAAGCAAACAGTTCTAAATGTGATACTATTTTATCAGTTGCAGCCCCATCTTCGTCGCAATTTTAACGTTCTGGAAATATATATTCATGCAAGATCACTCACCCAAAATCGTTATATTACCAGTCCAGTCGGGATATCGACGACATGTACATTAATCCGCGTCCAGGAACTGTAGGTATGAGTAGAAGCCCCTCAGCCGTTAAAGGTTCGTATTAAATTCGAAATCGATTATCTATGTCACCCGTCTACTCGCCAGTAGGAACTATAACCGTATTGGATCTAATTTTCTAGCTAAAATTTCTACTTTCATACGCCGCCCCGTAGATAGCACATAAATTACCGAATACTAGATTTCGGAATGTTTAAGCGGATCATTTCTTTCAATAGAATATCTCTTCCTCCCTAACCGTAAGTTGATAGTTGACATGCATCGGTATCTGTTGGCCTCCACTGTACCTAATCTAGATATCTCCCCCTAACGACTATTTTAGAGCATCTAAGTAAGCATTTGCCGAGATCTACCCAAACTCCCTCCCCCTCCCTAGAACCTTTCATATATTATTTGCCACGTTCACTTCGATTTTTTTCACTAAATTCTTATATCGTGTAAACCGTTAAAATCCTTCCCGTGCTCGCAAGAAAAACACTGTCTCTTCAATTTCACAATAAGGTTAGAACTTTGTCTTAGCCGTTTTCGTCAGGTCATTTGATAATTATTATGGTTCTCTATTTTTTTCTCCTCTAATGGCACACGCGTTATTATTAAACATTACTGCAGTTGAGTTTCATCGTTCTATATTAGTCTGAACCAAGAGACTCCAACCCGTGAATTTAGTATCGTCTAATTATGAGTTTACCCTTTTTTTTTGGTTGAATCTAATTAAATTTTAAAACACTTCAATTATTTCAATTAATATTAAAACCACAACTTCACTATATTTAAAACTCTATCAGTTTAGTTTAAAGATAGCACACCAAACTGTCGCGACGTTAAGTTCTCGAAGACCGACTCCTACCAAGTTAAAACGAAAAAAGCCCTGATTTCCTCCAAACAACGCTATTTAATAATGTTCTTTCGAATAAATCGACTTAAAATTTGTGCGACTTTCGCCTTCATGAATTCGAGGTTTCACTCCCCGTTAAGTTTAGAATTGCATAACCCCGTTTCAGTTTTTTTTTTGTTCCCGCCTGCCGAGTTGAGGTAAACACCTACCCCCCTGCCGAGACGGGTACAGGCGTGTACTCGGTGACCTGACTTCCGGGCGCCCTCCCGTAAATGATTTTCGGCGATGTTGATTATTGCGCAAAATTATTTGATTATTTTTTCTCGTACGCGTGTTGTGTCCGTAATATTGGTTGATTTCCGGCCTATAGACTAGGTGTAGCTCATTTCTATATCGTTGTTTTCGAAATCTTTCCGAGAAATTCGCTATTGATATCGATAATATAATCGATAAATTATCCCAACTAACGGAAGCTTTTCACCTATTATGTCCAGCGCTTGCGCAATCCAGTATCCTTCCTTGTGTGCTGCCTTCTAGCATTTGATTGGTGTCTACACGATCCGTGGGTGATCCCAGGACACATATACCTTCCTCTCGGTGATGACATACGTAGGCATTCGTTCCAAAATTTGATTCGACACGTTTTTTGTAATTTCGCCTACCTGTTTTGACTCTTTTCGTGATATCCGCCGCATATCTTCTGGTAATTTTTCGTAACCCATCGCTGTCCACTACCCGAGTCGGTGACACCTCTTCCATCACGAGCTAAACTACCTTTCGGGTTTCTTTTTGATTCCTGGTCCTTTCTTTTCGGTGATCTACGCCCAGTACATCCCTGTTTTTACAGTTTTTTGCGTCTAGTTTTAGCCCAACCCATATACTCTTTTCTCGCTTCATCCAGGAATTTCAATATATTATCCTCGTAACTTTGTTTACGCGCAAAAAAGGTCGTAAAATTTTGATCGTTAATCAAAGACTTCGTGACCCATTAACTTTTATGTCTTTTCTTAATTACCCAACTTGCATCTCCTCCGTGTTAATATAATTAGGCAATTTCGGCCAAACGTCCTATCTTAAGTTAAAATTCATGTCCATTGTCAACACTTGAAATAGCACTCAGAACTTCAGCGATCGTAAACAATTCTCGCTATGAGGATCACCTCGTAATATGTCTTCTGGACCAAAACATTCTAAAAAACCATCTTCTTTCGCCAAACCGTCACCCCCCTGTTTCGTTATCGATGGTTGGGTATCGCTTCGTTTCTACCTTAGAATGCAAATTTATCGTCGTTCTCCAAGTGCCCTTACACGCATCGTGAGACCGGATCCCAAGGTTAGCTCAACAGTAAATCAACCTAGAGTGTTTCGTGTCTTTAGACCGCCCTTAGTCTCCGTGATTGGCGAAAAATTATTTAATTGATTTTGGGAATGATCTGATTCGTTGAGCTCCATCACGCCTCTTTTCAATTATTACGTGGTTAACACCTATTACCGACGTAGGTTTCTATAATAAAGCTTCTAGTATGTCCCAAAGATGTCCATAGTCTGTTCGTTTCTCCCTATTCTCTGAACGTATTTTAATTTATATAAAAAAAAATCTTTACGTTCCTTTACCCCAAACAGGTCCATTACAGCCTCCCTTTAGTAAGGATTACAGCGGATAGACACGTTTTGGTGTTTAGTTGGTGAAATCATTACTAACAATAGTTTTAGATGACTCATTTTTCTTCCTTTTTCAAATTTTTTTTTCGTACTCCAAAGGTTGCGTACCCCTTACCTCCCTAAGAGGAGATGTTCCTATTTTCCCTAAATGCAAAATAAATTCTAGAATGGGTCTTTTCCTTTTTTTTTTCTTTCCAATCTTCCGTTAATTTTTGGCTTATCTGCTACTCACGAAGTTCGCCCCTGTACGTGTCTTAACTCAAATGCCTTTAAACAAAACGTAAGGCACAATGCCATTCATAAATCTGCCGCCTCCTACCACTCGTGATTTCATTAAGACGAAACACGGTTTCATTTGTCACAAAACTCGTAACTTTGCTTTATATTCTAGGCGCTTCGTCAGTAGACGTGTTTCCTCTTAACTACACATTTATGGCTAAGTTTTTAAGGTTGCACCCCCAAAGGGTCGAAGCAAAGTTCTATGGGTACCTGACTGAAGTCTCGGTTGTATGTTTTTTTTTTCCATGATGGTATGCACGCAACATGAATCTATTTAAAACGCGTAGCTATTTTGCATGTGGTTTTTTTTTCCTGTTTTTTTTTTTGAATTCTCGCGTGACTATAATTTTTTCGTTTTCTTTAATAAATAATAATCCGTATGTGTGGCCGGTTATCAATAAGCCTTGATAAAACTTGAATTGGATTAAATCTGGTTTATTGAATTGGACACGCAACCTCCCTAAAACTGCACTTACGTGTCCTAGATGTTCATCGAAATTTCCGCACAAATATATGACTAAGTCATCCAAGTAGTAGCTTTGCGAGACTACCTATCTTTTGTTTTAATATTCGTATTGTACCGAACGTGTTTTGTTTACTTGTTGAACTAATTGAAACGGATTTATTTATTCTTATTCACAGAATTTAGTCACTATTTCACGCTGTAGTTTTCTCATAATATCACTGTTTTCACTTTATTCAAATAATAAGTTAGATTATATCCAATGGTTGTAACTATTCACTTCACAAGAACACTGCATTTATTTCACCGAAAAACATGTAATAGTAATCACCGGTAATGTTCACTGTAGGTTCAATGAACTCGTCGTGGTACGCAAACGTATTGTATCCCTGCTTGTACTCACTACGTTTAATTTAAACCTTTTCGAAAACATAACAAAATAATTATTATCTTCCCTCTCTCACAATCCCGGCTGTCCCGATTCGTAACCAAGTCAAATCTCCCTAGTCTTCGGTTTACATTATTATTATTACCATCTCACACTTTCTCCCTCAAATAAAGATTCCGTAATTAACTTGTCTATTTATTTATTTTCTCTTTTTTTTTCTCATGAAATGTTGATTAACATCAGCTTACGTTTTTTTTTTTCCTTTTAACTGTGTAACCTTTCCCTTTTATTATTAGTCTCGTGAAAGTACTCAACTTATATTATTCATTACTAACTACCGTATTGTGTATTAATTCTCTTTATTCATTTGTACGGCGCGCCTGAGGCGACTTTACCCAAAACGGCGCCACACGAGTCCCAACAAACAGCCGACCGACATCCCTGCCGTGTTCAGAGCGATAAATCTACCACCGGCTGTAGATACGTAAGAGTAGGTAACCTTTTTTTTTCCACTATTGTCCGGCGCCTCGCCGTCTCCATCGTAAGTAATTAAATCATAAATGACACTAGAGTCTAACAGTGCGTCCAGCTTAATTTTTGTTCACCTGTCTAGACTATTTTACAACTGACCCACATTCGTTTCGACCTATTTTTTTCTATTCGCTCCTGACATGTTTTTTTTTTCTTGAGACACCATACTCGTACCTCTATCGCTTATAAGGTCAATGAAGCCACCCCAACTTGTAAAACTCTCGGCTCCTGGTTCTCAAGGCACCAAATGTGTTGACTCGACCTCCTAATTGTCCTAACTCGCTTGAATGAGGTTTTTATACCTCTTTATCCCCAGCGTTCAGTTCGCTTTTGCAAAATGATATCGTGCTGAGCCTAGCTAACTCTGAACATCCCCCGCCCCTGCGATATTGGACACAGTAAAATAAGGCCTTCGCTTTGGGGTTGATCTACAATAAATCCCTTAACTTCACGTTGTGTGATTTGTTAATTCGAAGCCCCCCCGCTATGGGGTGGTAGGTATTTAATGTCTCCTTTCTGTGGTAACTCCCGGTTCTTTTTAGCCAAAGCGTGGGGAAAACGTCCATCGACCCTCAGCGAGTTCTACAAGGAACGAGTACGTGTCTCACCTAACTTTCGAATACTGGACCCTATTACTAATCGACCTAACAGCTTATATCATATCTTTACAATTTCCTTGTATCCCCGCCCTTACCTAATGTCCCCGTGTTTATAAATTCTAGATTGTGACATAGAACCGTACCCCCCCCCCCCCTCTTGTGTACGGGCTATTAAACCCTTCGTTGAATAGTGTGCTGTTTCCGCATAAGTACTGGGACTCTCTCGTCGACCTCTGTAACGACGTACTGAAACTAGATAAATGGATTTAGCTGTGGTTAGTAAACTTTGGGTGTTGCGGATGGAAGTGGAAACGAGAGAAAAGGAGATGGGAACGAATTGAATGACGAGAAAAAGGTTTTTTTTTTGCAAACTGGGTCGGCACCTCACTGCCCCAAATGAAATGGTCGCTATTCTTCCAAATGCAAAACCCCAAGAACCAATACGTGTCTGGCTTTCCCCGAGGTCTGGTCTAACTTCTTCTTATAGTCGCCTTGATACCTCCGGACCGCTCACGTCAGAGGGAGAGATAATGCACCTGTTGGAATATCCCAAATCACCCCGCCCCGCTTCCTCCAACGGACTACTTTACTGACTGTAAAAGGGGAATTTTTCATTGCGTCCCTTGTCATGATGCTAAACGCGTGCATGTTTCAAATAGGTTTGTTCTGGTGAGGCTTTCAACGTCCACTAGCCGCCAGGCCTACTATCCACCTCACGAAGGTTGCTGCAAAGGATCTCGAGGGTTTTCCAGTCGAGTTGCATCAACCTCCGGGTAAACCCCGCTTTAGTATGTGTTCGTCCTCCGATTTTGAACCCTCGTTCATCACGCCGACGTCCCCTCCACGCGATTTTGAAAGACTTGGAGCCCGTTCAATTAAACGCCTTCGCAGCGAACCAAGGCCCAAACATTCCAACTTGACATTAATTTTCATACTGCCTCTCGTGTCCTCTCATCCGACCCGGTCCCGCGAAAAGGGATGACCTTCCAAACTCTTCGTGATTCTCCATACAACGTTGACGCCCCGAAATCGCGTGATGAGGAAAGTAGAAAATCTTCTGAGCTGGGGAAGTTGTGCGCTTCCCAAGACAGCTTACGAACAACATACTCCAACGGTGAGTTCTAAGCCGAGGCCAAAGGTATTTAGGAATTTGTTAGTGAACATATAAGGTTATACAAATATTATTAATTTTATTTTTGTATTTGTTTTGAGCATGAGTTGGTTGCAGCTAGTCGCTTCCATGTTGATTTGAGGTGCCTCTGCGCGGCCGCCAACTCGGTAGAGTGTACGACTTTTGTCGTCAGGCACGGACGTCGAGTGATTTATGGGGTCCCTTTTCTTCCTTTTGGGTCGTGTGTCGCCACTAACTGCTTACAAATAAGTAGGTCATTGGCCTCGTGCTAAACACAGCTGTTAGAAGCAAGCAAACAGTTCTAAATGTGATACTATTTTATCAGTTGCAGCCCCATCTTCGTCGCAATTTTAACGTTCTGGAAATATATATTCATGCAAGATCACTCACCCAAAATCGTTATATTACCAGTCCAGTCGGGATATCGACGACATGTACATTAATCCGCGTCCAGGAACTGTAGGTATGAGTAGAAGCCCCTCAGCCGTTAAAGGTTCGTATTAAATTCGAAATCGATTATCTATGTCACCCGTCTACTCGCCAGTAGGAACTATAACCGTATTGGATCTAATTTTCTAGCTAAAATTTCTACTTTCATACGCCGCCCCGTAGATAGCACATAAATTACCGAATACTAGATTTCGGAATGTTTAAGCGGATCATTTCTTTCAATAGAATATCTCTTCCTCCCTAACCGTAAGTTGATAGTTGACATGCATCGGTATCTGTTGGCCTCCACTGTACCTAATCTAGATATCTCCCCCTAACGACTATTTTAGAGCATCTAAGTAAGCATTTGCCGAGATCTACCCAAACTCCCTCCCCCTCCCTAGAACCTTTCATATATTATTTGCCACGTTCACTTCGATTTTTTTCACTAAATTCTTATATCGTGTAAACCGTTAAAATCCTTCCCGTGCTCGCAAGAAAAACACTGTCTCTTCAATTTCACAATAAGGTTAGAACTTTGTCTTAGCCGTTTTCGTCAGGTCATTTGATAATTATTATGGTTCTCTATTTTTTTCTCCTCTAATGGCACACGCGTTATTATTAAACATTACTGCAGTTGAGTTTCATCGTTCTATATTAGTCTGAACCAAGAGACTCCAACCCGTGAATTTAGTATCGTCTAATTATGTGTTTACCCTTTTTTTTTGGTTGAATCTAATTAAATTTTAAAACACTTCAATTATTTCAATTAATATTAAAACCACAACTTCACTATATTTAAAACTCTATCAGTTTAGTTTAAAGATAGCACACCAAACTGTCGCGACGTTAAGTTCTCGAAGACCGACTCCTACCAAGTTAAAACGAAAAAAGCCCTGATTTCCTCCAAACAACGCTATTTAATAATGTTCTTTCGAATAAATCGACTTAAAATTTGTGCGACTTTCGCCTTCATGAATTCGAGGTTTCACTCCCCGTTAAGTTTAGAATTGCATAACCCCGTTTCAGTTTTTTTTTTGTTCCCGCCTGCCGAGTTGAGGTAAACACCTACCCCCCTGCCGAGACGGGTACAGGCGTGTACTCGGTGACCTGACTTCCGGGCGCCCTCCCGTAAATGATTTTCGGCGATGTTGATTATTGCGCAAAATTATTTGATTATTTTTTCTCGTACGCGTGTTGTGTCCGTAATATTGGTTGATTTCCGGCCTATAGACTAGGTGTAGCTCATTTCTATATCGTTGTTTTCGAAATCTTTCCGAGAAATTCGCTATTGATATCGATAATATAATCGATAAATTATCCCAACTAACGGAAGCTTTTCACCTATTATGTCCAGCGCTTGCGCAATCCAGTATCCTTCCTTGTGTGCTGCCTTCTAGCATTTGATTGGTGTCTACACGATCCGTGGGTGATCCCAGGACACATATACCTTCCTCTCGGTGATGACATACGTAGGCATTCGTTCCAAAATTTGATTCGACACGTTTTTTGTAATTTCGCCTACCTGTTTTGACTCTTTTCGTGATATCCGCCGCATATCTTCTGGTAATTTTTCGTAACCCATCGCTGTCCACTACCCGAGTCGGTGACACCTCTTCCATCACGAGCTAAACTACCTTTCGGGTTTCTTTTTGATTCCTGGTCCTTTCTTTTCGGTGATCTACGCCCAGTACATCCCTGTTTTTACAGTTTTTTGCGTCTAGTTTTAGCCCAACCCATATACTCTTTTCTCGCTTCATCCAGGAATTTCAATATATTATCCTCGTAACTTTGTTTACGCGCAAAAAAGGTCGTAAAATTTTGATCGTTAATCAAAGACTTCGTGACCCATTAACTTTTATGTCTTTTCTTAATTACCCAACTTGCATCTCCTCCGTGTTAATATAATTAGGCAATTTCGGCCAAACGTCCTATCTTAAGTTAAAATTCATGTCCATTGTCAACACTTGAAATAGCACTCAGAACTTCAGCGATCGTAAACAATTCTCGCTATGAGGATCACCTCGTAATATGTCTTCTGGACCAAAACATTCTAAAAAACCATCTTCTTTCGCCAAACCGTCACCCCCCTGTTTCGTTATCGATGGTTGGGTATCGCTTCGTTTCTACCTTAGAATGCAAATTTATCGTCGTTCTCCAAGTGCCCTTACACGCATCGTGAGACCGGATCCCAAGGTTAGCTCAACAGTAAATCAACCTAGAGTGTTTCGTGTCTTTAGACCGCCCTTAGTCTCCGTGATTGGCGAAAAATTATTTAATTGATTTTGGGAATGATCTGATTCGTTGAGCTCCATCACGCCTCTTTTCAATTATTACGTGGTTAACACCTATTACCGACGTAGGTTTCTATAATAAAGCTTCTAGTATGTCCCAAAGATGTCCATAGTCTGTTCGTTTCTCCCTATTCTCTGAACGTATTTTAATTTATATAAAAAAAATCTTTACGTTCCTTTACCCCAAACAGGTCCATTACAGCTTGAAGCCCCGAAAAACCCTCTGGATGGAAGTAGAGTGGTTCCTCGGATTACATCTTACTCCAGAAGATAGGTGAAAACTTGAGTGGCAATCGGCCGACGTTAGAAAAGCCCTTCTCGTGCACTACCTCACTGAGAAACAGCCTTGATTATTGCTGCCTCGTAAAACTCTGGTCCGTCATCAATAGGATAAGGTCCTCCACATGATGCAGATGTGGGGCCTTAAAGAGTCGACGATATGTGAATGCGGTGCGGTGCAGATCACTGAACATGTAGTCAACGAAGCCCACTTTATTCATTCCCCGGCGGGATTGACAAAGTCAGCAGACGCCTGAGGCATTAGACTGGCTCACTGATATAGATGTTCTCCTCTGACCTCCCACCACATGAACGAAGAAGAAGAAGTAAAAATGGTGAGTCAACAGTCGGGTATCAAGTTCGATACTTACAGCTCACTAACTCTATTTTTTGATGTATTTAAGTTATACCTAAGGCTTGCAATATAAAATCAAAAACAGTGTTTAATGTTAAACAAAGTTATTTCCAATCATTTCGTACTCGTAGCTCGTAGGTATATATATATATATATATATATATTTGTATAAAGCATACTTTGAGCCACATTAAATACACTTTTTTTTTAATGCCATTTTGTTTAATCAACCCTTAAAAACTACCCCCTCACAGCTATATACGTCTATGATGTACCGTTTAATATATATATCGATACATACATCTAGAGCATACTTTGAAGACATATTTTTATTCTGTACAGACAATAGTTTGAAGACAGTCCTCAATGTATGCGTTATATATAATTTCCCGTCGTGGTCTCAAATAATGCTTTTCACAGAGAGGTGTTTCGTGTACATAAAGCATACTTTGGACCTATGGTAAGTAGGAAACTTCCATTGGAATAATGTGTAATTATTAATATTTTTGACGCCAGATGGCACAAATAATAATATCAAATATGTAGATATTTACGCGCTGTGAATTTGGTACATTATGATAAAGTAATGTTTCGTCTTCAAGTCAAATCGAAACTTTTTCGCTGAGTTTTTCGAAAGATAAAAGAGTGAAAAATTTCATCCATCTCGAAAAAAATAATTTTCAATACTTGTTGTTAATTTTAGCTTTTTTATAGGTACCAACAAACTTTTACCCATAGATAATAGAAACAAAGCGGATATGGCATGGAAGCGTGCCAACTGTCATCGAGCTTAGATCATACTGCACGGGTTGTACGTTTGGTGACTATGTAGGAGTTTAGATGCAGGGCATTGTTAAGTTATATGATGTTGGCGACACTACACACAAACTAAGAACGATTAATGGCCTATCATCCCTGTTCCGTTACACATTTTAACTTATGTGTTGGGTAGGTACCTACATGGTTTTACCCATAGATAATAGAAACAAAGCGGATATGGCATGGAAGCTTGCCAACTGTCATCGAGCTTAGACCATACTGCACGGGTTGTACGTTTGGTGACTATGTAGGAGTGTAGATGCAGGGCATTGTAAGGTTATATGATGTTGGCGACACTACACACAAACTATCAACGATTAATGGGCTATCTTCCCTGTTCCGTTACACATTTTAACTTATGTGTTGGGTAGGTACCTACATGGTTTTACCCATAGATAATAGAAACAAAGCGGATATGGCATGGAAGCTTGCCTACTGTCATCGAGCTTAGACCATACTGCACGGGTTGTACGTTTGGTGACTATGTAGGAGTGTAGATGCAGGGCATTGTAAGGTTATATGATGTTGGCGACACTACACACAAACTATCAACGATTAATGGGCTATCTTCCCTGTTCCGTTACACATTTTAACTTATGTGTTGGGTAGGTACCTACATGGTTTTACCCATAGATAATAGAAACAAAGCGGATATGGCATGGAAGCTTGCCAACTGTCATCGAGCTTAGACCATACTGCACGGGTTGTACGTTTGGTGACTATGTAGGAGTGTAGATGCAGGGCATTGTAAGGTTATATGATGTTGGCGACACTACACACAAACTATCAACGATTAATGGGCTATCTTCCCTGTTCCGTTACACATTTTAACTTATGTGTTGGGTAGGTACCTACATGGTTTTACCCATAGATAATAGAAACAAAGCGGATATGGCATGGAAGCTTGCCTACTGTCATCGAGCTTAGACCATACTGCACGGGTTGTACGTTTGGTGACTATGTAGGAGTGTAGATGCAGGGCATTGTAAGGTTATATGATGTTGGCGACACTACACACAAACTATCAACGATTAATGGGCTATCTTCCCTGTTCCGTTACACATTTTAACTTATGTGTTGGGTAGGTACCTACATGGTTTTACCCATAGATAATAGAAACAAAGCGGATATGGCATGGAAGCTTGCCAACTGTCATCGAGCTTAGACCATACTGCACGGGTTGTACGTTTGGTGACTATGTAGGAGTGTAGATGCAGGGCATTGTAAGGTTATGTGATGTTGGCGACACTACACACAAACTATCAACGATTAATGGCCTATCTTCCCTGTTCCGTTACACATTTTGACTTATGTGTTAGGTAGGTACCTAAATGGCTTTACCCATAGATAATTGAAACAAAGCAGATATGGCATGGAAGCTTGCGAACTGTCATCGAGCTTGGACCATACTGCACGGGTTGTACGTTTGGTGACTATGTAGGAGTGTAGATGCAGGGTATTGTTAGGTTATATGATGTTGGCGACACTACACACAAACTATCAACGATTAATGGGCTATCTTCCCTGTTCCGTTACACATTTTAACTTATGTGTTGGGTAGGTACCTACATGGTTTTACCCATAGATAATAGAAACAAAGCGGATATGGCATGGAAGCTTGCCAACTGTCATCGAGCTTAGACCATACTGCACGGGTTGTACGTTTGGTGACTATGTAGGAGTGTAGATGCAGGGCATTGTAAGGTTATGTGATGTTGGCGACACTACACACAAACTATCAACGATTAATGGCCTATCTTCCCTGTTCCGTTACACATTTTGACTTATGTGTTAGGTAGGTACCTAAATGGCTTTACCCATAGATAATTGAAACAAAGCAGATATGGCATGGAAGCTTGCGAACTGTCATCGAGCTTGGACCATACTGCACGGGTTGTACGTTTGGTGACTATGTAGGAGTGTAGATGCAGGGTATTGTTAGGTTATATGATGTTGGCGACACTACACACAAACTATCAACGATTAATGGCCTATCTTCCCTGTTCCGTTACACATTTTGACTTATGTGTTAGGTAGGTACCTAAATGGCTTTACCCATAGATAATTGAAACAAAGCAGATATGGCATGGAAGCTTGCGAACTGTCATCGAGCTTGGACCATACTGCACGGGTTGTACGTTTGGTGACTATGTAGGAGTGTAGATGCAGGGCATTGTAAGGTTATATGATGTTGGCGACACTACACACAAACTATCAACGATTAATGGCCTATCTTCCCTGTTCCGTTACACATTTTGACTTATGTGTTAGGTAGGTACCTAAATGGCTTTACCCATAGATAATTGAAACAAAGCAGATATGGCATGGAAGCTTGCGAACTGTCATCGAGCTTGGACCATACTGCACGGGTTGTACGTTTGGTGACTATGTAGGAGTGTAGATGCAGGGCATTGTTAGGTTATATGATGTTGGCGACACTACACACAAACTATCAACGATTAATGGCCTATCTTCGTTGTTCCGTTACACATTTTAACTTTTGTGTTAGGTAGGCACCTAGATGGTTTTACCCATAGATAAAAGTAACAAAGCAGATATGGCATTGTATTTTTTCACAATTTATCTTTAAAAATAATATAAGGTATATTTGCGATACGTTCCAGATTGGAGGGTACTCTCAGTATTGCCCTGGTGTAATACCATCATTCAGAATTGAAATTTTGATTGAAATGGCTTTAGCCGTGTTTGGTGACCAGGTACTTCCCCACCTTTCTCTTCCACATCTCCTTCCTCTCTCCAATACTTTTAGCTTTTCAACAAGCAATTTCGAGCTACCGGCATCTGTTTTTCCTCCCTCCTATAATCCGAGCCTCTTCAAGGCCCGCATTAACAAATCCCTTCCTACAGCCCCTAACTTTTTCCGCCTCACAACGCCGCCCAACCGGGTGGTGACATAGTTCCCCTGTCTGTACCCTGCACAGGCAGGGACGCTCTTGTGAGGTGTCACATATATGTATATAAAAACATACCCCAATTATTGTGGATGCCCTCACTGCAATCTCACTGGCTCCAGGCGGTTGGGAGCACTCGGGACTCTTGTGATGTATTCACATAAATTACTATTATACCATCGTTCTACCATAGCGACCATCTGTAAATGTATCTTTACTACGAATCAGTGATGTAAGTATCTCTATTATTCGACTCGGTTTACAAGGTGAACACCAATAAATATGCTTTTGATAAAGTTTTTCCTATCCTTTTGCTTGAGTGGAATTAACATATATTTGTTCAATTACTTTGTATCATTGTATAATTTTAAAATATAATTGTAAAATACTAAAAACTGTATTTTATCATAAGAACGCACATGAGTAACTAGAAAAACACACATAATTATGGCTAAGATTTCTGTGACAAAAATTAACTTTTTTTCTTTCTTAAAAGATGCGCCGAGGAACCAGCATCATTGATCCCTTCGGCACCTTGTCGTTTCGTTTTACCACTGGTTCTTGAGTTCAACAGCTCGGCTGTGGAACGATTTTATCAAAACAAATTTACTTGCGCACGCCGGAATTCGAATCCGCGACCTCAAAATGCGTACCCAAGGATCGTAATCTCAACCTCATACTATTAACAATATTTTGTAGTTTTTAAAATATTGCATTATTAATTTAACATGGCGATACTGAAAGTACCCATTTTCATTCTTCAACATGCCGCAAATATAGTTATTAACGTATTATTTTAAACTAATAAATATTGTGAAATTATACAAATTTATCAATTAAAATTCACAATTGCACGCCGTAATTTGAACCCGCGACCTCCGAATTCATAGCCAAGGATTGTTATCTCAATCTCAAAGTAGAAACTGGTAATAGTCATTTTTGTATTTTCTGTTTCGTTCGGGCTTTAATAATAGACATTATTTGTTTCAAAAATTGCCGCAAAAGAAACACAAATGAGATAATATTACTTTTTGAATAATAATACGGTTACACTGCCGATGCGCGATGACCGGATGTGCAGATGTTTTTTTTACTGTTTTTTTCGTTGTTGACATTTTTTGTGTACAATTATTATTAGTTCTCAAACTGTGAAGATATGTTCGTGTGTTTTTTTTTAAATATTATTTTTTTATACTTTTAAATACACCTTCTTGAATTTCACATGCGTTTTCTTAAATTAATGTATGAATGAAGTGGAAATTCACCCATTTTCCAATATCCAATAAAGCTGAAATTCGGCAGATAGACTCGTTGTTGATTACAATGAACTGGCGGCAATCACGTGAATACACGCGGACATATTTGCATTTTTCTGAAATTGAATGACATTACAGCAGTTAATATAAATTCCAGTCCTTGGAGAGGAAGATTCAATCCTTAATCAAACCAAAAAAAATATTTTCAAATACATCTTTTGATAAAAACAGATGTTTCATATATTTAGTAGACGAACTTTTTACGGGTTGATTTTTCTATTTCAAAATACCGGAACCGTTAGGTTTATTGCTTATTAGCTGTTTAATGATTTATTTCTTATAGAAAATATACCTTACGTTTGCATTTATGGTCTAATAATGAGTTTTTATAGTATAATGAGATATATAGTAAAATAAAAACAAATATCCATGTAAGCAAGAAAGAACACGATAAAATATTCGAAGGAATAGTAGACCCGCGTTATATGCGTATAATCCAATTTTTGGTTTTGTTTTGTTTTTAATAACTAGTTCATTTAATTTGATGAAAGTTTGCTGACCATATTTATTTAAATATTGTTGTTGCGCCCGCACTACGCAAATAAAATATTAAATTGCATTTTTTTTTAATTTCCAGAAGCCACACTATACTTACCAAAGATATAAGAATTTCTAATATATTTGATAAGTATAATTTCTAATATCTTTGGTAAATATAATTTCAAATAGTAGAATTTCTAATATCTTTGTAAGTATAAGTTCTAATAGTAGAGTTTCTAATATCTTTGATACCTACCTACCTCCGTTTTCATTTTTTACCTGATTTTGGTTTAATATATGATTTAAATAAAATTGTAACCGTTGTATAGTTCAAAAAGATAATAGATTATTTCAAAAATTTAGAAAACAAAATATATATCCGAAGATAAGATAAAAAAGAGCTATTAAAAGATTGATGCCAATTGCGGTATTTTCGTTCCTTTCCCTAATTCGTGGTTCGACTCGATAAAGCTTTGCCTGTTTATACGCACCCTTTTACTATACATTGTAAAATATAATAAATGTTGGTTTTCCGTATTAAAATAAATTTCCAAAATTTAATTTTATAAAAAAATTGATATTAATCAGTAATCCTTAAAGTTGCAGAATTATCGGCAGTTAAAAGTTGACGCGTTCTCGACCGCGAGTTGTCAAAAACCACCGGTAGTTAAAAAGTCCACCTGTTAAAAAGAGTTAGTTTCAGTTAGTGTTCGACGGGAGATCCCGCCTGGCGCTTTTTACTTATTGCAGATGACTACTTTATAATTTTAAAATTACTTGCCCCGCGCAGACTAGACAAACCATACGCACGGAAACAGAAGCTCGTATGTCACTATATCAAAAAAATACGGAAGAGGTAAGAACGAAAATATTTTTAGCGTCCATTCCAGGCACAGACATAGTGTCTATGATTCCAGGCAATTTTTTGAAGAATCAACTATACTTTCCAGGACCGAAAAGCACCTTGCTTGGAAACATATTTATAAACAATGTATAAAATGTTTAGTAGGTACCTATTTATATTTTGGTGTTTTGCTTTTCTATTGCTAAACTAACTTACCAACCATCTCGCCGTTTTACCGCAGGGGTAGGCAGAGAGGGCGGACCGCAAAACAACTCGTTCTTGGCACACACTTCTTGCCTCATTCACATTCATACATACTCTTCTATTATTCTGAATCTTTACATTGCCCGACTCTAGTATCTGATTCACTCGATCGTGCCACATCTTCCTCGGGCGTCCCCGACTTCTGCTACCATTCACATTTGTATCATATATTCTCCTTACACTCCTATCTTCGCTCATTCGCTCTAATGCCCAAACCATTTAAGCGTCCATTTCTTGATTTTACTCATTACACATCAGCTTTGCGCTATTTGCGGATCTCCACATTTCTCACACGAGCATTCATGGTTTTACCACACAAACTGATTTATGTTGCAGCAGCATTAGCTTCCAAGCATTTTTTTTTTAAATTTATCTTTTGCAGTAATTACCACTGTAAACTGCAAACTGTAAACTGCAGATCGAAACATTTTTTCTTGGTGTAATGTAAATAATTTTTTCATTAATTTTTAACGTTTTTCAAATTCTTGAAATGGCCTGCCATTTAATCTATTTTTTATTTATGTTAATATTAACCCGCATAAGAGCCCCAACTGCTCCAAACCATCTGTAGCCGGTGAGACTATGAAATCCCCAATTGGGGTATGTTGCGAGGCTGATAATACTGGGGAGGGGAAGAGGAAGGTGGGGAAGTACTTGGCTATTCAGATCTGGTAACCAAATACAGTTAAAGCCATTTCAAGCCACGTTTCAAGACTGGTGGTCTTACACAAGGGTGATACTGAGAGTATTTTCCACTCTGGAAAGTTCAGAAGCCATCTGGTTTGAAAAAGATAATAAAAATACTAGAAGAGGCTACCAATAAATAATACTGTAAGCGCCATTGAGGTGATTGAATCACAGAGCGGCTATGTATTCACTGGCGAATTGTTATATTTTGAATTATAATGTCACATCACAAAGTATCTGCTTCCTATTCAAATATTTTCATTAATTACTCTTTGTAGACCTACTTATACAAAATATGATATTTTTTATTTATTTAAAATGCGATAAAAATTATTTCCTTGTCTGTCAAATCATTTTTATTTTATTTTATTTGCGTTGTAAACAATAATAATAGTAACCATAAAAATGAAGACATGAAAGTATAGGCCAGTAATTTTCAAAATAAAATCACTGTGCGCCCGTGAGCGCATTCTATAGCAAAAAATAATCACGCGTATTTTGCGTGTCACTTGGTTTCACAAAAAAATTATCATAGGTGAGCTTGGAACATCTTTTACGTTCTCATATTTCCGATGGCTGAATTAGAAAGTATCTAAACAGTAGCGTTTGTAATTTCGCTTCGAAAACTTACTGTGTCATTTCTTGTGAACAGTATTTTTATAGCGCCGATTTTGCGTACACCACTCTAAGGATGCTTTATATCTGACTGAGAAATATAACATAAACATAATATTTTTATAAATGCATATTAGATTTTGGCGACACTACACACAAACAAAAAAAAACAGTTTGTGGCCTATCTTCATTATTTCCGTCCATGTTTAATTTAGCTTTATTATAGGTACCTACATGGTTTTATTCATATATATTAGAAACATTAGAATAACTGTCATCGAGTATAGGCTATACTGCACAGGTTATAAGTTTGGTATATAGGGGCGAAGATGCGATTTGCATAGAATTAATATATAAGTGAACTATGTTGGCGTCACTTCATACATACACTTGTATTTTTACTTTATAAGTAAAACAATTAACAAAAACAGATTGAATAGACGCGCGACAAGCCAGTACAATCAAACTAAACGTATAAGAGATCGAAACGATACTAACAAAAAAACAAACAAAAAATAGATCAAAATCGTATTAGAATCCCTATTAACGGGTTGTTCCCCAGATAATTGATCCATTATGATTATCTCTATACACGTAATAATAATCCTATAATAAAGTTAAAAGTTGAAACTGTTGGAAGACATTCATTTCGGTGTTGAAAACATTACCCTATTGAAATATTAAAGACATTGAAGATATATTTTGCTTGTCGTTGATAAATTTGATTGTTCCTTAGCGCTGCGTATAACGTTATATACTAAACAGTTGAAGTGCTTTCCTAAATAGATATCAAATATCAATGGCGAACAATAATCAGAGTGATTTGTGGAAGTATTTATAATCTGATGGAAAGACAAAAACTGCAAAATGTAACGTTTGTAAGCGTGCACTCTCACACAAATCAACAATTTCCAATCTAAAATGCCATTTAAAGCAAAAGCACCCGATTGAATTTTCTTTGCTTGGAGCTCATATATCCAGCGAATGTGGTCAACACGGAACCGTTTCTAAATTAAAATAATTTAAAAACCGTAATTACTAAATTATCTATAAAAATATAATAACATATGTGATGAATGAGGTTTCATCGAGTATGGAGAATTAAGCACTGAAAACAGACCTGAGCTAATAAATCATTACAAATAATCAATTATAGTTGCGTTAACGTCGGCGTTATTTTCAACAGTTGAAAATCGCTAACGATAACGACGTTGGCGTTGGATGGAATTATCGTCAACGCCCAGTACTAGACACGACCCACAAACTATTCATCGACTTTTCAACGGTTCATGGCCTGTATTTCTTGTTTCCATTTATGTGTAATTTAACTGTTTTATAAGTATTTATACAATAGAAGTAATGGAGGTATGGCATGGAAGCGTGCCGACCGTCGACGAGCGTATGCCATATGCATACTGCGCGGGTTACATTGGGTATGTAATTTTAATAATAATAATGAAAAATATTAATTATTATTTTTATTTGCAAAATTTGAAGAAGTTAATAATAATATTTGGAAAATTTCTATAGGGCCGGTTTTATGGGCAATGACCTTTGTGCACGCACAACATGAACCTAAAAAGGCCATGTTGGCATAATAGCACATAATACTTTGTGCAGGGTTGCCGATGCAAATGCATTAAAAACCAACAATATTAGTTCAAATGTTTAAATAAAATAATTTTACAAACGAAATTCTACGAAATTAGTTTTTTTTTTACCATCTAGTCATTTTCGGCTTTTTTCTTTCGTTCAGGCTTTAAAAGTAGAAATTTCTTTGAATATTTACTGCTAAAGAAAACCAAATTATACATTCTCACAATTATTGTTAATATTATTTTTAATGTTGTTGGATAATCGAGAAATGTCTAGACCCCCGCATTCTATACACAAAATATAAGTTCTTCCCGCAAAATAACCAATTCAGAAAAAACTTGAGTTGAGTTGAGAAACCGAAGAGTTTGCAACCCAGGATGTGTTTGCAATCCTCTCTACATCGGCACTGTTGCACTGGGTGTTTCCAAACATACAAAGAGATCTTCAATATGTAATTTTATTTGATTTTTTCTGTTTTTATTTTAATATTAAAATTAATAATTTTGTTAGTATTTAAAAATGTTTACTAAACTTTTACTAATGAAATGTTTTAATCATTTACAAATGTTCACGAAATATTGAGATAACCGAAACAAATAATATCTTTTATGAAATAAATTCTTATGATTTCTTTTATTATTATTATTATAAAAGCCTCATTTTATATTTTTTAGTACACAATATTTACTTTTCTTTAAAATAAAAAATAAATATTTTTAATCTAATAAGAAACTAGCATCGAGTCAAGTTCAGATTTGGCCGAAGCCGAAAAGTTAACAGTAAAAAAGGTTTACATGGCTAAATAATAAAAATTCAAACATTATAACAAATGGGCCAAATAGAACACTTTCTGTATCCATCTAAAATGTTCAGAAATGCACTGGTTTAGCAGTAATTTTATTTTTTGTTCCAAATTTAAATAAAACAAGATTTAAAATATTTTTCTTTCTTACGAACCTCGGGGTTAGGCCTATTACCAAAAGTGGTCGCATCCATTTCATTATTATTTTATTTTTAGTAATCGCTATATTAAAAACACAAGGCAACGAATTTTATTCAAAGACCTCCTCACTGGGTATTCTTGTTCCGAGGCGGATTGCAGTATGTTGTAAGGGTGTTATGTCATGATTTAATCTAATTTGATCTAATCTACAGGTATGTTGATTTTCTTAAAAGAAACCTTCATGTTTTAGGCCATAACAATAACAATAACTATACTTAGAATGTTTTTTTTATATCCATTTACCCCCCAACTTACACAAACTCCATAAATACAAAGTACAGAAAGATAGGGGAATTTCGAGAAATAGCAAAAAGTACCTATGTTATATACTAAATTTGTACGGACCAAACAAATACACAATCTATATCGTATCTGAATGCAAAAAATACTTAAACCTCGCTCTAACACTGCGGGGAGGTGAAGTAAAGTTAGTAGATAGGATATAAGAAGCAATGAATTATTTTTAAGTGAGCTAGGTTAATATGTGAACCATCCTATAACACGTTTTAGGCGCGTGATCCATGCGTGATCGCTAGGGCTGGCTGAAAGTACCTATCTACATGTACCTACATATTTGGTTGGGACATGTAGTTACAAGTCGATGCTAAACAAATTCGGGATCGGACATTTTTACCAAATTATAGAAATGATAATATTATATTACCATAAGTACCTATTGATAGGTGCATTTCTCATGGTCCGATTGTTTCATGATTTAGAATTTAGATTATATATTTTACGACAATTTGTAGGAATGTAGTTATGTTACGAACGTTTACTAGTACCAGGTACGGGGAAGGGAAGGAGATGAGAAAGAGGAAGGTAAAGAAGTACCAGACTATTGATACATCTGGCACTATTATATTTTTAATTATAATGTCAAAACACAAAGTATCTGCTTCTTATTAAAATAGATCTATCTATGTATGTAATAATTACCCTTTAGGTATTACGGTTTTACGGGGAAATCTATATTTAATTGCTTTGTGTGAATATTTTAGATTACCTGGAGTCCCCAGCGTTGCCCGGGTATTAGTTTCCGAAATCTAATATATTATACTCTTGTTTTGAAGGCCAATTATTAACTGTAGAGATGCCCGCCACAACATCTGTAGAGTCGAGCCAACTTGGTATTTGGGAGGTGGGTATGGGTACCATTTATTGGATAACCAACACCTCTGCCGTAGGTCACGTGGTTCGCTAAGTTTGGTGACTTAGCAGAGACACCATTGTTTAGGTCTTGGCTGCGGATGCATCTGTCGTTCTGTGTGAGGGGCCGGATTTAGAGAGACCGGTTGAAGGAGATCTATTTACCTCTCTGTTTAACTCTCTCGACCCATTGCCTTGTACCGAATTGGGAGTAATGAGTTTAAACATCTGTCACTCCTGGACACACTGACCCCCAGATTACTACCAAACAAACCCTCATACCTTTTTCCGTCCTAGATCTTCCTCTCCTAAAACGATTCATTATGAATCAACAAAAAGTTAGGTGGCAGTAATTTTTATAATACATTTGTCTATTACAATATTATTTTTATTCGTAACGAGTCATTTCAGACCGGTCAGAGGCTGAGTTGACATCGCGTCTGGTTCCTACCTAGGCTTAGTGAATTCAATTCCTCGGCTGGCTAAGTCCTCCATCATGACACAAGCAACATTTTCCGCTTACTGTGATAGTAGTGGGATATATTTAAAGATTGTCAAGTTATTCGTCACCTGGGTATGATTGTCTCTGTTTAAAATATTACGTGGGCCCCACTGTTGTACAAATCGCTAGCCAAATAGCCAAGAGCCCCAAAATAATTGAAAAGACCTTTTCCCCTGTGCAGAAAACTATCTTTAGAGCACAGCCGTGAAGTATGTGTGCTCTTATTGATCTACCGGTATTACAATGAAAGATGCTCTGAAGAACCAGCATCATTGATCTCTTCGGTACCTTCTCGTTTCGTATCTACGACTGGTTCTTGAGTTCAACAGCTCGGCTGTGGGACGATTTGCCGGCCTCTGTGTTTCCTCCCTCCTACAACATGGGTCTCTTCCAGTGCCTTGTTCAATCCTTCCTCTCAAAGATGTCATAAACCATGAGAGAAAATATTTTCCTCGGGGCCTCCCAACAAGTCTGAGCGGAGCGCATCATGGTAATAAAATATGAATCATTTTATTTATATTGCGCTGTTTTTGTGAAAGATAGGTGGTATTCAAAAAAAAATCACTCGTCTCAATCAATCAGTCTGCTCTAACCCTCTGGCGACACTGAAAGTAGGTACACATTTACAAATGTTCCGAAAGTGCCAGTGCAAAGTGAAAGTGCCGGAAATATATTATAGTATAGGTACCAACGTATTAAGTAAACTTAATAAACTGTTAATTACACCAATTTAGCAAATATTTTTTTCTTGCGCACGCCGTAATTTGATCCCGCGACCTCCGAATTCATAGCCAAGGATCGTAATCTAAATCTCAACGGTGAAACAATGAACAACTATTTTGTAGTTATTTAAAATATTGCATTATTCACGTAACATGGCGATACTGAAAGTACCTATCTACCATTCTTGAACTTGCCGCAAATATACCATATAGGTACTAACGTATTATTTAAACAAATAAATATTGTGAAATTATACAAATTTATCAGATAAAATTTACTTGCGCACGACGTAATTTGAACCCGCGACCTCCGAATTCGTAGCCAAGGATCGTAATCTCAATCTCAACGGTGAAACAATGAAAAACTATTTTGTAGTTATTTAAAATATTGCATTATTCACGTAACATGGCGATACTGAAAGTACCTATCTACCATTCTTGAACTTGCCGCAAATATACCATATAGGTACGAATGAATTATTTAAAACTAATAAATATTGTGTAATTATAGAAATTTATCAAATGAAATTTACTTGCGCACGCCCTAATTTGAACCCGCGACCTCCTAATTCGTAGTCAAGGATCGTAATCTCAATCTCAACGGCTAAAAAAATAACAATTATTTTGTAGTTATTTAAAATATTGCATTTTTCACGTAACATGGCGATACTGAAAGTACCTATCTACCATTCTTGAACTTGCCGCAAATATACCATATAGGTACTAACGTATTATTTAAACAAATAAATATTGTGAAATTATAGAAATTTATCAAATAAAATTTACTTGCGCACGCCGTAATTTGAACCCGCGACCTCCGAATTCGTAGCCAAGGATCGTAATCTCAATCTCAACGGCGAAACAATGAAAAACTATAGTTATTTAAAATATTGCATTTTTCACGTAACATGGAGATACTGAAAGTACCTATCTACCATTCTTGAACTTGCCGCAAATATACCATATAGGTACGAATGAATTATTTAAAACTAATAAATATTGTGTAATTATAGAAATTTATCAATTAAAATTTACTTGCGCACGCCCTAATTTGAACCCGCGACCTCCTAATTCGTAGTCAAGGATCGTAATCTCAATCTCAACGGCTAAAAAAATAACAATTATTTTGTAGTTATTTAAAATATTGCATTTTTCACGTAACATGGCGATACTGAAAGTACCTATCTACCATTCTTGAACTTGCCGCAAATATACCATATAGGTACTAACGTATTATTTAAACAAATAAATATTGTGAAATTATAGAAATTTATCAAATAAAATTTACTTGCGCACGCCGTAATTTGAACCCGCGACCTCCGAATTCGTAGCCTAGGATCGTAATCTCAATTATTTATAATATACCATATAGACTAACGTATTATTTAAACAAATAAATATTGTGAAATTATGCAAATTGCACGCCGTAATTTGAACCCGCGATTTCAGAATTATTTTTTTATAGTTATATTATTATTGCATTATTCACGTTACATGAGAGTAGGAAGTATGTACCTCTCATTATTATTTTACATACATTAATTTATACTTTTAAATAGGTAACTAGAAAAAAAACTATAAAAATAAAAAGTATAAAACTCAGTACGGGTAGTGAAGCCCACATTGTCAAAGTATGAAAATAAATTTATTTTGAAAATACATGTATCTGTAATATGATTAAAAAATATGAAAGTTTTTTTTTTATGTTTGCACAAATAATTTAAATAATTTGTAATTATTTTTATTAGATTATTTTAAAATCATTTTTTAATACACCATCATATTATGTACGAGCATATTAATTTTATTATTATCTAATGAGAAAACATAATACCAACAATTAAATAAATAAAATATTTGCGGACACCGGGTTTAAAAATGCGACAATCTCCGACAAAAGCAAGCGAAAAAGAATACAAACATAAATTAGGTAAATAGGTACCGAGCCTTTGCTAATTCGAAAATTCACAATAGAAAATTTCAAAAATCTGAGAACGATACGTTAGTGGCATCTATGGATATTTTAGTAATGTATGGCTCAAAGCATGCCTTCTGCATAATTTTAAAATTGGCTTCAATCTATGCGTTGCGTATATAATGCAAAGTGTTAGTTTGGGGACAGATACTTTGGGCCTGTCCCCAAACTATACAAATGTCCCCGAAGTATGGGCGCGCTCGAAAAACTGTCCTCATTCTATGCTTCCCACATATATATATATATATATAAGGTTTCTTTTGAAATATGGGTAGGTGCTTTTATAAAAGACTTTTACCTATCGTAATTTCAATTTTTCTGTATATGCAGCTACCCACATCTGTATGGTAAAAATTTATCATGCCTGGTCAGGTGAAAAAAGGAATTAACGAAAGGAAAACTTATTTTTAACTGAAATCACAAAATTCAGTCATACCTGACAGTTAAGCTTGTACATTGCTAAGTGATTTTGACAGGTGGATTATTGGCGGGATGGGGGTTACGGGGAATATATATAAATAAAGAGTTCAAGAAAGGCTTAAAATCAGTAGGAGGTTAGAATTGAGTATTTTGTAAATGATATAATTGGAAACTTATAGGTATTATTATTCCGAAGACTGTAAAATTTAAAAATAAAATGTTTTTATTGAGAACTTATTTAGTTTTGTTGTTGTTCTATAAGTTTATCAATGTTGTCGTTCTTTAACAGTTCGTATTGGGCAAATGTCGAAAATAATAAATACTAAGTTTTGTTTTAACATCAGCAAGTTTTCATTTTGTTTTCCATCAACCCATCATAAACTTGAGCACTTGTTCAAAGAATGAATTTATTTAATTTTAATACCAATAATCTCATTTAATGCAAAAAGGTTATTTCATGATCCTATAACATATATTTTTATTATAAACATAATATTTTTGAATCTGAACGTATTACAAGTACGTTTTAAGATTAATTTAATTATTACTGATAAAATTGTCGCGAAAGATAATAAGAAAAGTAAGGAAGGGTTGATTCACATAATTTGAAAAATTCATAAAATTCTTGAATGATGTCATCTTAAGGATGCTGTGTGTAGGGCCTTTGTAAAAGAAACGAAGGAGAAAAAGTTCTGGGAAGGTTAATGGTATGAGGATTGGGTAGGAATCTAGGGATCAGTGTATCCAGGAGGGATGGACATACGAATATATCACTCCTACTACGGCGCAAGGCGATGGATCGAGAGACCAGTTGGAGAGGTCAGAGGGTCTCCCCAAATCAGCCTCTCCCAATCTGACACGCCATGGTGCCCAGCCGCATCCTAAACACCTCACCCGATGAACCCGGGCACCCCTACTAAATCATTAAACGTAGTGAACCATGGCACCAGGACATAGTAGAGGTGTTGCTTATACAATAAATGGTTCCCGGGAAGACGGTATCCAAACTCGCCTTTAAATAGATTAATAATAAACGAAGTCATCTATCTCGGAGTATCATTTACATCTAGAAGCTGCTTCAAACCATATTATAACTATATGACAGTCCCAGCAACATTTACACATTTGAATTTGGTATACCTACGTCCACGTCAAACTGCATTATTTCCTTTATGGTGGAGCTCTACGTTGAATAGCATTTTGTAATATTATAGCAGAAGTTAAAGTACATAAAAATAGAATTAGAGATAGTAAAATAAGAGATTTGAATAGCAGATTGGTAGTTATCTCTCCGGGAATTTTATTACCTTTATTTGAATAGAACTTTAAGGATTTTTGCCACATGTGTGGCTGCTTCTGACGCGATCCAATAACGAAACATTTACCAAGTAGCTTGATTAACATTTTTATAAAGTATGTCCAAATCCTTTTTTTATCTCCCCTACAAATGTCGATTATTGACGTGAAAGTCTAAGGAAATTTATAAACAAGTTACTAAAAAAATTATGAAAATTTGATAACATGGTGAATTAATTTACAAATATGAATAGGTAAAATCTGTGATATTTTGATTTGTAAAAATACATAAATCAAATATTTTTAATAGGCCTCTTTAAGAAATACGTATATTATTTTGATTTGTTTAAGGTTTAGCCAGCGTTAACAATGTAATCTTTTTTTTTATATATTCAATAATATTGTTATTGGGTTTATAAAAACAGTTTATTTTTAAACAAGTTCTGCTGTGTAATTATTATTACGCGTGACAGCTGTTAATACAATAACAATATTATTGAATATATAAAAAATTAAAATTAAAATGGAGTTCTACAAATTAAACTTAATAACAATAAATTAACAATGTAATCGCCCGAAAATATTTTTTTAACGGCTTGATTAAAAAACATTGACTTTTACTTTCTGTAAATATAATATGCGAGTATAAACCATTTCGAGGAAATTTTCTAAAAGATAATGAAAAACCTATCAAAATCCGTTGAGTAATTTAGAAAAACTAAGCGTACAAACAGACCGACGCGGATAGCGATTTTGTTTTATACTATTTAGAGAAAATTTGAAACAGAAAAATTGTGAAAAGATAGGTAGCATCTAAGACATGAACCCAGGACTTTGGCCTTTTCGGGGCGCCGCGCTGCTCTACCAACTGAGTTAATGGGACCCTATATCGTACCGTCATATTTAACTGTATCATACTTAGAATAAGGACTACCAACATTATCTTTATTTTACTACCGCACATTTTACTGGCCGCTATTTTTATGTATGATCCTATTTCTGTGTCAAATTTTCGTTTTAAAAATTACAATACCATCAATAATTAAATATTACAATTTGAAATTTTAATCCTTAAGTTACTGCATAAACAAGTTTAATGTTATTTTAATCCTTAAGTTACTGCATAAACAAGTTTAATGTTATTTTAGTTATTTCCCAATAAACTAATAAACGCCCTTACAAGCTAGTCCCAGCAAAATATCGTACGCGAGTAATCATTCTAGTATCTTCTGTCTTTTTTCGTTTCCAAACAAGACGCATGAGAAGGAAAACGACGAACATCGATAACGTCCTTACGAGCTTTCGCTGGGACTAACCACTCATATACAGCTGAGGTAACCAATATGCAGAAATAGCTGATATGTTTGATAGTACTGAAAAAACATACAAAAAAAAATTTTACAAAATTTTTGAAAACTCAATATATTATTATTTTTTAATGATAAACGAATTTTTACAATTTTCAAGACGAGATATAGTGCAAAGTATTACAAATTATTATTAGCCCAACACATTGACCCGCAATCAGAATGGCTGCGGGTTCATTTCTCAAGATTTTTGAATTTGTATGTGTGTTTCCGGCTAATAATTATTGCTTATAAGCTATTAGTTGTAGTATTTTGTTTCCTATAGATTGTAATTTTTTTTTAAATTTGAATAATATTAGTTCTACAGTATATTTTTTTGTAAAATATGTTTCATGCTGTATTTAGAAGTATTTGTAAATAAATAACATTATGAGATGTGTCAAATCATCGCATCTCTCTGCCAACTTTCAACCGTCTTTTTCTACTAATAATTAATTATATGAGCTATTTGGTCAAATAACTTTATATTTGGTGTACATTTCATTACTTTGTCTGTTTTTCTTTAATCTCATTTGATTTCACAGTCTACATCCTGCATCTTCAGAGTTGCTTAGGTACATTTAACCTTTAAATACCGACGTGCTATTTGAGTAACGTAAGTCTGAAAGTCTACCCCAGCTTAATAACCAGTGGCAGTGATTTTCCAGTATATCTCAATAAATTTTCTTCTCACGTGATGTCTATATATCTTTAGTTTAATAAAATAATTATTTCTCTGGTCGAGGTGTCTGTCAGACTATACGTCGGTACTTAAAGGTTAAATACGTACATTATTTGTGAGTGTTACTATACACATCGATGTTGAAGTTGGCTGATTGAAAAGATCTTGTTTTATTATATTTATAAAATAGCAGTTGCGCAATGCCTAATAACACCGTCGAGGAAATCGACATACTTGTTTTTTAGGACTCGGTATTTATCGACCCTTCTTAATAACTTGTCAAAGGTAACATAATCCTTTCAGGATTTCCTAGAGTGCCTATTGGGTACTTTTCGTAAACATCACACTTCATTGCATATAAATATTATATATTCTCATCTGATCTTTATTTTAGGTAAAGTAAATCTTTCGTCTTCATAAAAAAGATGAAATGTCATCTCTTATTATCAACCGCGATAACAACTACACCAAATCCCTATCGAGTAGGACTAACTATTATTTCGTACATCGACTACTGTTATGTCATCCAATTTCGTAACAATATGTATATGTCCGCGTGTGTACGCGTGATTGCAACCAAAAAAACCAACGAGTTTATCAATTGAGTTTCATCTCGATCGGATGTCAGGAAGTGGGTTAATTATCACTTCCAAGATTTACGTTCATTCACAAAAACAAAAGTGATATTGAAAGAGATGTATTTAAAAACTACATTCAATATCGTTATTTTTACTAACCATCCGTGAGTTTTGGTCTAAAAACTTAATAAACGTGACACGGTGTAGGAAACCAAAGACTAAAGAACAAAAACAATAGTGAACTTGGCACAGTTTAGAATACTAAATGCTAAAAAGATAATGAACGTGACATGGTTTACGATACTAAAGACGAAATATGCCTGCTTGTTTTAGTTTTTCCGCACTTACCATCTTACTAATTAGATTCTTTCACGTCCATTCAACGTTGGTGTGGTAAAGCCTGCTTCGAGCATGTTTTAAGACCGATTTAAACAAACCAACGCCCTAATTTTTTTTTATTGTTTTTACTGTAAGCGGCGCATAATATTTATACCACGTTTTTTTTAGAAAGACTGATAATGTTTACTGGTGTGTAACTATGCCTTCATAATATGGTGATGCCACTTTAAGCTCCATTGTAATTTCTCTCTTTGTGTCAGCCACATAGTTCTGTATAGGCAGAACGTGAAGACACAGCATATAAATACCGTGATGATGGACAGTGGACATTGTTATTGCGCGTGTATTCAAAAGAGTTATGAAAAGCATTACGAAACTTTACTCGTCCTGATCGTGGGTTCAATCATCTGCTAGCTACGTCCTTCATCACTGCACAAGCAACATTGATAAATATACAGAAAACTGGAATACAATTAGCACATTTTTTTAAATACTTTGTAGTATAAAGATAATAATGAGAAATAAGTATTTCAGTTTCCTGAAATGGAAAATAAAATATTTTAATAGACTTTTACTTGGCGGCCATTGTTTTTGATGTGAAAGTTTTAAGATTTTTTTATCTTTATAAACAAAACGATGAACCTATAACCCTAAAAAAGGTTCTTAGGTTGTCAGTTTGGGTTAAATTAAAATATAAATAAATAATAAACAAAATACTAGCCTAAAAAAACAGTTCAAATATTGAGTCAAGAAGAGACGTCAAATTGTTCGTTTTTCTCTTACTAAAATTCACAATGTTCCATTTTCGGAAACTTAAATACTAACTTATCATCGTTATCTAACTGATGCATGGTAGTTTTTCTAGTAAATGTTCGTATTATCCATATCCTATTTTCTGTATATTTACTGCAACATTTTCAGGTCATTAAATGTTCATAGAATGAGCTCAAAAACTGTCATATTATTCGTAACCTTGGAATGTTCCTCGATTTTGAAGAAAGTCTATTAAAAAACCACACCGAAAAGCGAATTTCGAAGACGTAGGAAAATCAATATTAATTTCCTTTGCCTAAGGTTAGATTTCCGCACTAAATTGGAGCACTTTGGCCATTAGCGGTAAATTCATTTCCAAAAACATCACCCATTACCAAAAATCATTTCGTTTAAAGCTACGAGTTCTAAATTTAAAATTTCGTTAAATATGTTTTTCGTTATATCTAAAACTTACAAATGGTCCTGTCTAAAACGGTGACCGTATTTAAAGCTAAAAAGAATTATTTTTTAAACGAGACTGATATTGTGGATTCGTACGTTCAAAATGACCGTTTTAAATATTTCTTCACAAAATATCACCATCTAACAACCCAAAAATGACTATGAAAGTTAAAAGGTAAAGCTGCGCCAACTTTTTCATACAAAACTTAATTTTGAATTTGAGGCCAAAATACGCAACAAAATAATTCGAGATAATCAAAGTATGTGGAAAATATCCACTAAGCATGTGAACTGTTTTAATTACTTGTATTTTAAATCATATAAAACGTTTTTTGGGGTCGAAATTTTAATTTATATACTTATACATGAACTTTCACTTATCTTGTAGCAAATATATTTAATATGATGCCAATGCATACAAAATGCTTATAAAATTGCACCATTGAACTAAAAACAACCAGAAAAAGCGGTAAATAGATCAAGATTTTTTAACATTTATATTTCTCTGATCACATATAATCTTACGTATAGGTATAGTGCTTATAAGGGTTTTTGAGTAAACTGTGTGTCTTTGAGTGTGTTTATGCCTATGTTATATATATATCTGCCTATGTTTTATTTATATCCTAGTATTATAGTCACTTTGGTATTATTTTATCTTTATTTTCTAAATTATTTATTTTTTTCTGTATTTTGTGCTTCATTATTGACTTGCATAATTGATTATAATAAAATACTTAAGCAAAAGCTTGGCCTTTAGGTGCTTAACTACATATCAGCTAACCAGACTACTTTGTGATCTTCCACGATAATAAAATTCAGATTAAGGGTCTGATTTCTCTTAATCAATAGGTATTCAACTACCTATTACCCCAGCCAAAAGTACTCTTGTTGTAAAGTTAACTTTAGTAGGACAATTTTCTCCCACGCTTTGCCTGGCCATAACAAAAAACATTACCTACCAATATAAATATATTTACAGTGTATCTTAGAAATGTATTTGAAATTTGCACTTTTTATTCGGATCTTTATTATAGATCAATATTAGCGTTGTCCTTGTTGAGACATTTTCCTTGCAATTATTGTACTCTGGATGGGCCATAAAGTCGGACACATTCTTGCTTACACCTGAATGAAATAATTTTTGGCAGATTTTAAAACAAATATATAATAACCAAGGGCTTCGGAAAGTAGGTACTTAAGTATATTGGTCAATGCAAACGAACTAACACTTAAATTTAAAATGAGCACTAATTTCTAAAATTTGTGTAATTTTTGCTATTTTTCTCTTTAAAAATAAAAATATTATTAAATCTCGGGTAATATACCAGACATGGGTCGCACCATCCTCCCAGTCCCGCAATATTAAAAACTTAAACACAAAATATTGGAAAAAAAAAACGCCGATCCAAAATATCCTGAGGAGGTTTGTCAAATTTTCAGCAAATCTCATTTATAAATACTCTAGTAGGATTACCGTGAAATATCTTTTAGTCCAATCTTCTCGAGACCTAAAAAAACTATCAACCTCTAGAATTTTTCCAAATGAATTCCCTTCCATTCTCGACTTATATGGTAATATTTATTCAGGGGAATATTTGAAATTTTACCTAAAAGTTTTATTTAAAGAAAGGCAAACATTCGTGGGTTACGAATAACCTGACAATTCTCCTACTTGCACCACAGTAAGCAGAAAGTGTTACTTGGGTCGTGATGGAAGACTAAGTCAGCTAAGGAGTCGAACTCATTGGGTTAATACTAGACGGGATATCAAATCAGCCACTGACCGGTAAATTATAATTAAATTATTTTTAAGTATTTCGATAATTTTAGTAAATCGTTAAAAATTTCGATAAAACGTGTTTTTATTTAGTTTTAAAACAGATTATCACCCGCATCACAATAAGTGTCCACATTAACACAGTGAGAACTGAAATATTTTAATTCAATAGACATTAAAGTAATACGAAAGTAAATACCACAATTCATTATATGATTGGCCTGAATTTATCTAAATGATGCTGTGACGTTGTTCAATTGAAAACCAATACGTAACAATCATATGTTAAAGATTTTTTATTCGTTTGCTAAAGTTTATTTTTATTTTTATATAAACTCCACACAGGAGGCCCTGAAGAAAATAATTTCCCTCAGGGCCTATGTCATCTTTGGGAATGCTGTGTGGAGGCTCTTTTTGTGGAGAGGAAGGAGTGAACATGGGTCTTGAAGAGTCCCACGTTGTAGGAGGTAGGAAACACAGAGGCCGGCAGTTCGTTCCACAGCCGAGCTGTTGAACTCAAGAACGTATCGTAGAAGCGACCCGTTCTCATGTGACAAATGTCAACCGTGTACAAATGTTGGGCGCGCGTTTGGCGTGTATCCCGACTACGCACCGGTGCCGAAGGGATCAATGACGCTAGTTCCTCAGAGCATCTTCCATTGTAATACCGATAGAATAAGGACAGCATACCTACCTGACGCAAGTGATAAGATCTTTCTTCAAAGAAAATTTTTTCTCATAAAGTTTCGCAAAACGTCAATTAAGTATTAAAGTCTTAGGTGTGAGAGAATTAATTTACAAAAATGATTATGACTTAATTCCCTTTTCAAATGGCCCTCTCTTATTAGCGGTTGGTTGTCAGTTATCATTAGAGCCATCTATATTTTAAGGTAGGCCTTAGCATTAAACATCGGGAAATTTGACTCCGCCCAAACCCCACCCTTCTTCCGGCCGGATGAAAAATGTCCTATTTCTTATCTTTCATATCCCCTGACAGAGTTAGTTAACAGTTATTAGATAATTAACCAAGTAAAATGACAGTTCTTAATTTAAAATAAATGTCGAAGCTCTTAATAATTATAAAAAATTCAGAATATTGATATTTCCAAAAGCCTTCTTGTGAAAATCTTCTTCTGAATGTGAGATCAGTGACGAAATTTGGAAGATTATTTTTGAAATGTTTTGAAAAAAAAACGTCACTTGAGACCAAAATTCCACCAACATATGTACTCCAAATAAGGTCAGGAATCATCGATTTAAGTAAGTAAGGTACGTCCCTTAAAACATACATATATAGGTACACAATTATGGAAAATGTGGATTATTTTTCTTCTGTTTAGAATTTGTGATTGAACTTCTTAGGATACATGCTACAAACCGCCACTGATTATTTGTATTGTACTCGTAAATTCAATTTTTAATAATAAAGTGTAATCGCTCAAAGTTTAGTTACAGGTAAACAGAGGAATTATAATGAATCGAGACGTCTAACTCACAGATTTCACCCATCGATCAGTTTCTTCCAAAGAATGTTTTCGGATCAATTTATTCTAAAATAAAGTTATTTCTTTGGTGCCATGAATTTTGCGGATTTCAAATCCACAATTTCTGTGTTGAACGCAGAGATAATTTGAATAGTAGTTTGTTGATAGTATGTACCTACATGATAGTTTGACCTCTGACTAGATCTCACGGAAGAGAGTCAAACATACTGATTTTGGTTTTCTGTGATGATGTGCGTGATGAATATTCTTGCATAACGAACTAAAATTTTCTTTGAAATTTTCAAAAATGGAACTAATGATTGAGTAAATTCAGACAAGCTATAAAGCAGGTACATATCTATTATCAGAAAATCAGTTTATATTATTTAATTTAAATTATAAATTTGACACGTGTATTTCTTTTGTTAAAATATTTGAGAGGAATTTATTTTCTAGCGGTGTTCATTTGGAAAGTAAATTCCTGATGTCTCTCTAATTTGTCCATATCTAATTATGTTTTAAAGAAAATTGGTATTATTTATTTTTGAAAGGAAATGTGATACTGAGACAATTTTTTTCAGGTTTACAAATTCTACAATTATTATATCCCGTGATTTTTCACGGGTCTGCGCTAGTATTATTATTAATAATTATTAAAGTTTTTATAAATAGCGATTATTATGTAATGTTGGAACTTTTACGTTCAAGGGACGTCAATCATGTATCTTTTGTTCGAACGCATTATCCAACATCGCGGTCATTTCCTGCTTCATAATATATATAATAGCATGTATTTACAAAAAAATTATATAAAATAACGTCATTCATCTCCAATTAAAAACAATAAAAACCAGCAATACCACAAGTGACAGTTGTGTTTTACTCTGCTCCCTAAATTAATTAAATAATACTATGTTATAGTGAACATTTTGCACAAACGTCGCTTTCTGTTTACTTGGAAGAAATTTAACAAATTTAAAAGTAACGAATTTGAGTGGATTTAGTGACATTACATTGCAGAAATCGATTTTGAAGTTAATAATCATCACAGTGATAATATTGTTGCCATCAATTTACCCACTATGAGTTCTACCTGCAACCAATGTAACAAGGCAGTACAAACGTCTGACTGTATGAGGTGTATAAGTTGTAAAAACCAAATGCATCTCAGCTGTGCCAAAATTACGTCTGCAAATTTTAAGAAGATGTCGGAGGAGAACAGGGAGTCATGGACGTGCGCTAAATGCAAAACAGGACAATCACCGCTCTCCAGCAATCTCAACTCTGTCGACTCTTCAATTCTTCTTAGCGAAATCAAGAAACTCTCCTCCCAGCTCCATTCAATGAATTCGAAACTTTCTTCATTTGAACAGACAATCGTTCATAATAATAGCACAATCAAAGACTACACGAACAAAATTTTGGTTTTAGAAGAAAAACTAAAAAAAATGGATAAGCTTAAAGCCGAAGTAATCGAATTAAAAAAATTCGTAACTTATCTGGACAAAACAAACAACGAAAGAGAACAGCAGCTGCTCCTCAATAATATTGAAATCTTTGGTCTCCCCGAAAATAAGGATGAAAACCTAGCAGACAGTCTAATAAAAATCGCATCTAACGTTGGACAAATCATTAAAGAAGAAGACATTGAATTCATTAGTCGAGCCAAACCTCGCCAACATTCTCAAGACGGAATAGCAGCAGCTCCTCGCGACGCCCGCCCTCGAAACGTGGTGGCTAAATTCATCTCCAAAAAGAAGAAGGACGAACTACTTGCGGCCATTAAAAAGAAGAAGGGGGTCGACTGTAAGAGCGTAGGTGTTGCAGGAGGTAAAATTTTTATAAATGATCACCTCACCAGAAAAAACAAATTCATACTAAGATCAGCTAAAGAATTTAAAAATACAAACAAATATGATTTTTTATGGGTACGAAACTCAAAAATTTATATAAGAAAGAATGTTACCTCTCCTGCTATCCTCGTCTCTGGTCAAACCGTATTGAACAACTTAACTCAATGATTTCTTCTAAACCTAATTTTAATTTGATTTTATTTAATTTTTGCTTTCAACTTATACCACTTTTGTACTCAACTCTAATTCTATATACACACTACTCAACTTACTCAAAACACTACAACATAACACACTCACATCTGCGCAAATCGAAAACCATGCTCACCCCAGTGGACTTTTGGCTGCTGAGTGAACATAATAATATGTATTTATTTATTTTTTTACATATTATTCTATTTACTTGGAATCAAAATTGGATAGTAGTTTCTCTTTTACATGATACATAACAACATTATAATTTTTTATCAAAACGCACGTGGCCTCCGATCCAAGACGAAAGAATTCTATCAAAACGTCCTGATCAACGAATTCGACTTAATATTAATTAGCGAGACGTGGTTAGTTGACAGCATATCCGATGATGAGCTGTTTGATTGCCGGTATAACGTATATAGAAATGACAGAGATACTAATCGAACGGGTAAAACTAAAGGGGGTGGCGTTGTTATAGGTATAAAAAAGACTTTAAAGTCCGATCTCAAAAGTCATGGACATCAGAAGCCGAGGATATATGGATCTCACTATTACTAAGACATTCAAAACATTGCATTTCAAATATTCATATTTGTTGCTCTTACTTACCAGGAGTTAGTCCTAAGTTGTCTAATGCACAGCGTTTCTCTATTATCAATAGTCATACAACTACCATATCTGACTTAACTACTGAATTTCCAAATGACATTTTTCTAGTAATAGGCGATTATAATATGCCAAATGTGAGCTGGAACTCTACGTATCAGCCACGTAGTATTGACCTCTGTGCCTCTACCCTCCTTAGCTGCCTTTCGTTTTCCAATTTAACACAGTATAACGAAATTTATAATACTCACGGACGAATTTTAGATCTCGTACTTTGTAACACTCCAGTCATTGTCTCCGCGGCTGACTCGTCACTAGTAATCATATAATAGATTTATGATGCACATCATAAATCTATTATAGTTGAACTAAATATTCCTCTCCCTGCTACCACCCTTAAACCCCAGATAGTCAAAATGTTCAATAAAGTTAACTACGAGGTAGTTAATGATGCTCTCAGAAACAGTGATTGGTCCTCTGTCGTTAATGCACAGGACGTAGATGCTGCAGTACATTATTTTTATGGTATTATTGATGCCCTGATAGATGATCTGGTTCCAAAGAAAGTAATCAAATCAACCAAATTCCCAACATGGTATTCAGCGGCTTTAATTAACATAACTAAAGAAAAATTAAAGTTTTTTCGTGCCTGGAAACGGTACAAGAATCCTCTAGATTACCTATCTTTCTCAATACTTCGCAAAAGACAAAAGAAAATTTCTAGTCATACCCATAACGCCTACATTGCTCGATTGGAATCAGATATACAAAATAATGTTAAAAAAATATGGAATTATGTTAAGACGCAAAGAAAATCTCCCACTATACCAGAACATATGACCTATCATTCGACAACGGCACACGATAGCAAAGAAGTTACAGACTTGTTCGCTGATTACTTCTCAACGGTCTTTAGAAATGAATTTCCAACACTCAATGTTAATAATAAGGAAGATCCTCTGAATAACACATTAATATCCTCAATTAAAATAAATGAAGAAATCACCTTGAAATACCTTTCAAACATAGATATAAAAAAAGGACCAGGAATTGATAGGCTACCCGGAGTTTTTATACGCAACTGTAGTAAGTATATCTGTCTTCCGGTTTGCGCCATCTATAAAAAATCATTGACAGAAGGAACGTTTCCCCTCAAGTGGAAATCAGCTGTTATCACACCGATCTATAAAACCGGTGATAAGCATGACGTTAAAAACTACCGTCCAATTTCCCAACTTCCTATTTTAAGTAAAGTTCTAGAAAAAATTGTCTTTGATCAATTATACTCGGCTATTTCCACAATAATTACACCGAATCAGCACGGATTCATGAGAGGTCGGTCTACGACATCCAACCTGGCCCTTTTCATTAACTTCTTGCATAGCAAGATGGATGACAAAGAGCAGGTTGATACTATGTACACAGACTTCTCTAAGGCTTTCGATCGCGTAATACACTCAATTCTTTTGAAAAAGCTTGTCTTATTTGGTATACACGGTGACCTACTTAGATGGATCAAATCTTACATTAGTAACCGTAATCAAGTAATCTTAATCAACGGTGTCTTCTCAAAATCTATCGAGGTAAAATCTGGTGTCCCTCAAGGGTCCCACCTAGGTCCGCTAATGTTCAACATTTATATAAATGACATTGGATCATGTTTTCAAAATTCCAAATATGAACTTTATGCCGACGACATGAAAATATTCAAAGTTATTCGTTCTCTTTCTGACTGCGAAGCGTTACAGAGTGACCTAGATAGGCTTTGCAAGTATTGTAAAGTTAACTGTCTAGATATAAACGTTTCTAAATGTCACACTATGACATTCACCAGAAACAAAATCGTAATTAAGTACTCATATTCACTCAACAATGAACCTGTCATCTCTAAAACGGAATGTAAAGACCTCGGCGTTTACCTTGATAGCAAACTTATATTTAATAAGCACATTGACTCTATCGTTAATAGGTCATATAAAATGCTTGGTTTCGTGCTACGTGTAAGTAAAATATTCAATAATCCGCGTACAATTGTAATGTTATATTTCGCATTAGTCAGAAGTACACTGGAATATGCATCGCCTATTTGGAATCCGCAATATAAACTTTACATAGATAGTATAGAACGAATCCAAAACAAATTTATAAAATATATTACCCACAGATTCAACAATAATTTTGAGTGTACATTTTAAACTTTGCAGCGAAGACGAGCAGTAGCTGACTCAATATTTATACACAGAATTTTAAACAATGAGATTGACTGTACTGAACTTCTGTCCCTTATTAATTTTAACATACCTTTGAGACGTACACGACATACAGTGCTATTCCACACGCTAAATTATAAAACAAATGCAGCATCTAATTCGACAATTAACCGAGCTCTTCATACTCTAAATAATATTTGTCTTAACTCTAACATTGACATTTTTTCGGATTCACTGCCCAAATTCAAACGTGGCATCATGTCATTAATTTAAAGAATTCAATGCGCATTCATACAGACACACACACACACACAAACACTCACACATACATTACACACGTCACACACACACCTATAAACTACACAAGTCACCTGGTAATTAAGGAATAAACATACCACTTAGCAGACATTCCAAGGAAACATATCATAGGTACACAACATGAAGTATCTTATTCCTGTATATTGTTTCATCTCTGTAAATCATGTACTGTTTGTTTCTATAATATAAAATAAATAAAAAAATAAAAAAAATAAAATAAAATAGTGCTATGAAAGTCGATATTTCAATGATTAGATTCGATTATTTCATTTGAACAAGTAAACATGATTCAAATCATAACGAAATCGACGTAGGTTTATTGTTGCATTGTAACACAGATGCTATACTACCAAAGCGAAGAAAAACACAATCAGCAAATCCTTTTAGTATTTTCCTTAGTTCAATGTTCATATGTTTAATGTGAAATGTGGAAACTAACAGAAGTTACGCCAATACATAAGAAGGATAATATAATACATAATATAATAATAATATCCAATACATTCAGCGACAGATAATTCTTTTTTATACCTATATGGCTTTTTATTAGCATCCGCACAACTTTTATGTACAATTATAATTTTTTCGCAAAAATATAATCTTCATATGGCAACATCGAATAATATTCGTTAGAAATAGGTACTGTACACACTTAGATACAATAGACATGGAATAATCGGGTTTTCACGATATTATTATCGCGCATTTCTAACGAATGGCTTTAATTCGATTCGTGAATGAATCATTTAATTTTGTGAATTAAATAAAGACTATGCCTTTGAAACATCAAATCATTTCCCTTTCATTGGAAAACCCCGTATCGTATTACCGTGGGTGTGCCTATTTTTCAACACTTTTTATAGAGAATAAATTCGATTTAAAAATATTGGGCGGACGATCCGGTGATACATTTTTAGGTGTTCTAAACTTGATCCTTTCAATGAAATAAAATTATGAATCTGCAATAAAGATCCTAACTAAGGAGTAAAAATAGGTGAGGTATTACAGAATAATCACACAAAAAATTAATGATTCACTCGAGCGTAAAAATATCCTTCAAGGAGTTACAAGTGCTCAATGCCCATTTCCCCACCTCAAGTCAGAAGGAAGCGATTCACATATATCAAGAAGCTGTCAAATTAACAGATATGGGAAATTGAATATCCACCGCTATTAGGTGGTTTTCGTTTCATCTCAATATTGAGATTTTGGACATTATCTTTAAAAAATTTGACGTTCATTGATATTTAAAAATCCTACAATTTAAACTTAAATCCAGAATATATTTTTTACCCTTTTCATTAGATTTATGAAACCCGGGGTTTTATTTTCTTAGTTTTAGCAATACTAAACTGGAAGTTCCGTGCAAATTTGAATAGAAACAAATGTTCCATTTAGCCCAATAACCCTATCTCTGTCTCACTTATTCTCGCCTAACATCGTAGATTTCCAGAACATTTGAATTTGAAACACAGCATTTCTTGTGTTATTCTTTATTGTTTGATCGAAAATTTTATGAAATCCATTGATTTGTGTGAATATCTTCTAGCAGTGGTATTATGGCCCCTCTCAATTTCTTATTTATTTATTTATTTATATTTTACATGTATATTTACAGAATAAAAATATCCATTAACAAAGATACATTATACAATCATAATTGCCTAATTAGCAATTTAAATTTAGTAATGCGCAGGTGGAAAATGTCGATGTCAGAGGCTAGTGAGTTAAGAAGGCCTATCATTCTTCCGAGAGGCATTGCTGATGGTAAGTTAGTCCTACATCTCGGAAGAATGAATGGTTTGTGTCTACGCGCTCTTGCGAAGTTATCAGGGACGTAAAATAAAATTTTATTCAAAATTTCTGGATTGTTGATGTGACCGTTCAACAAGTTATAGGCCATCATCAGCAACGCAGCTTTCCGCCTGTTGACAAGACTATCGATACCTAGCATTCCGGAAAGGAAGGCTGATGGGTATAAATAGGGATAGTACCCGAAGTCCCTAAGATAAAGATAACGTAGAAACTTCTTTTGTACTTTCTCTACCATAGAAGTGTACGTTGCATCCCCTGGTCCCCATATTATTGAGCCACTTTCCAAAATACTACGTACTAGGCTAACATATAGCATGCGAACCACGGCAGAGCTGCAGAAATGCCTGGAGTTACATAGCACAAATCCAAGCATTCTCAAAGCCCTGCTGCATATCGTTTCAATATGAACGTGAAATGTTAAGTGTGGGTCAAAGGTTATTCCCAAATCTTTCGGTTCAGAAATATGTTTAAGAGAATATTGGGACATCCTATAGTTGAAATAAATCACAGTGTTTGCTCTAGTATAGCACATTATGGCGCATTTCTTAAAATTAAAACCTAATTTGTTAATTTCACTCCATACCACGATAGGATTTATGTCTCTCTGGAGCTGTGCGCAGTTTTCTAAGGTCCGGATTCTTAAAAATAGCTTCAAGTCATCTGCAAAAAACAAAAATTTCGCAAACTTTATAGCATGATGAATGTCATCAATAAAAAGGGAAAAAAGTAAAGGACCAAGATTAGACCCTTGAGGAACCCCAGAGTTTGTGGGAAAGTACGACGAGTTAGAAATACCATACGTTACGTATTGCTGTCTACTTGATAAATAGCTTACAAATAAATTTAAAAAATTTACCGAGAATCCAAAACGGTCTAATTTATTTAAGAGTATCAGCGGGTCTACGGTATCAAAAGCCTTTGCAAAGTCGTTGTATGAGACGTCAACTTGGTTGTTACCGTCAAGAGCTTGAGATACATATTCCGTAAAGACCATCAGATTTGACACAATCGATCTTCCAGATCTAAAACCATGTTGTTCATCTATTAAATAAGGTTCTACTTGGGCGTAGATATATTTATGAATTATAAGTTCGAACAATTTTGCCGGAGAGGAGAGGATCGCTACTGGTCTGTAGTTAGAGACCAAATATTTATCCCCATCCTTATACAGTGGTGTAACTTTAGAGATCTTCCATAAATTAGGAAATGTTCCCGTGCTAAGTGAAAAATTAAAAATGTAAAGTAGGGGTATTAATAAAGGCTCTATACAACCCTTTAATAAAAATGACGGAATAAAATCAGGTCCAAATGACGTTTTCGCTTAGAGTTTTTTAACTGCAACTAACATATCAGATTTTGTGATGTTAGGAATATCAACATTCTGCGCTGCTGATGATGTATAATTCCCCGGTTTAAATGAACTTAAATCCGTAACTTGCTGACTGTAAACCGATTTAAAATAGTCCGCAAATGCTTCGGGAATATCAATTCCCGAGTGTGATTGTCCATTCCAAGTGACATGGTCGACAAACCCACCATCACTTCTTTTGGATGAGACATATTTCCAGAACGACCTGGGATCAGATTTGATGTTTTTTTCAATGATATTAATGTAATTTGTATGGGCCAATTGCATACTGCGTTTAACTTTAGCTCTAAGACAACAAAACATTTCACGTTCTCTTACTAATCCAGTTTTCTTCCATTTTCTAAAATGTCTAAACTTTCGCTTTATATCACTAATAATTTCATTGGAAAACCATTGAGGATACTTTCTTTCATTCTTCGGAATGCGTTTCCTTTTGAAGCACATATCGAAGTAATTATAAATAATAGAATAGAAATAGTCTACGGCTAAATTAACGTTATCAAAATTCATCAAAAGTTGCCAATCGTGCGATTGTAAGTGATTATAAATCTGTTTAAAATTGTCATTTTCGAAGTTCCACCCGCGCATTTTACTCATAAATTTATTATTATCATTAACTGGTTCATTTTTACATTTATTTTCATATATAGAAACTCTACGTCCAGTGATGGATGGTAAGGATCTTCTGGAATCTTCTGGATCTTATGGAATTGTGTCGACGAAATTGTGGGCGAAGAATATGGTTTGAAAGGTTCTGATAATTATGTTTATAGCTGAAGATATTTACTGTTATAATATACTTTACAAAAGTGAACGAAACCTATTACAATCTGCTTAAGTTCTTCTAATATCTTTGGCTTAAACCTATTTTCCTGAAAGAATCTTCTATTTTTCTACAATAAACGATTTCAGTAAAAAGATAGGAAATGTTACCAATTATCCAATCCTTTTTTTTTTTTTTTTTTTTAATTATTTTTTTTTTTTAATAATATGTTTACATGGTACATAATTCATTTTACATCTTGGGTCTTTTTACTACTCTTCCATTGAAAGCATTTGCTTGTGTATGGAAGGGGAGTGTACATAATTGTTGTTGTTAGTTAGTACTTAAATAATTCATTGTACATAAATGTATGTTTGCTGTAGTATTTTTTTGATGAAGAATTATGGAAAACTAAGGATATTTGCGAGATTAATTAAGTGACAGTAGTTTTTTTTTTCAGAATATTTTTAAAGTGTCTCTTGACAGAGAGCAGTATTTGGGTTTTATCATTAATGCTTCTGATTTCTTCTGGTAGACGATTGAAAAAAGTTCTTCTCTGGTAAGTATAATGATGTTAAGTACTTTTACCTTTTGTTAAGTACTCAAGCTAGTTCATGCTCGATCGTTTTATGCTCATTCGAACATATCTCAACTTGTGTACTGTCTGTCTCGATGCTTTTTTGTTCGTTATCAAACCAACGGCTCGATGCAAAAAAGATTTTACAATTTTACTTAGCGTCTTGGTTGTATATCTATGTACACACATGTTTGACTGTTTTGTTCGATTGAACATGTTGACTTGGAACCACGCTCGTCGTTACATCCAAACGCTCGAGTAGCTCGACATTTGACCAATTATATGTTGTATTGTTCTAGTTTCTATATTATTTTCGTTACAGTTACATGTTTTACTAATATTGTTTCATGTTCAGTTTATCAGTTTACTGTTATTTCATGCTTTAAAATAATTGTGTATAACTAGCAGTTAAAAACCCGCTCCGCGGGTTTTTTTCTGCTAGGCCCTTCGGGCGGCACTTGGTTGGGCTTCGCCCAGTTTAAGTGATACTAACAACAATTATATTTAATAGGTAGATATTAGGTCATTCACAGAGAGAGGGTGAGTATATATTGTTAAATCACGGAACAGGAAGGAGTTTAGGCATATAAGAATGACAGTTGTTCGGCTAAAACTTTACCTTTCCAGAATAATTGCCTAAATGGCTAAATGTAAATTAATATAGGTAATTATTCGGAATCGCTGGACACGGAAAAATACGAAATATTTTTAAATAATACCTTCTGATTTACCTTAATTACTATAAAAGGAATCGAACAGCATTTGGGAAATTTTTAATTTTAGCTTTTTAATTTTTAATTACGTAAAATGAAAATTCGCTTTCGCTGTATGGGATAACAGCCTGAATAATTTATGTTGATAACATTTTCTTTTGTCGGTATTCCTGAAATGAACGGCTAGAGACAATTGAAAAACGTAAATTAAAAAGTTATAATGTAATACAATATTCCGGCAAAATAGTGCCTACTTAAAAAACACAAATGATTTATTTCGCTATTATTATCATTATTATTTTATTTAACCTCACCTATAACCTAACCTAACCTACAATAATCCAGCCTAACCTATAAAAATCCAACCTAACCTATAATAACCCAACCTAACCTAACCCGTAATAACCTAACTAACGTTACCTAACCTAACATAACCTGACTAATCCTAACCTATAATAATCCAACTTAATCTAACCTAACCTATAAACTAACTTGAACTATACTAATCCAACCTAACCTAACCTAACCTAGCATAACCCAACCTAACCTATCCTAACCTATAATAACCTTTTTTTAAATATTTCCTTACTTGTAAAAGAAACCAAAATACCTTTATTTTATTTTTCGAGCTTGGCTAAAATAGTACCACCTACCTAGTATTTGCATAGAGTAAATGGTAAAAATTCTAGCCACTCATATCAGGAATACCAAAAAAAGAAAATATCATCAATAGAAATTATTCCGGCTGTCATCCAATACAACGAAAGCGAATTTTAATTTTACGTAATTAAAAATTAAAATGCTAAAATTAAAAAATTCCCAAATGCATTCAGATTCCTTTTATATTAATTAAGGTAAATCCGAAGAATTATGTCCAGCGATTCCGAATAATACCTTAATATAATGTATATTATATACCTGGCAAAATGATTGTTTTATTAAACATATAAGTACATGTCAGATTAGAGATTTGTTGACTAATTTTACAATCAACGAAGCGTTTCTATCTTCCGATTGTCTTTCATGTTATTTTATTGAGTTGGCAGTGCCTATACTTCCGCGTATTGTTAACTTCATGTCGGTGTTCTGTCAAATAGTGCGAAATTATTATTTACGTAAATAATATTAAATATCAATATTTTTCAAAATCGTACATGCAAAGACTTGTTGTTTATTGTCATTAAGTTGAATCAAATGTTTGTTTTATTTGTAAATGCGTATTTAAACTGTAGTTTCACGTAAATAATTACCGTTGTTTGAATAAATGAAATTGTACGTATTTGTATATCGCTCTTATGCGCTCTGTCGGCCAATAGCAAAACTACTCCAGCGGCCGGTAAAGGAGGGATTGACATTTTTAAGGAACCCTGGAATGTCTGATTCTTGACAGACGTCAAATATATAAAACGTAATTGTGGATAATTTTTACTGTAATGTAATTAATCCAATGCATTGTGAACTTTCTAAAACATATTTTCTTCGATATTATCTAAAAATTATTTGAGCAGAAAAGATGCTTTTGAAGAAATCTGCGGATCCTATTTTAGTATTAAATCGGGTCATAATTTTGAAGTTAGCGGAATTTAACCGAAACAAACAATTCGAGGGCCTATCAGAGGGCCTACATCGTCCAGACGCTAGGACAATAATACTATCAGATTTTCGATAGCTTACTACTTCTGTTCTTAAAATCCATATTGTCCAAAATATCGCATTTTAAGATTGCTTTTATCTATGTACATGATCCCGCATTTTCTGTAAGGTCGTAGATCTCACTTTATATCCGAAAGACAGGAACACAATATTCTCGGCAGTGAAGCTCAGAACATTTTGTTCCTGAAATTTCCACATTTCCGATAACAATATGTCAGTTCGATAATGTTATCATTTTACGAGATTATGAACAGTCACTGCTTTTGATGAAGTTTATGTAATAAAATTGTCATAACAATATTTGGAACGAGGAGGTTGATTCTGTCGACATTCGTGTAAATAATTGGTTGAATATAAAAAGAGCAGACCGAGAATTCGAGATGTTCAATAATTTTTATCACATTTCTCAAACCACTTTCGTTTTATAAATATTAATGCCAGTGGCCTTGTTAAAAATAAGAAATGATATATTATTTATTGGTTTTATTTAATAATTACCTGAAATACCACAAATTTATGGAAAATTTTGAATGAAGTTTTCAATTATTTATTAAATAACTATTACTTGCTTGCTATAAATTGACATGGAAAACATGTACGAGTATATCCATTAACCTGTTAACCGGGCGGGACGTATAAATACGTCAAACGTAAACAGTATCGGGTACTGGTAGGACGTATAAATACATCCTTGAAATATATGTTGCGCACTGGAACGAGCGGGACGTATATTTCCGAACATATCACACGGAAATTGAGTTTTTAATTTTTACATATTTAAATTTTTTAAACTCAATGTTTCTCTTTTATCTGTGTGCTTTTATTTATTGTTCTGTAATTATAACCTTTTTTATATTTTTTTGTAATCTTTATAATTGTTTGTAAATATTCTATTTTTTTAATTCAATGTTTTCACTTTTTTTGATGCATAAATAAATAAAAAAATAAAAATAAAATTAACGTCCACCGGGCGTGACGTATTGATACGTCTTAGTGAAGGGGTTCGCGCCCATTATATGCTGCGTAATTCAAAACTGAACTCCCCGGTTAACAGGTTAATGATCGAACGTTTTCAACACATCTGTGCGAGTTTAACTGAGGAGTTAAGGAATCTATGTCACTAGAACCATTAATATCTACTTGAGCTGGAAGATTGATAGAATAACTACGACTTTATAGAACGGTACCTATTACAAGAGATCTTGTATTCATTAAATCTATTCAGTAGAACAGAACGAACCCTTCCGGTGGGTACCATTTAAATATCTTAAGATAAAGTGTTTTTATGAATGAATAATCTGCTGATTTCATTTTTGTTATTTGTTTTTGGGGTATTATGCCGTGTTGCGCTAACTCCTTCTTTAGCCAACGTTTCGGACAGCATTGCAGTGTCCATCATCAGGGCAGATGTGTTATTTAAATACTGCACTGCAATGCTGTCTGAAACGTTGGCTAAAGAAGGAGTTAGCGCAACACGGCATAATACCCCAAAAACAAATAACAAAAATACTTTTGGCCGTGAAAATCTTAAATCATATTTGCTGATTTCATATTCATGAGGAATCCTTTGATTTGGCGAAATTAACTCAAGGGGCATTGAGAAACACAATCATCATTATCATTATTATTCTAAGGTCCACTTTTAGGCAGAAAACCATTATTTTTTTTAAATAAATGGGGGGAACCAACGAGCTTCCCGCGTACATGATAAATGGCAATCCCATAAAGACCGTTTCACACTGTGTAGGTACTCGTGACTGTTTAACGGACTGTTCAATGTCCACACTTTTTCAATATCACTATCATAAAACATCCTTAATATTATCCCATAAAGACTGTTTCACACTGTGTAGGTACTCGCCTACTGTTAAACGGACTGTGCAATGTAGACACTTTATCACTATCACAAAATATTCATAATATTATAGTTCTTTGTTCTTGCATATAATGGAAGATTTGATACCGATGAGTCTCTTAATCGCGATTCTGCCAAGGAAAGCTGAATTGCAACTTTTCTTTTACAAACATGTTTAATCTATTTTTCCACTTTTTTTAGGGTTCTTCATGCAAATTAAACAAACGCAGGTATAGGTTTTCCCAAATCAAGAGTATCCTGGGTGCTACTGTCAATACTCATATAGTTAGTTAAAATCATTGGGACCTATTTTTTTAACATATTTATAAATGATGTTATCAATATAATTACTCATGTTCATATTCTGATGTTTGCAGATGACATGAAAATTTACCGAATTATTAATATTAATGATTACTGATTATCCTTACAATCGGATCACATCAACTGTTCTATTTGGTGTATCAAAAATGAACTATTTCTCAGTGTAAAAACTGTGTCAAGTCATGAGATATTGTATGAAAAACCCATAAATGTTTACCTATTCTATGAATTATCAAATTGGTACCAGAAGGAAAAGGCCAGCGAATAACATTTGACCCAAAGTTAACTTTACATAACTAATAAAGCAACAAAAATGTTGGGTTTTAAAAAATTAATACGAAGTTCCAAAGTTTTCAATTTTTTTAAACTTTAAAAATATCTCACAATTTAAATATATAAAGTTGTTTTAGACCACGTTAATTTTAATTACACTCTACTGGTTTCGGAAGCACCCTTCTTTGTCAGGAGAATATTAAAACTGACGAGCCACAAAGTTAATGATTATTACAAATATTTAAAAATATCATATACAACCCTTGTACGAAGCCAGTAAGAATTTATCTCTACCATTTGTAATCCATTATATTTATGAAAAAACTATCGAACGAAACCAACATATTTTTAAAGATTTATCAGTAACAGGCTAGGAGTTCCCATTGGAAACATCAGGTTTTCCTTCACTGTTGCAAAAACGAATATTTCTGTACTCCTTGATCTTCTTTGGATGATTGACTTTCATATAACCTTACACAACATTGTAACAAAATATATAGAATAACGCATGATTAGGAATATACTGCATAATTAAGGAAATAAGTACGGAATCGTCATCGTGGGCATTTAAAACATAACAGTGCATGAATATTATATATATACACACACATATATATATATATATATATATATATATATATAATTGGATGATTAATAATTTGTTTCCCTTTTAGTTGATTACTTTTGCTCATTAACACTAATAGTACCCATCATTAAATTCTCCACAAAAATGATTCGCCCCGTATTCTTTCTTTGACTAAAAGCGCGGACAAAGCGACACAAGAAATGGTTCTGACTCCGTCTTGTTTCAGTATCTATATTTGAAGCTGACACTAATTAATAATTTAATTTTAAGAAAAAGCCCAGTAATTAAATGTTCTCACGTAATATTCGAAACCTATATCAAATATAAATCATGTCAGACTAGCTATAAAGTAGGTACAAAAATTATTTAATTAATAATGTAATTCTTTATTTGTTATGTGTACTTGTTTTGACAGATCTAAATCTGAATACGAGTATTAATGGCGTTCATTTGAAAGGTATGTTTGGTCGTCTATCTAATTATTTGCCACCAAAAAAATATTATATAATTATAATGAAAATTGTCAATAATTGTTTTTTAGGTAAATATTCGGAATCGCTGGCCACGGATAACACGAAATAATTTTAAAGAAAACCCTCCTTATTAATTAATTACTATAAAAGGAAACTGACTGCATTTGTGAAATTTTCAATTTTAGCATTTTAATTTTTACTTACGTAAAATGAAAATTCGCTTTCGTTGTGACAGGAATTTCAAATAATTTCTGTCGATTGGTATTACTGATTCTACATAAGTAGCCGACTTCACGCGGATAAGAAAAACAATGACGCGTAATTTTGTATACAATACTAGCGACATGAAACAATGATTTTTTTACTCTACCAGCCAGTATAAAGAACACAACTGAAAAGAAAAATGTGAAATAATTAATAATATAATGTAAACAAACCATTAATCAGAATTACTTGAGAGTCGCAAGGGTATCCTGAATTTACGTCTGTAACCGGCACTCACTATTTCAGTTTTTCGACATCTATAAAAAAGGTTGGCAAACTACAAACATTTCCACTTTTTTCCTTCGGATTACTTTGTGACTCCCCACCCATTCCAATAAAACCTCCTCCTTTCTAATAACTTCCAAAAAACCCAATATACCAAAAGAACAACAATTACACGACATAATAATATATTTTCGCACGTCCCGCAAATAAGTTAATTATTTTGGACCGTTAATTTGTAAACGAAAACACAATGAATTGCTAGAGACAATTGAATAACATAAATTAAAAAAATAAAATTTAATACAATATACCGGCCAAATAGTGCCTATTTTTCTATGATTTCTTTATTCAGTGGTTTTTTACATTTGTATTTTACACTGTCTTACAAAACTGAGTAGTATTCTGTTTGATTGAAAGAAATCTCTCATTTTTACAACTTTTTAATATACAAAGGAATATCATTAATTTTTTTAACCTAACCTATAATAATTAAAAGTAATTTATCTACTGGAGGTTATAAGATCAAAGAATAGTTTTAAATTGTTTATGCTACTTGAAAATACTAAATGCGAGAAGAAATGAAAATCATTAGAGTATTTGAAAGGAGTCATGCTATTTTGATTATATGAGGAAATTCGAATAACAGGAGAACCGTCATTTTTTCATAAATATAAAAGTTTTTGTCCACATGTATTTAAAATATTTTTCAGTTTTAAGTTCCATGGCTTTCTTCATGAGTAACTTGTTAGAAGTCGTGAGGTGATCATTGAGAAATATACGGCTTGCTACTCCTGGAAGGTCTATATCTGCTGAAGTCAAGTCCGGTGGCGACAAGCAGCTGCTGCCAATAAAGCGTCCTTGCAATCTCGCCAAAGAAGACGTATGATTATATTTGATGTAGATGTGGGTGTGGATGTGATCTTAGGAGTTGCCGTTGGCCATGCTAGCATGCTCTTTGAATGAAGTCAATGTCCCCTTTTTGTGGTTTGTACCCAACTTTCTGTGATAAATCATGAAGGTTTTCACTTTTTGACATCTGAACTTGGTAAATTTCAATATTACGTAGTATATCGTATTATTCTCGTTGATTCATTTTCATATTTACGTCCTTTATAACTTCCTTCAAACGAATAACTTCGCATTCCAGAGAATCAATTTTAGCGGTTTTACAAGTCAAAGCTAACATTTTTGTGTTTAAAGTTTCAATTTGTAAAGACAAAAATTCCACTGACTTTACTATAGGTTCTAATTGATCTATAAAGTTCATAAATCTTGCGTCTAGCTTACAAACAATCTATTTTTCCATCTCCTTAAGTGTGTCATACAGGGTTTTTGAGAGCTGGTTAAGTATTTCATTTAAATATATAGGATTATTGTCAGCACTATGTTTGTTTGCCTTCGTATTATTTTTAATTTTGTTGTTTAATTTTGAATATCACCTGTTAATTGAGAAATAATAATAGTCAACGTGATTAGTTAAATTTCAAAACACTCAGCTAATAACAGTACGGGTACGACACTATTTTGATGAGCAATGAGAGATGTCCGCGGTGTCGACACTATTTTCTCACTTCAAGATTATTATTTTGCACAGAATAGTAACAAGGATTTATTTCGTTAGTGATGTTTATCAACGCAAGTATATCAGATGATTTCACTTTGTAGATTGGGAAAAACTGTAACTATTTAGTACCGGAGTTTTAGATTCGGATACTTATTTTTATTGATAATCACAGAGACCAACGCTTATCAACTGTCAAAAGTTAGTAGGTGTTGTTGTTGTATAATCATCTGTATATTTATGTACTCCTATTTGCTGTATTTATTTATACAAATAAAAGGTTACCTAATTGTGAATGTCTTAATGGGTGAAAGCTTAAATAAATAATAATAAAAGAGTATCAAATAGAAAGTCTTTTAGTACTTATGTAGGATCTTGGTAGTGTGACAATGAAAGATGAGGATGTTGTTGTTGTCACAGTGTTTATTGAAATTCGGAATAATAAATCGGTTGAGTTGTGCAGTTGAGAAATGGCTCTGGATAGATGATGGTGATGAAGCAGGCGTAGACGACGATGGCGGCGATGGCGGCGATGGAGCCGTGGGGACCGGCCTTGTTGCTGCGTTCAGCACCGATGAAGACGTGGGGTCTTCCGGATACTCCAGTGTGAACGAGGTAGGCGAAGGTGTGATGGACTGGTCTGCAGATGAGTGGAAGATGCTGACCGGGAATACCACGGGGCCGAGGCGTAGACTCTCGGTATGCCAAGTCGGACTTGCTGACTGGAGTGATGTGGTATGAAGACCGATGATGACTGACTGATGTACTCAAGTCCTCCACCGCTTATATAGCTGCCGATTTCTTTGTTCTCGTCTGCCACGGGTTGGAGTAGCGTCTGGACTTCGAACCCGCAGAACTGCTGACTCGGTTTATTGTCTGGGCGTTTGCATCACCCTATATGCAAGTCAGCAGTCTAAGTATGATGGTACCGATATTACTATTGAAGTCTCGAAAGAATAATTGCTGTCTCGGCTGTTTTAACACATGCCGTCTGGTTATGATTTTGATGACTCTAGGAGCGGTGACATAACCGCTACAGGGTCCGCCCCCAGTGAGGTGGAACCTCACGATTCGGTAGGGAAGGTTCTGGAACATCCTTGAGCTGGTCCGCCGCTGACCCTCAGCTCCGCCAATGCTTGACTTCTATAATGTTTCCGGCATCTCCTCCAAGTGTAGAAGATACCGGCCAGTAACTCCTGCCCGACTTCCGGCCGCCTATTTATCACCGACAAGCACACAAAAATTCAATACCTGATTGACACCGGCGCAGACCTTTGCGTCTTCCCTCGCAATAAACTCTCAGGACGTTATAACAAGCAAACGTACCAACTATCAGCGGCTAATGGAACCATCATTTCTACATACGGAAATCTTACATTGACCTTGAACATCGGACTCAGGCGAGACTTCACCTGGAGATTCGTCATCGCTGATGTCTCCAAACCCATCATTGGCGTCGATTTTTTAGCCCATTTTGAGCTGCTAGTTGACGTCAAAAATAACCGCTTGCTTGACCGGATTACGAAGCTATCAACACAAGGACGTAGCAGCACTTGCGAAGTGGCCTCAGTAAAAACCGCAATAGGATCGTCTACCTACCATCAGCTACTACAAAAATTCCCTGACCTAACGCGCCCGGATGGACAAATGAGAGAGACCCGGCACACAACCAAGCACCATATTCGGACGACTCCAGGACCCCCCGTCAGCGGAAGACCCAGACGGCTTGCGCCAGAGAGATTACGCGCCGCGAAGAAAGAGTTTGAGACCATGGTGCGGATGGGAATCGCCAGACCTTCCGAAAGCTGCTGGTCATCACCACTCCACATGGTACCTAAAACCGATGACCAGTGGAGACCATGCGACGTGATCTGCAGCCAGACGTGATTTGATCTGCAGCCCGACGTGATTTGGTCTGCAGCCCGACGTGATTTGATCTGCAGCCCGACGTGATTTGATCTGCAACCCGACGTGATTTGATCTGCAGCCCGACGTGATCTGCAGCCCGACGTGATCTGTAGCCCGACGTGATTTGATCCTGCAGCCCGACGTGATCTGCAGCCCGACATGATCCTGCAGCCCGACGTGATCTGATCTGCAGCCCGACGTGATATGCAGCCACACCTGACGGGTTACCTCGACTCACTGGTAACCCCGCCTCGATCTGCATCTCGCCCGTTATCTGTAGCCGACGTGATCCTGCAGCCCGACGTGATTTTGCAGCCCGACGTGATTCTGCAGCTCGACGTAATCTGCAATTTGACGTGACGTGTTACCTCGACTCACCGGTAACCACGTCTCAAAAATGGGTGATTGGTAGAGACACCACGGAGCAACAAGCACCATACCATCTCTTAAAAAGAATAATTGCTGTCTCGGCTGTTTTAACACATGCCGTCTGGTTATGATTTTGATGACTCTAGGAGCGGTGACATAACCGCTACACTTACAAAATTCAATTAGATTTTTCTTCGTGAATCAGTAGCGGATTAAGGTTATTAAGGCAGGAAAACCTGAGACGGTGTTGAATAAAGTAAACCCCGCAGATAGAATAAAAGTTCCACAAAAGTTTTGCTTTTCATGGGCGATTAATTGAGTAACTTCAACATTACATCTTTACTAAATCCCACACACAAAGTTATTTATTATTTTGTACAGAATTTACACGTCTGAAGAGTAGAGCTCGTTGCGAAGTGTATGGAATACTACCACAAGTAAAAAAAGTTTTGGCGTTAAATATTGAAATACCTTATATCATTTCACATTCTAGTTCTCGAAAAAAGGTTCAACAAATTCAAAAGAGAAAATCCTAAAATGATTAGATAGTAAAAAATAAATGCTAATTTCAATAGAATTTTATTTCATTTTGAAGATAAAGGATCTTGTGGAGTTTTGTGGGGAATTTGAATATCTTCAGCGCTTGTGGTTATTTAAGAACATGCATTTGACAACTCAGGTCCACATTTAACTGTTAAAAGAAGGTAATCTTAAGAATACAAAACGTCCGTAAAGAATTCTTCAAACAAACACATTAAATTTTGAAAACTACACTTATATCCTATGCAAAAGTTCTAGAGTTCACTGAACCGGAGATAAATTTGGACACACGGAGTCACAATATATTTTGTTATTTTCTTACTTAACTTAACGGAACATGGTTTAGTTTGCATATATTTACCTTGTGACCTTGACATCATTAGACAATATAAGCGAGTATAAAACCAAAATTGGAAAAAAAATCAGAAAAGATACGGTCGCATTTATGAATTGGACCCAGAATCTTAGCCTAGTCGGGGCTCTGCTCTAACCACTGAGCTAATTCGATCATATTCCTTTCGGTCATATTTAATTGGAATTGTATGATCACAAATCGCTAATAATGTCTTTAATGATTAAATATTCGGATTTGAATTATTCATTAAGTTATTCCAAAATAAAATAAATTATATTATTTTTAATAACAGTGATTGTCCTTGTTAAAATAAGATAATTCTTTTAAGCATTGTATATTTCATTGAAATATATAAAATATTGAAATATCTTACTGAATACAAAATGCAATAAATTTAACAATTAAATACTTTGATTTTCTTTTAAAACAAATTGAAAAAGTACTTATTTCACAAAAGCCATAGTTGATAATGTTCTTCGCATCGCTGGATGTGTGCGTTACTGCATAAAAACAGTGGATTTTTTTAACCAAAATTCCTGGAAAAATTCTGCATATTCTGCAAAGTGACCTTAAAACTCGTTAAACTCTATATATATTTTTTAAATGAATTATATCAATATTATTACCAGTTACCTGTTTTTATTAGTTGTACATGCAGGGTGTACCTGTCCGTGCGTACCAAACGTATTTTTACCAGCGATTCCAGAACACATTTGAATTTAAAACGCGTGTTTCATTTTGCCGTCCGACGATATTTTTTTTGGTGAAAAACAACAACAAAGTATATTTTAGTCACGTGATTCGCAATCCGTCTCGTTCCAGCAGCACGGTAACAGACGAGACAGAACGCGTAACACGTGATCCACCGTTACGTGCAACGTCACGTAGCAGTGGCGACGTATAACAGAAGTATATTTCTTGTGGTTTTTAAAAGAAAAGAAAAGGTAAATTTCTGAAATCCCGCTACATGCAAAGGTTATTTGCAAAAGCAACACTTGATTTTCACTTAAATATCTAATAGAGACAAATATTTAAGTCGAAGGTTTAAATAAACATATTCAAAACAGGTTTTTAGGGTTAAGTTTGGGTTGTTTGAATAATTTACGCATATTTCCAGTTCTTCAAACTTAACTTTGATTGAGCAAAACTGGAACTTTTATGCATTTTTTACCATCTCCCACCACATAATTAGTTAATCCTTGTAGAAATTAAATTGAAACCAAGTACTGTTTATATGTTTTTGCGTATTAAGCGTGTAGAGTTTTAAGTTGACAATTTCTTCCATACCGACAAAAAACAAGGACTCTAAGCCTATAATAGCCAGTTAACATTTAAAACAAGTATACGAAGTAAAAATTGAACAAAGCAATACATTTTTTTAGTCTTACTTTTTTGTGACACCTCACAAGAGTGCCCCTGTCTGTACAGTGTATAGGCAGGGAAGTATGTCGTATGTCGCCAACCGGTTGGGCAGAGTTGTGAGGCAGGATAAGATAGGGGCTGTAGGAAGAGATTTATTAATGCGGGGCTTGAAGAGGCCTGGATTATATGAAGGAGGATAAACAGATGCCGATAGCCATTCGACTTTTACAAAGTCGAAGAACGGCCCGTTCTCATGAAGCCAACGTCAAATGTGAACGGGGTTTTAAGTGCATATCATTGACAGTACACCGAGTACATTTAGTATTCTGTACAGTATATTGAATGCGTCGAGGTCATTTTGAAGCAGATTATGATTAGAAACAGATTAAATTTCATAAAAAAATTTCGAAAAAGGAATAATACAAATCACTGATTAATTTTGTACCAAGGTCGTTTATGAAAATTAGAAATAACAGGGGGCTATGATTTGACCACCATGGTACTCACTTAAAAGGCGTTATAAGCATTTGTAAACGTTGACGTAAATATTTAAACGAGTTGCTCCCTTTTCTTACTTTAACGATTCACCTGCTATATTTAAAAGGTTTTTATAATATAATGTCATTTTTTCGATAGATTTTTCTCGTTTATAATTTAACAACCATCAAATGACGGCTTAACAAATTTGCGTCATTTGTTTGAATTCCTCGAAGCTTTCAGAAACTCGCTGAAAACATTAACATTTCATATAATAAAGAACAATGCTCAGGAGAAACTGGAAAGATTGACTAAAAATAATCATTATTTCTCTATGAACAACAGCATTTTTTTCGATTTTAGAGAACGGTTATGATATACAGGCGTTTTCTAAGAAAATTTTGTTTGGAGAGAAAACATTTTATTTGATAAAAAGTCGTTTGAATAGCGGTTCCAAAAATACATACAACAATATTTTTCAATTGTTTGTAATGTTATATTGAAGGCAGATGTATTATTTCAATATTATAATGTTTGTAGGTTTTTTTGGCGAGTAGTGGGTGGGCCGAAATGGGTGCGAAAATTTAATTGAATCATTAATGTTTATTCAGAACATGTTAACGTAAGGCTTTGCGTTCTATTTTTTTCTTCTTTATGTGAAACCTCACAAAAGTCTTAAATGCTCCCAACCGTCTGGAGCCAGTATGGCATCCCCGATTGGGGTATGTTGTGAGACTGAAGGTAGTGGGGAGGGGAAGGTGACGAGAAAGCGGAAGGTGGGGAAGTATCTGGCTATTGAGATCTGATCACCAAACATGACTAAAGCCATTTAAGCAACGTTTCAAATCTGAATGGTGATCTTACACCAGGGCGATACTGAGAGTATCTTGCACTCTACATATTATTATAATAAAGTAATTTGTTAAATAACATCATAATAAATAGTAAATAACTATAAAATTTACTTGCGCACGCCGGGATTTAAACCCACGACCTCCAGCTTGCACCCCTTGACCACAGCCCGTCATATTTTCAGTTCCTGTTCTTAATTTTACAACTTTAACACAGAGAACAGAAGTTATTAAAAACGGTGATTTTAAAATATCCATTAAAAATACTTGACTTCTTAAGTAATATGAAATTAAAAACAATTTGTTATTTAATGGACTTCTATTTAGGTAAAACACCAACCAATTTAGAAGAGTTAATTAGTTTCAGAATTTTCGGGGAATTTTCTTAAAATCTTATTAATTATTTCGTTTAAAGATTTCACGAAATCATAAAACCATTCTATTTTGATATATTTATAAAAGTTTCTAATAATTATTCAGATTATTATAAAACTAGTTGTTCACTTATCAATGACACGTAGAGTTTTGATATTTAATTTAATGATGTTAATCATAATAGAACAATGTAATAGTTGACAAAAATAGATATATTGAATGTATTATTTGCAATTGAATTTTGAAGGAATAGAATGTAGTTAATATTGGAATTTTTTTCCGCATTTTACCGGAATGCTCTCAAAAACTGTTGAAAATATTGGATATTTTTGTCCTCTGATATGCCATTGTTTGCTTTCTTTGAAGAAAATATTATTGTCTGAATCTTTTTACGAAAACTTTAATACCGATAAGGAGAAGAAATTTTTTCTATCAATAAATATAACAAAATCTAAAGGATTTATTATAGTTCTGAAGAATGCCTAAAAATTTTTATTTTTTAGAGATCTTCACAAAATGCGAAAATGTATCATCTTATGTATCTTTCAAATGTTCTAGCAACGTTTCCCACAAAGACTGAGTTTCTGTGGACTGCTACAAGCAGACGTCAGCATAACATTGAAAACTCCCCAATAACCATTTCCGGAAGTGATATCACTCCAAAAACGTGCATCAAATTACTGGGTGTCAATCTGGACGCTAATTTTTCCCTTAAAACTCAGGTGAACAAAACTGTAAGCACGGGGTTCTTTCAATTAAGGCAAATTAAAGCAGTGCGGAGAAACCTGCCAACAGAGGCGACTAAATTGCTAGTCAATTCCTTTGTTGTTTCACGTCTAGATTATTGCAACGGAATATATGCAAGTCTCCCTAAATGTCAAATCAACAAATTATAATCCGTTTTCAACGCCGCGGCAAGGCTTATCACCGGAGTATCTAAATACTCCCACATTTCAGAGCATCTCAAAATTCTGCACTGGCTCAAATGTCCTGAAAGAATCCAGTTCAAGGTATGCTGGATGGTATTTAAGTCACTTAACGGAATGGCTCCGGCTTATTTATCAGAATTGTGTATTCCAGAAGATTCCAATTCCCGACAGTCAACCCTTAGGTCAGCAACGTCATCAGCTATCGGAAGGTTTTATTTTATTTTATTTTATTTATTTGGGAAAATCAACAGATTATTTACATATATACGAATAAACTAAATAATAAAGATAAAATCCAATAACAGATTTTCACTTAAAATTATAATAATAATAAAAAACTAGCAGTTAAAAACCCGCTCCGCGGGTTTTTTTCTGCTAGGCCCTGCGGGCGGCTCTTGCTTGGGCTTCGCCCATTTTAAGTGATATTAACAACAGTTACATTTAATAGATAGATATTAGAACATTCACAGAGAGAGGGTGAGTATATATATTGTTAAAACACGGAACAGGAAGGAGTTAATTAATAATAACATGCTAAATTTACGCATAATAAGAATGACAGTTGTTTGAATAAATTAAATTTTACGTATTTGTGATGGATTATTTCAAATGAAACACTATTATTGACTACATGTCTACAACTGATATTAACTGTTATCGTACCTAATATAATTAGCTCATAGGAGACTTGCAGTGCTTAAATATGTGTTACAACCGTCAATCTCTATAAGTTGAATCAATATCGTTTAGTTTGTCACAATTAAAGATAGTTTTAACAAAGTTGACTTAAATAATAGATTATTCCATATTGATTAATTGTACCCGTGTTTATGAATAAAAGGAGGGTAATTGTGCGATGACATTAGCAGTCGGTTTAATTAAAAGGTGTTAATTTTACTCCAACTGATGGTAATTCTTTACCTACAACTGTTACTGTATCTAATAAAGTTGAAAGCTAGATTATATATACACTTTCATCAGGAGAGTAAAAATCTATATATAAAGGTAGATTATTACAATATAGCGCCCCTGAGGTGATATCTCACAAAAGCGGCGCTATGCAAATTGTCCAATAAATATAATGTTTACATTTTATTGTGTATACACCGAAGTCAAAAATTAAATATAGATTGCAATTGGGAAAGAAGAAGTGGAAGGAGGGGGGAGGGGTAAGAGTAGGCTGGGTTTATAATAATTAGGAATTACAATATCGTTAGACAGGAAAGACCAGTTGAGTGGGAAAATATTTAAAAGAGAGTTTTTAAAAAAATTCTTGTTAATTATATCTGTTTTTATATTAATATGTTTCCTCATTTCTAAAATTTCAAAATTATTTAAAGTGAAGTATTTTAAGACCTGAAAAAAACAAATAGCATATAACCATAAAACAATATATTCATAAGACAAATAGCATTTAATAACGGTTATTCTAATAAATTGATAGTTGAAATACTAAATAAAAAAAATTAAACACATTCTCTTCAAACGGTCTTTCTAAAGATAGAAATAAACAATGGCGTAGAATTCTGTTTGTGGATAACGATACTTCTAAAATTATATATATAAACAACCCTGGTACCATTCAACTGGCGTTTTACACTAATAACAATGAAGAAATATATTCTTAATAATAAAGATAGCTAAATTCAAACAAAAAAAATCAGGAGTTTAAAAACTCAATTGAGATGATTGTAATTTCTTTTACAAAGGTAGAACCAATAGAAACTTTGATGTCAGAACTAAAGAATATTGCAGGGCTATAAATGGAAATTGTGAATCTGAGTTTGCAAATAATCTTTTGAATAATGATCACACTTTCGATAAAAATTCAGGTCTTAAAATACTTCACTCAGGATATAAAGCATCGCAAATAAATAATTTTGAAATTACAGAAATTAGAAAACATGCCAATATAAAATCAGATATAATTAATAAGAAAAAAAATATAAATAATAATGATAAATGCCATTACAAAGTGATAAGCTTTCAGAAGAAATCTTCTTATAAAACGCTTGTTAATGGTAAGTAGTCAAGTATTGTGAGCTGCATATTTAAATATTCGCGCCAGGCATTTGGTTCGTTTTTAAACCGCCAGAGGTGCGCTCTGTCGGCCATCTTGAAGAAACGCGTGAATTTTTATAAACGTCAAACATAATCACGTAACTGTGGAAAATTTTCATTGTAATGTAATTAATCCAATGGATTATGAACTTTCTAAAACATATTTTCTTCGATATTATCCAAAAATTATATGAGCAGAAACGATGCTTTTGAAGAAATCTCGTATTATTATGAGGCGATCCTATTTTAGTATGGAATCGTGTCCTAATATTCAAGTTACCCGAAACAGACAATTTTAATTTGACCAATCAGAGGGCCTACATCGTCCAGACGCTGGGACAATAATACTATCAGATATTAAAACAAAAAACTAAGGGTTCTGTACCCGTGGCCTGAGAAATTTACAAAAAATACAAAATTGTATATAATAAATAAAAAATAATAACAGATCTAGGAACACAAATAAATTAAAATTTAAAGTTAACTGATATACTAATTGAAGGAACCAAAGCGCACACCAGATACTAAGTTCGGTGAGCGTGCTTTCGCCGTGTCAGGACCTAAAGCCTGGAATGGACTGCCACATGATTTGAGAATGATCGCAGACTCGACAGAATTTAGGTCTAAACTTAAAACGCACCTTTTCAGACAGTCGTATCCATAATTTCAGAAACCTCCACTTTCACAGTTGACGGCAATTTAAATTAACAAAATACTAAAAATAAAATAAAAATAAAATAAAAATAATAATTAAAAATAAATAAATAAAAATGATAACAATTAACAATTTGTAGGCTTTTGACAGTTAAAATACATTTAAATTAAAATAAAAACTATAGCAGACTTAAGATCATGCGACGACCAGTGTTTTTTGATATAGTGTCCTCTGCGTACAGTTCTATCTTTTATAAGCATAAACTTTTTAATATAAGTGTGTTTGTCGGAAGTGACTTGCCAGGTAAGTATGTTTTGGTATCTTTTCTAAATAACAAATGTAGATCCTAGGAAATAAATTGTACAGCGACCTTGAGGTGATTTTTCAAAAACGGCGCTTTATAAATTATCCAATTATTATTATTATTATTATTATTAACGTTTCTAATTTTTAGCATAAAGTAACTCAGCTAAAAAAATATACCCGAAAAAATATAACATGATTTGAAATTTCTAGAAACTAAAAGCCCGGACGGAAAAGATAAAAATTCATCTATGAATAAGGCACGTGCATTAATCTATATAAATCGTAATGTTAGGATGGGTTGTTTCAGAGAATTTGAACGATTCTTCAAATTTCAAAGTTAATTTTCTAGTTCTGTGAAAGTGATTTTCAAGTTCTGTCAAGTAACAATGATATAATAACAGAACTTAAATAGGACATACACAGATCCCGAAAAAAACGTTGAAATAAAAAGATATAAATTTGAAGAATTTTTCAAATTCTCTGAAACAACCCGGCCTTTTTCAAGTTATGTGGACGTTTTCAAGTTATGTGAAAGATTTTTTCAAGTTCTGTTTTTTTTTTTATTTCAGTTCGGTCAAGCAACTAGCCTATAATGACATAGTAACAGAACTTTGAATAAGACTTTCAAAGAACCCGAAAATGAACGTTGAAATTTGATGAATTGTTCAAATTCTCCGAAACAACTCGTCCTTAGTGTTCGTTTGTTCGAAATCTTAAATCTCCAAAAGTTCTTCACCGATTGCTTTGAAATATTGACTCAATGTTGCATTCGATTACGCGTGTTTTTTTTATTATATAGATGTCACCTGTGACAGGTGACATCTATATAAGACCTGTGAAAAAAAACATAAAATTTTTATAATTTAAATCATGTATGTTTGTTTACATTGTATAATTGTTTTATTCTGTATTTAAAGGTACTTGTACTGTAAATAAATGATTTCATGAGGTCTATTCAAATCTAATAAAAATTTATGTAGATATTTACAAAATATTAAAATACACTCATGCTGCGTTTCAAGCGATCATTTTCTGACTTTGTTAAAAGCGTCCTTTCGGATATGTGACGCATATTTGGGGGCGGTACTTGGAACGTTTTGGTGAAACTCAAACCATTGGGTTGGATATCTCCAAAGCTTTTGACAGAGTCTGGCACCGGGCGCTTATCGGGAAGTTACCATCGTATGGGATCCACCCAACCCTGCATAGTTGGATTGCGGACTTTCTGAGGGGAAGAACAATTCAAACCGTGGTTGACGGCTCTTCTTCCTCACCGCACCAAATCAATGGGGGGGTGCCACAAGGATCTGTGCTGTCTCCGACGCTGTTTTTATTGCACATCAACGATCTCGTTGAATGTGCACCAATTCACTGCTACGCTGATGACAGCACCGTTCACGAGGGTTATCTTTTTGACAGGCCCCCTTCCACCTATGATGTCCGAACAGCTCGGGAAGTTTTGAAGCAAAAAATTGACCACCACCTCGAGATGGTTCGTACCTGGGGTAAGGCCAACTTGGTCAGTTTCAACGTCTCAAAAACCCAAGCGTGTCTGATTTCGGCAAAGAGGGAGATCAATGACTGTCTGGTGCAATTTGATGGGAGCACTCTCCCCAATAAAGACTCCATTGAAATGCTTGGAGTTACAATAACAGACCGGCTCAAGTATCGGGGATCCATAGAAGCCCGAGTAAATCAGGCCTCCAAAAAGTTGGGCGTCTTGTACAGGGCTAGGAGATTCTTGAACAGTGACCAGCTGCTGACCCTGTACAAGTCTCAAGTCCGCCCAGCTTTTGAATTTGGGAGCCACCTTTGGGTTGGTGCCTCAAAATACTTAATAAACCTGCTTGGATCTGTGCAAAGGAGAGCGATCCGTCTAATTGACAATCCGTTGTTAACAGACCGATTGCCTTCTCTAATGCATAGACGCAATGTAGGCATGCTGTGTCTGTTCTACAGGTATTTCAATGGAGCCTGCTCCAAAGAGCTAGCAGCATTAATTCCTGATGCACCGGTGCACGTGCGCGAATCTCGACGGACACGAACTGAACACCCGTTCACGGTTGACGTTGGCTTCATGAGAACGGGCCGTTTTTACGACTCGTTTTTGTGTAAGTCGGCTCGTATGTGGAACGAGCTACCAGCATCTGTTTTTCCTCCCTCCTATAATCCGAGCCTCTTCAAGGCCCGCATTAACAAATCCCTTCCTACAGCCCCTACCTTATTCCGCCTCACAACGCCGCCCAACCGGGTGGTGACATAGTTCCCTGTCTGTACACTGCACAGGCAGGGACACTCTTGTGAGGTGTCACATAAAAAAAGGTGATATTTAAAAAAAAATTACTACGAAACTAAGCCGAGTGCCAAAAAAAGTTGTGCAGTGTTACAATTTTCCTATTCCCGAACCATTCTGACGATGTTGCAGTTTCTACCGTTAGGGGAGATGATATAGAGAAAACAATTACATCAATGGTTGTACTACACATTTTAAGACAAGGTATATTTTTATGTCTTGACGTTATCGTTTATTTTTAGTTTTTTTTTCAATTACCAGCTAAATGATTATATTATATATGTAGGTCAGTGACGCAATATAACACGGATAAACATCCTAAATTTAATGATTGTTTATTACGTTTGTCGCGAGATAAAAAAGTACGATTTTAGATTTGTAAAAATAAAGAACAATGTTTATATAATCGTCACCTTAGATGAAGAAGGTTCTAACCGACATTTTTTCAAAAAGACCTTTGAATGTAAAACCAATTCTTATGCTCATTTCCTAATAAAAAATAATTTTCAGAGACATCTGTGTTGCATTTCAGCAAATACTTGAATGACGAAGTTCTAACATTAGTTTTTAATGATTACATTTATTATAAAGCTTCTAACCTCACTTTGGACAATTTTTAATCATGATGGCGGAGTGTAATTCGTTACTTTAGTTCGATAGGGTTCTAACTTTGCCTTACCATTTTATGAGGTGTCCATATTTGCAATGGCATTAGGGAAATGTAGTTAGAACCTCTTGTGCAATGAATTATTATGCCCTCCCTGGTTGCATATGATTCTATCTGCATTTTTGGGTACGTTATAAAATGGAAATCATACCTCCCATCTAAAAATTTACTTAAAAATATGGTAACCTAAAATAATTTACACACTATTCGACCTCAAAATCAGAAATCGGCAAATATATTATTAGAACTTTTCTTTGCAAACGTTGACACCTCAAAATATTTTAAAATAAGGTAAAGTGAAGTTAGAACCTCGTCCAACCAATGTATCTATTTTTGATTCATTTCACGTTTTGGCGTGTTTTATATGTGAAATGAATATTTTTCATGATGACTGCTATGCTATGAATAGTTGTTACACCAATTACGTAGAAGAAATAAAATCTTAGATTGCTTTTGTTCATCGAATGAAGGTGTTAAAGGTTGACCTAAAATTGTTTTTGTAAAATTTATATAATATATTTAAATGAGACATGAAACGAAAAAATATGTTCCACTTTTGTCCGTCACTCATCCAACACTCCCACCGCTCTACCAACCGGCGGCAAACTATCAAATTCGGTCTATGTGCACCGATTCGGTCTACACGCTACCGATTATCGATAGTGGAACACGTTTCTACGAGATATAAGTAGGTAATAGCACCACTAATTCTATATCTCTATCGCTTATGACAAAAATGACTACCTATGCAATCGTAATAACGTGATATTGTTCTCAAATAAAGATAAGTTATTTGATTCAAACAAATAAAAAACAAATAAAATCGTGTGCGCCAATATTTTGTAGGTATTATTTAAACAGTGGTATATACAATGATATTTCTTTTGTATACATTAAAACGACGTCACATAGTGAATTTACAATTATTTAAGATTTGTTTTTTTTTTATTAATTTTTCCACTTTTTGTGCTAGAAAAGTTTTTTATATTGATGCTTTTCTATTGTTTTTCTTTCCATACAATTCTTGATTTCTGTCTGAAAATATTCCTATAAAATGTATGCAGTACCAACACGTTTCAATCTTTCAATATGTTACCTTCTTATCGTTGTATGAGTTTATTGTACTGGTGGTGACTAACTCAACACATAAAGCGTATTCTGGATTAATTTTTAAAAATTTATATTCGACGAATTTGAAGTCCGTTGTAAATTTGCCATTAGTAAGTTAAATTTAAGCTTATCACAGTGCATTTAAAAAAAAAATTACTATTTATATTTCAAAGAAGAAAGGCCAAGATAATTTTTTAAATAATCATCATTAACCCACAATAATCCCAAAATTGCACAAACATCTCTTTTTTGTCATAAAGAAGATTGAACAAAGGCAACAAAATACTGGTAAATATTCAGACAAGCGAAATTAGATTTTTAATTAACCCACCATTGAAAAGAGATTATTTATTTAATTATTGAAGACAATATTATCGATTCTTAAACGAAAATACAAAACAGAAAATTTTTAAAAAGGTAGGTCATGTTTATGTGCTAGATGTGACCGTTTCTTTTTCTGATTTTTCTGTTTCAAATTTTCGTTTAGGAATCGATAATATTGTCTTCAATAATTAAATATTACAATTTGAAGTTATTCCAAAAATATATTTTTATTTATTTTCGTTTCAAATTCTGGGAATATTTTATTTCCTCATTTTACCATGGAAAACTCTTAAGAGATAAAAACAGAATTCTATTATTCATCTTACTCATAGCAAAGTGAACAACAAACAGCATATTGGAAAGAGTCCAACACAAACGTTTAAAGTTCATCAAATTCAAACTATCCATACCAAATATATCCACTAATCAAATAAATTATCTTAATTTAATGAAATTACTCGATTTTACCTCAATTTTATTTATTACTTAATTTGACTAAGCCAATAATATTCCAAGTACCAAATCGTAACTCGACTTCCTGAGTTGTTCTTTGTTCATTCATTTAAAACAACTATTTTATTAATTCCCCAGGCCAAAGGTTACACAAGCTTGCAAATTAATTCAGTTCCTCTGATATTTTAATATGTTTAATACACAAATTTTAATCGAGAAATTTCTAATATTTTGTTTCCTTAATATAATTTTATACAGTCTGTATTAAATTGTAAATTTTGTAACTTTTGTGATTTGTAAATTGTAACTTTTTTATGTTAATATTGACCCTACTATTTATACCCTACTTTTCTTTGAACGTTGATTTTTGCCATTTACCCGAGGCAGATATCTTTATAAATATATTATTGTTGTTATTTCTATTATTATTATATTACAGGATTTTAATGCACTAATAAAATAAATGTAATTTATTTAGACTCGTTTTACGTAAAAAGAGCGTAAATAGACCCTCTGGGGATTTCCTGCGATGACTCTGTAGTTAAGCAGGTTTGTGCGATGGGATCAGTTTTTATCGATGCTGACCTCGTGTCTAAATATTTAAAACGGCTCGATTCTAGCAAGGGAGCTGGGCCGGATGGTATCCCACCACTGTTCATTACAGAGTGCGCAAATCATTTGTCACTCCCGCTATCAATACTGTTTAATATATCGATCAAGACTGGTACATTTCCAGATATATGGAAAAGAGCCTACATCAAACCAATTCATAAATCGGAAACTAAGTGCGAAGCAGATAATTATAGACCCATTTCCAAGCTTTGCATTTTTTCAAAGGCGTTCGAAAACATAGTCTAAGATGACCAGTTATTCCCTGTGGTAAAGAATTCGATCAACCAATTCCAGCATGGACTCTTTGCAGGTCGCTCTGTTGCTACTAATCTTATAACTTTTACAAACTTCTTGTCTGCCTCCATGGATAAACGTGTGCAAGTTGATACAATCTATACCGACTATATCAAGGCTTTTGACAAGATCAACCACAACATTCTGCTTAGAAAACTTGCTAATCATGGTATTCATGGAGATCTCCTTCATTGGTTATCCTCATACGTAACAAACAGGTCCCAGGCTGTGACAGTGGGTGGATTTTCCTCCGTCTGGAAAATCATTACTTCCGGTGTGCCTCACCTTTTGGGTCCTTTGCTTTTCTCTATCTATATTAATGATATTACGACATGTTTTCACAACGCTCAAATTTTACTATTTGCTGACGATTTGAAGATATACCTTCCTATAAACTCTCCGGACTGTTCTGCGCGCTTACAAGCAGATCTTGATCGACTGACGGATTACTGTCTCAGAAATAAGATTTTTATCAATATTTCTAAATGTTGTAAAGTCACATTCACACGTAACCGTGTGAAAATACTGCATGATTACACCATTTCTGGATCGATTTTAACAAATAAAGACTATGTACATGATCCCGGGGTTTTATTGGACTCTAAACTTAAATTGATAAACACGTTGATAACATTATCACCAAAGCATCAAAAAGTCTAGGTTTTGTACTGAAAACATGCAAATTTTTCAATAATACTAAGACATATCTGACTCTCTACAATTCACATGCTCGTCCTCCCCTGGAGTACTGTTCACCGGTTTGGAACCCGCGCTATATTGTTTATGTTAACAGGTTAGAAAGAGTTCAGGAACGATTTCTCAAATTACTCAATTTTAAATCATTCAACATATACAACTCTTACGACGAAATCGAGAAACATTTTCGATTCACGAAACTACTCAACAGGAGGATTGTCGCTGATCAGATGCTCTTGTATAAAATTATTAACTCAAAAGTTGACTGCCCGGAGTTGCTGAACAAAATAAATTTCCATGCGCCAATTCGATATAGCACACAAAATACCCTTTTCTACATTGATAGATGCAATACCAATTCCAATCAAAATGAATTTATGCAAAGGACATGTAACTACTATAATAATAAATTTGAAAATATAGACACTCGTGCTGACATATTCACTGCTAGTTACTATCACTACAGAATTTCATTGTATCACATTCTAACTGATATACACGACTGTTAAATTGATTGTACCTAATATTTTAATATTACTTGCGTGGCAACTTTTCCTAATCCCTCTCATCCCCTTTCCCGTTCCAACCCAAGTCTATTTAAGTATAGTTATAATCACATTTATTTTATTGCTGTTTATTGTAGGCATATTATAGGTTTGTCGTTTGTTGAATTTACATTCGTATTATTATTTTTCTTATTTGCTGCTTTATTCTGTTTTTTTTTTCTATTTTTATTAAATATTCTAGTTTTATGTTTCTGAATATCTATCTGTGAACATTAATAATTTGGTTAGTTTTTAGATTCTCACCGCCAAAAGCATTTTTGTTGTTTGTTTTTGGGGTGTTATGCCGTGTTGCGCTAACTCCCGAATTCTATTCTTCGGATTCTGTTCTTCGGATCTACCGGATCTGCCCTGATGATGGACACTGCAACGCTGTCCGAAACGTCGGCTAAAGAAGGATTTAGCGCAACACGGCATAACACCCCAAAAACAAACAACAAAAATTAATAATTTGTCTTTTTTTTGTTATCCTCTTATGCATATTGTATTTCTAAGACTGTTTATGTTCCTCAAATAAATAAATAAATAATGGGAAAAGCATTTCGTTAAAAATTTGTTGGAAAAGATTACTGTTTTACATTTTTGTTACCGATAACACGACATTTAAAAAAAATTTCATACATCATCTCGCTAAGTAATTTGTGATTAATATAGTAATTTCTCCAGTAATGAATTATTACTAATATTATAGAACATAATGGCAACACAGTGTGTAATCATATTTTAATCATTATTTTAAATTATGGCATCAACATATTATGATACATTTTAGGTTTTCTGAAAAATTAATCCCGTTCAGTAAGCTCGTCAGTATTTTGGTAGAGTGTGTTCGTGTTAAAATAAAGTGAGTACCTAAAACAAACCATTTTCGGTTGTCGGTGCATGAGTGTGTGATTCCAAAATATATTCCTCCGTAATGCGTTCAATGAACATTAAATTTAAAAAAAGGAACTGAGTATAAATCATAGGAGAGAAGTATAAATCATACCGGAAAAGCAATAAAATATGAACCAAAATTACTATATTTATTAATAGTTCTTAATTTGAAATAAGTATATCTTTTATTTAAAATTTTGACAGATGTCATGATTTGTCGTAAGTTTATTGATATTCGGAATGTGAATTACTTCTTTTAAAAACCAAAAGGCAATTTATTTTTATATATACAATTCCCACAATTATGTACAGAGCTGTGATCCTAATAAATAAATTTGGGAAGCGGTTTTGAGTACCGCCACCCCAGGAATCATTTATTGGATAACCAATACTTTTGCCGTAGGTCACCCCATGTGTTTCGCTAGGTATGGTGATTTAGCAGGGTCGCCCGGGTTCATCGGGTAAGGTATGCTAAGAATGCGCATGCCCACGAAGCTGGTTTGGGTAGACCCTTTGACTCCTCCAACTGGTCTCTTGACTCATCGTCTTGCGCCGCAGTGGGACTGATGTATTCATATGTTCGTCATTTGTGGACAAACTGATCCCTAAATTCCTACCAAAATATTATACCTTAACTTAATACTTATTCATAATCAAAACCTCAAGGATTCTGACTTATTTTTTGATACACGCACTGCTTTTAGTAGAAAAATGAAGACTGTTTTCCTACAAAGTACAAAGTAAACAACTTAGACATACTTCGTTTAAATATATATTTTTTTAATTTCTGTTTAACATTGTTTATCTAATTATATATATATATATATATATTTTTTTTTTTTTGTTTTACCCTCTAAATTTTTTCAAAAATAATTTGTAAATTCTTATACCTAAGGATATTGCGCATTTCTTTCATATCTCTATTTGTAAAATAATATTCTTATGTATATATTTTTCCCCTATTTATAAGTCAAAATATTTGTTTGTGTTTTTAACTGCTGTTTAAGTCAATTCGTGAGAAATAGTTTGGATGCAGGTGAATTCTCTAGTTGATGTTTTGTATATTCTTGACAATTGAAATCTGTATCTGTTTTTTCTCCTAAATAAAAAAAAACCTTTTATCTTCGCAGAACTTCCTCTCATTCCATTACTAAAAAAGACCCGTCATACAGCATCCCAAAATATAGTAAAATATATGATATAGGCCCTGAGAAAAATAGAAATTATTGATTCAGGGAACATAGATGTAGAATTCGGTAAATAACTTGAAAAAATGCGAACTACTCGTACATAATGAATTATGTAGTTCGCATTAATTAAGTGATATGAAAAAAAAACAAAATTTACAACATTTTTCGTATTCGAAATTGAAAGAATAATTCGTTTCTGTAATGTCGTTTATGTGAGAAACTTAATCGCGCTCATGTGAGAACCTCAATTGCGCTTTGCAAATTTAACGTATGTAGTGTTGATGTCCTTACAAAGCAAGAGTAGAGATCTTTAGAAACAGCACAATATTGTTTTTCGAGCGTGTCTTTCTTTTTTTTTTTTTTTTTTTTTTTTTTTTTTTTTTTTTTTTTTTTTTTTTTTTTTTTTGTCAGTTTGAAAATGGCCTTGTAAGCCGAAACAGCTGTCACAATAATAAAAAACTAAAACACTTGCAGAACTTAATAATAATATTATCAAATTTAATCTAAATTAAATTTATAAAAAAATTAAATGGAGTTCTACGAATTAAACACAAAAACAATAAATAAAAAAAAAAATAAAAAAAAAAATAAAAGTGTCTTTCTTTTATTAAATCGAGTGATACATACGTTTACAATCCCGTTAAAGTTATTTTCGTAACAATGTGAGCACGCTCTGACGCCGATGAATTTAACAGAAAAGGGAACTTTTTTAATACGAAAGCACGTTGAGATCAACAAGATTCAACTGTGATAAAGATTATATTTAGGTGAACTAATAACAAATCTGAAAGAATTAGATCAAATTTGATGGATTATCGTTATTACATAAATAAAAGAGTCAAAGTTTCTTGAAGAAAAATGGAAATATGACAAAATAAGAAAAATATGAACCGTTAATAATTTGTGTAATCGCATCGACAGGATATTTAAGAGGAACGTCGGTGGGAATCCTTTTCATACAAGACTTACATTTTATTTGATGAAAAAATACCTGCCAAATATTATTTTTTTATTCCTAAGATATAGCATAATTTCTAGTACGGATATGTGCTAAGTTATTTATTTTCGTTTTATATTTTAAAGTATATGTCATTAAGGAATTAATTTTTGAAATGATTTTGGCATTTTTTGTGTGAATTGTAATTATTACAAAAATAACAAATTTGTGTTCCAACGTAAAATTTAAATTAACGCCCATCAAAATGTTTTTTGCTATCGTTATTTTATATTTCATATATTTTGAAATATTTTTCATGAGCTCACAAATAATTGCCAGGGTTGCCTCCAATTTCACGAAAAATTTATATATTTAATGGCCTATATTTTATAATACAAAACATAAATAATATCGGATATTCTGCTAGATATTAAGCTATATAATAGGATTAGGTTTTTGACGGCCGGCGTGGTCTAGTGGTATACGCTTTTGACTACAGATCCGAAGGTCGCGGGTTCGAACCCGGCGTGCGCAAATAAATTTTATTTGATTAATTTGTGTTATTTCACAATAAATTAATTTAAAATAATATATAGTATATTTGCGGCACGTTCCAGAGTGGAAGATACTCTCAGTATCGCCCTGGTGTAAGACCACCATTCAGAATTGAAACGTTGCTTGAAATGGCTTTAGCCGTGTTTGGTGACCAGATCTGAATAGCCAGGTACTTCCCCACCTTCCTCTTCCCCATCTCCCTCCCCTCCCCAATACCCTCAGCCTCACATCATACCCCAATTGGGGATGCCATAGTCTCACTGGCTCCAGACGGGAGCAGTTGGGACTCTTGTGCGGTAATACTGTAAAAAAAAAAAAAACAAAACAAAAAAAAATTTCAGGTTGGTCGGGTTTTTGCCTCAAATCCAAATTTAAGATTTTTATGACAAAGGCCGAGCAGACATTCCCCTTAAACCATTTTCTTTTAAGAATATCGATTATTAGAGTGAAAAACTGTTCGTCCTTGAATTTTAAGCACAAAGTTTGCTTTTTTATATATGAAACTTATGAATAAGAAGTAGTAAAACATCCTCGTAAGATTTTCTTCAAGAGGATTTTTTCCTGTTTCCAGGGGGTTTATGGCATCCCAACCGCAGTGGGAGAAGAAAGAATAGGATAAGGCTAGTCGCTATATATATAGCGTATATCAAGGTAGGCACTCTACATTTCGAAGGCATTTAAACATTTTAGTGTCACTTCCGGAGCCAAGTAACTTACTGCTCTGCCACCGCGATAGAAGACACTTGAATCAAAAGATAATGGGATCATAGTTATGTTGATTCTGTAGAGAAGCTAGAAAAAAACATTTAAGTGTTTTTCAAGAAAAACTAAAATAAACTGTTTTGTTTACATTTATTCAATTCACAACAGATCTTTTATACTATCACGCCAATCATTTTATTATCTTGCAAACTGCGTTAGTATAATGGCAAGACGCCAAAGTAATATTTTTTCCGTTAATTTAAGAGGTTAAAGTTAGAAACGAGGTTTGGCGCCATATTGCCCAAGTTGTGAGGTACAGGGCCTCCATGCTAATACATTTATAGTTAACTGAAACAGACTTGAGGTTGGTCCGTTGCTTGTCCTTGTTTTGGTTATGTTATAAAGGGCTGTTTAATGAGATGAAAACATCCCAACTTAAAATTCAAAATAATACATTAAATAAATAATAAATAATTACGTTTCGTCCAGCGCGTTAATAAGTTTTACTAGATACTTTGTTATTCATACGTAAAGGACGAATCTTAAAACAGTTTCCAGTAAATCAGAATATGTATTGATCGATAAGAGTTTACTCAAGAACCTTTTGTTTTAATATATGTTTAGTTAATTGATTTCTTTAATTAAGAGACAGTCAAAACATAATTTATAGGTAAAAGTATTGAGAGTCCTCTGTTTAAAATTTCCTCCAGTAGTGACTGCCTTTAATTTTTTAAAGTTGGCTTTGAATTTGGGAGTGAAAATATTCTGTTATAATTCAATTTATTTTCAAATAACTTAGCATTACTTTTGCTAAAAACTTCTGTTTTGAAAAGTCGCATTTTTATGATTTTATTAAAACCGTCGGGACCAATTTATTGTGAAATATTCCGGTCTAATAAAAGCCTATAAAATAAGTTAATGATTCCACAGAGATCAATATTTACAGTGCCTGTAGGTGTTAGCAAAGATTATCACTGAAGTAGATTATTTCAGGATACTGAGAAACTCCGAAAAATATTACAATTTGCAAAAACTTGTTTCTAAAAAATATGAAAAGCAAAATTCAAATATTTGAAGATTTACAACGGAAAGTAATTTCTAGTTCGCTTATTATGTTTTTTTCCCCAACACATTTTTTTAAGGTTAGTATTTTTAGTTAAAATTAGCACTACCCCGTCACGCTTTGCTATGGTTCAGTTTCTCTGAGCAGACTTATAAATAATAGCGCGTGTTGCTTTTACGTCCAACAGATGTTTTTTAAAACAGGTTTTTACCTGTCACAGGTTCAAAAAATAAGTTTTATACAAAATTTCAAAGCATTCGGTTTTGAACTTTTGGATATTTAAGATTTTGAACAAACAAACACTTACATTTTTAATTATATAGATAGATGAAATAAATAAAAATAGTAAACTTATTTTGGCAAAAATTATCAGAGATTCAAAAGAAAAGGTTTGTTCACCAAGATGTAGAGGGTATATATACTGAAAATTAAGATCTTAGAAGAATGGAAAAATAAGTGTAGACAAAATAATATAAAAATAAGCTATGGGATAAGGTAATTAATTAGTTATTATTGTAAAAAAATATATAAAATAATTATTGTATTCAGGTAAGAATTTGTTTTATCAATTACACCAACGGAATCAGGAAGCAACCACGATGCCTAAAGAACAAATAAAACTATAAATATGGTATAGATGTGAAAAATAATTTATAAGATGGCTATTTTAAATCTATATATATATATTTAAATTTGAACATAATTTCGAACATTTTTTACTGAGTTTAAACCACTATTTAATAGTGCGTACAGAGTTTATCATTTAAACTAAATTAAAATGATGCCGCACAGTGAATTTTCAATAATATCATTGAAGCTGTCCATGTATATATTTTGCCAGTTAGCACAATTGTGGATAAAAAGTTAAAATCACTGAGAAAACACATACACATACAAATATACCCAATAACTAAATATTGTAAGTATTGAGTACATATAATATTTTAATTCACGTGAAAGCTTAACACCGAACTTTGTGAAAAATTTTACAAGGAACAGTAGTTATAGTCGTGTACTGTTACCTATATAAGGAAATGATAATAGTGTGAAAGTTCATGTAAGATTGTATGGAAAGGTCATTATGTAGAACTGGTTCACGCATAAACTGTCACAAAAGCCAGTTCCGTTGCGGCTAAAGTCTGTATTCCAGTTAGTGTTTGCCTTTATCCTGATGTAAGTTTATACACTGAATGATTTATACCAAGTCAAGAAGTCACCTTAAGGAAATTCCTAAATTCTTGTTTTACACCAATTCACTTGCAACTTTGACAAATTATTTACGAGTTCATTATTTATTTTTTTTATTTTCTTTACCAACCATTTATATAAGATGAGATATAAAATAAAAATGTAAAAAGTATTAAAAAAGAATTTTCATCGTACTAAAAAAATTAATTACTAAAGACCGATTTACGTTGAAACAAAAATTTCTCGTGTATTAATTAATATTTCAACTACGATCTCATATTTCATTATACTAATAAAGTAAAATTTACAAGATTATTTTTTTTAATAATTACTATTTACTTAAATTTACAAAAATGATAACCAAAATTAAAATTCGTAAACTTTATAATTTAATACACAAATAATAAAAAAGCTCACATCCGTACAAGATAATTAATTAATGCTTTATCTTATGAATATAAATTTGTATAAATACACACCAGTATTCAGTTTGGTTTGGTATTTTGGTCTCAAATACAAAATTAAATATTGCATTATAAATCCACGCCGTCGTTCCTCCTAAACTCTACTTATGGCTTTTGGCTATGTCGATTTAAAAACATTATTTTTTTTAATCATTTTATCAACAATAATTTTATCTACCTACAGTCTTGACGTTTCATCCTTGCTCATACTAATTTAAAGAAATAAACGCAAATAAAGCTATATTTAAGCAGTAAAAAAGTGCAGAATACATTGATTTCACGATCGTGTGTTGTTTGTGTGTTTTCAAACTTTAAAAAAGTGAATCTGTGCTCTATTTCATTGTTTGTGAAAAAAGGACAATAAGACACAACAATTTAGTGAATTAAACAATTAACAAACAGTGAAACATAACGAAATTTAAAGTTTATCCTAAATATCTAGAACCTGTTAAGGTTTTTATTAAAAAACGGTGTTTTTTACTTTAAAAAATATGAATCCACATCAATTCATGGATTCTGCGAAGGAGGCAATTGATGATTTATTGAATTGTGTTCAAGATAAAGTGAATAAATTTAATAAAGAACAAATTAACTTAATTACAACAAAAACAAGTGCTATATTTAACTGGATGGGACATCTAACTCTTCAGTTATCTGAAGCAAAGGGAAAAATAGTCGAACCAACATTTGGATACGGCAAAGTAGCTGAAAACCAAAATAAAACATTGGAAAGTGATTACAAATTAATAGTTTCATCGAACAATGCTGACGAATCTTCAGAAAATATACAAAATAAAATCAGGAAGAAAATTAACTTAAGTAAGATTGGTGCAAAAGTGATTGGTGTTAATGCGATATCTAAAAATAGAATACTTATAAAATGTTCGACAAAGTACGATGCGGAAAAAATGAGTAAAGCTATTGGAGACGAGTTCAAAGACATCAGCGCTACAGAAATTAAAAAGAAAAGACCAACTATAATACTTAAGGGCATTGCTAATGACTATAATAAGGATGATATAATACAAGATATAATCGAACAGAATGAAGATATCAAGGATGTGATGATAGATAAACCAGAAATTGAGATGACGTTAAAAAAGATCTTGAAAAACAAATATAATAACACATCTAATTACATAATAGAAGTTAGTACTGAAATAAGAAGAAGGCTAGTATATACCGGTAAAATCTATGTGGGATACCAGAGAATACAAGTAGAGGATGCCCATCCTCTAGTGCAATGCTATCACTGCCTGGGCTTTGGACATACTTCTGTCAGGTGTCTTCATAAAGAAAAGGACAAACCATTGTGTACACACTGTGCTGGTGATCATTCCTACAAAGATTGTGCTAACAAAGATAAAGAACCTAAATGTAAAAATTGTGATAAAAAAAATAAAAAAATGAACTGGAATATTGACATCAGGCATTCTGCAAACGATAAAACGAAATGTGTTGTGTATAAAAAAATGAGCTTTTTAGCAAAAGAAAAAATAGAATATTGACTAGAAATAAGATTAAACCTGTCTCAAAATAGATTTAGTGTTATTACATTTTATTACATAAATATCGTTATAAAAATTATAAAAAATCACAAATTAACTAACAAAAATAACATTATTATATTACATTATTTTTCTAATAGTAATATCATAACGTCACCTTCAAAAATATTTTTTTGTTTACTTAAACATGCATTTTTTCACTGTGTACTATATTTCACATTCATAATTATAAAAACAGCTTTTAAATTTTTTTTTAAATATGAAAAATATTCTGAAATAACACTAGATGTGAACATACAGTTTATTTTATATTTATTAAGCCTTTATCAAAAATTACTTGTACCAATTAGCTTCAAATACAATCACTTTTATTTTGTTAAATATTTAACATTAAATTCTTCAATTTATACTCAAAATATGTCTGTTAAACAAAACAAGAAAACAATTAATTACCATCACGAATTAAATGGCGCAGAATAATTTTTCTTATATAGATAATGATAATGAAATAGAAAGTAGTACAGTAAATAATTTAGAAGATTGGATAAAAAAACAAAACATAAATTCGTCTGATAATCTTGTTTGTATTCAATTAAATATTAGATCTATACTAAAATATTGGGATGTATTGCATATATATTTAATTAATTGTTTGAAGCATATTGACATTCTGATGCTATGTGAAACATCTGTACAAAATGAAAGTATGTGTATTTACAATATTCCTGGATATAATGCATATAACTACTGCAGAACTGATAAGTCAGGAGGAGGAATTATATTGTATATAAGAAACAAATTTGAATTTAGACTAAAAACATTAAAATCAATACATTTTGAAAATATATCAGGAAAGCTCATACTCCAGGACAAAACTAAAGTCAATATAATAGCTATCTATAGACCTCCTAATTTCAGTAAATCTTCATTTCTGACGGAATTATCATCATATCTTGAGACAATTAATAGTAAGGAAAATATTATCTTACTTGGAGATATAAATCTTAATTTGCTTGATGAACAAGATAATATTGTAACTTCGTATGAAAACTTACTTACTAACCATTATTTAACTAAATGCATCAATGTAGTAACCAGAGAAGCTGTATCAAATGGACAAATTACTCGCACGTGTATTGACCATATATTTGCCAAATTTAGAGGCAAGAAAATAACAGCTTGCGTCAGTGAAAATAATATTGCCGATCATTTTATCACTGCTATTAATATAAAATGTCATAAACGTCAGGTAGACTTTGCAAATAAGTATATTCAAATCATCTCACAAAAGGATATTGATAGACATATCAGAGATTATAACTGGAGTAAACTTATAGAGGATAAGGATTGTATTTCATTATATGAAAAAATAAAATCTTTATTTAATAAATTTTACAAGAGTAGTTCTAAAACGATAGTGCAAAACCCGAAAACACGACCTTATGCAATAAATGAATGGGTAAGCAGTGAATTATTATGTCAAATAAATAAAAGGGATAAACAATATAAAAAATGGAAAAGTACACCAACAAACAAAACATATGAAACAGAATACAAAAAATCACGAAACCTTGTCAATAAACTTATAAATAAAGATAAAACTAACTACTATAATAATAAATTTAAAAACTGTTTTAATGATACAAAAAAAACCTGGGATGTGATAAATAATATTTTAGGACGTAAACCCAAAAACGATTGTGATGAAACAATAACACGATATATGTTAAAAGATAGAACTGAGGATTCTGTGTCAAATGATTTTGTGAATTACTTCTCGGATAGCATCAGCAACATGTTACATAAATGCAATCACAAAGCTATTAATATTGTACTGGAAGAACTGCCTCACAGTTTATTTATACCAAGAGCTACTATAACTGATATTGAAAACATTGTTAAAAAAATGAAAAACTCTAAAAGCACAGGTATTGACAATATAAGAATGTTTGATTTAAAAAGAAATATAAAAACTCTTGGGCCAATAATTACTCATTTAATCAATATGATAATAAAGCAAGCAAAAATTCCACAAGAATTTAAATGTAGCATTACTAGACCAATATTTAAAGGTGGAAAACACATGGAACTGGGAAATTATAGGCCTATTAGTATACTACCTGCGTTAGAAAAAATTCTCGAAAAATTTTTATCAAATAAATTAAATAATTACATTGAAAAATTCGCTATCATAGATCCAAATCAATATGGCTTTCAAAGAAAAAAAAATACTGAAAAATTACTGCAAGATTTTTCCAATTACATAAATAATCAATTAAATAATAAATTACATGTTATTGTGTTATTTATCGATAACTCTAAAGCTTTTGACACAATTAACTCTAAAAAACTGCTAGAAACCTTAGAAAAAATTGGAATAAGAGGAAATGTGTTAAATTTATTTAAAGATTATCTTAGAAATAGAAAAATATGTACCAAAATAAATAATACTTTTAGTAAAACAAAGAATGTATCTGCAGGAGTTCCACAAGGTTCCATATTGGGACCTACACTATATATAATTTATGTAACTATAATGAAAAAACTTTTCTCTTTTGTTAAACATTTTGTATTTGCAGATGATACGGCATTGGTCATATCACATAAAGATCTAAAAATTGCAATTGAACTCATGCAAATTGACTTTAATCAACTTTGTAAATGGTCACATGATGCAGGACTATTAATAAATGCTAAAAAAACCAAAGTTATGCATATAAGATCACCTAATGCCAGATTTCAATTTAATCCTAATATTATTTCTCATAGTTTTAATTGCATCCATAAAAATATCCCGACTAATTGTAAATGTGAAAGCTTAGAATTAGTTACAGAATATGTCTATCTTGGTGTTACAGTAGATTGCTTTTTCAAATGGGACAAACATATTAAAAAAACCTGTAAAAGACTCAGATCAATTGCTGGCAGAATGTACACATTAAATTTTTTCCTATCAATTGAAACACTTAAAATAATTTATATGTCAATGGCAGAATCTATTATAAGATATGGATTAACCATATGGGGAAATACTAGTATAACCAATCTGAAACAAGTCCAAGTTGTACAAAACGCAATAGTAAAATTACTAGTCGTCCCTAATATTTTTAAACAGAGACATAATACACCGTTGCTGTTTCAGAGTGCCAAAATTTTACCTGTTAAGGCTATACTATGGCAAAAAATCATAATTCAGTATATATTTACCCCGCAGCATAAAGAAAAATTAGAACATAAATACAGTACTAGATTCACGCGCAATGACGGGTTAATAGTTCCGAAATTTAATAATAAATACGGACAGAGAACGTTTGAATACAACATACTGAAGATATTTAATTTATTACCTGACACTATAAAGCAATGTAAATCTGTGAATAAGGTTAAATATATGGTGAAAAATTGGCTATCGGAAAAAAAATATTTATTTTAATATGTATGAAATATTGTATGAAAAAATTGTTAATTCTGTAGATGTAAGATATAAATTATAACTTTAAAAAATGTATTTGAAACTAACTTTAAGCACCTGTTGACAAGCCAATTCAATCGGCTTAGCAGGACTTGTTTTTGATATTATGTATTAACTATTTATTCAATAAAAAAAAAAAAAAAAAAAAAAAAAAAAAAAAAAAAAAAAAATAAAAATGTCAATAAAGTAATGCGTAAAATTAATTTAACACCCACATGTATCCCTATTTAAAAAGTTAGTACATAATCAATGCGAGTGCTAGCATATTGTTATGCAAATTTTCCACATGTTTTAGCTTGTTCATGGCTGTATAACACTGTACGGGTTCCATGATAAATCAACACAGTGACAATTCAACACACTTTTAACCTCACCTAACCTAACCTACTTAACCCAGTTAATAAAGTTTTTGTTTCATCACTTTCCATGACTTTATATAACTTTACATAAAGATGTGATGATTTATCCGGTCACCCACTGTACGATATGTTGTCAATATTAATATTAAGCTTGCACATATGATTGTGAAAAATGGGGCTGAGCTCCAGTGGAGGAGTCACTAGGAGTATATACAGGATTGGGAAGAGAGTGTTCATTGTTTTAAATTGATGTACCTATTATAATATATTTTTTAAAAAGAATACCGCAATACAAGAATTTCAACCGTCTGAAGCCAGTGGTTCCCGAATAGTTGGGATACATTTATAGCTGTGTTGTAACCTCTCCCTCTTTTTCATCGGACGATGTGGTGATAGGATTACAAAAGAGCTCTCATCGGCGAGACTACAATGTTAACTCATCGGTTACGTAATCTGTTGTTTGTGGTTATTTTTTTAAATTTTATATTAAATTATCAAATCACAAAGCATCTGCTTCATATGGACAGTTAGTTAGTATTATTGTTTAGATTAGTTTGAATACAAACAAAACATTTTTATGGAGTAAGCTTAACCCTTTGTGTACGACGTTATGTACGAAAACAGACATTTGAATTTGTTACGAACTCGGATCGCTGGACAAATTTCGGTCATTTTTATTTCATGGGGGGGGGGTTCACGTCATATAAAGATAACGAGTTTACGGAGGGATTTTCGTGTCCGGTTAAGCCGGCATAGAAATCTGCGGAGATGTATTTAATTAACTCCTTTATCACGAAAATTATCGTTGTTTTGATTACGAAACCTAATTAACTTAGGCGTATTCAATTCAAGTCGGATTGCTTTGTTTTGATGAGTAATATATTGGCGACGATAATCTCATTTTTCTTTCAAGTGTTTGATAGGGATATAATTGTTTCAGAAAACAGAAAAAAAATTTAGTAGTGTTTTATTATATATATAAACACAATATGTATAAACACAATATACGAGAATATATAATAATAGGTTTATATAAATAATAATATTTTTGAACAAGTGGTAGACACACGCCAGAACGTTTGTCGCTAACCGAGCAAATTGGTACCAAGGATTTAGGTTCTTTAGTTTATGTACATCCTTTATTCGGTCTGTCGGCTTAACCCTAATATAATTTATATACCAATACAGTAAAGTGGTACAGTGAGCATAGGTCATAAGGGAATACCCATTTATAATCTCCTTCCCAAAAGCCGGACTGAAAACAGAGAATTGAACAAACAATTTTTTTTAAACTATTGAATCTTAAGACAAGTGAATCAAAATCATAATGAAATGTAATGTGGAATATTTTAAAAGCTTTGTAGTTAGAAAGCGAAATATCTTTGTATACATTTTTTTTTTTTTTTTTTTTTTTTTTTCTTTTAATTATTTTAATATACATCATATGGGTTACATTAATACATACATATTTTGCAAAATATAATATTAAGGTTCATATATGGTCATGTATACCTTATCAGAAAAGAGGAGCTCTTGTGCCTGATAAGGGAGCCACGATTCTTACTTAGATTCATAATTCATAATGAGATATAATAATAATAATATAATAATATAATAACATACATCTTTAATTATTAGAAATGCATAAATAAAAATCTTAAATTCTTTTGACATTATTTTTTATCTGTATCCACGAATATTTCGACAATTTAATGTTATTTTTCTATGTTAAATCGATAGATCCTTGTAAATATTCAGTTAAAAAAATATATAGAAATTATAAAGAATTCCCCCGAGTCAATTTCACAAATTTGTTGGCCACAATTAATCAACATCTCTTTATTCATGTTGATTTGTTATGTTGTTGTTGTTGTTGTTAGCAGATGTAAATGAAGATATTGAAATATGGTTGCAATAAAGCTTATCTTGCTGAACACAGTTTAAGCAGAAGATCTTTTTGGAAACATTTTATTAAAAAAAACCTTTTGTAGTTTAATGATTTTATTATTGGAAAACAATTTACTGTCCTGAGTTCCAAAGCAATATACTACTTCAGATTTTTGCTTTGTAAAATATCGACTAAGGCCTTTATTGTACTATTCTCACAATTACCTGGCGATCAAAGGAACAATTGGAACCCATTGAAGGATATGTCAAGATTCATTAAACTTTATTTTACAATCACGTTACAAAAAAATATTATTATACCTACTATTTCATCCCAAATAAGTTTACGTATTTGAACAATTTCCCAGAATATAAAAGTTGATTTTAAATTTTAAACCGAACATCACTATTTTTGTCATCAATAAATAACATAGTTAAGTACCTACCGTTTTTACGAGGGCTTTTAACTCTATTAAATTTCGTTGTGGTTGACTAAACTTTCGACTTTACGCTGAAAATGAAACTACATATAAATTTTTGATTACTTTCATATACGTACGGGTAATTCGATTTTAAATACTAATTTACGTTATTACAGCAAATACGGGATCGCTACATGCGCACAGAAGGCACGATAAAAGGCTAAATATCTACGTAAGTATTTAGTTATTTGCAGTAAACAAAAGAAACCTTGTGTTTTTATACCTGCACTTGAAAATTTGTTTTTTTTGTGTTTTTAGATAACATCGTTAATATTTTAATATTATGCTCTCCAGAACAGGAATAAGTGCATTCATAATTAAATATTCGATTTCGCCATGAGTTAGTTTTTGTTGTTTTAAAATTCTGTATTGAACTTAATTAATATTATATCCTGTCTCAAAATGAAATCTTCAATTACCACCAGAACGAGCTACTTAAAATAATAGTTCGAGTCGGGTCAAGTGAAGAATTTTTGAGAATACATGAGATGATGTTAGAATGTGCATGAAACAAGGCTTAAGGGCTGAACTTTGTTTCATCCTCTTTGATTAACTTTGCGCAATATGGCAAAATGGTTGGCTTTATATATTTACTTGATACTACTAATAGACAATAATTGCCCGTGAAGAGGGATAAGGTTATCAACTAGTAAGCTGGATGTCGTGGGTTAAAAAAATTAAAAAAAAATAATTTGATAAATTATTATTATTTAACATTTCACCTACGAAAAATAATTTACAGTATAATTGCGGCACATTCCTGAGTGAAAGATTATCTCGGTATTGCCCTTGTGTAATACTACCATTCGGAATTGAAACGTTACTTGAAATTGCTTTGGCCGTGTTTGGTGACCAGATCTGAATAGCCAGGTATTTCCCAACACTACTCTTTTCCGTCTCTTTCCCCTCCCCACTACCTTCAGACTAATAATATATCTTAATCGGGGATGCCATAATCACAATGGCTGCAGACAGTTGAGATCAGTTGGGACTCTTGTGTGGTTTCAAATATATTTTATATAAGTAGTGATTGTCCACTCTCATTTTGTCTCTAACGACTTAAGTGAAATCTTAACTAGAGTCTTTATTACTTCAATGTGAATCGACAAATTGTCATATCGGCGGAAACAACCAAGTGGTTGAAAAGCGAAATCAGATTTTGTGCAGCGCGTTGATGTTTTTTTTTCAATTTTGAGTTGTTTCTTCTTTTATTTTAATTTATTTTATTTGTTAATATATAGTAAAACAAAATCAATAATCACGTGTCATCTTTGGGTTGTTTATTAACGATTTGTAGCGATTTTCTGAAGTGGGCAATAACCGTCAAAATTGTCGGAATCACTACCAACATGTGAGCAATAACTGTCGCTATTGTCGGAACCACTATGAACATGTGGCCAATCATTGTAAATTTAGCAATATTTTTCGTAAATTTAAAAAAAAATATGATGTAATATAATCGATTATATTATAAATGATTTTTATTTTTTTTAAATAAAGACAAACATTCCCGGGTTACGAATACCACCACAATAAGCGGAAAATTTTGCTTGTGTTGTGATAGAGGACAGCCGAGGAATTGAACGCACTACGCCTGGGTCATAATTGGATGTATTGTTTTGTAATGTGGTGGGTAAGACCTAACCTACACCCTTTCAATGTCGAAATTTCATTGCGGGCAATTATTACAACTAGGTGCTATGGTTTTCCTTACGGTATTTTTCTCCCGTTTCGAGTTCAGCATTATCTATACATAAATATATCATTTCTATGACTATGTTCCTACCTTATCCGCCAATTTACATTTAAGTTATACCGTTCATAACAATATCTGTGACATACGAATGGTCCAGATGCTTTTATTATATTCAGTTAGATTTTATGGTATCACTACTTCTGTCTTACTTTCCTGATTAACAAACTTGTCTGAATTTAGCACGGGTAATAACAACAAACTCAACTATTTATCGACGAAATTAGGCACCAAACAAGTGACCTAATGGTTTGCTCTATTTATAACTAAATGAAATGTTTTAAGTTACTTAAAAGCATTTGACGGAAGAGAGTTTTCACCGCACCATTAACAAACAGAGTAATTAAGCTTCGCAAACTATTAATTTGCACCCGTATTTGATAATTTTGCTAAAATTTGTTTACATATCAATGATGACATGGTTTCGAATTCTGACAATTTTAATAACTAGTTCCGGAACGGGAGAAGCTATTCAAAGTACGTACATAAAAATTTTACGCTAAATATAAAGTTAAAAATTAAAAGTATTATAAATATGTCAATGTCATCTTTTGTTCTAAAGGTGAAACTTTTTAGGCGTGTTCAGAAGTCAAAAAATTTGAACGCTCGTTGATCGTAGATTTGATGGCAAATCACATTAATGCTACGTGTGTTGAAATACCCCATCCCTAAAACTCCCTCGTATACAATGTAACTAGAAATAATGCTTTTTAGATCCGAATAAGAACGAAAAAAAAATGAAAATTTGCACTAAGCTCTCATGCCTCTGGCATATTTTGTAATAATCATAAGGTCCGAGTATTTCCGCTATACAAATAAATGGAATACTTCTGAATGTATCCGTAAACTAAGAATTATTTTCGAAAGATGTATTCAAATATTATTATTTGAACTATTAAAATTATACATACAAACGCAAAAAAATAGTTAAATGGCTTTAAATTCAGGTTTTATGTAACTAAAATTACTAATAACAAAAAATATATTTAAAAAAATATTAAACAAAAATGTTAACGTAACTATTTTTTTTAAAGTTTTCAATAAAAATTCATTGGTTTCATAAAGGTGAAAAATTTTCAAATTCTTCCGTGGTTAACTTCTAGAATTGAATATAAAGAATGGTGTTTTCTGTAACACCATGACAGTAAGAAAGGTACAATAATTTATATGAGACCTGTAAGAGTTAAGTTAGTAAAAGCGAACAAATTAGCCTGAGGGGTTAGTGACACAAATTGTCAAAAAAATCCATTTTTTACATAAAAATATACTAATTACGGTTGTCAGTAACTTTGGTTCCACGAACTCGAATTTGCTTTTAATTTAAGGGTATTTTTCAAAGTTGAAACTGATTCTGTAAAGAATTCAGATAAGCGCTAAAGTACCTACCTATAATATAGAATTTTAAAAATATATATATGTTATCATCTTCAAAATTTGAACTGATTTGTCAAGAATTCAGACAATCTGTGGTTTTTACTGGTTTTTCCCCCACTAAATTTAAAATTAAACAATATAATTTTGAATGTGATGTAGATACGTAACATCCTGTAATTTAAAAATTAATATTTTTTATATTTTCAGTAAATAATAATAAATGTATATTTTATGAATTTATGCCACTGTTCTTGCAATAATTGGTGATGTAATGGTCAGCATAGTTGCCTCCCATGCAGTTGATCGGGTTTCAATTCCTGACCGAATTATTTTTATCTATTTTTTATAAATTTTACATCCCGTGATTTTTCATGTGCCTGTGTTGATTTTATCGTGATGTCGTTATAATAGAGGGGGTTAGAGACAATGTCAAGTGTGTCAAGAAATCTGCCGCGGATTTGCTAGCGGTTAGGTAGTTGCCTCGATTTTATGGTATTTTGAACATTAAAAAATGCTCCTAGCATACTGAAATATATTTTATTCGCTTGGCAAGGAAATAACTAATACAAAAATTATTCTACTTTATCGTTTAGTCACTTAGATGTATGTTTATTTTATCTTTGAAAACCTTGTCGCAAAATTCAACGTCATTATAAATTCGTTTTTCAAATGTCACAGTACTCTACCTACGTATTTATTTACAGGAAAACCTCACATACATTAACGATTTTAGGCTTTCTAAGACAAATGTATTGGCAACACAAAACAATATTTTGTATAAAGTTTTTTTTTACATTATAAATAATAAACTTCTAAACTATACAAATAGAATGTTACGACAGATTTTCACATAAATATTAAATTACAACAAAAAACTAAGGCTCCAGGTATCTGTGGGCTAAAATATTTACAAAAATTAAAAATTGTAAATATTGCATAAATAATAAAATAAGATATAAGAACACAAGTACATGATAATAAAAAAAAAACAAATTATCCTATCTACACTAACAACAGCAATAATCACTAATATATACCTACAACTAAACTGCATTTTTTATGCGACTGAACAGGATTCATAGCAACAACATGATAACTTGCATTACATTATTTAAAATTATTCATTATTCAATATTAGCTAGGATATATATATATGTATATTTTAATGTTCTTGAATTACACGAAAATATGTCAAAATCATTAAAATTCTTATTTATAAAGATTCACGCTCTGATTATAAAAGCGTTTTGTCTTTTATGAGTAGAGAAGTTATGAATATGAAGTATGAAGATGAAAAATTGATTTATCTCTAGTTTAAGAGCTTGGGAAATTAATCTCAGACAAAAGGGGCGAATAATCAAAAAAGCCATTAATAATTTAATAGAGATATAGTAAATGGATTTAGTCCATAATAGTCCACCGAGCTTTTTATGCCATGATTACCAACCAATATTTGTCTTAAAATTTAAATGATGGACTAATTTTCTTTGGAAGTTTTGAATGCGCATTATGTTAATATTATATTAAGGTTTCGATATGAGAGAAGGAAATTCAAGATGACGGAAAACATTGGACAAATATAATGTTTTAAGTGTTTGAATATTATCTAATTCTCTTCCAACACGGAATAAGAATGATAACATTCTAAGTGTACTTATACATTTGCGAACCAAAACGCGAACCTACCACAAATTACGGGAAAGGACCAAATCAACTGCAAGCGGCGTTTCGTGCCATTTGCGGTTGCTTCTTTTCTTTTCCATGAGTAGTATTAGGGTTTTCTTCACAATCATATCACTATGTGCCTCAAATGTATGTTTACTTTTAAGCAGAACACTTAGGTCACGATTTATTAAATTTAATTATTTGAACACTATATTTCATTACAAAAATTACATATTGCTCATCTTACTTGGTGTGTAATGCCTGTGATGATATGACAATTTACAGAGTGGTTGTTAACTGGGTTTTTGTTTATTATTATTAATTGGTGTAATTTAATTAATTGACTAGCTAAACTTAATGCTATGCTCCAATTTAATTTTTTTTTTATAGTGAAGGTATTAACAAAATTAAGAGGTGTTCATGATAATATAGTAGTCATTAAGCCTGTGCAGATCTTGTAGAATTTGCATGGCAGTCAATAATAGAATTAAAAGGAAAGAATATTTTCATATCATGGGCGAAAAGTAGAACATTTGCATATTTAAAGCATTTTATAATGTCATTGATGAAATTTGTAAACAACAATGGTCCCAGATGAGATCCTTGGGGCACACCTGAAGTATATTTACAATATAAGAGATGAAACCATTAATTATTACTCCTTGAGTGCGCCAATTAAGATCGGAGACTAGCCATCGATACAGATCTTTGTGAATTCCCAGTGCTGGTAGTTTAGATAAAAGAAGACTGTGATCAATTTTATCAAAAGGTTTCGAGAAGTCTTTATAGATTTCGTCAACTTGGATTTGATCATCCATTAAAATAGAAATATTTTCGATGAAATCTGTAAAATTAGTGAAAACTTTCTTTTTTCATGAATCCATGTTGGTTTGCAACTACTCCAGACTGGATAAGTCATATAGTTGTTTAGGAATATTTGTTTCAAATATCTTACTGAAAATTTGTAATTTATATATTTGTAATTTGATAGTTCCGAACATCATTTTTAGTCCCAGACTTAAATACTGGTGTAATCAGAGAACATTTCAAACGCCGGAAAGGCACCTTATCCCAATGAGAATTGAAAGAACAATAATAGGGGCTTAGAGATTAAAATATTTTAAAATGTTCGATCAATAAACTCCCTTTATATTTTAAGGAAGCTAAAAGTCTTTCGTGGGTTATCTCTCCATCTTGTGAACTCTATACGTACATATTAATATTATTATAGTAGTCTCAGAATAGATATTCACTGTAAAAATATAAAATGTAAAATTTAGTTGCTAAATAAAAAATACTTCATAAAACACACACACACATTCCGTATTTTTCTTCTAAATATATTTAAGGCATTCACAGCGGGTATTGTGATTGTCACATAAACTTGCCTGAGGTATGTTACCCTTAAATCCGCCAAGGCAAAAAAGGTGGAAGTAGACTTACGAGAGTTTTTTTCAAATTCCAATTCTTTGCATATTGCAATCCTTTAACCCTGTAAGGGGTTATTCTTTCAAGTAAAAGCTTACTGGAAAATGACGCATCTACATTGTTTTTATCCAATACACAATTTCGTTGCTGTTCAATTAGAATCTTCGCTAAGGAACTAAAAATATTCCATTCACGGAAAAAATAATTAAATGGTTTACCACACTAAACCAAATCAAAACTACATTCTTGAAACTACATTAATTAAACTATTTGAATACTGAAATCCTGAAGCCATTAACGCGCGCCACACGCTTTATTTCTACATTCATAAACACATACTTCACCATTTGTCCTGATGATGAATATTGTAAATCTGTCACAGTAATCCAAAAATTAATCACTATGAAACAGATAAATAATCACTGGAGACATTAAAAATCACACTCAAACTAAAAATGCGGGAATTGAATCCAGGACATCTGCCTTGCCGGGGCATTACTCGGACCACTGATTTATTTCGACCATATCAACATCCTTCATTTTTAACTCTGACATACTTCAAACTAACTTACAGTCTTTTCATTTTCACAACGCATATTTTTGGCTGCTATTTTTATGAATGATTGCAAGATTTTACCTGAATTAAATTGAAATCCAGATAGCATCTTGGAATAATATATCCACTTTTATTTTAATATGCGACGTCTGTTGACTTTTTTAAAAGTCTACGATAAATATGCTATATTTTTACAGTGGAATAATTTATTGAGTAAAACCTCAAATAGAAAATAAAACGTGGGAAACGTTTTGATTTAGGTTAGTCAATTTTTAACATAAAATATTTTCATGTAAAGATTTGTTGTTCCTAAATCAAGTGAGCTTATTTATATTTCAGGTTCATATCAACTACTATGTTAAAAGTGAAAATAAATAAATACTTAAATATAAAAGCAAGTTCTTCAATACTCGAACAAGAAAGTGGTTTTTAAAATTAAAACATGTGCACTGCAAAATAAATTAAATTTGGTGAAATTTAAGTGAATTAAAACCGCGTTGAGTATCTTGTAATGATGAATCGTTCTGTCAAGAATAACACCACGGCTGAGTTGATTTCCTCGTCCTCCAGTTCGAAGCTCCAGGAGAGCTTCTGGCGCAACACGGACGACTACCTGTACGACAATGAATCCATGTCCGTGGTGCTGGACTACACACCCTACTCCGAGCGGCCGGAGACCTACATCGTGCCGGTCGTGTTCGCCATCATCTTCGTGGTGGGCGTGCTGGGCAACGGCACGCTCGTGGTCGTGTTTATCAGGCACAGGGCTATGCGGAACATTCCGAACATGTGAGTATTTCCAACCCTCATTTTACCCATGATCATTAAAGTGATTTAAACTAAGTTTTTTTTAACAAGTATTCCATGATTACGAACAACCACGAAAAAGTGACCGAATTGGCTTTAGCTAACCTGCTCATTTTGAGTAAGTTTTGAGACAAAAAGTTGACTACTACCTCCAGATGGTTTGTGTCTGGGGTGAGGCCAACCTGGTCAGTTTCAACGTTTCAAAATCCCAAGCATGACTAATTTCGCTCAGTGACAGTCTGGTGCAATTTTATGGAAGCACCCACCCCAATAAAGTATCGCTTGAATTGCTTGGAGTAAGTATATCAGACCGGCTCAAGTATCGGGGTTTATATAGAAACCCGAGTAAGTCTGGCTTCCTAAAAATTGGGCGTCTTGTGTAGGGCTAGCAGATTTTTAGATAGTGACCAGCTGCTAATCAAATACAAATCTAAAGTACGCCCAGCAAATGAATTTAGGAGCCACCTCTTGGCTCGAGCCCCACGATACATGATAAACCTACTTGATTCTGTGCAAGGGAGAATCGGAACGTTGCTTGAAATGGCTTTAGCCGTGTTTGGTTACCAGATCTGAATAGTGAGATATTCCCCACCTTCTTCTTCCTCAACTTATTTTCCTCCCCGCTACCTTTCGCCTTACAAAATACCCTAATTAGAGATGCCATAGTCTTACTGGCTTCAGATGGTTGGGAACAGTTAGGGCTCTTATGCGGCATTCACAAAAAAATGTGTATGCAATGATAAGACTAAGTTAGCAGAAGAATTGAACAAGCCACGGCCGGGCGAGATCCCGACGCGTTGGTTAACTCCGATACTAACGGGTTAATTAAGCATAATATTTCCAATACATATCATAAGACTGAACTGTCAATAAACTTTCATGATTATGCCTTCTCGTCAATAGTGGAAACAATGCCAAATTAGTACAGCGTCTTATCATAAATAATGAGAAAAGTTTATTGGTAATTATCATCAATATCTGACAATGTCTTGAATGGAAATTTCACAAAGGGAAATAATTTTTTTTAAATGCTTTGGTTTATTTTATTAATAGGTAGATTTCCTTTAAGTAGACTATGAGTTCATCACAGTTTAATTTGTTTGGAAATGGTAAAAATAATTTTATAAGAACTTTTTAAACCTTATTTTTTAACAATAAAATACATATCTTGTATGATTTTCCCCATTTCGTTAGCTTTCTTATCTAATTTTTCTTTTACCAATCGCTTTGTCTCAATTACCCCATCTCACTTTGCGTTACTTTCACTCTATAAACCCTTAATGTTTTAGTTATCCGTGCTTCTCATCCAAGCCTAGGGCAAGTTTTACTTTGAGAGATCATTAATAAAAACCCATAATCCCTCAGGCCTCTGGCACATTCTTTCAGAAGGTCAGAGCATTTCGGATTTGCAATAAAAATCACGTACGCTTTTAAGTTTTATTATTAGAAATACACATATTATATTGAATGTAAACGTATTATATATTTTTTAAATGATTCACCTTATATTAGACAAGTCTTATATTTTCACCTCACTTTTTTCATTTCATGTAAAATTAATAAGTAAAAAATTACAAAATTTAATTATTTTTTTTCAAATCGTCACCTCATTTTTTTTTCGTTTTTAGTTTTTTTTAATTTTTATTTCAGATATTAATATATTAGAATCAAAAAATACTACGCTTTATAAACCACCCCTTAATATAATCTATGCATAATACAGTTAGAGATATAGTATAATACAAGATAGTATTTCTCACCATGACAGCAAAAGAGATAATGATTTCTATGAGACCCATATGAAGTGGTTGTCAAATTTATTAAAACGCTCCCTCATTCATTTCAATATAGAAAAAAGGAAACGTAGTTAGATAATGCTACCTTCTCGCAAAGAAAATTGTTTGCCTACACTAATTACATGAACCTTTCTTTGCTCTATTAAACCATTTTTCATTACATTCTTTTTCTTTTGAGATCAGTAGGGAGAATGGATTTAACGGAACACCTTAGATCCAACGAATTTTTAATTGAACACCGCTATGCAGAACAAAGCTGGCCAACAGCAATCTCACATTGAAACCTTTTTAATATATATAATTTAGTTTACTCAATACAACATTTTAAGAATGTCCCTTAAGCTTTTTTAATTTGAAAAATCATTTGTACGTGTTGAAGAAAATTCACATTGATTTCGAAGCATTCAAAACACATAAATGATTTTTTTATTGAAGTTATGCCTATAATAGAAAGGGAAGTATTTAAAAAATCAAACATGATCAATGGTTCCGTCCACATGACGCCTGCACAAGGCACTGAGCGTGTGTAAGCTTCGAATTTAGTAACTTATTGCGCTGCGTATTGTGCGAGCGCGATCTGAATGGGAAAAAATCATTTGATATTTCAACGCATGATTTTGAACAACGCATAATTTTCTCAATGTGGTCTCTTGTCAAGTTTATATTCATTGTAATTTTCGAAATTGGTCGAGTTGGTTGAGACCAGGGAGATATTGGGTTTGATTTTTTTGATTTGAGATCATTAACTTTTTACTTTTCTGCATCTTGTACAGTTTTGTGCTTCATTTAGATGTATTAGTAATATTTTCTTCTTCCATCATATATTTTACATATAATTTTATTACCTAGATCCATTCTGCAGAGCGGTGTTCAGTACAAAGGGCCTTGGTAATATAAGAAATTTATTCAATAATTGGGGCTTTCATTTACCTAACGCTGGTAACTCTATCCCAATCTAATCCCCGAGTGAAATCAATTTAAATTCAGTCTTGCCATTTCAAAGTCACGCGAAAGGTCTTTTAAAAAATAAACATTTTAGTTGGCACATGGCGAACGTTACTGTGTTCTGCTTTTTTAGTCCACTTTTCCTAAGCTTCAATTCTGGTGTATTTTAAAATTCTTACAATCAATGGCCTTTATTTAAATTCATTTTTGATATTATATGATAATACGTTCTTTAAAATTAGTGTATGAAAATAAATTATTGATTGCTTTGTCGTTTAATTCTTAGAACTTAATTTTTATAAAAATTTAATGTACCTTAATCAAATTTTATAACGTTATAAAATACTTGTAATTGGTATATAATCCCCATTCTTCTTCATTAGATGTATATATGTCAAAAACTGTATCAGTAGAGCATATAAAAAAACGATAATTCTATTATTCTATGTAGTGATTATAATTTACCAAAAATACTGCAGCTCAATGTCAATCAAGGTGTTAAAACTCTCAGTATTACAATTTCTATATAAGCTTACACAATAGTAAATTTATTGGCATATATGAATATGTTTCAATTAAATACTGTTAATAACTATCTTGGTTCTTGTCTGGAACTGATTTTCACTATTTTGCCTACTACCCAGTGTTCATGTCAGCGAAGCTACTGACTATTGATAATTATCATCCATCTTTGTCTATAAGCATTACTAACTTGTGCAGGGTTAACAATTTAAAACCAAACATTTCTTATCGCTACAAATTTTATGACAGAGACTGGTAGCATGGATAAACATCTTGAATCTCCCTTTGGAATACGAACATTAAAGAAGCTGTATTTAAATTTAATTAATGTTTATTCCATGCAATGGATTTGTGTATTCCCAGGTGAATTAACTCCCAACCAAAGTATGCTAAATGGTTCAGCATTAAAGTAAAACAATTGATATTTGAAAAAAAAAATCTATTAGCTATTTAAAGTGACTGGCAACTTAATGCTCTATCAGAAATTTTCTCGTTTCGGAGAATTGCCTAAAATTGAATAAGCCAACTGCTATAAATCCTTTATTGAAGTTACCGAGACAAAGATAAATCTCAAATCTAAACAATTTTAGCAATTTGTTTTCCAAAAGCGAGCTGGTAATGATCTCCCTAGAAGTATGTTTTATAGTGAAACTCGTGCTACCAATGGTCTAGACATTGCTAACCTTTTAACTTAGCACTTCTCCACTGTCTACTCTGTTGATACCTCGTCTATCATTTCTCCACTTAACTGTTTTATTTAAACTTATTTATTTCAAAATGATAAAACATTTAACTAAAATTAAAACAGTATGCAAAACATTTTTTTTTCTTATTTTTTCTACATTTCTTTAAGGTGAGCTCCAGGAGCTTATGTTTATGGATGGACTATTTACATCCAAAAAGAAAATTATGCTTAATAGGCGATGTGTAAAGAATATTCAAAGACTTGTTAAATAACTACAAACGTGATTCAACATGTAAATAAAAATAATTAACTTCTATACACGCAATTTTAGAGAATTTGTTTTAGAAAATATAAAACAATAGCCAAAGTTTTTCATAATTTTTTTTTAAATGCTAGATAGTATTGTGGCGTCGAGAAAAATCTAGATTAAATAATTAATAATAAACCGCTCGACCTTCTTAGTACCTACTCCCGAATTATGTACCTGCAGTCCAAACCGCAACGTAAACAAAGTAATCTACGTACTACAAGACCTACTTGTCTAACGACAACAATAATATCGCAAGTCGGTCTTACACATTACGAGAACTCGCCAGAAGGTTCGAGTCTACGGCCTATGCATAATTGCCGCGCTATCGAAGGTTCCTGAAACATACAGTCTGTGCGAGTGCCTAGGATTTAGTTGCCATCCACCTACCTACTGCCGCCGTCGGCCGTGTAGTATAAATATGCCCGAAGCAGCGAGTCAGTCAGTCAGTCATCTATCAGCCGTCAGTTAAATCAACGAGTGATAACCGCGCTCCTCTTACTAGCGCGAAGGACAACGTACCCGGCTTCGCCCGTACCATCGTGGACTATATCGGGACATCATCTTAGCGCCTTGTCCAGATCGCCGTTCCTGGCAAGCGCTACTCGGATTACAAGCGCCCTGGTTCCAGTGTCTCTGACCAGCGCTTCTTCCACGCCATCATGACCATCACGAGGACACGCAGCATCCTCACTGGTCACACCGTTCCCGTTCAACCGCCTACAAGGTCCGCCGCACCTTCGGCCGTCTCGTCAGCACTGGAGTGCCTGAAGACCTACGTTCTTCGCCAGTGCCTGACCTTCATCGAGTCCCGGTCACCAGCGCCCGGCGTCGACTCACTGACCCGCGCTTGACCTGCCATCACAGCCAGCATCCGGTGTATTCTTCTGTCCAGCGTCAACTCTCGTTACGGCTACACTGACTCACCAATAAACACAGTGAACTTCACGACACGCCTTTTATTTCGTGCCTTCACCATTTGATCCCCAAAGTATGGATTAAGTTAACATTTATTAATGGTACAATATGTCACTATCCAATGTCAGTGAGTTTTCTCTAAAACATTGCACTTGCCTTACTGGATACTTTCTATCACAGTTCGATACAGATCGTGGCCACTATTACCTCAAGGTTAACCCTGTGGTGTTTTCCATCTTCTCGCCATTCTTTTATTTGTTTAAAACAATATAAAATTTTCTTCTCTCTTGGCTATGGCCGATATTTAATTTTTTTCTTTTAAGGCTTTGCATATGTGTTCGCAAGGATGGGAAATTCCTCCCCTACAACACATAAACCTCCATGAAAATTGGACCCTTAATTTCTTTGATATCTACAGAAAGCTATTTAAAGCTCTCTTGTACTACGTATCTTTATAGACATATGTACTTGACTAATTAATACGTTATTTACGATCTTGAACGCAAGTATTTTCGTATTTACATTGTAATTAAATTCCATCAAACGTTGTGTAATTTTTTGATTTATGATATAGGATTTTAATTACCTTCATTTTTGTGGTAACCCTCTTGGTTCTGATCGAGGCGTTGAGTTTCAAAATTGAATTGGTCTTTCCATTGCAAACCTAGACATAAATGAATTCTCTGAATGAGCTAACTTTCCTATTGTAATTATTCTGATTCCCTGCACCCTAACAAAGTCGTATTTAAACGCTGATAAAAGATATTATACATGTTTATTTGAACAGGTGATTAAATATAACTCAAATGGTTAATTGTTAGTAAATTTGATTTTGGTAAACTCTTGTGTCTGTTTGGCGCCACTCCTTTATGATTCTGCTGCTATAAGGTACATGTAAAGATTGATTTAGTAGGTTAATGTAATTAGTTAATTGCATATTTGACGAACTCGGAATAGCCCATTTGCTGGCATAATTTGGCTCCTAACCTCCTACAAGTAAACGAGATGATCGTGAGTCAACGAGAAATTCGCACAATCTTTTGACACGGTTCTTTGATTGATACCTAAGTTATCGCGTCCCAAAAAACCTTCCACGTCATCATGCACTGCCTTCAAGTTTCCCCTCGGGTCCCGATACCCCCAAATTCCGACCCCTCCTTGGACTACAATTTACTTAGGGCGAACCGGTTTCGTCCTATATACAATCATATACTCACGGTTGGTGTGGACTTACGGGTCGTGAATCCTCATTCCACGTCTAAGAGAAAATGCGAGAATGGTCCAGAAGACCTAAAATGCAAGCTGTATGCAGGTCCGCATCCTCCAGTAAACAGTACATAAGAAGATATATATGTATACATACGTTTTTGGGAAAGGTTTATAACTTGCAATACAAGGCTATTTACCTCGCATCCCAAGCTCGGATCTCGTGCCAAGAACTCTGCGAAGCTCTAGGTTTGGTAACCGAATAAATACGTAAGAATAGGGTGATACTAATAAATACTAGTAAAATAAGATCTTATTGATAGTTTGTTTTGGAGAGCTATCGAACTCCAGGCTTTTGTTTGTTTGGTTTTGACGTTTTTATTTAAGAGAATCGCCATCTCTATTTGGTTTGGTTAATGGTCTTGTTGTAGGATCGACCACTGCCTCCTATCTGATGAACTGTATTTTCTTTCCCCAGGATTCAACACTAGATTTAGTTCATCCTATCCCGTGATTTTTCAACTGTTTCATGTAATTGATTGCCACATAAGAGGGTACACGACTCTCAACTGTCTCAGGCAACTGATGGGGGTCTGTATGAGCACCCAATCAATAATATTCAAATGTTTCGTATAATTATTCGATATAAATCTTACTAACCCGTGATTTTTCAATTGTCGATTGTGAATGATAGGTATTTGTAAGCACGTAGCTTCCAGCTGTTTCAGGTAACTAATAAAAATCTATGCGACTATCTAATCAATGGTATTCAAATGTTTCATGTAATTATGCGATATAAATCTTGCTAAACCGTGATTTTCAATTGTTGTTTGTGAATGATAGGTATTTGTGAATACTCAAAAGATCGCTGCACATTGTACAATGACATCCTGGTAATTATCTAGTGGCGGCCAAGGAAATATTTCTACTTCTCCTCGTAATTCAGTTATGTTACCTTTTTTTGTGCATAGTTAATTAAAATATTTTTAATTCCTTTTTTGAAGTTAAACTATTTATTTCATTTTCCGAATTTAGTAAATTTACTAGAGGTTAAATAGAGAATAAATATAATTTTATATATATTAGTGCACATATCTCGATTGTCAAAATATGTTAAATAAGAGTACATATATTAACAAATAAATATAAGATATATGATTATATATAGACTTGAATATTAATAAATACATATTTTCTTTTCCAATTATATAGATATGTCCTCGGGTAGGTATTAAAATAGCTACCATTTCGATGCTTCGATTAATAAATAAAATACATATATATAATTACATTACTCATTTATTTATTCTTTATATACAATATATTATTTTATATTTATATATATATATATATATATATATATATATATATACAAATACACAATATACATATTTTAATGTGTAATTCTTTGTTTTGTTGTTTTTAATAATTTAATTGATATACCATAATCAGCTGTGCCTCCTCACTCCTTAGGCCTGAAAATTATTTATAAAAGGAAAACTTACCCCCTTCAAGATTTTTCCGGTTGGGTGCCACACAACAAAATCTTTTCAAAGAAAACCCTACCTAATTAACTGTATTTTCCAACTAATTTCAAAATAAATCTTTTCGACTATTTATTCCTATTTAATATTTTATTTCTTGCTTGATTCATATAAATTAGCTGATATTTAATATTTGTGATAAAGATGTGCCGGAAAACTATAAATTATTTAGTTCGAACTATTTTTCTGTTATTTTCACTCCTTTATAATTTTTTTTTTATATAAATTTATAAGAAAATTCATTCCGAATTGCGCAAACTTTTAATTATTTCGATTCTGAATAAATTAAATATCTGTTAAAACTTTCTTCTAAATTGCACTGGTTTCATCAATATTTTAACCTATCCACAATTAGTTTTTTTTTTTTGAACTGTTTCTTTTTGAACAAAAGGTTGGGCGTTTATTATTATTGAATCCTTTTTTGTTTTTGTGTTTCTTTTAAACTAAGATGAGGGTATTTACTATTAGTAATTTAAACAAAATTATAATCTATTTTTAAATATTAATTCGCGAACACGTTCACTCTTGATTAACGATAAAAACTCTCAATTAGATTTGAATGTTTTCACTTTGAATGAAATAATAATTTTTAAAATTTTAATTAATTCACAATTCACTTTTTAGCACTTCTCACTTTACACTTTTAAGCACTGAATTTAATATCTATCTTTTTTTAACACTGTTTGATTAAATTAAACAGACTTATTAAAATTTCACTGATTTTAGCACTTGTACTCTTTCCAAAATTATCCAAAAGTCAAAAACGAAAGTCCAGGGACTTATTCAAAATTTAACACTTAAAGATTTTTCACTGTTAATCCTACCAAAGAACGTAGTACTGCCACGTAACAACTTTTCAAATCTTCGGCGCGACCGTCCCAAAACTGGTGTGTACCTTTATTTTATACCCCTCTCAGGTTCCAAAAGGCGTATCTGAATTTCCTTTGATAATCAATTCTATCTTTTAACAACTCGCAAATCCGAACATCCCTGCCATTAATATCGATTGTGCTTCCATAAGATCTTCTGTCGTCCAGCTCTGGGCAGCGGTTAGTTTTTATCTTACGACTCTAAATCGATAGGGCCCGAATCGGGTAAGTCTGCGTTAATCGCCCAAGCTTCCTTTGTTCTCTGTTCGTACAAAATGTAGTTAAAATCTCATGATTTTGCGTTCCTTTTTTTTCTCAATTCGCGATAGGTCCGTCCTCAATAACATATATATAGATCTCAATTTTCTGCATCTCGTGCGAAAATTGATTAAATCCATGTCGAAATCTTTACTACGCATTTTTGAATTTCGATTTGTCTAAATTCTACTTAATTTTATTGTCACTTATATGAACTTTTCCATTTCCACCCGTACTTTCTCTCTTTATGTCGCAGATTTGAGTTTCCCCTTTTACTTTGAATTTTATATTATTCGCGACGTTTTCCTCCACAAATTTCTTCTTTATTCTTATGTTATTTCTCATAACTCTTTAACTAATTATTTTCCAAGTCGTATTTATTTATTTCACGGATAAATTTGAATTGTATCGCTTTTCTCCACTTGGATCATTCCTTATCACCGTTCTTTACCCTTTCTTTTATCTTTTCTCCACTTTTCCCGATGTGGTCTCCAGGAAAATTTCATACTTCATCTATTATTAATTAATATATAATTTTCCACACTTCTATGGGAGATATACCTAATTAGACTCTGGGATATCTGTCATTTTTATTGTTTTATTCAATCTCCGCCCAATTTTCTATCTTTGTCATACAAAATATCACATAAGTCATACGTCTGGACATCTGTTTACGTCTTGAATTTATGTACTACGGTCGTAAATTTAATTTAATTTTAGAGCCATTAGTTTTAATCTCTTTTGCCTTATCTAAATATCTCATAAGCCCAACGTTAAAGTTAATCGCTTTTCTAATGGCTTATCACCTTAACGTAAATAAGAATCATGTTCGAATTTTGATTGTTTATCCTCTGAAATACACATGAGACTGTCAACCTTTTATCTCATGTCACTTTTTCTGCAGTCTTGTGTAACTCTAATATCTGTCTACCCTGATAATCATGTAAAATGCCTACGTTTCCTGAATTTAATCTATCGCTATATGTTTAGTTTTATTGCCTTCCTCTGATACTCAATTTTCAAGTCCCTAGGACCTTTGTAGCAGCTCAAAATCTCTGTATTATCCTTCCATTCGGTCGCCGCACTTTTCTAAAATGTCTATTTTTTTGCGAGATTTTCATTCAAAATTGATTTACCAATATGTCTGCTTCATCTTAAATTGATAGCGATTAGTTTCCATTGTTTCCAAAACTCTCACCTCTCTTTAGTACGATTTTTATCGAACTTGACACCCTCCTTCTATCATAAATAATTGTACTACAGTTGAAAATTCTGCCAGTAATTTCCCTAAGTTTTTCCGCCCTCTCGTATACTATCACGTTTATAATTTTTTTTCATTGCATTTTTGTGTGTGTTGTTATATTTACAATTATTGTCCTATAACATTTACTATCGGTGAGTTACTCAATTAGTCATCGCCGCACAAGTCAGACGGCGAGCTAGATACTCTTATCATCCAGGGTGTGGATATATAATCGGTCTCCCAAATAAAACATATGCCTGTGTTACTATGTGTTTATTTTACAGGTAATACAGGTTATCAAACAGTTCTACAAAAGGTACATGGCTGTTTAAGGCCTAACGTGATACTTAGGCAATCTATTGACTCTAAGGGCTCTGATTGGCAAAGGTATAATAATAGCTCACGTGTAGATTACGGCGGATGCGGTGAGACGATGATGCTGATGCCATAGGCGGAATGCCTAGGCTGATGAAGAGCAGGAATACGACTCCTACAGGGCGGCGCATAAGCGGCGTGGGCGGCTGACGGCGAAAGGGCTGCAGCTATCGCTCAGGGCGAGGGCGGCACAGAAGCAGCCTGGAGCGGCCTGGGCCATTGTTGGGCGGCAGCTATCTCTCAGGGCGAAGGCGGCACAGAGGCGGCACCCAAGCAATGGGCGCGAGCTTGGGCGGCAGGCGGCCAAAGCCTGTCGTATGAACCCCGTGGGCGGCGGCGGGCGCACGGCCGCGGCCCAGGGATAGGACACAATCATATCCATGATGGTGTGGTCGGCTGAAGACTGTCCTGCCATGATAAACTGAGTCTATAGACGCGGCACATTATAAAACGAATGCACGCCGATCCATTATTACGGGCGCCTTTTGGCGGTAAAATGCTAATTACGAACTCGTCTCGAACATGTTGGTTGCTACGCGTCTGTCGGGGAACTGAAGCGTGGGTAGCTGGCCGCGAGTACTTGACCTGCGTTGGTCGCTCGCGGGGGGGGGCTTGTCCCACTCTTTGGCGCGTGCCCCATGCCCTTATAAGGACACGTTTTGCATCTTAGCCATATGATTGGTTGTAGGTACTTATAGGCCTACGTGACCAGTATCAGGTCGGAGACATCGCGGATGTACGTGTATGTATTGGTGTTCACCCGATTGTAGACATGCCGAGATGCGTATATACTAGTGTGTTTACACGCTCTGGGTGTATGATCGAATTCCGGCAACGCGTGAGCATATACTTAACTTTGCAGTTAGCTCTTGCAAGCTTTGTGCAAACATAACACTACCCTCCTTGTCGATGAAACAAGATCCCAGGCAACGTGGCTGAAGCAGGGCAACGTCCTCTTGTTTGCCGTACGAGAGGTACAAAGCTACCTCATTTCACAAAGATTTAAACACTCCCTAACGAGCCAAAACAAAAATTTAACTACCTGAGAGCCAAGTTGAACAATCCCTAACAAATACACTGAACAAGGGTTGCCAAACCTCTTTCAAAAATAATTGCAGAAATGATCTCCAAGGCGCGATACAAAACACGCTATGATTTACATACACAACTTTTTTCCAAACAAAAGAATACACATGGCCTTCTTCCCAACAGAAAAGAATACTCATCACCTTCTTTCCAAACAAAAATAATATACCTGGCTTCCTTTTTTTTCTCAAAAAAAAGACAATACCAAAACAACAAATGTAGCATACAATGTGGTATTACCGAATGGATGTACACAATTTACCACCAGGCCTACACTTTCCATCAAACCACAAAAGAAGAACAATTAACAATGTTCACAATTGTACAATGTTATACAAAATGATATTCTGGTTAGAGAATATTATACGCTTATGCGATTGACCAAAATCAACCCATATTTCGCGTTTTTTACAATGAAATTCTTAAACTAGACATGTTTCTTTTATACACAAAATTCCTGTTATGGAATGTGTACGCTGATTATATCATGCGATTGATCGAAATCAACCCATATTTGCGTCTTTAACAATGAAATTCTTGATACTATACAACACAAGTATCAATACACATGTTATGTTATTTCTTATTATCCATTGATAATTTTGAAAAACGGAAAACAACAAAAATTCTACTCAAGATTTTAACAATATATTCTCATTTAGTCATGGTTTGTCTGGTTGCTAATAATTCTTAGGCATATAGACCAATCCTCTCGTATCGCATATTGATTATACAGGTCAACGCTACCAAGACCTACCATGTAATTAATTATAAGGCTAATATTATCCTATGACATTTAACGATTTATTTCCTATAAACCGTACAGCGCTGTACCAGGTGTTAACAAGAAACACCAGCACGTCGTAACGAAAACGTTCGACAAAATTTTCAGAACACTCATAAAGTGTTCTCACCAAATGACCAGACAAAACCCAAAATGACCTTAAGTGCAATTATTAACCCAATTCATTGGTTAAGATTTAATAATGTCCCAAAATGACATAAATATGCAACCACCATTTGTCCTTAATGACCAACAATTTTAGATTTCCAAATCTAAGACATAATTACGTTATCTTTACAAAAACTATTTCTTCTTACCGGGTATATATTATAATTCATCTTCCTATGAGAACATACACACCACACTTGACATGGCGTAACACATATTACAATTACACAATTTTATTTCGTCTCAACTTTATGAAGGACTTTACACGCTGGTTTTTTTTTATTGATACCGAGGCAATCAAATACGTGTTTACAATTAAAAAAAAATTTACACCATAATTGACATGGCATAACATATAATACAAAAACACAATTTTATTTTGTCTCAACTTTATGAAGGACTTTACACGCTGGTTTTTTACCATATTGATACCGAGGCAATCAATTACGTGTTTACAAGAAATTACAATACACAACCCATAACTAATTAATAATTAGTTAGGGAACAATTACACAATTTTAATTTACAAACATATTACATACCACTCAACAACTACTGTGTGTGATAATTCAATCTCTGTTATATAAGACTTATTCGAGTCTTTTTAATTTAAAAATCGAGAACTACATAATCCGATTTCTAGAGATTGACTTCCTTAAAAATAACGACACGTATTCACTACGCAAGAAGGAGAAAAGAAAAAAAAATTCCAGAAAAAAACAAATAATTGGTATGTAACCAATTAAATACAAAAACATTTGACATAATTTTCTATATAAGAGAATGTCTGAACAAAAACCACATACGGGGTTTCTCATTTGAACTATACAATTTATAACACAAGATATTTGAGTTATATTTACAAAATGGGTTCCTAATCTACCACTGATAACTTTAAGTGATGAAGAACGAAATCATCACTTCAAAAGTACAGGACATTTCTTACGCCGTTTCCTGTCAACGAAAAGAAGATTATATATACAAATATAACCTTAATTTGTACTAAAAATTGGTATATATTCTTAGTACAATAATTCCACGAAATATAAATTAAGTTTATTTTTCGGTCCCGGGCAGGATATTGAATACTTAAGGCGGTTTTCTCCTTACTAACATAAAAAAAATTCCACTAAAACTTAAGGTTCTTGAATTTAACCCTCAATCAATGTAACGTGTCGTGTTTCGTAACGAAATATATACAAAAATGTATATTTTTAAATATAATTTTATATAACTTATGTAGTTATTTCATAACTACAATGTATTAACTTTTATTTCAATATAATTACTATTGTTATGAATGAATTTGATTTTTGCTATACGCTATTGCAAATCCAGTTAAAAAAAAATTACTATGTATTCCTACTAGAAGGTCTGCAAGCGTCCTTGACAGCCAACTTAATAGATAACAAACATCAAAGAAAAACAGCGTGGTTATTGTGTCAATCGGCACAAGATTCACTCAAAGGTTCATGACGCCCTTGAGTTTATACAAAACGAATGACACCAACCTCTATTATTCAGCTGATTCTATTAAAAAAAACGCGAACGAAATAGTATTCAATAATTATTACGTATTTTAAATACAAAAAAAACATATCATACAACTGCTTCGCGGCGAGCTTTGACAAATCTTTGTTATTATTATTATGCGTAAATATTGTCTGTTGCGACGCGGGAATAATAATTCTTTTGTCGGTATTTTAGACGTGAATTATTATGATATCTCAAGTTACTGCTCGTAGCGTGTTTTATATTTTCTACCAACAATTTATTTTCTGTGTAATATTTTTCTGTTGCGAGTTTTTATTCTGATCAATGATTTTATTTTCTGTAATATTACTTTTGCGGCAAGTTAATAATAATAATAATTCCCTTGACGGCATATTATTACCAGTGAAATTGTTAACGATATTTATTCTCAGACCGGATGAGCAAAGTGATTGTATTTGTAATGACCGCCGTTGCCTTTTCAAAATTTAAAATTCTATCAATATTGTGAGGATCCATGATTTAATAATGGGAACGACCGGTAAAGTCTATGGATCTTAATTTACAAACAACCAATACGATATTTATTAAGGAATGTGAATTAAACAATAACTGTATTTAATCCTATCGCAAATTGACACTTGGAAGTTCTTTATAGTATTTGAATTATTTCAACTTATTATAATGAAACAGATAAGCAAAGCTTAACCTGACAAAAAGAATCATTTCTATACGAAACAATTAAATTGCATTTCAAAATTGAAATAACACATCTATCTCTCGGAAACAACCACATTTAATATTTATTACGCCGTAATTCCTCGTTGGGTTTATTGCGTATTTAGAAATTGGAACTGCGCATTACGTACATGCGTAACCCGGCGAACAAAAGCGCGTAATACTACGTATGTGTACCGGTCGAAGGAACAAACACTCCCGAATCAGAATTTGAATTATGACACACAGCTGTGGGAAAAAAACATTAATATACAAGTGTACCATGTTAACACACAATACCAAGGCATAAATTAAATTGGGCCACCGACTATCCAGGTTGTTGCGCCAGTGTTATATTTACAATTATTGTCCTATAACATTTACTATCGGTGAGTTACTCAATTAGTCATCGCCGCACAAGTCAGACGGCGAGCTAGATACTCTTATCATCCAGGGTGTGGATATATAATCGGTCTCCCAAATAAAACATATGCCTGTGTTACTATGTGTTTATTTTACAGGTAATGCAGGTTATCAAACAGTTCTACAAAAGGTACATGGCTGTTTAAGGCCTAACGTGATACTTAGGCAATCTATTGACTCTAAGGGCTCTGATTGGCAAAGGTATAATAATAGCTCACGTGTAGATTACGGCGGATGCGGTGAGACGATGATGCTGATGCCATAGGCGGAATGCCTAGGCTGATGAAGAGCAGGAATACGACTCCTACAGGGCGGCGCATAAGCGGCGTGGGCGGCTGACGGCGAAAGGGCTGCAGCTATCGCTCAGGGCGAGGGCGGCACAGAAGCAGCCTGGAGCGGCCTGGGCCATTGTTGGGCGGCAGCTATCTCTCAGGGCGAAGGCGGCACAGAGGCGGCACCCAAGCAATGGGCGCGAGCTTGGGCGGCAGGCGGCCAAAGCCTGTCGTATGAACCCCGTGGGCGGCGGCGGGCGCACGGCCGCGGCCCAGGGATAGGACACAATCATATCCATGATGGTGTGGTCGGCTGAAGACTGTCCTGCCATGATAAACTGAGTCTATAGACGCGGCACATTATAAAACGAATGCACGCCGATCCATTATTACGGGCGCCTTTTGGCGGTAAAATGCTAATTACGAACTCGTCTCGAACATGTTGGTTGCTACGCGTCTGTCGGGGAACTGAAGCGTGGGTAGCTGGCCGCGAGTACTTGACCTGCGTTGGTCGCTCGCGGGGGGGGGCTTGTCCCACTCTTTGGCGCGTGCCCCATGCCCTTATAAGGACACGTTTTGCATCTTAGCCATATGATTGGTTGTAGGTACTTATAGGCCTACGTGACCAGTATCAGGTCGGAGACATCGCGGATGTACGTGTATGTATTGGTGTTCACCCGATTGTAGACATGCCGAGATGCGTATATACTAGTGTGTTTACACGCTCTGGGTGTATGATCGAATTCCGGCAACGCGTGAGCATATACTTAACTTTGCAGTTAGCTCTTGCAAGCTTTGTGCAAACATAACAGTGTGCTTTACAACATGTAAAGGTCCCAAAGCCCTCGATTTCAATGGTTCGATACCTCATAAATGTCTCAGTTATTGTAAACATTCCCAGGACTTGTTCCCTTGAACGTCGATGTTTACTCTATAGTGCATTTACCTCTAATTTTTGTGGGAAAGAAGAAGCCATTACTTATCTTTTTTATCGCCGGGTCCAAAGTTCATTTCTTTTGTCTTCCGTAGACACACGCCTTTCCGTTCACTGATTGGTTACTCAAAATTTTATAGCTTTTTGTTCAGATCTATTGGTTGACAAAATTCAATATTTATTTTCAGGCCTAGATAGGGGGTTCCTTTCTCGTCTTAGACAATTTTACGATCTCTCTGCTTTCGTCCCGGAACCTTGATTTAATTCCAACTATTACAGATGCCTACTGCAAGCAAACTGAATTACTTTTTAAATCAACAGATGTCGCTAGAATGACGGTTTTCATAAATAATTTGCATATTTTTTTGCAGCTATGGTTTATTTGTTTTTTCACTGTGATTTAAGCCTTTCATCACAACTCTCCAATGACATTCATCTACCACTGCATCAAAGTCACCTGTAATTAAAACTGCACACAAAAAAACATGTAAAAGAGAATGTTAGCTTTTGGCTTCCTCGTTCAACTTGCCTGAAGCTTCAAGATTAGGGAATCGAACTGGTTTACAAATTAATTCGAATAGCGCACATTTTCATATCCTGGAGAGTCATCAAATTGAGGGATATAAATAAATTGTCCACAATAAGGCGTGCGGGTAACTCTACATATTCCATCATCGACAATACAACGGATGATCCCTGACATAATTCAGGGCCATATAGGTAAAAGATGCAACGAAATAAGTAACCTTTGGCGGAAGCAAAACACAAAATCTTGGAGCCCATTTTTATTTTCTTATTATTTATGTACATCTTTGCAAGACCGAAATAGGTCACCATTTGCTCGTCGGTGGAAAGTTTTTGGGCAAAAAAACCGAATCGTAGATGTTTTATATTCAAAATAATGAACCACGGATGAACCTTTAGATGTCAATATGCTCTTCTTCCATCGAAGTTTTTTAGAGGAATCTCAATAACAGCACCCACATTGCTAGCATATTTAAAGATTTAGTTCCGTTTCATAACATTATAAAATTTACAGGAGGAGAAGAAGTTACTCGTATTTTCAACATATTTGATAACTGTGTAGAAACCACAGACAAACTACCAATTTAAATGAAAATCACTCACAAAAACACAGCACAACCGCTTTATTTGAAGACATGCCAACCAAGAGCCTATAGAAACATCTGCCACAGCCCACACCTGACCTACAAACGTTGCGCTCAGACATCAGCAATTTTGAGCGGCACTTGGCGGACATCTTGTGCATGTAATACCATTTTAAAAACAGTATAACCGGGTATTTGGTCTTTTGCTAACATTATGTGAGGCACACATTTTTTTATATTTTAATGTTGTACATTTTTTAAGTTTTTTTGAAAATATATCTTTTATCGGGGTTTTGACAAACAATTAAATAAACATATTAAATTATAAACATAAAAATTTCAAATGATGTTATTAATAGATAAAATTAAATACCGATCTTGAATTGCTGCATAACGTCTTCGTCGGATTCAGCTTTTAACATAGTGAAAAAAATTCAAAGTTTTCATCGGTTTGAAAGATGCCTATAGACATTGTCACGGAAGTAACGGGTTAAACTATTTGGCTTCATTAATAGAATTACCTCTGACTTCAATAATATATTTACCCTAAAAACTATTTACTGTTCGTTGATTCGCCCTAATCTATGCCTGCCTTATTTGTAATCCATTCTATGATCATATCGAATCCGTACAAAATCGCTTCTTATAGGGAATTGCATTGAGATTAGGGCTAGAAAGCGATTACTCATACGATGAACGTGAAGTAAAATTATTTTTTTCTTCTTTAAAAAACGTAGGAAGGACGTTGATTTAAAAATTATTAACAGTTTGATTGACTCACCTAGTTTTTTGCAACTCATCTTTTTCAATATCCTTTCCCGTAGACTAAGAAATAATGTTTTGCTTTTCCTCAATCAACACTCCACAAATTATGGATTCACCATTGTCCAGAATGACAAGACTTGTCAACTCAAGTCAGGACCCTACATTTTTCGGTAAAAGCCTCAATGATTTTTGTCAGTCGTTACGCAAGTAATATTGTGAATTGATGTTACTACATCAAAACCTTGTTACTGTATTGACTTAACAATATTATTATTGTTTTTGTGCCCTATTTTTGTCACAGCTGTTTTTTTGTAATTATCCTAAATCATAACATTTTGCCTTGTATTGACTTCGTGTAATATGATATGTGTAATTGGATATGGTCCGTTAGTAAATAAATAAATATAAATAAAAAAAGTCAAATCGCAAGCCCATTACAGGTTCAGCCTTTCCTCGCTTGGATTTCACATGCTTTATCTGGTGCGATGATTAAACGTCTGGTAATTGTGTTGAACAGATATGTAATGTGATTTATATATTTGCCTCGCACCCTTAAAGGGGTGCTCTTGGATACAGATTCGAAGTGCATCGAGTCGAAGTTGAGACGGAGTTAAAATTGGAAAAATCACTTTTGAGATTAAGTTCGACAGAATTTTTTTTTCTGATTACGATGGATTAGAAAATAGGATTTGTGAAAAAATTTGCACCATCGCCAACTTCAAGGTGACAAGAAATTCAATTCAGGGTCATGAACTTGAATATTCAAGATATGAGAAGGGGCGAGGTCCAATTGAATACACCCCTTGAATAGAGATTATCGTTGACACCGTCGACATAGTAATATAGTAAAGCAGCATCGTGTGTGTTTGCAAATAATATAGTTCAACAGCTGTGTTTTGAATTTTCCCTTTAGAAAACATGCACAACATACAACTCATTAATATTCAAACTCCGCTGAAGCGACACAAATCAAGTTTACTTTTGGTAAACCAAGTAAATAATTTCAAGAGAATAGTGCGTGTACGCCTTTAAGATGCTCGGTTTTGCGTGGAAAATAATTAAATTTCATATGTAGATGTACATCTTCGTGCGGGCACCAAACAGCTGTGGTATGCTCGTTGAAGTTCCTTCACCCTTGTTATGACCCGGCCACGAGAATGTGTGTTTAAAATATTCTCTTCTGCAATGAAGCCTTTAAAAAAAAATTACTTTTAGCATTTAAAGTGGAATTAATAACGGAAAGATGTGGACAGTCTGAAGCGTAGTATTCTCAGTGGACAGAATTTTTATTGATAGATTTATTGTGTTGCCCCATCATATTTCTACCCTTTATATTACCCTTTCTCCATCTTTGACTTTACAGTATTCATCATGAGGGCAGATGTCTAAGTACATTCAATACAATTCAATTACAATCCAACAGAATTCAGGTCTAAACTAAAAACTTACCTTTTTAAGCTGTCGTACCCTTAGATTAAATATACCATTCCTAAGAAAAAGTCCAGTTATATTCAATTTTTCAATTAAGTCCTAAATCCTGTATCTAAATTTCGCCAATAAACAATTAGATAATGTTAATTAAGTGTTAATCTCAAGTGACCTACCAGGTAAGTATTTTGCTGTATATTTTCTCCATAAATAGTTAAGTTATAACATAGATCACTGTAGAAATGTATTATAAGTTTGTACAGCGCCCTTGAGGTGATTTTGCACAAAAACGGCGCTATAGAAGTCATCCAATTATTATTATTATTATTATTGTGGTGTAGTATTTATGTATGTACAAGAGTTAGCATGTTGCGTGGTTATTTCCCTTATTACTTTGTATTATAGATTCCACGATATTTATTAACAATAAATTTTATTTTAATTAAATTAAAAAATAAAATGGAGTTCTACGAATTAAACACAAAAACAATAAATAAAAACATAGTATTTTCCTTGAGACTCTCAAGTAAGATGCTGTGTTTTTATTTAGCACGGCATTATAAGTGACCCACGGAATCTTAAATAAAGCAGCAAAACTAAAAAAAACTATATCACCACTAGGTAAAGGCTTCTTTTCGTCTCTCCTCGTATTTCCTTGTGATAATAATACGATCGATTGATCTACACTTTGATCTTAGCCAACAGGCCGAGAAGCGATGTTCTCATCACCTGCATATAGTTCATTTTAAATACCAATCCGGTATCAATCATCATTAATATGAGTAAAGATGATGGGGCTAACCTTCATAGTACTTTTTATCTGAGTAATTGAGGGCGGTACCATAGCGGTATAAATAAGTCGTCTAATCGTGGTTAAAACCACAGTTTGAATGGCCATGAAAGCCGAAACAGCTGTGACAATAACAAAAACGAAAAAATACTTGCAGAACTTAATAATTATACTATTAAATTTGATTTTAGTTATTATTTTTTTTAAAACTATGTTTTAGTTAACGCGGCGGTATAGTTAGGTTTTGTTAGGTTAGTCACCATTAATGTTAGATTTTCACAACACGAACTCTGTTTACATTCAGCACACGATAATATTGAACTTAGGGATGATATTTGCCCTATTTAATGGATTTTTCACGAGATTATTGATATGAAAAGCGAAATAACATGCACTCATAAATAATCGTATCATAAACAAATAACATTATCCGTGATTAATTCTTGTTTCTTCCAACGTAAGACTGTTAGGACGGGTTGTTTCCGATAGTATGAACAATTATTCAAATTTCAAAGTCAATTTTCAAGTTTTGTTATTATTTGAGTTCTGTCAAGCAACTCGCCTATAATGATATAATAACAGAACTTGAATAGAACAAAACCCGAAAATAAACGTTGAAATTTGATGAATTGTTCCAATTCTCCGAAACAACCCGTCATTAGGAAAAAAACATAGGAAAAAATAATTTGAATAGGAACTGCGATATTCAATAATCACAATACTGTTTTTACATGAAATAAAAAACAAATGAAGTTTTGAACAAATCTAAATAATTAGTGGCTGGTTTCATCAGTAATTGTCGAATTGTCAGGATAGCCGAGTTTGCTGTGACTAAGAGAAATGTTGGCTAAAGGAGAAGGAAGCTCAACAAGGCAATTATGCCGTAAACCTCAAAAATTTCACCGTAAAAATCGCAAATCGTATAAATATTATTCGTTTCTATAAATTGATTACTTTACTGTCTACCGTTGTTTTGGCGACTGACGTTGACTAACTAACTTTCACGACCTTTCCACGGTCGCAGGCGTAGGCAGAGAGGACGGACCGCCAACAAGAACAACTCGGTCTTGGAACACACTCCTTGCCTCATTCACATTCATACATCGTCACATATGACGTATAGAATATTTTTATTTAGTACTAGCTGACGTGTACCTAATGGTTTGGAGTAAGGTTTTAAGGTTGTGAATTCTAGTGTACCTTAAAACTGGCGCCATTTTAAGGTGGAAATAATATTTATTTTTTGTTAATCTAATGAAGTGTTTTTTTTCCTTTTTAGGATTTTTTTTCACTTGATCATGCCATGTCTTCCTCGGAAGACTGTTCCACTGTTATTTACTGTATACCACACTGTTGTTTACTGTGTACCACAATTTATAGAGGGGGTGACAGATTACGCTATTAGTTCAATGCGTTTTATATAACTTGATATTAATCGCCATACAATCCCATACAGACCTGTCACATCAAAAAATATGTTATGCTATAAATGTGAGCGTGGCGACGATATGTGCTGTGATCTGCTAGCCAGGCTATATTTGAAAATTGTGCGACCCCCTCTTCTACCTACGGCAGGAAAAGTCACCTGTCAAGGTGACAGATCCCATAAAAATAAATGATATTCCGCGGCAGCCCCCCCAATTGATCTGACCCCCTCTCCCGAGGAAGATTATAGCTTAGTGTGATAGCCTAACGTATTATAGGAACACGCCACGTCCAATTTATGTACGCGTTATATATATTAATATAGCCTAATGTGTCTAAGGCTTTAAAAAAACTAGATTACATCGATTTTTTTGGACTCCAGTGAATAATTCGCTCGGGGAATACTTCGAATACTTCGCATTCGAAGTATTCCCCGTGCGTCCCCGACATATTCTACCATTCATAACACTCTTTAACTACTCGTAGCAAGAATAAAAACAAACTTTGAAATTTTCAACGAAATCGGTCGATCAGTTTTTGAGTCTATAGGGAACAAACAAACAAACATTTGATATACATAGATTAGAAGATAGGGGATTGTATATATCGTGTCGAACTTCTGTAGTTGAAAAACAAATTGTTTTACGATTGAAAACAATGTTTGCCAACTCGATGAAACTCAAACAATGTAATAAGTACCTACATGATATTTACACGAACCTAATTCAGAAACATCATCGTTGCCTCGACTGTATGGATTTTGCTGTAGCAAAGGTATAATTATTATTCCCATACCTTGACAAAACTGAAATCGTCGCCTATCCAAATGACGGTAAAGTTTATTTGACTTTATTATGTGAAACCGCATAATTACGAAAGATACTCTCAGTATTGAACTGGTTGACCACCATTCAGAATTGAACCGTTTGCTTAAAATGGCTTTGACCAGGGTGACCAGATATGAATATCCCTACCTTCATCCTACCAATCTTCTTCCCCTCCCTACTACATTCAGCCTCACAACATATCCCAATTGGGTATGCCATATTTTCACTGGCTCCAGACGGTAGGTAGCAGACACTTGTGCGGTATTCACATAAAAAAGAAATATAAAAAAGCGTTCTTATTAACTTAAGTTGACTGGTTGTACATGTATATTCACACCTGTTTTATATATGTTTATTATGCGATATATAGATATCGATATTTAGATTTGGCTTAATTCTGTATATATAATTTTTTATTAATTTATTCCATCGCGTTCGAGGATTTATTCAAGTGCTAGAATTAATTGCCTCGATTAAATAAAATTTGAGAATAATACTGAAATAATGAGGGTTTTATACGAAAAACCTGTAAACCGGGATAAATTATTCACGGAATAATCAGTAAAAAAAAAGTCAGTAATTTTGTCGAATTTTCAATGAAAACGCTTAAAAGCCCAGGATTTTGAGTTCGTTGGAAACTCCGAACAGGAAGCTCATTTCCTATGAGCCCCTAGCGACAGTCTATATAAATACGTGTGTTTGGTTTTCGTTTTATTTCTAAGCTGTAGAACTTTCAGTTAAAATCACTTAATTGCTTTGTAAGTCGCTCAATTGAAAAATACATGTTTTGAGAAATTGATAAACTCAACAATAAACCCATAATTATATTATTATCTTACTGTCCAAAAAATAGAATCATTAAAAATTATAGCCCTTGTGGAGATGGCCAAAAAATAATTATCGAGAGATTTTTCCATGATTCACGTTATGGTTCATTATTCTCATTATCTTTGTAAATAATATTTCAACAATAAATTCGATAATGATTTTATCATGCAATTTGTTACCTTTCCATCCAACTAGGTACTTACTAATGTAATAATCACGTTCTCATTCAAGTGCAAACAATCAGTCAAATAAATAATTGTACGGCTGTTAGACATATCTAAAAAAATATTTCTATCGCAAATAATATTTGAAAAGGTATATTTTTCGTCTTTTCTTGGAAGTCTGTATTCCTTATTCAAGTGGTTATTCTAATGTCTGTATAAATGGTTATTAAAATCATTTGCTAATAAACACATAAAACCTATGCAAATTAATTTATTAGTTGATTATCATAAATAAATTACATCACAGAATAAAAAATACAATTATTCCAATTTAGTTTTAAGTAAATGATTTTTTTAACAAATTATTAAAAGCATTAATTACTCGCTTGAAATATCCATACAAATTGAAAATATCTCCCAGGTAAAAATTAATGCCACTGACGGAAATTGAACCCGCACCTTATGATGTCCGGTCAGGTGCTCTGGACCACTGAGCTACGTCAGCTTATTCCCAACCCGCCAAATAAATCACTTTTTAACTAATAACTCTATTTTTTTAATTGAGAATTAATGTCAGTTTTGGGAACACTGTGTGGAGAGTATTATTGTACTTATGAGAGAACGAGAGACTTAAGGAAATCCAACAAAAGAGTCTTGCAGACACTTAAAATAGATAATTCCAGCATGAAACTACCCATCCCCATGAAATGTGACCATGAAAAGGCAATGTTTGTAATAAATTACCCCATGTGTAAAGGTTATTTCACTTAAGAAGCATGTTCGTGCCAGTATCTTAATGAAAACCTTAAAGAAAAACAAAAGTGTACCGAATAATTAATGTTCACATTATGGGAACAGGTCTCAAAAGTAATTAATTAATAGTTAGCTAATCATTGAAGAAAAATATATACGACAACTCTTAATTAAAATGTGAAAGAGACAAAGACACTGAAAATTAAAATCTACTTGAACTCAAATCACCTTGCCTTACCGTGACTAGCATTATTATCTACCTTTTGAACTATTGCCCCTAGTTATATACAGTATTTTGATATCAATCCCCATACTTCCATTTTTTTAAATATCTTTAATTATTTGCCATTTTTTGCAATGCAATCCTTTTAAAGAATCTACAGAATATTTTTACAATCTATATGTATAAAAATTTAAAAGTACAGAAGATACAGAAAATTAAGGGTCGCAATTGAAACTATATCCGTGATCCTCTAGTCTTTCCGGGATGTGTAATGATGGAAGACGTAGCTAACAGACTTTTCAGTATTGAGTATAGATTGATGATTGGCGATGATTGGTCGTGTGTACGAAACCATTGAATAATAGCACTGCATTTTGTAAAAACTCTGCTTTCGTTGTATTCACATTAGATACAGGAAAAGATTTATTTTAACAAATTTACATCTTCTATGAAACTTATATGAGTTAGGATACAGAGAGATAAAACGTACGTGTTGTCACTGCTCCCAATCTTCTAAGACTATGACATCGCTAATTGGGGTATGTTTTGAGGCTGAAATTAGTGGGAGGGGAAGGAGATGAGGAAGATGAAGATGGAAAAGTACCTGGCAATTCAGATCTGGACACCAAATAGGCTAAAACCATTTCAAGCAACGTTTCGATCTTTCACCAGGTCGATACTGGAAGTATCTTTCTATCTGGAACGTTCCTTATATGCGCAATATTATTACATGAGATAATTGAAAAAATACCACAAATAAATCACTTGTTTTAAACAAGTCTTATGTTCAACACAATACTATCATTACGTCTAGCACATTTCAGAATATAGAAAATATTGTATAAATCGAAGTTTGTTAAAATAAAACACTCTCATTCACATGGAATTCACAATGTTAGAGTTTGGTAAAGAACAGATTTCATATGAAAGTTTCTTTTTGTTTTCACTAGAGAAATCACACGTGCGTGCGTAATGTGGTTTTAACGCGAATTTTGTTTTATTGTTTCATAATATAAAAATTCATAATATGCCAGTTTGACATGCAATACAAACATTTGTATTGGCAGTAAAATTGAGCACTGTGGTTGGAGTAATAATAACGTATTGGATATTGAATATGTATACAGGGATGTCCCAAAAATCGATGTATTCACATCATAAAATGTTTGTAAAATGTGGTTTGTTTTTGAAACATTGGCACTTTTATGAATTTCTTGAAAATTGACACCTTAGATTAGTTTTCGAGTACCACAGTTTCAAAATTGCATAACCTAAGATTCTATTTTTTTACATTATTTACATTATTTTTTATTATTTAATATTTGGGGTTGCTGTGCTGAGTGTCTTTCTAGGGAAAGTAAGGAGATAAAGTTCTGGGGAAGATAAAGGTGTGAGGGGTGGGTCAATACGTCCAGGAGTATCGGACGTATAAAATCATAGAACTCAAAAGGTCTCCCACAACCAGTCTCTTCCGATCCGACCCGCCACGCAGTAGTTGGGTAAACACCAAAAGGCCGCTGCCAAGACCTAGACAAACCTCACCCCATGAACCCAGGAACCCCTGCTAAGCCATCAAAAGTAGCGAATCACTAGGAGTGACCTATGGCAGGGGTTCTGGTTATCCAATAAATGGTTCCCGGGGCAGCGGCACCCACACTCACTTCCCAAATTAAAAATGATATGAGTGGATATTTCTATTCATTACAACGCTATGTTGTCAAATGAATGTAAATCACTTTTTCATAATCTTACTCATTCATTGAGATCATTAAATTATCAAATTACTTTTTTACATTTTTTATTTTTTTTATATTAACTCAACACAGGAGGCCCTGAAGAAAATAATTTCCCTCAGGGCCTATATCATCTTTGGGAATGCTGTGTGGAGGGTCTTTTTGTGGAGAGGAAGGAGTGAACATGGGTCTTGAAGAGTCCCATGTTGTAGGAGGGAGGGGGGGCACAGAGGCCGGCAGTTCGTTCCACAGCCGAGCTGTTGAACTTAAGAACGAATCGTAGAAGCGACCCGTTCTCATGTGACAAATGTCAACCGTGTACAAATGTTGGGCGAGCGTTTGGCGTGTATCCCGACTACGCACCGGTGCCGAAGGGATCAATGACGCTAGTTCCTCAGAGCATCTTCCATTGTTATACCGATAGAATAAGGACAGCATACCTACCTGACGCCTGTGCTCTAAAGATTGCAGTCCGTTTGTTAAGATTGGGGAATCTATCAAACGGACCGCCCGTTTCTGCACAGAGCCAAGGGTTTTTTTCAGGTATTTAGGGGCTCCGGACCAGAGATGGCTGCCAAATTCGACAGTAGGGCGCACTTGCGATTTGTACAGGGTCAGCAGTTGTGTACTATTAAAGTATCTGCGGGCCCTGTACAGTACGCCCAGCTTCTGAGAGGCCAGCTTTACTCTGGCTTCGATGGAGCCCCCATACCTGAGCTGGTCACTTATAGTTACACCAAGCATATCAATGGAAGGCCTGTTCGGAAGATTGCTTCCGTTGAAGGAGACTAGATTATCATTTAGATCCCTTTCAGACGTAATCAGACAGGATTGGGTCTTTACAAACATTAAATTCGACGAGATTATTTTTACCCCAGGAGGAAATACTCTCGAGATAACCGTCCATTCTCTGCTTCAAAGCCCTCCGAGCCGTTGGAGTTTGTGTGCCCATCTTACTCATTAAATGATACCAGTAAATTATCAAATTACTTTTTCATAATCTTACTTATTAATTAATACCAGTAAATTGTCAAATTACTGTAATTCACTGTTTCATAATCTTACTCATTAATTGATACCAGTAAATTGTCAAATTACTGTAATTCACTTTTTCATAATCTTACTCATTAATTGATACTAGTAAATTGTCAAAAGATTGTAGTTCACTTTTTCATAATCATACTCATTCATTGATATCAGTAAATTAAACCATTTTTTTACAGATACGGTCAAACCAACACAACAGGACGCTTCAAATAGTAAAATGTTTTCTGGCTCATGTCCAATTTTTATTAACAAAATTTTATACAGCATCCATTACCCCAAATATAAATAAAAATGCTATTACTCTTTCATTATTTTATTACAGAACAAGCTTTTAACCACGTGAATAAAAAGCATTTGAAAGCACAAGAAAAATTTGACGTTTTTAAAAGAACTATGCACCCAACACATTAATTTTTAAAAAGTTTTAATTCAATCCCCTTCTCTCCCCTGACATTGGATTAAGTAGACTTCCGATCTAGACAGGGGAAGAGTTAGTACGTAGGTACAGAATGAAATGTTGTTGCCAAGTCTTTGTATTTCCCCTGTCTGAGGAATGTCTAAAAAGATTTAAGTAATTACAGAAAATTCTGCTTCCAGCTGCCTCTACTCATAATGGAACTAAGATTTCCTGAAAAATAAAGAAAATAGAGAAAACACTAAATTTTGGTTTGAAGACGTGGTGTTGTTTTCAAAGTAGCTTTTTTTGTAAATACCGCACAAGAGTTCCAACTGCTCCCAACCTTCTAGAGTCAGTGAGACGATGGCATCCCCAATTGGAGTATGTTACGAGGGGAGGGGAAGGAGATGAGAGAAGGTGGGGGAGTACCTACCTGGCTATTCAGATCTGGTCACAAACACGGCTTAATTTATTTCAAGCAACTTTTCAATTCTGAATGGTGGTCTTACACCAGGGGATACTGAGAGTGTCTTCCACTCTGGAATGTGCCGCAAGTATACCATATTATATTATTTGAAAATAATATATTGTGAAATAACACACAACCTAATTTGCGAAGTCTGCTGAACATAAAAGTACATCAATTAACTATTTTTAGACTTAAATATTGTATTCATTTATGACAAACATTATAATATATTTATATTCTGTGCCTTATTTTTTTATATAAATATGTACTTTTTCTTTTAATGTTTTTTTTTGTTTCCTCCATACAGGAATTTTTACTTTTTTTATTGTTTCTTTACATTGTAACTTTTTTAGGTTAGAATTTTTAACCTCACTAGGACAAACCGGTGTTGAGGTTGAATATCAATACCTTTTTCTTTGTTTTTGTATTTGTTATACTTATGTGTATTACGTTGTTTCATTTTGTTCCTATTTAAAAATAAAGACGATTATTATTATCATTTTTATTTTTTATATGATTCCACCATGTAATGTATTAAATTTCTATCTGTTATTTGTAAAAGCCCGATGGGCGTAAATAAATAAATAAATAAATATATCTATTAGTGGTCAGTTTTAGTAATGATTCAAAACTATATATTTATGATTGTGCATTTGGAATATATTTTTAAACCTTTTGAATACAACGGGATGATAGTATGATGAGAAAAATTCCCAACAATGTATTTAAAATAGGGAAGAACGATTAGTTGTTTCGTACAGATGGAGCGTATGAACAAAGTAAGGAGTATAAGGAGAGAGGATATATTCGTCAGGAACGACGAATACACGACACGAACAAGTGAACCAAATACTTGATTCGCGCCATGTCGAGAGACAGAGTAAAATAAGGTTATGTATAATATGATGTTTGAACGTGAATGAAGCAAGGATTGTGTACCAATACCAAGTTGTTTGGCAGTGCGTCGTCTATATATTTTCCCTTGCCGCAAAAAGACGTGATTGTTTGTAGTTAGATATATTATCTTTCAAGATGTTCAAGTTACATTCATTTTCCTGTGAAAAATCCACAACAAGCGTTAGAACGCAAAAACCGTACTCAGAGGTTGAGATATATTAATTTCTTTATAGTCTTAATAAAACTGTACTTCAGTCCGATTCGAGCCGCGGTCAACAGTGGTTGTGTGTACCTTACTATTGCATAGTGTCATTCGCCCGTTCCTGCGCCGCGTACAGATAAGAGATTATTGTTACATTTTATTTAATTTTGTTTATCGTATACCTATTTGTTTGCATTCCTGCTTACGGCTAATCCGTTTTTGTTTGTACAGTCAATGAAATAGACTGCGTATTATTTTTTCAGTTTAATTTTTAAAAGTTAATTTTTTTTATATAATGGAGGAACACGAGGATAGGCCTCCCGACCCAGGGTCGATATTGGATTTTTCTGATTCGGAATCTAATACGAGCCAGGTTTCTGTTACGCTCCCATCTCGTAAACGACGACCATCGCGTAGCCTTCACATTCCATCGAAAGTTAAATCTATGCCACTGATTCAACAAACCTCGACCTCTAACGACCTTAACACAAATAGTAACATCCAGCCAAGTACTTTAACTAGCAATAATGCAAAAAGTACTGACTTACTTTATCCTGCTTCAGCTTCCGGTCCATTTATCGTTAGTGTTCAGAGAGCTGAACAGGGAAAACTTATTCATCCTATAGATTTTGGAAAATTCGTATTTGACTCAAAAAATAATAACCTTGGTATTGTTAACGGTTCAATTAAACCGGAAGGGCGATATAAATTATCTATCGAGTTTAACACTGCCGCTTCCGCAAATGGATTTGTAAAAAAAATTGACTCGCTCTCAAATCATAAATATAAATCGTTTATCCCTACATTTAACCTTTCGAGAATGGGTCTTGTGCGAGGAATTCCCGCGGATATCCCAGAGGCTGAAATTGTTGATGCTTTGAATAATTCTCATGGAACCCCGAAAGTATTAAAAGCACGTCGACTGAACTACAAGGATTCTACTGATGGAAACACGATCTGGAAACCTTCCCAGTCTGTTGTTGTTACATTTGAGGGACAATCCCTACCGCCTCGTGTGTTAATTTATTATACCTCGCTTCCCGTCGAAGTTTATAAATTTCCAACAATTCAATGTTTCAATTGCTGCCGGTTCGGACATTCGAAATCCGTATGCCGCTCCCCCCCACGTTGTTACTATTGCGGAGAAGGTCACCCATTTGATCAATGTCTGAAATCTTCCAATGATCCCATTTGCATTAACTGTTCGGGTGCACATACCGCGGTCAGTCTAGCCTGTCCGGAATTAACAAGACAGAAGAATATAAAACATAAAATGGCTACCGACAACATTTCGTACTTCCAGGCCTCAAAGTTAATCTCTCCTGCGAAAAAATCATTCGCAGAGATGACATCGTCCTCAGCTCCTTTCCAAACAACCACCTTTTTAAATTCAACGTCATCTTCTCACAGAGAAACCATTCTCAAGCCAGTCAAACCCAACCCAAAATATACACCTTACCTTGATAAAAAACAATTGAATAATATTTTGGCCAGCCCGAATGGGAATGCCAAATCCCAGACGCCCAATGGGTGTGCCATTAATGGCAATACTTCCCCTCCTGCTCTCCCCGAAATAATGAATAATAATTCTTTTATACAAACATTAATTACCCTTTTAATTTCTATCCTCACAAACAACAATACTGTACCGTCCAACGCTGCCGATTTCATTAAATTTTTATTATCTTGCCTCCCCAATGGCTCCGAAACTGAACAAAATTCTTCAGTGGAACAGTAGAAGCCTCTTCGCTAACAAATCTGACCTAATTCAATTACTCGACGAACACGACGTTTCAGTAGCCGCCATTTCTGAAACGTGGTTAAAACCCTCCTTTCATTTAAGAATTCCAGGTTATTATTGTCTCAGACACGACAGACCGGATGGTAAAGGCGGCACGGCTCTGATAATCCATAATTCTATCCCGTTTAAACAAATTAATATTCATACTCCCTCCGACGATATCCAGATAATAGCAGCTGTCTTATCTGATATCACAATATTGTCAATATATATTCCTCCCTCTACGACTTTTATTGAAAATGAATGGGCACCAATATTAACCCAGATTTTTTCACCTTATATGATCCTTGGAGATTTTAATGCACATTCCCCTTCTTGGGGTAGCGAAATAACAAATCGTTCTGGCCGCAATCTTTTAAATTTTATTGATACCCATAACCTATGTTTTTTAAATGACGGATCTCCAACCAGATTCACCCCCCCTCATCAACGGAAAAGTGCTGTTGATATATCTCTTTGTTCGTATTCGTTAGCATCTAAATGCTCTTGGGACATCCTAAACGATCCCCTCTCTAGTGATCATTTCCCAATTATAATCCGCTTCCACCATCAATTCAACACTTATTCACCCCCAGTTAAAAATAATCTCAAATTTAAAACGAAAGATGCGAATTGGAGCACTTTCTCTTCTGAACTAGATAACCTTATTAATTTAACAAAATCGTCCCCGGGAGACATCAGAATGCAATGTGAGACGTTTCCTTCTATGGTTATAAATGCAGCAGAAAAATCCATCCCGAAACGCAATGCGAACATTAAAATAAAACACTCTACTCCGTGGTGGGACGAGGAATGCACTCGCTCCGTCAACTCTCGAAAAAAAGCAATTTCCTCTTTTCGTAAGTGCATGTCACTAGAAAATTTTTTATCAGTTAAAAAAGCCCAGGCAGAAACCAAACGAATTTTGAAAAATAAGAAGCGCGCTGGATGGCGGAAGTTCTGTGAGAACCTGTGTCCGGAAACTCCCCAGTCTTCAGTTTGGTCTAGCTTAAAAAAATTCGGATCATCGTATTCTCCGCCGAGAATCAAACATATATCAGAAGAAATTCTTATAGGATTTGCGGATAAAATAGCCCCCCCATCAGTTGCCGGATGTGAAGAAATGCCTTCTATTAAGCCGTATTCATCCCACTCTAACTGGCTAGATGCTCCTTTCTCCATTGATGAGATGAAACGAGTGATAAGAGCCCTTTCTGACTCTGCTCCGGGTCCCGATGGAATATTTTATAGTTTCATTAAATCATTTTCTGATATGGCGGTTGAATATTTCTTATCTCTTGTTAATAATATGTTTGAAACAGGACTAATTCCGGATGATTGGAAAACTCAAAAAATCATTCCTATTTTAAAGCCTGGAAAAAATCCATCTGAAATTTCGTCTTATCGGCCTATTGCTCTTTCATCATGTTTGATGAAAGTAGCGGAGCGTTTGATAAAAAACAGACTAGAGTGGTTTGTTGAAAGTCAAGATATTATCTCACCAAATCAGTATGGTTTTCGGAAAAAGAAATCTACAATGGATAATTTAAGTTTGTTCACAACTGATATCCGAGTTTCTCAATCCCTAAATTCTTATACATTGGCCACATTCCTTGACCTTTCATCAGCTTACGATGATGTTTTACTGAATGTTTTGAAAGAGAAGCTAATTAAAAAACAAATCCCCCCGAAATTGGTCCAATTTATTATTAATTTGCTCACATATAGGTCCATTATTATTGAGTCTTCCTCTAAATGCTTAAGGCGCAAACTATGGAGAGGTTTACCTCAGGGTTCTGTTATCAGTCCTCTGTTGTTTAATATTTATATGAGCGACCTAGACTCAGTAATTCCTTTTTCTATCAAGCGACTTTACTTTGCGGATGATATCCTCATATATTTGTTGCATAAAAATATTATTCTTGCAGCTAAGGAAATGAATTTGGCTTTACAATATATTAAAAGCTGGTTGTCAATAAATGGGATGAACCTGGCGGCATCTAAAACAAGGGTCGTGGCTTTCACGCGCAAAAGAAAATTTCCCCACTTCTCAATCTCTTTTGATAATGTGCCTCTACAAACTGCTACTCAAATCAAATTCCTTGGTCTTCTTTTGAACCATAAATTATCCTGGCTTCCACACATTCAGATAATTTCTACAAAGTGTGAAAAGGGACTTAATATGATGCGAGCAGTTTCCAGAGTATGGTGGGGATCTCATCCTACCACTCTTAAATTAATGTATAATTCCCTAGTTTGGAGCCACTTGGATTATGGCACATTCCTTTTTGACCCCCTCCCTAAATGTTTAGATAAGAAAATGGAAAGAATTCAATCAAAAGCCCTCAGAATGATTATTGGAGCTATGAAGTCTTCTCCAATTAATGCGCTTCAGGTGGAATGTGGGGAGCCTCCATTATATTTCAGAAGGCAATTCCTTGCCAATAAATATATTTTCAAGGCTTTATCGTTATCACATCATCCTATTAAACAAAGTCTTAATCGGTTAAGTGTTGATTTGAATTCTAACAAAAGATTGAGAGAAAAAAAATGTTTTCCTCTCCTAATTAAAAGTTTTCATCTCTATAATTCTCTGTCATCTTCACTCCAATATCTTCAAGAATTTTCCAATCTCCCTATATACAATATTCCATTTAAGGCAATCACTTTTATGCCAAACACAATAACATCAGACTTTCGGAAGAATATTTTATCTTCCCCAAATAAATTTCAAAATGTGGATGACTGTTTTAAAAGCATTGTGGCTTCAAAATTCCCTGGATTTTCCACCCTTTACACAGATGGTTCCAAATTTGAAAATAAAAGTTGTGGAGCATCGATATATGGTCCAGAATTCAACATCAATCTCACTTATAAATTACCGAAAGAAGTCTCCATATTTACAGCTGAATGCTTTGCAATTGAACAAGCGCTAAATCAAATCCAGGTTCTCAACATTCATCGAGCCTTACTATGTACTGATTCGCTTAGTGCTCTAACTAAAATTATGTCAAATATTCTATGTTATCCGGAAGACAGTATTATATGTAAAATAAAAAATCTTCTCAATTCTCTAAGTGAATCTGGGTTTGAGACGATATTGGCCTGGGTCCCTGCCCATTTGGGTATAGAGGGTAATGAGATGGCCGATTCTCTCACCAAATCTGGTTCAGATTCCGGAACTATCCCACTAAATTTTAGAATTCCTATCTCCGATGTCTTCCCGATTCTTAAATCCAACATGACTCGTGCCTGGGAAGAAAATTGGGCAGTCTCCAAAATAAGAACTGGATCTTTCTATGCTGGAATTCAAAACCATATCCCTGCTAAGCCATGGTTTCACGGTAAAAAACTTTCAAAACGATTCATTTCATGTATTTCGAGAATGAGAATTGGTCACTGTTCAATTGCATCTCACTTGGCTAGAATTAGAGTTTTGGATGATCCGGTCTGCCAGTGCGGTGTGGAAGAGGAAACCCTCGACCACGTTTTCTTTAACTGTAAAAACCATTCATCTTTCAAGAACATATACCGCCGGCTTATTAAAATCACACACCAGTCCCCACTTAACATTTCATACCTTTTATCTCTTAACAATTCTCGTGTTCAAACAGCTTTATATAAGTTTATTAACCTAAATGAATTCAACATATAATTTGTTTTAGTGATCTAAATTAGTCCAATATTTAATTTGTTTTATTATTCTCCCAATACATATAATTACCGAATTTTTTTTATCCACTTTAACTGTTACCGGCACAAAGCACTCTTTTCAGGGTGAAATGCCTAAAACCAAAAAAAAAAAAAAAACTGTACTTACTTGAATCCTTTTTATTTTAGCCGTACAAATCGGCCGTGTTAAAATAATATGTACTATTTTTGGTAATATCCGGGGATTATTAACAATATTATTTAATTAAAACATAATTATAAAAAATCACGTTAATGTATACCTTCCTCAATAAACCATAAAAACTGACAATAATATTTCTCAGTAGGTAAATTGCAGAACCGGTAATAAAGACTCATTATAACGCAAATATTAACTCATTTTTCTCCGTGTAAGCATAATAGATTTTGTCTCTGATATATTATATCGGCTTGCTTTCTTCCACTTGTCTGAAATAATAATGTACAAGTATTTTTTTTAGTATTTGCGTTATAAACAATATTTACACATTCATGTTTTTGAGTGCTAGAAAAATTGTTTATGTCATTGACCAATATAATAACGACTTTAAAAATATTAAAATATACATAACAATATAAAACAGTTATGATAAAATGTAAAAAGATTCAAAGAGTGTTTTTTTCTATACTTACATTTAAACGTGAAGTGGGTACCAATAATAACAATGAAGGAAAGTGATGTTATTAAATTAAAACTGCTGTTATTCTGCTATCTAAACAGTTTTTTTTCACAATAAAAACACATAAATTTGTTTTTGACCACTATAGTTTTATTTTCACTCTACCGGTTTCGGAAGAACCCTTCCTTCGTCAGGAGAATATTAAAAACTAAAACGGTAGAGTGAAAATAAAACAGTAGTGGTCAAAAACAAATTTATGTGTTTTTATTGTAAATTATTATGAGCCACAAAGTGAATGCTTTTTACAATTAGTTTTTTTTTTCAATTCAAACTGAAAGCAGAACAGGAGAAAAAGAAGGAACCCCTAAACACGAGTTATTCTCAATTAGGAAGGTATTAATTAACAGGTTGAAACATATATTATATATTTACCACTATGCAGATCATTTGATATAACATACTGTTGAACACCGTCATTGGACGGTTGGAATATATTGTTATAGTAAATAACATTTAACACTGCTCTTTACGAGATAGTTAGATTATCGGGAACGAGCAGATAGGAAAGATTAAACACATATATTGACATTTACCTTGGCCGTTCATTCGTTTCTGATTGCCGGCAGCCATTTTGGAGACGCTCAGGGGGAGTATGGTTTATCTTTGAAGAAATCATCTATATTGCAAACACTATTTACAGATATTACTGATGTATCATTTATTGATAACATAATTATGAAAATTGCGAAATCATTTTAAACCTATGGCATGGAACAATTTTATGCTGGAAGTTACGGGCTCTGTGTATATTTGTTAAATGTATCATTTATTGAAAGCGCTTATGGCGGGCAAATGATGAGAAACGTTCTCATCTCTGTTCTGGAGCCCAAGCTGATATTGTCGTTCTCCATTTTACTTTATTGTCTTTGCCTTTAAACGCGTTTTCCTACGATTTCCGAATCCGCGAGACAGTTGTGGCCGTCTGATGTTAGTTATTTAGTGTTGTTAATTAATCTTAGGATCTCGTTTATTTATCCCTTAACTCCCTTGGACAAATTTATGTATCCCAGCTGAGAATCGAACGGAAACTGGTGCTTCCGCGTTCCTTGGTTTACTATATCTCTTTCGCCTAACCGCTTGGTGCGTGTTTTTTGATATCTAATTAATCTTCCACGTTCATGTGGCGGGATTTGTAACTATTTTTCTAAGTAGTGAACCATAAACACTCCGGTTGCAATTATTTTCCAAACTGAATTTGCTGTTCATTGCTAGTCCAAATCATAACAATATACTTGTTATTACTTTGTAATTTTCTTAATGTTAACCCTCTTTAGAATTAAAATTAAAAAACTTTTTCACTTTGTTCCACTTATTTATTATTACCAGGACCGGTTTCATCCTACTACGGACATTTTCAGACTGATAAAAAATTAAAAAAAAAACATATTTCAATTTTCATGACCTCTAAAGGCCACCTGGCTTAAAAGTAATTATAAAAAAATAATATTGCCTTACTTGTGAAGATAGTATATTGAAATAATATAAATTAAACATTAAATATTGTAAAAAAGGCGTTTTACTGGCCGAAATTTCAATTCAAAATGATTTAAATGATTACCAATAATTAAAATATCTCATGTACGTAGGTACTGGATATTTCCTATGTCTTTTAATTTAAAAAAAAATATTGGTTGAATATTTTTGCCCTAAATCCAAAATTAAATTTACATAAAATAAGCATAGTCGTTCCTCTTATGTAACTTTCTAAATGACATTTGTTTAAAAGAGTTTATTAGAAGTTTTGTTAATAATAATGGATAATGGTAAATTATAGGAAATAACACATGAAGAGAGTCTGTCTTGGGTGAGCTCACTGATTATTGCAATTCCTTTATTTATTTATTTATTTATTTATTTAATATCAACGGTATAAATATACCATAAACAATGATAAGATGTCACAGTTAAAATATTTTAAAAAAAGAATTACAAATATATGTGGCATTTGATTGTGAAATGACATTAGAGAGTAAGTAGGTAAGTAAGTAAACAAGAGATACAAGTACATAAGTTTGTATAGTGCAAATAAGGTAGAATTAGATTAAATTAATATTGATTGAAAAGATTTGATAGCATAGCCCTCTTGTACCTACCTTGCGTGCAGTTAAATAGATCTGTTGAGTTTAGAATTTAGAGTCGAAAGTTATCCCCAGGTCATTAATTTCTTCGACAGAGGTAAGGATTGAGTTATTGAGTTTATATGAATGAATAATTGGTTGATTTATTCTGTAAAATTTAATTGAATAACACTTATTTATGTTCAGGTGAAGTTTGTTAAGAGAACACCAATTAATTAACCTGTTCAAATTATTTTGTAGACAGATACAATCTTCAGCACTTTTGATTATTTTAAATATTTTTAAATCATCTGCGAAAAGTAACGTATTAATATCTTCATCAAATATATTTACAATATCATTTATGAACAGTAAAAATAATATTGGGCCTAAATGAGACCCCTGTGGTACACCACTGGTAGCTATAAATTGATTGGAAATGAACAAATTGATTTTTACAAGTAAAACTCTATTGGTTAGATAGCTAGCAAACCATTCTAAAAGTTTTCCGCCAATACCGAGCTTACATAGTTTGATCAGGAGAATTTTATGGCATACTTTGTCAAAGGCCTTGATAAAGTCCGTATATATGGAATCGACTTGAGTTCTGTTAGCTAATGCGTTTGATATATAGTTTTCATATAACGAGAGATTTGTCAGAGTTGATCTACCTGACAAAAATCCGTGTTGATTCGGAACAATGAGATGGTTAATACATGGTGAAATTTTATCAAGTAATAGTTTTTCAAAAAGTTTAGGAATTACAGATAGCTTACATATTGGTCTATAGTTAGTAACATCACTTTTATTACCCTTTTTAAATATAGGAGTTAGATAACAACATTTCCAAATATCAGGGAAGCACCCTGTGTCAAAGGATTGATTAAACAATAGAAAAATCGGCTCAGCCAGTGAAGTAATGCAATTTATCAGGATATTGGGATGTACATTATCAGGTCCAGCCTTTTTGTTTTTGTCTAAGGATTTGATTTTACTTATAACATCGTTTATGTTGATGTGTATGGCAGGGATATGTATGCTCTCGTTAAGCGACGAAGGTGGTATATAATTGTCTGGGATATCTTCGTCATAGACGCTTTTAAAATAATCAGCAAAATAGTTAACTTTTACATTCATGTCAGTACTACTCTTTTCTTTGAAGTGCATTGAAAGCGGTAAACCTTGTTTGTTTTTTCTAAGAGAGTTAACGTGAGTGAAAAAGTTTTGTATATTAGAAGGTATAGAGTTTTCGATTCCATTTATATAATTGAAATATGAATTTCTTGATAGTTTTTTACATTGAGTTCTATAGTTGTGAAATATCTTGTAGTCGATAAGAGAGTTCGATTCTTTAAAGTTTTTGTGTGCAATTTTTTTACAGATAACTAGGTTTATTAGCTCGCCACTGAACCATTTTGGGAACTTCGCTTCCTTGAAGTGTGAAAGTGGTACAAAGCTTTCAATGGCCTTATTAATAATTTTGTAAAATAATTCAAGATTATAGTTAATAGTATTATTATGGTGAAGAAATGACCAGTCTTCATTTGCAAGATATTGATTCATGTTAGAATAGTCAGCTTTGGAGAAATTATAAGTTAGGTTAGGAAGAACAGTTGTGTCATCTGGTGAGTTATTAGTAGTGATGGTTATGCTTAGGGCGGGGTGGTGGCAGTCTAGGGGGTGGCAGTCTTTATTGATCAACCATTGTTTTTTAAAAGCGATTTTAAAATGCAAATTGAAAAATAGTTTCATGTACATGCAGGCGGTTATAATATTTTTTTTTGATTTTATGGATTCTTTCGTAATCCTCTAACTAGCTAGGGCTTATAACAATACCCTTTCATGTTTCTAACTGACTAGTACTGCGGCTCATTTAGCCTTATGTATTACTATTACCGTCTGATGTTGGTATTTATTTGGCTGATTTTTCTTTACATTTAAGTGTTTTATGAGGAAAAATTCTTAAATTGATAAAAAACCTCATACAAACGGCATGGAAAAAAACAATAATTTCTGAACTTTTTTTATATATTATGCCAATATGATTTTAAGCATATCATTTTTCCGTCTTTGGGCTGAATCCTTTTCGCTTTGTTGTTTCTTATGCACCTACGTGTCTGTGTTAACTTGCATATCTACCTACAAGGAGAAAAGCAGTTGGGAGAAAATAGTTTATGACATGAAAAGGATACATTATTCTTCTTCGCTGTCGCAGTCGTCATTCTCATTAAAATATTGTTGGCTCAGGGGATTCTGTATTGCCGACAATAATCTGATGCAATTATTTGTTCCAGCTACATACTCTCCCTCGCCCTGGCAGACCTGCTGGTGATCACCACCAGCTTGCCCTTCACCTCCACCGTATACACGGTAGAGTCCTGGCCGTGGGGCAGCACGCTCTGCATCCTCTCCGAGACCATCAAGGACGTGTCTATCGGCGTGTCTGTCTTTACACTGACCGCCCTCTCAGCGGACAGGTTTTTCGCCATCGTCAATCCATTGAAAAGATGGCACGCTAATGGTAAATAAAATGTTTACTTAAATTTGTTGCTTATAATTGGTATACCTTAAATGATCTAAAACGCATTGAGCTCACCTAACAACGGAAGCAATTTAAAGCCACAAAAACCCCATTAATATTACTAGATACGATGCGGCGAAGCGTAATAGTGCTTTTTTATCCAGTATTTTACGGGTACACCAGAACTAAACGCTGAAAACTACATTGATTTAACACATAAATATTGTGCTGAAATACCAGTCCTAAGAGGATTAACCCGAGCAACATGCTCCGTTTGATCTAATTCCCCTATCATAAACGGAGTGCAAGCTTTAGAGCACAGGTAGATATGCTGTCCTTATTCTACCAGTATTACAATGGAAGATGCTCCATGGAACTAGGGTCATAGTTCCATTCAGCATAGTCGAGAAATACGCCAAATGCGCGCCCGAAATTCGTACACGGTTGAAATTTGGCGCGTACAGTTCGGCTGTGGAACGATTTGCCGGCCCCTGTGTTTCCTCCCTCCTACAATTTTCACTCATTTCTCTCCTCATACAGACCCTCCACACAGCACCCCCAAAGCTGACAAAGTCTCTGATGTAAATTATTTTAATGTAAAAAAAAATACTTTACGTACAGAAATAGACACTTCACCACAATCTACACATCTGCCAATACGATGGACTCTATAACGCTGTCAGAAACCTTAGCATAAGAAGGAAGAAGCGCGCAACGGCATAGTAACCCAAAATTTGTATTCTTGGTAAAAAGTTCACTGTTTCATAAAGGTTCCATCAAACAAAGATGGGATCGATATAAAAGCGATATAAAAAAATTAAATCATTTTGTGAAATCTGATATTTTTCATTCTAATAAAATAGCCCATAACTTTAACAAAAATTTATTAAGACCTGAGCACAGGTTCTCCTAATGAGGTGTTTATGAAGCACTGTAACGGAACACTTGAGTTTAATATAATATTATACACCATTTTTTACAGTAACAATTATTTCTACTTCAAGCTCCTTAATATAATTAATGTAATATTATTTCTACCATCCTTGCTTAGGAAAATGTTAACTGAATACAAAATTTTATCATATATAAAATAAAAAACATTATCTTTGATCCTCTGCGGGTGAAAACTCAAGTAAAAAAACCCGTTTACTGTTTAATAACAGTTCTTTGTGTGGTTTGCGTTCGAATACAAAACCTCTAACTTCTGTTAAAGATTTGTCCTCGAAGATTGCGAGAAAAAATGTTTGGGTTTTATTTATTTATTTATTTATTTACACATATACGGCACAACACGTGCCATTAACATAATTGACATACTTATAATAGTACAACAACATGAAGAATAACAGTATAAATGTTAGTAAAATTTAAGAAAATAGGTAAAAAGTAAGGTAATAAGTAGTGTATAAAAACTATAATGTATAAAAGTAAATTGTAAAGTGAATAGTTTAAAATATAAAGTATTAAAGTACAAACCATAATTTATTAGGAAAAAGTAAAAATAAAAATAAAAATTTAAAGATTGAAATAAAACAATAAAATGTACCAATAAGATACCTATCTCAAGGTACCGACAATGATTTAAATATAAAAAGTAATAAATCCTGGATTATGTTAACCGATATGATAAATTTTACAAGTACTTATGATTTCAAGTGCATTAATAGTTTTAGAAGTACTGGTAGGCATATTATGTTTACATGATGTATTTACGTGGTACTAGCAAACAAATTTAGTTTAACGCATCTTTTGTATGAAGACAGATTACCGGCAGCGTGATCAATATTAGCATATTCATTGCCTAAAATATGCAAGCGATTTATGGTTGAGTTTTGTTCTGCGTTCGTCATAGTATTGTCACAGTGGAAAGGTGTTTTGAGTCGAATCGGTCTACTAGGTACATGGTAATTTATTAATGAGACCAATTCAGGGGAGTCAAACCAGTTATTGTTTATTTTAAATAAAAAAATAAGATCATTGAGTATTCTTCTATCTTTTAACGATAAGAGTCTCATTTTTTGTAATAAAGATTCATAGTTTATGTCAACCGCGGGAATACCTAATTTGAAATTAATTGATCTGAGAAATTTGCGTTGGATTCTTTCAATGGAGTTTGCATGGCTTTTGTAGAAAGGGTTCCATATGGGGGAATTGTATTCTAAATGACTCCTAACCAGAGTTGTATATAGTATTTTAAATGTTTGGATATTTTTAAAATCTTTACAAATTCTTACAATGAAGCCCAGAATTTTCATTGCTTTACCCGTTATTATATCAATGTGATTGGTAAATAGTAGTTTAGAGTCGAAGGTTATTCCAAGGTCCCTTATTACAGGTACTGACAATAAACTGTGATTGTTAAAAGAGTAACTATATTTGATAGGGTTTTTAATTCTAAAGAAACTCATGATTTGACATTTTTTTATGTTAAGTGTAAGTTTGTTAATGGTACACCATTCTACGAATTTTATAAAATTGGATTGGAGGGACAAGCAGTCGTATATATTTTTTATGATTTTATATATTTTCATGTCATCAGCAAATAATAATTTGTTAACATCAGTGAATATGGAAGTGACATCGTTTATGAATAGTATAAACAATATTGGACCAAGGTGCGAACCCTGAGGCACACCACTAGTGGCTTCAAATTCGTAAGATAAGTGTTCTTTAATACAGACAGTTAGTACACGTTTTGATAAATAATTCTTAATCCAACATAATAAATTACCACTTATTCCTAATTTAGACAATTTATTTATAAGAATTTTAATGCAAACCTTATCAAAGGCTTTACTAAAATCCGTGTAAATCGAATCAACTTGTTCTCTATTAGCAAGAGCACCAGAGATAAAATGTTCATACAGTGTAAGGTTAGTTAAGGTAGATCGTCCAGAGATAAAACTATTAGCCCAGTCAATGAAGGGAAAAAAAGACCCAATGTCGGAACTAATTCCCCGGAAGCTGAATTTTTCACAGATGTTAGAAGACCTTTAGACATGTATTTTTACAAAAGTCCCCGACTTTCCCCCTTGTGCTTCCTTCCCCACCCCCTCCTGAATATATTTTTCAAAGCCTTTCGGAATACGCTAATATCTCCTTTATGGTTTTATTAAATCAAATTATTTATTTTTTGTTTAGTTTATAATTAGTTATACTAAAAAATTGTATTCTTTCATTTTTGCGAGAAAAGCTTTAACATCTCTACAATTTATTAGTAAAGGAAAAATATCAGTTTTTAAAATAGTATTTCAGAATATATTTGCACATAACTTTTTTCTGAGCCTGTTAACGAAAAAAAATAAATCAACAAAACTTGTAGACAATATTTTAAACTATAAAATAATGTATATAATGATGGGTTTCAGTTTATAATAAGGCACGTAGGCTGTTAATAAGGAGCACGGCGCGGGCGGCTCGAACGCGCAGCGGTTCGCGGCGCAGCGAGAAATTATAAAAACCTAAGGAAAGTAATGATTAATTCATGTGTTTTTTTTATAACAACTTCGTCTAACGTTGAAGAGTTTTATTGTCATTTACCAGTTTTAGTTCGAAGAGGAGGGGGGTAGTATAAATATTTTCCCCTGCCCAATGAAGCGCTTTCATTATCCACCAACCGCCGTGTCCCGGTCTGGCTAAACATATGTTGTATGATTGTTTGTAACTTATTATTTAAATAAAGTTATGTGAAATAAGCAAAAAATACCTGCGACAGCGTGGGACTACCCTTTCACCACATTAAAATATTGCAGGCCTATGTTATGGCGAAGTTCTAAAAATTGTTTTGTGGAAATTCTCACTTGTTTTATTATGTGCACCTATCAACAATAAAATACCGAAACAACAAATCACTTAAAATAGTGCATATATCTAAAATGGTTTACTTTCAAACAAGTTTCTTAAAATATACCTCAAAAATATTATAATGACAAAACGGTTTGTAAATTATATTATATACTTATCAATATTATCTATGACAAAATTAGGCAAATATTCAAATAATTTTCTAGTAAAGAGAGTCTTCCATTTCTTCGTTATACTGGGGTGTGTTCAGACATGATAATCCGTTACGGTTGTAGAACATGGCAGAGCAGGTAAATCCAGATTTTCTGCAGCCACAGTAATTTTCACATCCAGACTTGCAGGAACAGGACACCAGAGAAAGAAGGTCATCAGGAGCAAATGGTTTCAAAAATTTCTTCTTTCCACCATTTTCATTTACATTTTCATACCTCCATCCCCAGTTTATAGGGTTTAGTTTGTTTCCTAACCAAAACTGTACTTGTAAATAAACTCTCAACAAATGTTGATGACACGATTCTGAAGTCGGTGGTAGTTTTGCCAAGTCAAATTTAGATTTAAAAGCTGATTTTGTCGTTATTCTGGTAAACTTATAGTATCGAGTTTCATTTCAATTAAAGTAGATACTAAGACCATACATGGCGAGAGCTAATTTTTCTCCATTTTGCAACAAGTTATCTTCAGTTGCATCTTTTTCCAGAAATGCCTCAGCTGCGCGTTTTGCTTCGGGTTTGTTTTTCATCATGTCAACAGCATTTATCTTTCCTAACCCATATAAAGATGGGGTCGTATCACAGCCTGTAATGGCATGGGTAAATGGCATGTGTTTTAGAATATCTTTATGTAACATTATAGGTTTCTCTATGATGTAGAAAGTTCTTGAAGGGGCCTTTCCACCAACATCTTTACAGAAAAAAATATATTTTCCTTCAGGAGCAAGACTTACAAGTAATACCAACAGATCACTATCCGTGCCAACAACAATCACTTTTGAGAAGATGTTGAGTTGTTCGATGCCGGTTAGTACAATGTCAATATCGGCATCACTTGCGGCCGTGACTGTTTTCAAACCAGATTCACTAAATTCATGACACAGTGCTTCAATCATTATTTTTGTTGTTTTTCTTATTAGATAAGAAAGCTTACTTCTTAGTCAAACAACGTGTAGTAAACTTTCAATATCGCACGATGAGTTGTTAGCCGACCTTCGTCTTTGCTCTTCATATTTTACAGTTGGTTCTACAGGGTATCCATCAAAAACGACAAGAGAATGTTTGCCAAATTTAGTACGGACTAAACACGAGTATGATTTAATGATGTCTCCGTAAGTAGTTTAAGTTTGCCAAACAACAGAGTGTAGGAGGTATCCCCCATCGATGACTATTGCAGCATTTTCCAAATCAACTTCGTCATGAATACTTTCGCTAAATACTTTCGCCATACATGATTTTGTTCCTTTACGAAGGGAGACTTCATCAAAAATAGAAGGGGTCTTGAAGCCAATTCATATCCTAAGTAGGTCTAAAGCTTGCTAGGACTATCACTAATGCACAGTATTCTGTTAAATAGCTGCTGGGGGTTTACTGCAACTTGTCTCGTCCTAACAGTTGCGGATTTGAATCTTGCTGGGTAGTCACCATGTCTTTCCTTTTTAGTCGTATATCTCCAAAATTAAATCCTTTCATTTTTGCATAGCTGCCAGGCCCACGTCATAAGCGTTATTACAATTGACACTATTATCTGAAATAAACCCTGAAGGTAAAGACACCAGCTCCCCGAGAGCTTGGTGAACGGGCTGTGCTGTCTTAGCCATGATGTATATTTTCCCATATCTAGCTCATCCCTTTTCTTCCGTGATTTGCGCAGCTCAACATGCTGTTCAGTAAAACTAAATTCTATACCGATGAATTTTTCAATGCTCTCTTGCACTTTCACGTAGTAAATGGTTCCAAGTTTCCACTTTGACAAAGCGCTGTCAGTGATTCCGCGCCCAAGTGTCAAACCTGCTACTGACTTCATTGGTCGCATGAGACACTGCTCGATGATCATGTCCGTCCACGTACCGGATCAATATCTGTCGCTTCTTCTTATTGTAAAGTACCCATTTTCAGTGAATAGTTTATATTCTTCTTTAGTTATTCTTGATTCGAGTTGCAGCATACTTTGAACTGACTTCTCTGCAAATATAAATCTAAGTAATGAGGTCGATGCAATGTAGAAGGTAAAGCCACAACTTGGCAGTCCTACTCGATGATTCATTAATCCTGTCTTCACTTGCTTCAGTATATGGAATCGTCTATTTTAGATTGTCATCATTATTAACCTCCCCCATATCTTTTTTCCACGTAACTAAATCTTGATACATATTTTCTATTCGTCTTAATTTCCCATCAATATCTCGGATATTCTTCTCTCATTACGTGGACAAGAGACGCTGCTGTTAAAGTGTAGGCTCTGTTTGCCCGAGAATATTCATGTCCATGGAGCATGTGGGTTACTGTTGAGGACGCGTAAACTGATTCTCATAAATTTCCCACATACTTTTATTTAAATAATAAGTAACAAACAATCATACAACATAATATGACTGTTTATCCAGACCGAGGCACGGCGGTTGGTGGATAATGAAAGCGCTTCATTGGGCAGGGGAAAATATTGATATTACCCCCCTCCCCTCCGAACTAAAACTGGTAAATAACAATAAAACTCTTCAACGTTAGACAAATTTGTTATATTAAAAAAAAACATGAATTAATCATTACTTTCCTTAGGTTTTTGTAATTTCTCGCTGCCCCGCGAACCGCTGCGCGTTCAAGACGCCGCGCGTTGTGCTCCTTATTAACAGCCTACGTGCCTTATTATAAACTAAAACCCATCATTATATACATTATTTTATAGTTTAAAATATTGTCTACAAGTTTTGTTGATTTATTTTTTTTCGTTAACAGGCTCAGAAAAAAGTTATGTGCAAATATATTCTGAAATACTATTTTAAAAACTGATATTTTTCCTTTACTAATAAATTGTAGAGATGTTAAAGCTTTTCTCGCAAAAATGAAAGAATACAATTTTTTAGTATAACTAATTATAAACTAAACAAAAAATAAATAATTTGATTTAATAAAACCATAAAGGAGATATTAGCGTATTCCGAAAGGCTTTGAAAAATATATTCAGGAGGGGGTGGGGAAGGAAGCACAAGGGGGAAAGTCGGGGACTTTTGTAAAAATACATGTCTAAAGGTCTTCTAACATTTGTGAAAAATTCAGCTTCCGGGGAATTAGTTCCGACACAAAACCTTCATTGACTGGGCTATATGTTGAAATGATGAGATATTAAATTTTATGCAAGAACATATTTTTTGGAGAATTAATTTTTCAAAAATTTTTGGTATTGACGATTGTATGCATATTGGTCTGTAATTTTCAACTAAAGACTTGTCTCCGCTTTTAAATATAGGAGTGAGAAAGCTATTTTTCCATATTTGTGGGAACTTGCCTGTTAAAAGTGATTGATTAAATAGAAGGTACAGAGGGTAAGAGACACTACTCCCACAGTTTTTTAGAAATACGGGGGGAATTTTATCTGGCCCTGAGCACGATTTAGGTTCCAGTAGTTTGATACATGCTGCAATTTCTTTAATCTCAATATGTATCTGAGATAGTTGTAAATTTATATCGGACTCAAAGTTTGGAATGTCTTCATCAGGGATATCTGTTTCATATACATCCTTAAAAAAATCTGCAAACAAATTGACAATATCTTTGATTTTACAGGAATTTTTCAGTTTATAGTGCATAGTTTCAGGTATGCCAAGGTTGTTGTTATTTTGAGCTTTACAATAGTTGAAAAAATGTTTTACATTGTTACCAATCGAAAATTCCACATTCTTAATGTAATTATTATAACAAATGTTTGATAATTTATTACAATCTTTTCGCAGCTTGCTGAAAATTATAAAATCAGAAAGATTTGTTGTTTCTTTGTAAATTTTATGCGCTTTTTTCTTCTCAATTACTATGTTAATGAGGTCCTTGCTAAACCACTTCCAGTTTTACTGGAAGTGGTTTCATTTTATAAAAGGTGGTTAAATTATAATTATTTTTATTGAATTTATACCATTTACATCTTCTGTATGGTGAAATAGGCCCCAACACGAGGCGATTTGTGGGTTTCATACTGTTTCAATTTTTATATGAATTTCAGAAGTTTACAATGAAGATAAGAAAAAATCTAAATTATAAAAAAAATAAAAATTAACCGGTCAGTGGCTGTGTTGGAATCAAGTTTCAGTCCCACGCAGGCGTCGTGAGTTCAATTATTCCACTGGCTAAGTCCTACATCACGACTCAATCAACATTTTCAGCTTACCATGGTGGTAGTAGAAGATTTTAAAATATTGTCAGGTTATTCGTAACCCGGGAATTTTTTTGTTACTTAAACAAAACAAAGAAATTGATTCAATGAATTGTAAATAATTATTTACTAAAACTAGAAAATAATAAGAATGGTCAACGAAAAATGACGATTCGTTCAAAATGGAAAATATTTAAGGGAACGTAATTATATTTGCTTCAACAATAGCAATAACACTGTGTGGGTTATTTTAATTAAATAAAACAAGGAGTCTGGGGGTATAGTGCACTTACTTCGGGAGGTGATTCTATATGAGATTAATAACTTTTTCCGAAATGCCATTACGAAATTTATCCATACAAAAAGACAAACCTACTAAAAATCCTTAATGTGAGGTACAAACTTACCTCATAAATACGCTGGGGCTTGCCAAGAACGAGGTGGCAACGTTGTGAAGCCCGTATCCATTGAAACCGCATATGAACAATAACATTTGAAGTTTACAATTATGCTGCAATATCGTATGATTTAACAGTTTGGACAATAATCCTATTAATCATTAATCTAATGTCATAGCTGTTGACTAATTTGACGATTTTTTTTTCAAATGTCCACTTACCATGTATAATTTACATCAAGTAGCCCGTAAACCTAATAAATGTCTGCCTATTCTTTGTGGGTGAAGCCAGGCATTGTCAAATAAATACATTATTAGAAGTAAGTCTTTGGAGAAAACACGCAATGAATAAAGATTTTATTTTAAGCAATTCTTTATAAATACAGTCTAGATTAATACACACTAAATTTTTTTATTAAAATAATAAGTTTTTTTTTAAATTAGATCATCAATTATCAGATCCTTTGCGAATAAAATAAAAGTTATTAACACAAAGTGGGGCAATTAAATACTCTCGGAACGGCAACGTTTTATTAAAATAAATTGCTTTGTTAAAACACTATTTTAATAAAAATAAAATATCTTTACATGTTTCAGAACCAAAAAATTCTTCATATGGATTAATGTATTAAATATGAAAAGAAAAATAAGCATAGACAAAAATATAATGTAGTATGTAAGTAAGCCATATAGTGATTTTATAATTTTTGAAGGATAATAATTGCTTTACCTCGAAGAGAACCTTGGATAGATCATTAAAATCTTGGATAACATTGTACGAAGGGCTTTTGTTAACAGAGTAAAAGCGTATCGTTTCACTAGATACTTAGAAGATATTTATGGACATAGGCTAAACAAATATCTGATTTCCAGTCTTAATTTTCCCGAAATCGTGCATAGTATTTATAAATCCGAGAACATGTTCACATTTAGGGCACCTTAGGTAACCTAGCCACATTCTCTTAACGTGTATGTCGGTAATTACCGCATACGCTTTATCATATGTCCTTGAAATTGTTTTAAACATGCGGTTGTGATGAACAAGTAAAATACCTGAACGTATTTACAATTTTGGTAGGTTTCATGGACGCACTGAAACTATTGTACATTAACACATTTTGGAATTAAAAATATTAATTTCTATTTGAATTTCATAGTCCGCAATTTTATTTACTTTATCTCTATTTGTGTTCGTGCTAAAATAATCACCCTTGCTTATTATTTCAATGCAATTAAGATATTGACATGCAGTATGAACAACCCAAATAAAAATTGCAGCAATAACTTCTTATTTTAGTATCTTGTTTTAATCTTCAAGCGGTCGCGTGACGACCCAACAACCGCATATTAACCGTCTCAGCTGTGTTGTGGTACGTAAACATTTGTGAACCGAAAAGCGATCTGAACTACGAATGAAGGGAAGGGAATAAAGCAACCGCAAGCGTCGTTTCACGCCATTTGCGGTTGCTTCGCTCCTTTCCCATATGTTGAGGTTCTGCTCTGCAGCTTGGCTCACGTATGTATACGTTGAATTATATGTCTATATTGCTTAATTTGCTCTATTTAGCATTCTCAGACGTAGATATAACTCAGTTAACAACATAATATTCATCGTCCTTATATTCACTCCCAAGCTGTGTACGATTCAAAGTTCAGGGGAGCGAAAAATGACTAATCGATCCTGCTAAATAAAAGAGTCAATCCGAAATTCACTCTGCAATCACACCATTTCTAACAAAGATAAAGGTAATACACATCAGTCAGTTCCCTTGTACTGTAATACCTACAGGCTCGTAGTGGATTGAAGCTGGCGGCACGGTATCGCTTCCAAGTAAATAAGCACAAACTCGACAACCAACAATTACATGAGGTATGAGGTTTTTTATCCAGTTAAGAATTTTTCCTCATAAAACTTATTAATGTTACATAAATTCAAATATGATTTAAGATTTTCACGGCCAAAAGTATTTTTGTTATTTGTTTTTGGTGTATTATGCCGTGTTGCGCTAACTCCTTCTTTTTTAGCCCAAAAGGAGGCTTTTTTTTAGGCTAAAAAAGAAGGAGTTAGCGCAACACGGCATAATACCCCAAAAACAAATAACAAAAATTACATAAATTCAGTCAATTAAATACAACCATCAGATGGTGATAGTAATAAGGCTAATCAGCCGCAGTACACAGTTAGTTAGAAACATGAAGGGTATTGTTAGAGGATTACGAAAGAATCCATAAAATCAAAAAAAACCAACAATTACACATCTTCGGATCTGCCCTGATGATGGACACTGCAACGCTGTCCGAAACGTCGGCTAAAGAAGGAGTTAGCGCAACACGGCATAACACCCCAAAAACAAACAACAAAAAAGAAATTTTTCTTATTTTCTCGTATTAAATACACCAAAAGCCTTTTTTATTTAAATATTGCAAATTTTCCTCTTGTGCCATAAGGTTTGTAATATATATTTGTAAAATGCCTCGCTACTTAGTTATTAAACATGTTATATATTTTAAAGATATATTTATTTTAATATCAATTTATAATACAATTTATTCGAAGAAACGTTACTGTGTTGACAATTCACTATTCAAACTTTCTTCAAGCAGGTAGGTACAATAATATTGACAAAAAATGTGAATATAAAGTCAAAATAAACACGTAGAAATTATATTTGAAATAAACATTACTGATCCATTAAAACGACCACCATTTTGATCCAGAAACGGTACGTACAAAGAAACAGGACATAATAACGGACATAAAAAAAAACGGTCGAGTTAAAACAGGACTTCGAAAAGCTTAGTTAGGGAGTACTTCACTATCGTCTCGGTAACAAGCTATTCTATGAATTTATTATTACACTTGACTGCTGTTTCGATTTATGAAAGCATTATCAAACATTCTAGAAATTAACGAGATGTTTTCATTTTCAAAATGTTTCCCCAAATAATACAATAATTAACGATGTTTTAAAACAATTAAATAAAAATAAAATCCGCGAAATAATTCAATATATACTAGTGTTTCATTCAACAAACTAAAATGTAGACAATTTGTCTCGACGCCATCTAGTGAGAGAGTTAGCACTTACAATGCCTTTCTCATATAAAATAAAGTTGGTTGTTTCAGTTGAAAAAATGTAACAAGCAGTAATTGTTGAATGAAACACTAGTATATATTGAATTATTTCGCGGATAAGAGATAAGCCGCCATAGCTCAGTGGTCAGAGCTGTCGACCGGAAATCGAAAGGAAACGGGTTCAAGTCCCGTTGGCGTCATGTATCTTTTATCAGGAGATTTTTCAATGTGGATGAGTGTTTCAGGCTAATAATTATTGCTTTTAAAATAATTGTTACCCTTTGTGCTATGCATAAAAAATCTTATCTTAAACATTAGTTTACCAAAAAAATAATAATTAATATTTAATAAGTTCTAGTATCTTCACCAAAAAATGTAGACAATTTGACTTGACGCCATCTAGTGAGAGAGTTAGCACTTACAATGCCTTTCTCATATAAAATAAAGTTGGTTGATTCAGGTGAAAAAATGTAACAAGCAGTAATTGTTGAATGAAACACTAGTATATATTGAATTATTTCGCGGATAAGAGATAAGCCGCCATAGCTCAGTGGTCAGAGCTGTCGACCGGAAATCGAAAGGAAACGGGTTCAAGTCCCGTTGGCGTCATGTATCTTTTATCAGGAGATTTTTCAATGTGGATGAGTGTTTCAGGCTAATAATTATTGCTTTTAAAATAATTGTTACCCTTTGTGCTATGCATAAAAAATCTTATCTTAAACATTAGTTTACCAAAAATATAATAATTAATATTTAATAAGTTCTAGTATCTTCACCAAAAAATGTAGACAATTTGTCTTGACGCCATCTAGTGAGAGAGTTAGCACTTACAATGCCTTTCTCATATAAAATAAAGTTGGTTGATTCAGGTGAAAAAATGTAACAAGCAGTAATTGTTGAATGAAACACTAGTATAAATTGAATTATTTCGCGGATAAGAGATAAGGGGCATAGCTCAGTGGTCAGAGCTGTCGACCGGAAATCGAAAGGACACAGGTTCAAGTCCCGTTGGCGTCATTTATCTTTTGTCAGGAGATTTTTCAATGTGGATGAGTGTTTCAGGCTAATAATTATTGCTTATAAAATAATTGTTACCCTTTGTGCTATGCATAAAAAATCTTGTCTTAAACAGTTTACCAAAAAAATAATAATTAATATTTGAAAAGTTCTTGTATCTTCACCAAAAAATGTAGACAATTTGTCTCGCCGCCATCTAGTGAGAGAGTTAGCACTTACAATGCCTTTCTCATATAAAATAAAGTTGGTTGTTTCAAATATGATTTAAGATTTTCACGGCCAAAAGTATTTTTGTTATTTGTTTTTGGGATGTAATGCCGTGTTGCGCTAACTCCTTCTTTAGCCAACGTTTCGGACAGCATTGCAGTATCCATCATCAGGGCAGATGTGCAGATGCCCTGATGATGGACACTGCAATGCTGTCCGAAACGTTGGCTAAAGAAGGAGTTAGCGCAACACGGCATAACATCCCAAAAACAAATAACAAAAATTGGTTGTTTCAGGTGAAAAAATGTAACAAGCAGTAATTGTTGAATGAAACACTAGTATATATTGAATTATTTCGCAGATAAGAGATAAGCCGCCATAGCTCAGTGGTCAGAGCTGTCGACCGGAAATCGAAAGGAAACGGGTTCAAGTCCCGTTGGCGTCATGTATCTTTTATCAGGAGATTTTTCAATGTGGATGAGTGTTTCAGGCTAATAATTATTGCTTATAAAATAATTGTTACCCTTTGTGCTATGCATAAAAAATCTTGTCTTAAACATTAGTTTACCAAAAAAATAATAATAAATATTTAGTTTTTGGAATAACTTAACGAGTCAAACCTCAACTTGTAATATTTAACTGTTGAAAACAATATTAGCGATTTTTAAACGAAAAATTGAAACGAAAAAATTAGAAAAAGATACTGTCGCATCTAGGAATTAAATTAGACAGGGTTTTACTAGCTCAGTGGGTAGGTGAGGTGAGGGTCCTGGGTTCAAGTCCTAGATGCGACCGTATCTTCTTCTGATTTTTCTGTTTCAAATTTTCATTTAAGAATCGCTAATACTGTTTTCAAAAATTAAATTAAAATATATTTATTATTACATAAAAAGTAAGAGTTGCACTAAAGTTCACATATATTTTACAAATTATTATATTTAATTGTAATATATTTAAGTCATGTATAACGTATCAGAAAAGATGAACTCCTGTACCTGTTATGCGAGCCATGATTCTACTTTAAAATTGATTTGATTTCTTATATCCGTATGAAATATTAATATTTGTCTTTGCTTGGTAGTACTTCAGATAAATTCAGTACACTTCTAATCTGTGGTAATTCAAATACTTACAACTTAAAAACGAAAAATGATTAAGGGCCTTTTTTCAATTCATTTTTCATTTTCAAAACAATTTCAATCGTCTAAGGGGAAAAAGCCAGAAGTACGAAAATGAGAGAATAATAATCGAGAGTATCGAACACATTTCATGAGAAAATTTCCTTTTTCCTCTTTAATGGTTAAAATTGAACGCCCATCGCATCTAAAGCCTCTATTTTCTTTACGCTCATGTTGATTTAGTGATTATTTGCTGATTGCGGTTCACAATACGCCCAAATTACAAATAAACGTGGAGCAAATCAATATAATTAACCCTAGGACTTCTGCCTCTCACCAATATGATAAAGACGCCCCTACTCAGATCTTGGTCGCCTCTGAAACAAATTAAGAAAACCTACAAATTCAGTTGCTCGGAACGAGTTTTTTACTATTGCAAAGAAAAAGGAATTAATGAAAATATTTACTTATCTTGATTATATTGTGAGTTATTGTGCCGTGTTACGCCTCTTTCTTTATCCAACGTGACTACAGATACATAGATTGTGATAAAGTGTGTGGTAATGTATGTAGAAGCGATATCGTGTTGCGCGCATTAATCCTCTTCTGGTCGATGTTCCAGCATATTAATAAATTATTTTTTAAGTGGGCATTAAATACAGAAACCCACTTGAATGGGTTCATGTGTTTAATTTTGATGTAGCCATATACATATTATAAGTACCGGATTCAAAAAACTCGCCGTCTCTATTAATACATACCAATAATAATTTTGACTTTGAAAACCTCAAAGCATGCAGAGTTTTTACTTTCTTAAATTATATTTGAAGATTTAATATTGAAAACAAATCAGTTTTATATGAAACAAATATGTAAACTCCTCGAAACATTCTCGAAACGGCCTAGAAACATATTCGAAACATTCTGGAAACATCCTTGAAACATCATCGAAACATTCTGGAAACATCATGTAGCGCATTACCAATTACTAATGAGATAATAGTTTGATAGCCTTTCAATTTTTTGTGGAGAGAATTCAGGTTTTAAAATTTCAACCGAAAATATCTATGGTTGTTATGTGATCTATTACATGATAAATAAAATTTAAAAGTATTTAAATATTTGATTATGTAGGTACCTATCCCATTGGTCCACTTTCTCATCCAAAAATGCATGATGTGGTTGAACATAAATATATATATATATATATATATATATATATATATATATATATATATATATAGGTTTATGATACGGCACTTTGTACATCTTAGCGTCTGCAAATAACCGGAACTATTGGATCATTTCGACTTACTTGATCATTGAGCACTTACTTGATCATCGACAAATTGAGATTTAAATGCCATTTTAATCGTCTCGGCGAGACGAGATCAGTGGCATTTTCAACTCAATTTGATGTGACAAGTGCGATTTTCGTGAGCATTAGATATGCTCCTATATGCGATTTTATCTCAGATATTCAACCTGACTTTGTTAATTATTTCTATCGTATGTTAAACTAACTTCATTGATCTCAAAAAGCGACGTTGCCATCGTTATTTGTGTCAAACGCAGGTGTACAAATAATTTTCTAAAGTAATTAAATGTTTTAACAATTGTATGCAAAAATAGCCTCTAAAGTAATATTATTTAGAGCTTATTATCGTACGACATTGCGTATTGGTCTAAACAATATTCGAAAGGAACTATAAGGCTCAAGAATTGTATGCAAAATTAACCTCTAAAGTTATATTATTTAGAGCCCATTATCGAATGATGTTGTTTGCTAGCACAAGGCTGGTTTGTTTGTATTGGTCCATTTGAAGCTAGCTTCAGGTTAGTTTTCTGAAACACTTAATGACTTGTAACTGGCTAACAGATAATATTAAATATTACCGTTATTCAATGTTCGTATATCACGAATCAGTTGACAGGTTGATTTGTTTTTGCGTTTTATTAGCTTTATTACGAAGGAGATTTAATAAAATCTTTCAGCTTTGCGAAATGGATTTTAAATACGGTAAGCTATTACATATTTCTAAATAGGTAATAACCTAAATTGTAAAATATAGAATTAATATAATAAATATAATATTAACAATTTTAATCTATGCTTATCAAATGAGTACAGAATAATTACCGTATTTTATTATATAGGTCATGATTTTTTTCTTTCTTTTTTGAGAACCCAAGCAGTAAAATTATTTTGAATAATAGATATATATTATGTATTAACAAAATTCAAAAAAGCTAACCTAACAACTTGTGGTAAAAATGTCAAATCAAACTAAAGCCATATTCCTATACTAAAATATGCATTTAAAAGCATGTTTTGTTTTCAAACAGTTGTTTCTTAAAATAATTAAGTTAAAACGAAGTTTTACACGTCGGATAATCACCCATTAATTTGTTCATATTCAAATTAAACAAATTCCTTTGTGGAAATAAAATTTGCAAAAACAGAAAACTGCAGGTACATATATGTATGTTTCAATGTGTTTGTTCTTGATATTTTATAGATGTTCCAAGAACCAGTGATTTACGTACATCAATAAACAGTACTGACGACATGATCTCGTCTTCACCCTTTTCGCTAATTTCCAAAGGACAAAGTTTAATCATCAGCAATATGCAGAGCATACTGGGCGAAGAAATTAACCATGAAACTTCCTCAGATTCAGGTAATATTCACTGATAATAATCTGAAATATTACAGAGCTACCTTAGCTTATAGTAAATTGTTATAGGTAATATCAGAAATGCTGCTAATTAAATATTCCGTTGCAAATGCTTAATTAGTCTGTTGTTTTGTCATTATATTAGGTTAGGTTTCATATTTGTGCACATGACTTACTTACTACATTGAGATATTATTATTGGATAAATATATAATATATTATGCTTTATTTTAGAAACCAAAACTGAAGTAATGTTAGAAAGGAGTCCGCCGACGTCCGAAGATGATGATTCACTATACAAACCGAACAACGTTACTTCTTCGATAGAATCAGGTATCTACAGAAAACATGTTTAATACTCTTGAAACAATCAATACGTAACATATAATTTGATTATTATATGGTCAGAGGTGCGGCCCAGAAAGCCGAAGGTCCGGTGCGAGTCCCAGATGTGACCGTATCTTTTCTGTTTCAGATTTTAGATTGAGTGATGCTAATATTGTCTTCATTTAATTAAATAATTTAATTTAATTATAATTATTTTAAAAGCAATAATTATTCGCCTGAAACACTCATCCACATTGAAAAATCTCCTGATAAAAGATACTTTATTTATTTATTTAAACGCCCATAGGGCTTTTACAGATAATAATGTACATCTTTATTTATTTATATATTTTTTTAATTATACAGATCTTATATCTTATATGATAAATATATGTTATACAAAATAATATAAGAAAATATCCGAGTTAACAAAATATAGGTACAAATAATTGAGATTTACATAACGCCAACGGGACTCGAACCCGTGTCCCCTCGATTTCCGGTCGACAGCTCTGACCACTGAGCTATGGCGGCTTATCGCTTATCCGCGAAATAATTCAATATATACTAGTGTTTCATTCAACAATGACTGCTTTCTTATAATTTGAGGTTTTACTAATTAAGTTTAAAGAAAGCTAAATAATGTATTGTTACTTTTTAGATATGAAAATTTCCAACGCCGATGATGAGCTACATCATTTAGAGAAGCAGGAGGCAAACGAAGTGTCATCGACTACAACTCGAAGCACTATTTCTACTAGTAAATGAGCACGAGTGCATGACCGTAAAAACTCATGTCCATATTGTACTAAACTGGTAACGAACATACCTTCAATTTCAACCTTTGATTTAGCGTTTGACCCTGTGCATTTTGATGTTTTTATTAAAGCCGTACAAATAAATAGTGGTTACGATGAAATTACAGGTTCTGTAAAAAATCCTAGCATGTCTCAACGACTTTGTACAATCTTTTATAGCCGTACAAAGTCGTTGAGACATGCTAGGAATTTTTACAGAACCTGTAATTTCATCGTAACCACTATTTATTTGTACGGCTTTAATAAAAACATCAAAATGCACAGGGTCAAACGCTAAATCAAAGGTTGAAATTGAAGGTTTCTGTTCTTTAATAACTATATACACCTTGGCTAAATCCCTCATCTTCGATGTTATATGTGTATTCAAATGGTGTTCCGTGTGATTACTTAATAATAAAGACCCATATGAACATATTAATGGGTCAGACATTGCTATTTTTGCAATATTTTCATTTTTAAATACATGAAATATTTGAGTTTCTTAGAGATTCTGAAATTTCAGAATTGTCTGGGCATAATAATATAGAAGATGATTTTAGTACTCTAACACGATCATGTGGATTTTTCTCAGGTAACGTACTTTTTGTACATTTTAAAGATAATTACCTCTGTTTCTAAAGGATGAGTTGAATTTGCATTTTCTGGCTGTTCTGAAGGATGAGTTGAATTTGCATTTATTGTAGTGTCTGTAAAAGTTGGTTTTCTAAATATTTCAAAAGTATGTTTATTATTATTCTTTCCAATTGTTAGATCTAAAAAAAATATTTTACCTTTGATCTCATGTTCGACTGTGAAGCAGATTTTATTATTAACAGTGTTGGCCCAATTAATAAAGATATCTAATTGACGGTTGGTGCCTTTCCAACATATTAAGATATCGTCTACATATCTGACATAGTATATTATATATTTAGCTAAGGGAGACTTAAGAATAATATTTTCAATATGATCCATAAATATCTCCGCTAGAAGTGGGCTTAAAGGGGATCCCATGGGAAGTCCGTCCAATTGCTCAAAATATGTATCATTAAAAAGAAAATAATTTGTTTGTATGCAAATTTTATGAGCTGGAATAACTCTTTTCTTATTATTGGGTTGACATTAGATTGTTCTAGGATATTTTCAATTATTTTAAGGCATTCTTTAATGGGGATGTTGTTAAATAAGGATTTTACTAAATAAGGAAAATTAATTCGTTGAAAATGAATGCAATTTTTTTTTAAAGTGTGATTTATTTCTCTATTTTGTTAAACTCTGATAATGTCAGTTTGGTATGACGTTTTCCATATTATTTTAAACTGAAATTATGTAAAAATCATTAATTAATTATTTTTTAAGTATGTTTTATTTCAATCGATTTTGCTATTATATATTTTGTTAATATCTGATAATGTCAGTTTGGTATGACGTTTTCCATATTATTTTAAACTGAAATTATGTAAAAATCATTACTTCATTATTTTTTAAGTATGTTTTGTTTCTCTCGATTTTGCTATTATATATTTTGTTAAACTCTGATAATGGCAGTTTTGTATAACGTATTGTATATTTTTTAAACTGCAATTATGTAAAAATCATTACTTAATTAGTTTTAAAGTTTGTTTTAGTTCTGTTGAATTTCCTAATGAAAGTTTTTAAAAATGTCTGAAAATAAATAAATTAAAATGTGAATTTTTTCAAATTTGTTTTTATTTTACCAAACAATGAATTTGTGCAAAATTTTATTAAAACACAAGACTTGTGCAATATGTGGCTATGGTAGATTATACTACAGCTACTGCCGGGTACATTCCAGAGTGGAAGACGTGACTGGTAACCCCATGGGGAATGGCGACCATTCAGGAAAGTATCTTCTAATCTATTTACAATTTGGTACTGCCACCCCGGGAACCATTTATTGGATAACTACACCTCTGCCATAGGTCACCCCAAGTGGTTTGGTGACTGTGCCCGGGTTCATGGGGTGAGGTTTGCTCGGGTCTTGGCGGTGGATGTGTCCTCCAGCTACGTGGAAGGCCGGAGAGACAGGTTGAGGGAAACCTTTCAGGCAGAACTCTTTGGGAACATCGTCTTGCACCGCAGTGGGAGGGATGGATTCATACGTCCGTCACTCCTGGACCCACAGACCCCACCCACCCACCCCTTATCCTTCCTCTCCTTCCCTTCCTTTAAAATACCCTCCACACAGCATCTTCAAAGATGACATAGGCCTGAGGGAAAATATTTTCCTCAGGGCTTCCTGTGTGGAGCTATTGTTAAACAAACAAAAAAATGGCTCAGTAACATAACTAGTTCGAAGGTCGCGGGTTCGAACCCGGCGTGCGCAAATAAATTTTATTTGATTAATTTGTGTTATTTCACAATTAATTAATTAAAATAATATATAGTATATTTGCGGCACGTTCCAGAGTGGAAGATACTACCAGTATCGCCCTGGTGTAAGACCACCATTCAGAATTGAAACGTTGCTCCAAATGGGTTTAGCCGTGTTTAGTGACTAGATCTGAATAGCCAGGTACTTCCCCACCTTCCTCTTTCCCTTCCCCACTTACCCTCAGCCACACAACATCCCCCAATTGGGGATGCCATATTCTCACTGGCTCTAGACGGGAGCAGTTGGGACTCTTGTGAGGTATTCACTATAAAACAATTCACTATAAAACAGTTCTGAATATTTCAATTAATTGAGGTTAATGAGGGCGTACTGTACAGGGCCCGCAAATACTTGAATAGTACACAACTGCTAACCCTGTACAAATCACAAGGGCGCCCCACGGTTGGATTTGGCAGCCACCTCTGGTGTGAAGCCCGAAAATACCTGAAAAAACCCTCGACTCTGTGCAGAAACGGGCGGTCTGTTTGATAGATTCTCCCATCTTAACAAACGGATTGCAATTTTTAGAGCATATGCTTGTTCTACCGGTATTTCTATGGAAGATGCTCCGAGGAACTAGCATCATTAATCCCTTCAGCACCGGAGCATAGTCGGGAAACACGCCAAATGCATGCCCAACATATGTACACGGTTAACATTAGTCGCATGAGAACGGGTCGTTTCTACGACTCGTTTCGGTGTTCAACGGCTCGGCTCTGGATCAAATTTCCGGCCTCTGTGTTTCCTCCCTCATATGACATGGGTCTCTTCAAGACACATGTTCACTCCTTCCTCTCCTCAAAAAGACCCTCCACACAGCATATTCAAAGATGACATAGGCCCTGAGGGAAATTATTATCCTCAGGGCCTCTTGTGTGGAGTAAATGTAAAAAAAAAATCAAAGATTTATTCCACTAAAAAATAATAATAATATCTTTATTTAGGAAAGTTTACACATTACAACTATACATACATATTATGGTGTACATTGATTTGTAACTTTTATATTTAAGGTTATAAAATTAACAAAAATGAAGAACTATTAATACAAAATATGTATTAATAGTTATTATTATACACCAGCACAAATATTGTGTACAAAAATCGTTTTCTGAAAATCATATAATAGGTATTTTATAATAAAAGGAAAGAAAACAACTCAAATAAATCAGATTTTATAAAATATACTTCCAATAATACTGTAAAAACAATACTAATATTATTGAACTTTGGTATTTTAATTGTAAATCAATCTACATTTTCAAATAATAAATTAATGCTATTAAAAAGATAGAATATCTTATAAAAGCCTGTTCTACAAAACTAATTTTAAAATAATTAATTCAACTGTAAACGTAATATAAATAAGTTTTGATTGTATAACTTTACTTTTAAATAAACCCGCAATTTTAAATATTCGCGCCAAACGTTCCAATGCATTACGTATTTTCGAATATTCAACCAACAAATAAATCTGTTCAAGTCCGTCCAAACAGAAGCTCGACAGAAGGACAAAAGATTTGGCAACATTGCATATCAAGTAAGTGCTTTCATAAAAAAGATCAACATGCGTTCATGATTTAATGATGAAAATTTTGTGAGCATATGCATAAAATAGCTGTATATATAATAGCTGACCACATTTTAAATTTATTTCACAAAAAAACATGTTGCCACGTAATTTATAGCGTTATATATCACATGTGAAAGGATGATCAAGAAAGGTGGTTTACTCAAAGATGTTCCAATAAGTGTTGTCCGATATAAATATATATATATATATATATATATATATATGTATTTAAAGTTTGGGATGCTAGCGGAACGACAAAGACCAAAATCTTTTCGGCAAGTAAAAAACTGAATTTCTCGTGAAAAGTCGTCTTATCGAAGCTACGGGTCATTAACTAGACTAGAAACAAGGGTAAAAATAGATTTTATTTTTTATTTTTTATATTTACTCCACACAGGAGGCCCTGAAGAAAATAATTTCCCTCAGGGCCTATGTCATCTTTGGGGATGCTGTGTGGAGGGTCTTTTTGTGGAGAGGAAGGAGTGAACATGGGTCTTGAAGAGTCCCATGTTGTAGGAGGGAGGAAACACAGAGGCCGGCAGTTCGTTCCACAGCCGAGCTGTTGAACTTAAGAACGAATCATAGAAGCGACCCGTTCTCATGTGACAAGTGTCAACTGTGTACAAATGTTGGGCGCGCGTTTGGCGTGTATCCCGACTACGCACCGGTGCCGAAGGGATCAATGACGCTAGTTCCTCAGAGCATCTTCCATTGTAATACCGATAGAACAAGGACAGCATACCTACCTGACGCCTGTGCTCTAAAGATTGCAGTCCGTTTGTTAAGATTGGGGAATCTATCAAACGGACCGCCCGTTTCTGCACAGAGTCAAGGGTTTTTTTCAGGTATTTTGGGGCTCCAGACCAGAGATGGCTGCCAAATTCGACAGTAGGGCGCACTTGCGATTTGTACAGGGTGAGCAGTTGTGTACTATTAAAGTATCTGCGGGCCCTGTACAGTACGCCCAGCTTCTGAGAGGCCAACTTTACTCTAGCTTCGATGGAGCCCCCGTACCTGAGCTGGTCACTTATAGTTACACCAAGCATATCAATGGAAGGCCTGTTCGGAAGATTGCTTCCGTTGAAGGAGACTAGATTATCATTTGGATCCCTTTTAGACGTAATCAGACAGGATTGGGTCTTTGAAACATTAAATTCGACGAGATTATTTTTACCCCAGGAGGAAATACTCTCGAGATAACCGTCCATTCTCTGCTTCAAAGCCCTCCGAGCCGTTGGAGTTTGTGTGCCCTTTGGGGGCTTGTCAAACAAAAAGCTATCATGAACTGTACTGTCATCCGCGTAACAATGAATCGGTGCACATGTCAAAAGGTCATTGATGTGCAACAAAAACAAAGTCGGAGACAGAACCGATCCCTGTGGGACGCCAGCATTTATGGAGTGCGAGGAAGAGGTGAAACCGTCAGCAACCGCCTGAATCGACCTATCCCTTAAAAAGTCAGCAATCCACGTACACAGGGATGCGGGAAGTCCGTAAGAATGCAATTTGTTGACAAGTCCTCGGTGCCAGACCCGGTCAAAGGCCTTGGATATGTCTAGTGCGACCGTTTGGGTCTCACCGTGACGTTCCAGGCACCGCCCCCAAACATGCGTCACATACGCGAGAAGATCACCGCACGAGCGGTTCCGCCGGAATCCGTATTGACGGTCGTTGATAATTTTGTTCTTCTCGAGGTATGTGAGCAGTTTGTCGTTGATCACACGTTCCATCACTTTGGACAGAACTGATGTGATCGCTATGGGGCGGTAGTTGGCCGGGTTGGAGCGGTCACCTTTCTTGGGAATAGGGTGAATTACCGCTTTTTTCCAACCAGAGGGCACAGTGCCACACTTCAGGGACATTTTGAAGAGCTTTGTCAAAACTGGAACTATTTCCGCAGCACACCTCTGCAATACCAGGGCAGGTATTCCATCAGGTCCACTAGCTTTGTTAACATCGAGCCCCCGTATGACGTGGAGTACATCCCGATGCCGGATCCTCAGCTTTTTCATATAGAAGCCGCAGTGAGGAACCGACGGCGGAACAGCACCCCCGTCGTCGAGGGTCGAGTTTTCCGCAAACATTTTCCCTAATAAGTTAGCCTTTTCGGTGGCGGTGTTTGCTAGTGAGCCGTCAGGTCTGGTAAGAGGTGGCAAACTGGGTTTGCAAAAATTTCGACCTATTGAGCCCGCAAGCGACCAGAATGCTCTGCTGCCATGCGGGCAGGCAGCCAGCTTTTTGCTGATCTGCAGGTCGTGTTCGAATTTTGACCTATTGATGATTCTCTTGCATTCCTTTGCCGATTTGTTGTATGCTGATCTGCTTTCGGGCGTTCGAGATGTGTTGTAGGCTCGGTAAGCCGCGTTTTTTCGTCGAACTGCTTCGGAGCCTTGTCGACTGAACCACGGCTTTGAGCCCACACCAGTTTCTTTAGTAGTCGATTGTATGAAGCCATCCATTGCCGATTTGATGACTTCACCAATCTCCTGGGCACATCTTGAAGGGTCCGAAGTCCGAAAACAAACAGCTGACCACGGAAAAGCATTGAAATGGGCCCGCATACCGAACCAATCTGCTGACCTATAGTGCCACACTTTTCTCCTCAGCCTCTCATTGGTTGGTCTGAGGCTAACGGGGATTGATGTCGTCACTAGGCAGTGGTCAGATGATCCCAGAGGCGCTGTGACGTCAATCTTATAACCGTGTGGCACAGTAGTTAAGAATAGGTCTAACAGATTGGAGCGGTGAGTCTGGACATCAGGAACCCTTGTAGGCTCCTGAACCAATTGCTCTAATCCGTAGCAAATGGCAAAGGATTCCGCCTGTCGGCCAGCCGAGTCCGTTGGGCCTGAGAACTTCAACCATGGTTCGTTATGAACGTTGAAGTCCCCCAGAACAACAAACTCGGCCGAAGGGTAGCGGGGCAAGAGATCATCAATAGTATCGCTCAAATGTTTGAAGAGCTCGGAAGTGTCTGATTCGCTATGGTTTGGTGAGCGGTATAGACATGCGTAGAATCTTGCCGTACTGGCAAGATTGACGCGCACCCACATTACGTCGAATCTGGAGTTTTCCAGACTCAATAGTCGCACACAGTTGACGTCAGCTCGACTATAGAGGCAGACTCCTCCTTTCAGTCGGAATTTGCTTGCGAGGGTAAAGCCCGGGCAGTCCAGATAGGAGGAGTCTGGCGGCTCGGCTATCTGAGTTTCGGATAGGAAAAGAAGGTTGGGACGTTGGGACAAAAGATGGTGATGGACGGAATTTAAATTTGTGTGCAGGCCGCGAATGTTGGCAAAATTTACCAACAGTTTTGGCCCGCACCGGGGACGCCTGCTACTCGCCGCTGTAAAGATGTTATGTTTGTTTTTATGTATATTCATGATTTTAATTTTTTTTTTTTTTTGTTTTTAAGGGTATGAAGTGAAAGGAAGGTCTGGAATGGAAAGGTGTGAGGGGTGGGTAGGAATATGGGGTTCAGGCTGTCCAGGAGTGATGAGCGTTTGGTTCCAGCCCACTCACTGCGGTGCTAGGCGATAGGCTGGGAGAGTCCGGCTGGAGAGGGCATCCAATGCGCCCCAAACGCTGCTGCTGGGTCCCCTCCGGTCACGAACCGGCACAACAGCAGTGGCGGGGTTTTTTCACTCGCTGATGGGGCAGCCCACCCTTAGTCGTGAGCCTGAGGGTCGGGCCCCTGTACTATCGAGCGGCCCGGACAGCGGTAACCGGTTGTAAAGGGTCTCCCTCAACCAGCATCTCCCAACCGGCCCGCCACGCAGAAGGTGGGCCGACGCACCCGCCACCAAGACCTGGGCAAACCTTAACCCATGAACCCGGGCACCCCTGCTAAGTCACCAAACGTAGCGAACCACTTGGGGTGACCTGTGGCAGAGGTGTTGGTCATCCAATAAATGGTTCCCAGGGCGGCGGTACCCATTCCCGCCTACCAAATTGAATGAAAGTGTGAAAGAAAAAAATTGAAATTCGAAAATCGAAAGAATGAAATTATAAATTATGAAAGAGCAAAAGTTTGTTCTGTTTTCTGAAAATAATCATAAATTTTATACATTTAAATAAAATGACGTTCATTCTTTGAAATTCCGGGAATTCATTAATGAGATTGTAATATTGCCGTTTTGAAGGCGAACAAAAGTAATAAATGTATATTTGATTGACGATTTCTTTGTAATCGAAACTAATTGATTCCTTTTAAGCGACTACAATTACCAAAAATAACCTTGTTTTTCTGCCATTTGAAATAATATTCTTCTTGAATGATTAAATAATTATTCCGATTAAAAAATCAATGTGGCTTGTTGAATATTTTTATTATAAAATCGAGACATGGGCCTTATTATTACAATGTTCATCATTACAATGTGAGAACTTCGAATCCAATAATAGCATATATCAAGTTTATTTTTAGTAAATTAGCAAATGTTCTTTTAATAAATCTTTTTAAGGGGATATGAATTAATAAAAAATCTAAAAATTCTAATGCTTATTTAATAAGAGAACGAAATAATATAATTCGTTGGTTACTCCTAGATTTGGCAGAGTTTAATGAGATTAAACTAAAGTAAAGCCACAGCTTTACTTAACCCCTCGGGCTAATTTGTTCGCTTCAAACAGCTCATACAGGTCTCAAAGAAATTATATCCCTTACTGTTATGGTGAGAAATATGATCTAAATAGAGATAGAACAATACGCTTCATATTCAAATCTAAAATTTAACTATCTAAGAATCAAAATATACACCTCTCGAATCCCAACCGCAAGTTAAAAAAAAATTTGATTGAGTTTTTAATTAATTATTTTTTCATTAAACGACACAAAAGTTCTGTTACAATTATGTTAGTATTTATTTTTTTCGCCACCAGTAATTTTAATAGGAAAATCCTTTTTAAAACTTTTTTACATTTCAAAAACTACATTATTATTTCCAATAATTAAATTTGAAAGTGTAATGTATCACCTTTAAAAACAGTTTTTAATTTTCGGATACGTTTAGGAATATTTCACTTATTTGAATTTTATTAAAATGCAGAAAAACGCTGTCCTTCTGACAGAATATGCCTGAGGCCTGAGAATTTAAGCACCTTTAATCAAATTTAAACGATATCATAATATTAACCCTTAGGTAAAAGAGATATTAAAGGGTATAATCATTACTAATAATTATTCGGAAATTCATTAGGGCATTGGTAATAAAAATAACCGGTAAAATATGTAATAAATAGGTAATAAAGTTAATCAGTTCAGTTCCAATCACTCCCATGGGCTGACCAATTATTTGTTATTTATTATGTAACAAAAGCTCCTTGCAGCAAATATGTTGAAAGATTTATAAGCAAGTAAAGGAGTAAAATAATGTAAGCAGGTTGTATATAAACATCTGAGCTGTCACGCGTCATAATAATAAATACGTAACAGAACTTATGTGTAAATAAACCATTTTATTGAATTAAATAATAATACCCATTCAAAATAAGGTAATAATTATAATTCCATTATAATTAAAAAATAAATCTTGAAAACAACAAACATTTATTTAATAAGCGTTTTAAGTACTCAACAATGGCCATCGTAGCAATATCGCTCTACGGCGTAGACAAAAACACTACAAACTCCCCATCTCTCGAACTTAGAATAGACGTTTATTGCCGTAGGTCTCGAAAAGAGCCAAATACACTCTTTAGTTTATTGCTCTGCTTTTAATCCCAGAGGCACTATCAACTGTGTGCATTAGTAATGTAATAATACAAGTTTTAAGGGTTAAAGATTCCAATAGCAGTCTAGGGAACATGTTGAAGTTTCGCCGCATTATGGTTAGTCTGCTTAAAATAAACTTCCTCTTCAATTAAGGTGCATGAAAACTTGAATCGTTATCTCAAAATTGGTTTTGAAAATTTCACCTCTGAACTAAGATAAACAGTTAAATAAAGACATAAATGATCGTTCGTAAAAGCCAACAGAAGAAATGTCTTTACCATATTTATACCTACTCTAGCACGTACCAGTGAAAAATCATCGGATATAATAATTGTAGGATTGATAATTGGACCTTAGTTATATTATTATATTAGACAAGCGTACAAAGAAAACATAAAAACTCCGACAGTAAATTCAAGCTTTGGGCAAAGACACTACCAATATACCATGCTATAAAAAAGCATTCAACATTGTAACACTTGATATTAACATTGAGGAAAACAAAAATAAATTCAGACACAAAATGGAAGAACAAAGAAGACAATATTACCAAACTTTCATAGCATTAAATAAATTTTTAAAAAAGTAACACACAAAACCAATATAAAACACACATCACTCACAAACACCCAAGCTTATATTTTAAATATATTAATTTTTCTTTAAATTTATTATGTAGATTATATTTTTATATTATAAAATGAAGACCTCAGAACGGGTAAGCAACCCAGTGAGGCCAACATTACTGGATTACTCTGAAATGTAAAAAAATATTGTACCAAAATAATAAAAATATAAAAAAGCGCAAACCTTAGAAACATGACGAAATCTAACTTTACTTGTCAAGATTAAATCTAAGAAATTTAAACAAATGAAATACGCATTACAATCGTAGAATTAAAATAATTTTCTGGTAAATAAATATTATACTACAGGTAGGTAACTAATTTTTTGCACATTAAAATTCTTGACACATTAGTTTGAAAATGACTATTAATATAATTTATTTTGAAAATATTACATTATATTAGTAGGAATACCAATCAAAAATTGTGTTTTTTAAATCCGAGTTTATTGAATCTGTGTTAAAATCACAGACAGACCCACAACCGAAATCAGTATTTTTTATTATATTGCAATATTATAGTACGATTGTCTTTTTTTGAAAAACCACAGACAATCGCCTATCAAAATCAATATTCTCCTAGATTATCTATACATACTCTACTCATTTACATGAATACGAAAATGCAATCGTGAAAACATTCGGCTTATGTAAGTCATCAACAGAGTAATCATCGCGGATCAAACCAAAAACAAGATGACATGTGGTTGCTATTTTTAGAGGTAACCATACAACAAACGATCCTTTGTCAATAGTATTAGGTTGGTACTAGCACATCCCTTGTGCCCGTCATAGGCTGGGCGTAAAAGGCTCGGCGATGTGTGAATGCGTTGTGTTGTACACTACTGAGCATGGAATCGACGAATGCTCACTTCATTCATACCCGAGGGAATTGGTGATGTGCTAACGGCGCGGCGATACCAGAGACCCTAGACTGGCTTAAAGTGTTTGATGTTCCCCTTCCACACTCTTATGCGAATAAAAAACACCTATACAAATTAGTTTGATAGGAAGATTAATTTTGAAAAATATAAATTAATTCCAAACAGATCGAGTTAGATAAGCATGAGAAAATAGTAAAAAATATATTTTTAAATTGTTTAATTTCAACAAACACAATACAAAACAAAGCATGATGGCTTCTTGTAAAGTACAGTTTTAAATAATATTCCCGAAATAAAACAATTACACCTATTTAGTTTTTGTTGTCTGTGGGTCGCTCTGAGTTTTAATAACTTAAGCTAACAGTGAAAATTTTCTTTGTTATTTAATGTTTTTGTCTTTAATTCGTAGAACTCCATTTTTTTTAAATTTAATTTAAATCAAATTATAAAAAATGTTCTTTGTTGTTACGTGTTTTATTAAATTTAATATTAACCAATGTTATGTAGTATCATGATGATTGTTATGTAATGAAATTGATTTTAAAAACAACAATCCTAAATCTCCTAAAGATTATGACATTTTGCAAAGCACGTTTCATTGACAACTGTCAGAATTCAGATTGCGCCGAAAATATTTTAACATTACATTTGATTTTAGATAAATTCACTGTTATTGAACTATTTTAAAACAAAATACTTTTTTAAAAGCAGATAAAATACCCTTTCAGATTATAGTATTGCGAATCGACGTTTGCTGTGAAAAATAGTAAAATTTTGAAAGTGAACAGCGATAAAGACGCTCACCGCACCGATGTTTTTATGGTGTAAACTGTAATTATTGCTATACATGAAACATGTTGACATCTTTAATTTGACAAAGGTATTTTGAAAGTACACTTTACTTTTTTTTCGTTTAATATTAAAATATTTATTAAAAAAATACGCAAACCTTCACAAATATTTTTAAAATGCTAAATCTTGTTTAAATCTTGCTTAAAGCAAACTAAAAGAGCGATATTATCTCTTTCCAACACTGTTTAAGTCATATTCCTCACCGTAACAAAAAATGCGATAGCACAACTTTTATGAGACCTGTCAGGCTGGGATAAATATCTCTTAAAAACAATAATCTTATTCATCATCAGCTATGTATCTTCCCGCATTGAATAAGACAAGAGTGTAGGATTTTTAATAAGATTATTTTATTTTAACCGAGGTTTTAATAATTAGGAGAGGATTATTAGAGGTTTATTTAATAATTAGAGGTTTTAATAGACTCAAGCAAACAACGGACTCTTTTATGTAACGTGTCATCAAACGCAAAATTTTACGTCGATATAAATGTTTTGAACAGCGAATTTTTCACTATGCGGGAAATGACAGCTCAGTTTACGGCAATTTTCAGAGTGACACTAGAGGATAATCTCAGTTTGCTGTAATATTATGAAATATTGGATTGAAAAAATATTTATATGTGTATACCGCACAACAGTCCCAACTATCTGGAACCGATGAGAATATGGGATCCATAATTGGAATATGTGTTAGGCTGAATGTAGTGGTTAGGAGGAGGAGATGAGAAAGAGAAAGATAAGGAAGTACTTGGCTATTCAAATCTGGTCGCCAAACGGAATTAAAGCCTTTTCAAGCAACATTTCAATTCTGAATTATGGTCTTCACCATGGTCATTCTGAGAGTATATTCCACTCTGCAAACATATAAATTATTTGTGAAATAAGACAAATTAATAAGATTTACTTGAGTTTGCCATTTTAATCTTGATCGGCCTCCAATTACTTCATTTATTCAACAAATTTCATCTTTCCTGTAAAAGGTTTTTGTTTTCTGATGTTGAAAGAAAGCGACCCCTAATTTTGACAAAACAGGTAATCTCCTAAAACAGGTAATCTCCTAGGTGGACAGCCAAAGATTACTGTAATATGTAATATGTCATGTTTAAAAAAAAAATAATAATAAATAAATAGTAAATTTATTATTAGCAAAAATAGAACAAAGCCTCGGACATAATCGATTCGTTTGATAACCAAGAAGTTATGGCACACAGTTATGCATAAAACAGCATAATGGAAGCTGTTAGAACTATCTGCGCCAATTACAGGACGCCATCCGGTTATTAACGCTAGAGAGGTAATACGGCTATTAAGGGGCTTGGTTCGAACTTTATTCTACATAAGATTTTCTCATTTTCTACCCTGCATTCAACAATCTTCCAGGAATGTCCTTTAATAACGACGTTGCTCCATAAAATTGGCTTGACGAGTTGTTTGCCTTCAAAACTATTTGGATTCGTTCAGGCGTGGAATTGAAAAACTGTCAGAATATCGGGAGTCAATATTCAAATTTAATAAACGTTACAATCTTGCATCTACCCAAAAAAACAAAAACACAAGAAATGCAATGTGGGCGTGTTTTACAATCCAGCGTAAATTTCATATACAGGGTGTATCGGCACTAACCCGACAAACTTTAACCAGCTATTCCTTAGCACATTTGGAGTAAAAAATGTTATGTACACTTTGCTGTCCGGTAACATTTTTTTTCTTTTAAAAACAAAAAATAAATAAAATTTCCACACTCCGCTACTGCCCACAGTATAGGGGTAAAATAATTGGCAACGCCGCGCTACTGTCATCTCTTTCACACATATTCTGTCTCAAGTCCCGTGTGGTTCCCGCCACCCCGTCTCGTATCAGTGGTCAGTGCTGTTTTGGGAGTTCGCATGTCATCAAGTTTCTAGTTTCGTTTTTGTTTTGTTATCTAAGTTTTTACTGTTGAAATATGCCCCTCAATTATCCACCTGCCGAGCAAGCAGATATTGTTTTTGTTTATGGATTTTGCAATGGAAATTCACGAGCAGCCGTAAGGGAGTATCGCATGAGGTTTCCTGGAAGACGCGTCCCACACCATGCTACCTTTGTCCAGGTTTGTACCCTATCAATTGTTTATTGAAACTATTTACATTCATTGATAATGCCAAAAAGCGCTTTTGAAATTTAAACTGGGAACATTAAAAACATAACAAGGGGCCACCAACTTTAAAAATGTAAATTGTACTTTAGGTGATTTGTGTTCAGTGGTCACTAAACGGCGTTTTAAAAAGTTAATTAATTTTAATCTCTAATAAATGCATCATTCACTGCAATTGAATTCACTCCCTTTCTCACCATGGGATTATTTAAATTACTTGAATTCAATTTCACCCCTGTGAATCCAAGATATCAACCGTACCTAGTTAAGAAAATTATAATTTAAAACACTTTGTTATACATTTTACTATAAAAAAATGAAATAAATGAAGAGAAAACGTAAGTTTTCTGATATGTGCCTAAAATAAGTGTTCTTTAAAAATAAAATGAGTGAAAAAGCCCGCGATTGTTTATTTGACATTATTACTGAGCTGAATAATAAAAGCAGTTGTTATTTGTTGTTTTGTTTCAGATGTATCAACAATTGCGTGACTGTGGCATCGGACGGATTGAAGGCGCCGGCGGAGGACACAACATCGTTCCTGTGGCAGTTGAGGAGAGAATCCTGAACTTAATTACCGAAGACCCCACGCTGTCCGTGCGTCGGGTCGCTCTGATGATAGGACACAGGGAACACATGGCGGTATGGAGAGTTCTGAAGAAGCACGGGCTCAAACCTTTTCACTATAGGCGCTGCCAAGGCCTCATGGAGAATGACCACTTTTCCAGAGTCGTGTACTGCAGAAGAATGCTGCATAATGTCATAAGAGATGCAGACTTCATGAAAAACATATTGTTTACCGACGAAGCACAGTTCACTAAAACAGGAGTGCTAAATGTGCACAACTTGCACCATTGGGCTGAACAAAACCCCAAGCTTGTTCGGGAGTCGTCGAGCCAGGACAGATTTTCCATCAACATGTGGGCAGGAATCCTGGGAAATCAAATACTCGGTCCAATCGAGTTGCCTCCCAGACTAAATGGACCGATGTATTTGGAGTTCTTACAAGTGCAACTGGGCGAGATTCTGGAAGATGTGAACCTCGAATTACTACGGAGAATGTGGTTCCAGCACGATGGAGCCCCACCACACTATTCGATTGCCGTGCGGAACTACTTGGATGTCGAGTTTCCTGGTCGTTGGATAGGCCGTGGAAGTCCGGCCATTGCTTGGCCACCAAGATCACCCGACCTGACCCCCCTGGATTACTACCTGAGTGTATGCTAAGCCAATAGCCTCAAGAGAGCAACTGCTCGAACGAGTGATGGAAGCCGCTGCAGAAATTAAAGCAAATCCTGCAAACTTAAATAATCAAAATATAACAAGACTACACGCTTGCATCGAAAATAATGGTAGTCACTTCGAACAAATGCTCCAATAAAAAAATTAACATAAACTACATGTCCGCATTTTCATTTATTATTTATTGGTAAAATTCTCACAATGTCATTCATTTACACATCAATATTACCTACATATCAATATTTAATAAAATCTGTAGAAGAGTATGCCCGTCGGCATTCAACAAGTTTTTCGACAAGTGTGTCGAAAAGCGTCTTCTCTCTTTCCTACACACTAAATATTAATGGTTAAAAATGAGACGACTGATGCTTGTAAGCGCGCCAATACGTAAAAACAACGAAACTCGAATAAGAATTGCCAGGTGGGTTTTTTAATCGCTTTAATCTGACTTTAAACAATAATTAAACACGTAAAAATTATTTAATATAATATTACAGTACAGTACTTTGAACCTTCGCAATAAATTTATTTGATTTTAAGTTTAGTTTGTAGAACTCCATTTCAATTTAGAGATTTTTTTTATTTTAACAGTCTTATTAAAAAATTTATAAAAACAGTGTGTTTATAAACAAGTTCTGCTAGTTGTAATTATTATTACGCGTGACAGCTGTTTCACCTTCTGACGGCATTATCAAACTTTGGTAAAGCCACTTACAGACGACGTAAGTGATAACTTTCTTTTTTTATTATTCTGGCTTTATTGATTTCCGAGTAAATTGTCGTAAATTATTATTTGCTAATCCCAATATTATTTGCTAATGCTAATAATTAAGTGAAATTTTAAACAATGCAATAATAGGATTATTGCATTGTTAATTTCACTTAATGTCGTTGGTATTTCCAACTGATGACTCAGGGGTTTATTTCCCTGAATAATTAAGTATTTTGGGGTCTAATTATTATGCATTTCATTACATCCGATAATTTAAACAATTTTTATGTTGAATTGGGGTAAGTTTTATGGCTAAGGGAAGGAGTGGAAGGTGAGGAAGTACCTGGATATTCAGATCTGGTCACCAAATACGGCTAGTCATTTCAAGCAACGTTTAAATTCTAAACCTGGATATTCAGATCTGGTCACCAAATACGGCTAGTCATTTCAAGCAACGTTTAAATTCTGAACCTGGATATTCAGATCTGGTCACCAAATACGGCTAGTCATTTCAAGTAACGTTTAAATTCTAAACCTGGATATTCAGATCTGGTCACCAAATACGGCTAGTCATTTCAAGCAACGTTTAAATTCTGAACCTGGATATTCAGATCTGGTCACCAAATACGGCTAGTCATTTCAAGCAACGTTTAAATTCTAAACCTGGATATTCAGATCTGGTCACCAAATACGGCTAGTCATTTCAAGCAACGTTTAAATTCTGAACCTGGATATTCAGATCTGGTCACCAAATACGGCTAGTCATTTCAAGCAACGTTTAAATTCTAAACCTGGATATTCAGATCTGGTCACCAAATACGGCTAGTCATTTCAAGCAACGTTTAAATTCTGAACCTGGATATTCAGATCTGGTCACCAAATACGGCTAGTCATTTCAAGCAACGTTTAAATTCTGAATTAATTAATCAATTACGAAAAAGCGTGGGGTTAAGAATATTTTTTTTAAATTATAGTTGTAATTTATTGTCGATTTTTTAAAAAAATTGCGATATTTTAAATAAAATTTAATAATTATTGTTTAAATAAATTAGCAATCTGGCAGCATTCATTTGCAGGTGGTCAATCCAATGCAGTCATGACGTTTGTGTGAGTGCTTTCCTTTGTCTCAGTGTGTTGCGCAGCAGTTTTATATGAACCGTTTTTTGATTCATCGGGATTGTTTTTAAAACTATACATTCTTTGTACCTTCAAATTAGTGGAAATAAACTTAAGTGTGTCAAGCTGCTCGTTATATTCCGGTAATTCTGGAAGGCTTTTAACATAAGCAATAATATTCATAAATCACATTCCGCGAAGTTGTAAATAACTAAATTTATTAAAAAATATACGTTGTAGGATAGCCTAGCAAGTAACATTTTGACAGAGCACTTACGGTGATTTAAAAAACAACGGCGCTGTTCAAATAATCCAATTATTATTATTGATAAGTACCTAAGTGAGGAAAATTGTTTTTAAAAGTGCTCAGAATTATTGGACTTCGATTATAAATTCAGGAAATCTACTAATTAGTTTCTTAGTTTCAAAATTAGACTATTTAATACGTGAAACGCGTAAGAGGTGAAACCAAAGCATTCCAGAGGTGAAACAATTTAGATACAAAAATAAAACTGATGTGTACAATACAAGAAGACAATCAGTGATTCGCATACGAAAAATGTGAATAATCATTATTGTTAAATAAAATATTTCTTTTCTGGTACTGGATTATGTAATACGGGCTTCGTTCGCAGCAACACGCGAGAGTTGCGATGTTGCTTTCAAATTTTGACAAAGGATAAAACAGTGGTGACATGTGGTGAAAATATGTTTAATTAATTTTTTATTAAAAAAAAACGTTACCGGACAGCAAAGTGCACATAACATTTTTTACTCCAAATGTGCTAAGGAATAGCTGGTTAAAGTTTGTCGGGTTAGTGCCGATACACCCTGTATAGGAAATTAGTCTCTAGTAAATTATTTATTTGATTAATTTGTATCGTATATGTTCGGCACGTTCCAAAGTGGTAGATACTCTCAGTATCGCCCCGGTGCGTGTAAGACCACCATTCAGAATTGAAAATTGAAAATTCTTAAGCCGTATTTGGTGATAAGATCTGAAGAGCCAGGTACTTCTCCACCTTCCTCTTACCCGTCTCCTTCCCTTCCCCACTACCTTCAGTCTCACAACATACCCGGATTGGGGATGCCATAGCTTCAATGGCTCGATGGTTGGAAGTATTTCAGTTATTAAATTATAAATCAAAATTCATATATAAAATTATATTTATAAATTATATTTATTATAATTATACAAAAAATTGAGATGGACAGACTACGCAATGTTGATTGATAGTTTAAATCTAATAGTCAAAAGTCTAATAGCCATTCGGGATATAGGTTTCCATCGAAATCTACACGGAAGACATTTATATTATTTAAAAGTGTATGTACATTGTCTATTCCCAATATTCTTAAACCACCAATATTTATATTAAATACAACCACAAAAAAACTGTGTATTATTGTTTCAGCATCAGAATTTGTTAAATAAATATTAAGCCAAAAAAACCTTATTTTTCTACGAATTATCTCATATTATCTACCTAATAGCGTGGTTACTAGATTAGTTTAAATTTTTGTTAGCTGTGAGCTTCATTTAGACAGGAGGAGTAAGTATGCTTGTTAGTAAGTATGACTAAGTTTCAATGTAAAGTACCTTTGAATGATTTTATAATTTTTGAATATGTATATTGAGGTTTGAAAAATTACATTAGTTAGCACAGATGTTTTTCTAACCTGATTATTTTTCGATCCCTTGACTTTCGTTTCCAGATGCATGCTTTCTTTTCCCTGACATGATAAGTTACAGATAGAAATCTACGGCTAACAGAATACATTGGATTGATATTTATTTTGCACATGATATTTATGCAACTGAGTGAAAATAATTCGCTTATTTCTACATCACTAGTTGCAAACGATTTGACGATTTCATCAATGTCCATACTTCTGAGAGTACCCAGGCTTGTTTTTGTTCTTGTAAACGTATGTTGCCAAAAGAGTCGGCTATTGTCTTTTATCCTATCTTTAATTTAAAGATATTTAAATGTATTTTTTTAAATTCATTGTGTTCACACATCTATTTTTCAATCAATATTTACTAATTCTATATCCACGGCATAAATATACCATGCATAATAATTGCATGTCACAGTATACATGTATAATCAATATTAAAATTAATTAAAAAAAAAATTTTTAACTGTGGCTTTTGAACGTAAAATAATGACAGGAAGTAAAAAATTAATACAGCTCTAGAAGGAAATTCAAGTACATACAAATAAATGATAAACAATTTTAAGTAGAATAAAGTTAAAATAACATTGATTTAAAAGATACGGTAGGTAGCATTTTTGTGCCTACCTTCCATAGAGTTAAACAGATCCACCACTAACACCATCGCATATTTATTACTAACTTCATGTAATTTGTAAAGCGTTTGAAATGCTCAGTCCTTGAATTGTTTCATTTAAGTAGCTCTCGTATGTATATGAAATTCAATGAGATTAATCAAATCAGGGCTGTCGACATTACCATTGACAATTTACCACATAAATATTAAGTCGGATACAATTCCAAAATCTGAGAGTTTTAATAAATTTGATTTTGAAATTAGAGTAATTATATTTTATGCTTTCAATGGGTATACAGATTATAAAATTAATTTGTAAAGGAATTTACGTTGAATTAGTTCAATTGAATCTGTGAGTATTTTAAATGAGGGAGGGGGCAGACTGAAGAATTACATTCGACTTGACTTCAAACTATAGATGGATACAAAATTTTCAAGGTAGAAATATTTCTGAATCGTCTGAAATTTCGAAGAATGAAGCCAAGCCTTTTAATTCCGATATTATTAATTGCGTTTATATGGGATATTATAATTTAGAATCGAAAATTATGCCCAGGTCATTAATTTCTTCAACAGAGGTAAGGGTTGATTTATTGAGTTCAGGTGAATAAATAATTGACTGACTTATTTTGAAAAATCTTATTGAATTACACTTATTTATGTTCATATGAAGTTTTTCAAGAGTACACCAATTAATTATCCCGTTTAACTTATTTTTTAGACAGATACTATCTTCGGCGGTTTTTACATTACTAAACATATGAAATGGTTATTTATTTATTTATTTATTAACGGATATCGTCCAAATTACAAAATAATAACACGAATAAAGTAAAATGTAAAATATAGGAGTAAACAAAGGTACATGAAAGCAAAGACATATGGTAGATATAATATAAGAAAATAAAGTGACAAGTCGAATCAAGTCAAGAATACGCCGTGGGTCAGGACCACAGGACTCTTATAATATTCCGTCACTTGTTTAGCGACTAGCAAAAATCATTCAGACTTATCCCAAAAAAGTTAAGGTTTTGACTTGAGTTGACCAGTCTACACATTCTGGACAGTGGTGAATAATATCCATAATTTGTCGAATGATGGTTGAAGAAGAGCAGTTCATTATTTCTGAGTCATTGCGAGGGGATATTGAAGGGAATGAGTTGCAGTAGAGTAGGTGAATCAATAATACCATTTATAATTTTGAAGAAGCAAATAAGGTCATTTCTTTCCCGACGGACTTCCAAAGGAGAAAGGTTTAGAGTTAGTTCAATTTCATCATATGAGTATTTGCCTTTTTCTAAACCTAGCCTCCTAGCAATCCCTCTTAAGAACCGATGTTGAACAGATTCGATGTGCCGAATGTGGACAACATAAAAAGGAGACCAAATAACACAAGCATATTCAAGATGGGGGCGAACTAAGCAGCAGTAAAGAGTTCTAATGGTATTTACGTTTTTGAAGTCCGAAGTGATTCTAGTGATGAAACCAAGTAGTTTGAGGGATTTATTAACGATTGCAGTTATGTGATCCCGAAAAGAAAGCTTGCTATCAAGAGAGACACAAAGGTCTTTAATAGATGTAACAGTTGTTAAGCAAATATTATTAAGTTTGTATTCGAAGACAATCGTTTTTTTTGATCTATAGAAGGACATAATTTTGCATTTATCGACATTTAGTTTCAAACAATTAATTTTACCCCAATCATTGAAAGAGTCGACATTCGATTGGAAAAAAAAGCAGTAATTGTGATTTTTTATTATCTTTAGAATCTTATTGTCGTCCGCAAAAATCCAAAAGCATGTATGAGAAAAAAATACTAATAATGTCGTTTATAAACAAATTAAAAAGAAGCGGTGCTAGATGTGCTCCTTGAGGTACGCCGGACGTTACTTCAATAACAGTAGACACAAATTTGTTTAATTTAACTCTTTGCTTTCTGTTGCTTAAATAAGAATTAAAGAATGATAGCAAGGGGTTTCTAATACCGATAGCATATAGTTTGGCCATAAGGATTGAGTGGTTTACTTTGTCGAAAGCTTTAGAGAAGTCGGTATATAGAACATCCATTTGTGAGTTATCTTTTAGGCCATTGACGATGGAATTGGTAAAGGATAGTAAGTTAGTAGTAGTAGATTTAGCAGATCTAAATCCACGCTGTTCCTCGATCAGTACATTTTTAAAGATAGGTGTGATTTTCTCCGTGATTATTGATTCAAATATTTTAGGAATATGGGATAGTATCGATATGGGTCTATAGTTTTCTACGTTCGACTTATTGCCTGATTTGAAAATAGGTCTGATATAATAAACTTTCCAGGAGTCTGGAAAAGTGGCAGATGATGTAGATAAGTTATATACAAACAAATTGGCTTAGATATAGTAAATTTACATTCCTTCAGTAATATTTCTGGAATATCATCAGGACCAGTGCTTGTTTTGCTGGGGAGATTTTTTAAGGAGTTAAAGACAGGGATAAGTGTGATTTGGCAATTATTTAAATCAATAGTATTAGTATAGTTGAGTGGAGGGATAATGCACGAGGTATCAGATAGACGGAGGAGAAGTGTTCAGCAAAAAGGTTAGCAATGTCGAGACCGTTGGAAGCATGATTTTTATTAAAGAACATACTTGGAGGGAGATCATTATCATTTGTACTTTTTTGTTTAACAAATTTCCAGAATTGTTAAGGGTTGAGATTTAATTGTGTCTCAGTGAGTTTGATGTAGGATTTGTAGCACCTAACAGATTCGATTTTGGATAGTTCTCTTAGCTGAGAAAATTTATGATAATGCGCCAAGTTGTTCGTACATTTGAATAATTTTGTGTATTTTCTTTTTTTCGATTATCAACTTCTTTAGTTTCATGCTGAACCAAATGGGAAACTTAGGCTGGGAATAAGTTCCCTTAGGTACAAATAAGTCTATGACATGAGTTATACATTCGTTGAATTTAAATGTAGCATCGTTAATATTGATGTTCGATTCAAGAATGTCCAGTCAGTTTGGGCGAGATATCTGTTCATGCTAGTATAGTCACCTTTGTTAAATTTGTAGTGGTATGTAACCGTTGATTTCAAGGTAACATTTTCGAAAGGATTAGTGAAGTTCATATCGAGTAGTACGAGATATTTATCTATTGGTAGTAATGAGTCAGAAGCTTCACTAACACAAACGCTAGGCGTGTTAGTAAAGATCAGGTCAAGACAGTAACTTTGACAGTTATGGATCGAGTTTAGTTGGAACATGTTCAAGTAGGCAAATAGATTCATTATTATAGAAGCTTGAAGGGAAATATTACTAGTAGTTTTCACACCATGATTGTCATTAAGCCATATTACCTTCGGTAGATTGTAATCCCCGCAAATAATTGATGAATCGGCATTTATAGAAATACGTTCAACTGCTTCAGTATGTGACTTGTAGATATCTGTTGAAGAGGATGGGGGAATGTAGATACAACCAATGATAAGTTTCTTGGAGCCAAGAAGAACAAATAGTTCTTCAGATACATCATTACGAGAATCAAGAATGTGGCAAGAGTATTTTTTTAGCACATATCATAACCCCACCACCTCTAGACTTGTTTGAAGAGGAAGAGTGGTCACAGCAAAAAATATTATAACTATGCAGTCCAAGTTCGGTTGAAGCAATATTGTCTGATAACCATGTTTCAGTGAAAAATAAGAAATCATAAGGACTTGTGTTTACGGAACATCTGAAGGCATTTAATTTAGTATTGAGACCGCGAATATTTTGATAATAGGAATAGAAAATTGTATTACTGGGATGACTTTTCCGGTTCAGCCTAAAAAAATTACACGAGATAGTTCCCGTCTCTCAGCGGCTTGGCGGGCTGGACAGTCAGGGGAGTCAGTGTTGTGTGTGGCCGGTTTTCTGGAGAACTTGCAGGTGGCGCATGATGGTGGCTTGTCAGGCGTCGGGCGAGAATTACGATTGTGTCCAGGTTTTCCACAGTGGGAACAGGTTGGCGTGTCAGCGTTACACTTTATCGCAGTATGTCCATAGAGTTGACAATTTCCACATTTAAGTTTGTTGATCCAGTCCCTTACGGAATGTACCTGCCAGTCCATAGCTAGTTTGGAGACGCGAATGAGGGAGTGGCAAACAGAGGGAGGAACTCGAAAGACGTGGATACACCGTCCAGTGCGAGGTTCAACTTTATGTGAGAACTGCAACTTATCTTTTAAATCATTTAGTTGTAGACTTTCTTCATGAGTTTGTTGATGTATAGCCAAGGTGATGTTTTCGAGGGGTACAATTTGAGGTAAGCCGTGGATAGCTATCCGAGGAAGTTGATGGTAAGCAACGGCCGCTTTCAGACCGGCGCGTTGGATAGGGTCGGTGCATTGGCCAGTTTAATGGCCTCGGCATCAGTACTGGTATGCACGACTACACCTCCATTCCTAATTTCTCGTACTCCCGTGATTGTAATTCCCAATGATGATGGGTTAGTGGACGTCTTCAGTGTTTCAAGGGTATTATTAGAGGTAAGTTCCGAGTCGTCTTTAGGGTATATAAGTATCTACTGCGGATCTTGCAGGGAAAATAGGTAAATTATTTCTGGTGCTAGGAGGATAATTTTTAGGGAGGGTTTGGTTGGAGACAATCGAGTTCCACGTGCTGTTGGTATTATGGGCGATTGGTTTGATGACAAATGTTTGTATGTCATAATTTCTCCTTCGAGGATGCCTAGTTTGATACCCATTTGACCTATATTTCCTAACAGATCTGTGAAATTAGGGGCGAGCTTGGAAAATTTGTGAATTAATTAGAAGAATCCAGTAGTATTATGTTTAAATTATTTAATACGGAATTTGCCTTCGCCAGGAATTGCTGCGCAGTATTTTCTTGGTCCATTTTATATTCAGAGTTGATTGTGGTTATTAGGAGGTTATTATTTGGATAACTGATGTTTGGCCTTGTCGTAGTGAACTATCTGACCCAAAAACGGTATCTATGAGTTTTTCTATGGATATGTTATGACGCTGTTTCGCCTTGACGTATTGAACAATCTGAACCAAAAACGGTATCTATGAATTATTTTCAATGGAAATCTTTAACCTTATCCAATTGTCTATGTTAAATTTCTTGGTTCAGTGACCTGTCACTTTGTTTATGAAAGATTGATTTTATCACTAGTATTAGACTTTTTGTATGGTATAACACTATTCACCACTAGTTTAATCACTGTTTAACATGTGGGACAAATAATCATAGGAATTGGTGACTTTTTCAATTTAATTTTGAGAATTATCGCGGAGCGAACCGTAGCCATACGCCACATATAGGAACATCCGAAGATTAAAAAAAAACAATCATTTATAAACAGTTAAAACAAACTTTTGCCTAGATGAGACCCTTGTGGTACGCCACTGGAAGCTATAAATTGGTTGGAAAGGAACGAATTGATTTTAACTAGTAGAACTCTATTAGTTAGATAGCTAGCGATCCAGTCTTATAGTTTCCCATCAACACCATGCTTACATTGTTTAACTAGGATAATATGTATAACTATATGGGACGTGTGTGGTAGGATTGCACTCACCTTCCAAAACAACCTTGAATAAAAATGATTATTATCATTATAATGCAAATTTTTTCTTAGGTTCTATTCTTTTCTTGGATAAGTAATCCAAACTTCTCTTAATAAATATTATGTAGTTTATTTCAAGCGAAGCTTTTTCCCATATTTTATTTTTATCTACAAGCTTTTTTTGTCGTACAAAACTGGATTGTAAATATTTACTGTATCTTTTTTAAAGTACATAAACACATTAAATACACGTAGCAAGTTAAACAGTATAAAAAAATACCCTATAAATGTTTACCGAATTCATTTCACATTAATGTATCCAGTTGAATAGCGAGAATAATATTCTAAGGTATATTTGTCTTCACATTAATTTACGTTTGCATGATTCAAATCAAATTGGTTGAATTCTATATGATATTAAAGGTATTGCATCCACTGTATTACTTCCTGGATTCCATGAAATAATGGGTTGCTGTGAAAGCTAATGTGGGATGCTATCACAACATATACCGTGCATATTATTATTGCGGCACTTTGCGGGGATGGATTTTTGGTAGGGGTGATTTTGTCAAACTTTATCAGATGATGAGCCAATTGGATTGGCATGAACTTTCTAAATTCGATACCGTTAATGAGACGCTACACCATTTTTATTCATGTATATATAATGTATTTGACGCTTGCTTCCCTAGGAAACCTCCCAACAGAGGTGGACGTAGATATCCGAAGTGGTTCACTAGAGATACCATCAGGAGCATTGAGAAAAAACATGCTCACCATAAAAAATGGAAAGCTACTGGTGACCAAAATGAGTATGAAATGTTCAGTAATCTCAGAGCAGTTGTTAGAAGAAATGTTCATATAGCATTCCGAACGTATGTCGACTCAATAGAGAGTGATATCAAGCATGATCCCAAGGCATTTTGGGACTACGTAAAATCACTGCGCAAGGATGGTGGTATAACAGACATCATGATGCATGGTGATCAGGAAGTTAGAGGAGCGGATGTAGCCAATGCATTTGCAACCCATTTCCAATCAGTGTACAGTAATGAGCCTCCATTACTAAATCCCATTTCTGCTTCCAAGCTGAATGTGAAGGGAGCCCAAAACATTGATATAAGTCATATAGACGAATCAGATGTTAAATCTTCAATTAATAACATGAAACATACACATTCACTTGGGCCAGACTTTCTTCCAGTATTTTTTTAAAAGGATGTGTTGAATTTTTAAAAATGCCACTAAGTTTTATATTCAACCTATCTTTAGATACTGGTATATTTCCTGATTCCTGGAAAGTCTCAAAAATTTGTCCCATTTTCAAAAGTGGATCCAAGACATCTGTCGAAAATTTCAGGCCAGTGGCAATACTTTCCGCCCCGGCTAAGTTATTCGAATCGATAATTCATAAACATGTGCTGTTTCAAGTAGAGCCTTTCTTAATATCGGAACAGCATGGGTTTAGAAAAGGTCGATCAACAGATACTAACCTACTGGTACTCACAGATTATGTTTCCAAATCTTTAGATAAGGGCTACCAAGTAGATTGCTCATATAATGATTTCTCGAAGGCATTTGATACCGTAAACCATGACATATTATTAAATAAATTGTCAACTATAGGTTTTTCTTTACGGTTTCTCATATTCTTTGCAAGCTATTTTACTGGAAGAAAGCAATTTGTATCTCATGGAATATTCATGTCAAAATTATTCCTTGTACTCTCAGGCGTTCCACAGGGCTCTAATTTAGGACCGCTCCTCTTTCTAATTTTTATTAACGATATTACAGAAAATATTCTGCATTCCAGGTCACTTCTTTTTGCTGATGACCTAAAACTATTCTTGGAAATTAAAACTTTAGAAGACTGCATTCGACTCCAATCGGACATTAATAGAATTGTTGACTGGAGTAAACGGAATCGGATCGAATTCAATATTTCTAAATGTTTCATTCTTTCTTTCACAAGGGCACGTCATACTTGGTTTTACCGGTATACCATGAATGCCCGAAGTTTAAAACGTGTCTCCACTATGAAAGATCTTGGCATCATGTTTGATAGTAGGCTGACATTTCATGCTCATATCGAAATGACGTGTAGTGCTTCACTGAAAATGCTGGGCTTCGTCCTACGCACTGCGATGAATTTTAGAGACACCCGGGTTCTCCAAGTGCTATACATTGCGTTGGTTAGGAGTAGGCTTGAGAGTGGGTCGGTGGTTTGGAACCCACATCAGGTGAAGTATTCCCTCATGTTGGAGAGAGTGCAGAAGAAATTTCTGAGATTCCTCTACCTGAGGGAGTATGGCTACTACCCGTGGCTCTATCCTACTGACTTTCTCTTGGGCATGCTCGGTATGAACCATCTACGGGTCAGAAGAGATGTGCATATTGTATCACACTTCTTCAAACTGATTCGTGGATGGTTAGTAAATCCGACTATCATGGAGAGTATTAGTCTCTATGTTCCTGATGGTTATCTCCGTCACCGACAGCATAGACTGTTTTATCTCCCGGCCTGCAGGACTAACTTGCCAATGGTCATGCCGGTGGGGAGAGCAGTCTTGCTGTTGAACAGAATTAATTCGGATATCGACATATTTAGCATCGGTGAAGCTGCCTTTAAAATGCAAGCTCTATTGATGCTGGTATAGTTTATACACCGCTAACTATTATGTAATACAATTTTACAAATATACTTAAAAACGAAATAAAATGTAATTTTGTAATGTTTTTAAAGGAATAAACAAATTGAATTGAATTGAATTGAATTGAATTGAATTGAATTGAATTGAATTGCATACCAACAACAACATTACAACTTGCTTTCAATTATTGGAATTAATAAGTCTGGAGATTCAGCAATTGAGTTGATGGAAAAATTATACAATAATAACATTACTGCCAACAAAGAATGGAGTGGAGAGAATGGAGTGCTGGTACCTACCCTGATGTATGGAAGTGAGGCATGGAACTGGCAAAGAAAGGATGAAAGTAGATTGAATGCTGTTGAAATGAGATCCCTGAGGCGTATGTGTGGTAAAACCATGTATGATCGTGTGAGGAATGTGGATATCCGCAAAGAGTGCAAGGCTGATGTAAGCGTAATGAGTAAGATCAAGAAAGGGACGCTTAGATGGTTTGGGCATGTAGAGCGAATGAGCGAAGAAAGGAGTGTAAGGAGAATATACGATGCAAATGTGAATGGTAGCAGAAGTCGGGGACGCCCGAGGAAGACATGGCACGACCAAGTGAATCAGATACTTGAGTCGGGCTATGTCAAGAGTCAGAACAATAGAAGAGTATGTATGAGACGATGTATGAATGTGAATGAGGCAAGGAGTGTGTGCCAGGACCGAGTTGTTTGGCGGTCCGTCCTCTCTGCCTACCCCTGCGGGGAAACGATGTGATGGTTAGTTAGTTAGTTAGTTAGTTAAGAATTTTATATTAAATTTGCATACCAAATGAGCATGCTAAAATTTAAAGAATGTTGGTTTATCAATACAAGGATAAATTTCACGTGCAATAAGGTATTTTAATTTGATTTTAGAAGTGCATTTTTCGATTTGCCGCCAAACGACATGTTCGTTTTTATTCGTGAATTTAGCGATAATTTTAAATTTGTTAACAGCTTTGGTTTCTATGTCACAATGACAGTGCAGCTGTAGCCAATTGAAACCGTTTCAAAATTTCGGGTTTTAAAATCAATAATTTTTTATGAAAATTTTCAAACACTCATTTTTAGTACATGATCAGAATAAAAAAAAATAAAATTTAAATCTTCCACATATTTTTAACACCCCCCATATGTGAATATACCCCATTACTACATATAACTACATGCGTAAAGTTTTTCGAGCGAAGAAAAACTAAATTTTTTCTTAAGCATTTTCAGCTTTAAATAAAAAAAAAATTACCGTATAGCAATGCTTAAATTTTGCAGTAGGGATGTATTCCATCTTATTGATATTTCTAAGTGTTCATAAAAATTATACTAAACTAGATTCTTAAAAGCAAAAAAACTAATTTTAACAAATAAAAACATGGATAAGCGTACAAAAAAACATAAAAAAGTAAATACAAGCTTTGCACAGAGACACCACATACCAGGCAATAAAAGCATTTGAAAATCTTTCAGTCGATTCCAAAAATTTAGGACATAAAAAAACATTTCCGATCTAAAATTAAAAGATGGATTAGACAATAAAAAAGTAACATTACACACATTTATTTAACGTAAAACAATAAAACAGATACGTGATACGCGATACGATTACAATACAAACATAATATTTGTATATTAAGTATTTGTAGTACGGTAACGGTTGTCCGTAGCTTATAATATTGGCCGATTTTTTAAATTTATTGTTTTAACTACCGCCATTATTTTGGTATTTTATTTTATTTCATCTGAGTTTTATCTTAATTTATTTCATTTTGTTATATCGTAATATTTTTTATTGAATTTTATCACACTTTAAAATAGCCCACATTATCATATGATGTTTGAAAATACATTTAATTATTGTATCAATTCTAAAATGGTAGGTAATTATTAATTGTTTCCCTCTTTCCCCATATCTTCCATTCAGAGGGTTTCCAGAACTCTGCCGTTTAGCATTTTGATAAACAAACAAATAATTTTCCACACAATACAAATTTCTAATTAAAATGGTAACAAGATATGTTAATAAAGATATTTAATTCGATCGCGAGTGAATGATTCATCAAATATAAAATTTGCGCAGCCGAGTTCATCGAGAACTCAATCAAAATTATCGACAAATTTTAAATTCTGAATAAAGTGCTTCATTTAGAAGCAGCTAACAAGATTTCAAGATAGGAATAAACCACCTTCCTTTGATGAAATTAATCAAAATCTAATATGTCTGACCTTTTTGTCATTTCAAACATTTTCCCCGATAATGCATGTACGTTTACAGATAGATAAAAGTTGATTATACGGTGGCTTTACCTTTATAGCCGTATATACGAAGATATAAAGGATTTTATAACATTTGTGGTGAGCGTAAATGACTATCTATTTTCCGCAGGAACTTTGTACGAGGGTCAAGGGTTCATTTTTACATAATTACTTACCCTATCGGCTTTTGCCAATCTCTGCGCTTTTGGGTAAACGTTGTAATAAAACTCGTTTGAACGCCATTTATTACGGTATTAAGTAGGGTATCTATAGACAGCGGCGTATGTTTTGTGGTAGGTAAATAGTTATTTCGACAAACATTGTTTAAAGGAATGATTATAATTTCACAAGGTTTTATTACATAAGTCCAATATTTTTTTTAAATAAATAATCGGCCTCCTACGGCCTACTTTACGTGACAACTTACCGCACAAGAGTCCCAACAACTCCCAACGATTCGTAGCCAAGGATCGTAACCTCTCAAACACATGTTATACATGTTGTCTGCTACAGTCTACTAATTGGGGAATGACAGATAGCCGTCATGCCCAAATTTAGAAACGTAATTTTTCAGTACCATCAAATAATTTTTTACTAACTTTTAATAATGAATTAATTAATTGTTGCAGGTGGAGGAAGCCGTGCGACGAGGGTAACCCTGGCGGCCACAGCGCTCATCTGGCTTCTAGCGGTGATTTGCGCGCTGCCTGCCGCGGCGGGGTCCTACGTCAGGGTGTTCACGGTTAACCCCGAAATTCAGGTAATCTTATACAAATTGCCCAAACTACAACGACCATTTTTACTAACAACACAGCACTCAAAACTGGCAGCTCCCATATCTAGACTGGCAGCTCCCATATCTAAACTGGCAGCTCCCATATCTAGACTGGCAGCTCCCATATCTAAACTGGCAGCTCCCATATCTAAACTGGCAGCTCCCATATCCTAGACTGGCAGCTCCCATATCTAAACTGGCAGCTCCCATATCTAAAATTATTCATGTTTAATTGATTTTAATTTTATTGGAGTTTTACGCCTTTTTAGTTTACCTGCACAAAAAAAATGCATCTTATAACACAAGTAATATTCTGTGTTCGTTTTTTTATGTGTCTTTGTGATATGATTGTGGTTTCATTTGTTTTATTGCAGTGAACAAAGAGTGTGAAATTTATTCGAGTGAAAAATGATATTCACATTATTAAAAAAAAAAAATTAGCTATTGTTCTCCAGCAGGATTTTCCCAGTGGGTTTTCTTTGTTCATATTAAAATATCTAATATTTTTTATTTGCACTGTCGTGCCACATTTAACTTCTGAATATGATTGTTGATAGAAAAATGTGAATGTTGGAGTCTGAAATGGAATAAATTAACGTCTAATATAAAATTTTAGTGTTCTTGAAGTCTCAATTATTATTCCTATTTTCATTCTAGCGCAGCATCATACAAATGAGTTCAGCATTCCCAGTGAATGTCATCACAGCTTGTGTGAAATATTGACACTAAAACAAAGCGAATAAAATTATTAAAATTTCTGTGGATTTTCAAAAAGTTAGAGATATTTATTTATTGACGCCCAATTGGGCTTTTAAGTTCATACAAATTACAAATTTCATTTTTAAAAACAGTATAAAACAAACAATAGAAAATCGAAATAAAATATAATGTTTAATTATTGAAGACAATATTAGCGACTTCTAAACGAAAATCTGAAACAGAAAAATCAGAAAAGGATACGGTTACATCTAGGACTCGAACTCAGGACCCTTGTCTTTCCGGGACACAGCTCTACCAACTGAGCTAATGGGACCCTATCCCCCTCGGTCACTTTTAAGTGTATCATACTTCGAATAAGAACTACTAACATTGTCTTCATTTTTCACCGCACATTTTTACTGGCAACTATCTTTATGTATGATCGCAAGATTCAACCCGAACTAAATGCAATCTAGACAGCGTCTGTTAGATAAACCTTTCTTATTTTTTTTATTTTAATGTGCGACATTTATTGACTTTTTTGCAAGTCAAGAATGAATTCATTCTAAACTTGCAGAAAAAGTCAATAGATGTCGCACATTAAAAATATAAAAAAATAAGATAGGTTTATCTAAAAAGACGCTGTCTAGATTGCACTTAGTTCGGGTTGAATCTTGCGACCATACATAAAGATAGTTGCCAGTAAAAATGTGCGGTGAAAACTGCAGACAATCTTGGTAGTTTTTATTCGAAGTATGATACAGTTAAAAGTGACCGAGGGGGATAGGGTCCCATTTGCTCAGTTGGTAGAGCTGTATCCCGGAAAGACAGGGGTCCTGAGTTCGAGTCCTAGATGTGACCGTATCCTTTTCTGATTTTTCTGTTTCAGATTTTCGTTTAGAAATCGCTAATATTGTCTTCAATAATTAAATATTATAATTTGAGGTTTTACTCAATAAAAGTTATTCCAAAAAATAAAATATAATGATTTCTCATACATTATTTACATTTAAAAAGTGGTGGACTAATTCGGCTTTAAATGTTTTGAAGTTTAAATTAAATATGTCAGCGACATCACTTAGTTCATTGCCCAACCTATGTATTCTTTCTAACACAGAATTCGTAGCAAAGTTATTATTGTAGAATAAAATATTCCGTCTAGTATATTTTGGAGGTATATGTAAAGATAGCAAGTTTATAGTGTCAGGGCAGTCTAACCTTGAATGAACAATTTTATATAATAAAAGGAGATCAAATATTTTTCGCCTTTCAGATAATTTCGATAAGTTAAGTTTACTGCTTAAATTGACATAATTGATTTCAATAATAGGAATACCAATTTTGAAATTAATAAAATTATAAAATATTAATAAAATTATTTTGAAATTATAAACCGAATAAGAATATTGTCAAAAAAGGGATTCATAAAGTAGTTATTATGTATTTTCGAAGGAAGCAAATACTTTGGGGTGTGACATATTGAATGAAAAAACATACACTTAGTAAGACACCACTTTATTTTTGAATTAATAACAATAGCCAACCGGGTTTCGCTTGTCCCAAGCTTCATCAGGACTAAATATCAACTAAAGCAAATTAGATACAGGCACATATAAATATAGGTAAATGAAAACAATGAGTGAAAGAGATACAAAACAGATAGAAAGAGATGCAAATAGAAAATGTGGAGACAAATTATTAAGGATGATGAGGAGGGTGGGGGGGAAGGAAATAACAGTTTCAGCGGCGGAATAAATTTAATATGGGACTATCAGATAAATTAATTTGGTTATTTATTATATTTAAATTATTATTAACTGCTTTTTTTATTTCAAGGGCTTCTAAGTTGTTTAATCTAATTCCAGATCCATTTTTATGCAATATTTTAGTTCCCGAGATTTTATCGAATGAATGATTAGATTCTATTAAATGATTCGCGAATTCTGAAAAGGCATTATTGTTTAAACATCGTAAATGTTCTTTTACTCTTAAGTTGACATTCCGGGCCGTTTTTCCGATATAAAAAGCAGAACAATCATTACAATTAAGTTTATATATGCCCGAGTGGCTTAGTTTGTCGTCTTTATCTTTAGTATTAATTAAGTATTTACTTAAATTATTATTAGTGTAAAAAGCGGGTTTTATTTCAGATGGGAATTTTTTAACGCTTAAAGAAGAAAAGTTATTTGTATACAGAACTCTACGCCATTGGAATGTTTGATTTATATTTATATTATTAGGGTTATAAGATTTGTTAAATAGGAATTTATTTGATGCTATTTGTTTCAATTTTTTATTAAGAATATTGTCTATTAGTTTTGTATCATACCCGTTGTTTAAAGCGATTTGTTTAATGATGGATAATTCGTTGCAAAAATTATTATTATTCAACGGAACGGTAACCAATCTATGAATCATGGAGTGAAATGCTGAATGTTTGTGGGATATAGGATGGTTGGATGAATTGTGAATTGTAATATCAGTATACGTGGGCTTACGATAGATATTAAATTCAAATTTATTGTTAATTATACTTAAAGTTAGGTCTAGAAAATTCAAGGTTAAGTTTGTACCTAATTCTACAGTGAATTGAATTTGTTTGTGAAAGGAGTTTAATATTTTAAGAAAAGAGTTTAATTGTCTTTCAGTGCCTGTCCAAATGCAAAAAACATCGTCAACATATCTTCTCCATAGTAAAATATTCTTTAAGAGAGGTGAATTTGAAGCAAAAATATTGTTTTCTAAGTTATTCATAAAGATGTCAGCGATAAGGGGGCTTGTAGGAGCGCCAATTGCTAGTCCCTCTCTCTGCTGGTAAATAACATTATTGTATTGGAAGTAATTTTGATTCAAACAAATATTAAAAAGACGAGATAAATCATTAGCTAAATCTTTAGACAAGTGAGAATTATTCAGTAAATTAGAAATTAGGGTTTTGCTTTCAGTGACAGGTACATTAGGGAATAAGTTGACTACATCGAAAGATATTAATTTGCAATTACTGGGAAGAACCAGGTCCTTTAGTTCATCGATTAATGCTAATGAGTTTTTGATAGTATATTTTGGGAAAAACACATTGGCATCGTTAAATACTTTTGTTATAAATGAAGATAATTTAAAATTGGGGGAATTACAACAGGACACTACAGGGCGAATGGGGCAATTACTTTTATGGATTTTCAGAAATCCATAAAGTTTTGGTGCTTTGGGGTTTTTTGTTAAAAACTTTGTTTGGTTATAAGAATCATCCTGAAAAATGGAGTTTTTAGAATTTTTTATAGCACATTTTATACTATCTAAATATTTAGATGTAGGGTCAGATGGTAAGACACTAAACACATCATTTTTGATGAAATCTTCAATTTTTGTGTTATAATCACTTTTGTTTAATATGATGACAGTGTTGCCTTTGTCGGCTTTTGTTAAAATTAAGTTGTCATTTTTTAACTTATTCCGGATACTCTTCATGATGTGGGCTTCTGGATCTGTTTTAAGGTTAAGATTAAATTTTGGGATTAATTTTTTAAAATTTTCAGCACTTTTGTATAGAAACGGTTTTGGTTTATTATGCAGAGCAGTTTCGATGTCCACAGCAACGTTTTCAACAGCATTATCGAAGTCATTTTTATTATATTTCAAGTTATATTTAAGACCTTTAGATAAAAGGGAAATTTCTTGATTGTTAAAATGTCCAGAAGAAAGATTTTTGACACGGTCAAAAAACTGATGTGTAGGTTTTACATGGGCACTATTATCTAAAGTTTGTTGAATACTGCACAGATTTTTCAGTTTTTTGTTTAAGATCTCACGTTTTTTAAAAGCTTTAATAGAGACGAAGTTTCGGATTTTATCATCGAACAGGTCCCATTCAACAGGATGAAGTTCATGAACAAGTTCAATATGTAGGAGTTTGAGTTTTAATTTTATATTGTTCCGTTTTTTGTAGGCATTCTTGAGGTCTTCTTTCAGCCCCATTCGCCCTGTAGTGTCCTGTTGTAATTCCCCCAATTTTAAATTATCTTCATTTATAACAAAAGTATTTAACGATGCCAATGTGTTTTTCCCAAAATATACTATCAAAAACTCATTAGCATTAATCGATGAACTAAAGGACCTGGTTCTTCCCAGTAATTGCAAATTAATATCTTTCGATGTAGTCAACTTATTCCCTAATGTACCTGTCACTGAAAGCAAAACCCTAATTTCTAATTTACTGAATAATTCTCACTTGTCTAAAGATTTAGCTAATGATTTATCTCGTCTTTTTAATATTTGTTTGAATCAAAATTACTTCCAATACAATAATGTTATTTACCAGCAGAGAGAGGGACTAGCAATTGGCGCTCCTACAAGCCCCCTTATCGCTGACATCTTTATGAATAACTTAGAAAACAATATTTTTGCTTCAAATTCACCTCTCTTAAAGAATATTTTACTATGGAGAAGATATGTTGACGATGTTTTTTGCATTTGGACAGGCACTGAAAGACAATTAAACTCTTTTCTTAAAATATTAAACTCCTTTCACAAACAAATTCAATTCACTGTAGAATTAGGTACAAACTTAACCTTGAATTTTCTAGACCTAACTTTAAGTATAATTAACAATAAATTTGAATTTAATATCTATCGTAAGCCCACGTATACTGATATTACAATTCACAATTCATCCAACCATCCTATATCCCACAAACATTCAGCATTTCACTCCATGATTCATAGATTGGTTACCGTTCCGTTGAATAATAATAATTTTTGCAACGAATTATCCATCATTAAACAAATCGCTTTAAACAACGGGTATGATACAAAACTAATAGACAATATTCTTAATAAAAAATTGAAACAAATAGCATCAAATAAATTCCTATTTAACAAATCTTATAACCCTAATAATATAAATATAAATCAAACATTCCAATGGCGTAGAGTTCTGTATACAAATAACTTTTCTTCTTTAAGCGTTAAAAAATTCCCATCTGAAATAAAACCCGCTTTTTACACTAATAATAATTTAAGTAAATACTTAATTAATACTAAAGATAAAGACGACAAACTAAGCCACTCGGGCATATATAAACTTAATTGTAATGATTGTTCTGCTTTTTATATCGGAAAAACGGCCCGGAATGTCAACTTAAGAGTAAAAGAACATTTACGATGTTTAAACAATAATGCCTTTTCAGAATTCGCGAATCATTTAATAGAATCTAATCATTCATTCGATAAAATCTCGGGAACTAAAATATTGCATAAAAATGGATCTGGAATTAGATTAAACAACTTAGAAGCCCTTGAAATAAAAAAAGCAGTTAATAATAATTTAAATATAATAAATAACCAAATTAATTTATCTGATAGTCCCATATTAAATTTATTCCGCCGCTGAAACTGTTATTTCCTTCCCCCCCACCCTCCTCATCATCCTTAATAATTTGTCTCCACATTTTCTATTTGCATCTCTTTCTATCTGTTTTGTATCTCTTTCACTCATTGTTTTCATTTACCTATATTTATATGTGCCTGTATCTAATTTGCTTTAGTTGATATTTAGTCCTGATGAAGCTTGGGACAAGCGAAACCCGGTTGGCTATTGTTATTAATTCAAAAATAAAGTGGTGTCTTACTAAGTGTATGTTTTTTCATAGTTATTATGTTTCCAAAACTAATAAATCGACACGGTCAGTTGTTGTTACTTTGCCTAAATTGTATTATTGATTACAGTAGTAAAGTGTTGTCTGAGGGTTTACTTTAACAGCCCAAATCCAATAAATTGTTTTTCGTTTTATGAAAATCGAATTTACCACTCAAATGTTTTCGTTAACCTACAAATAACATTTATTCTACAGTAATTACAAATAACAAGATTTTGATTGGGTTCTGGAAATTGTGGAGCTGGGAACCTTGAATTATAATTTAATCAATTAATGCCATGGCAAAGTAAAATCAGGCTAGCTTTTCGTCAATACTGTATGCGTAGCCATCTTCAGAGTTTTACCCTTATTCCTATTAGGTTTTTACTGTCAGCCTCTGCGTTTTGTGATGGTCAGTGATGAGGGGATGTCCAAGAAATGCTTTACAGCTGCTTAAATTCATAAAATTCTATTGACTCCTGCCTATGCCTACTAAAACTATTTCCGCTAATATAAATAGCAAAAATTTCACTTACAAAAATAAACTCCCATAGTTCGACAATGATCCTTGTTATTCATTACATAAAGTTCCTAACACCTTCTACACAAATCTCCAGTGGCAATTATGTACACGGGTAACAAACGATGCAGATGTTGCGTGAGGTGGGACCAATCAGATGATTTATTTATTTACGGTTACCATTTACACCAGAGGTTCCCAAACTTTTTTGCCCCGTAGACCACTTGCCAATTTTTTTTTTCCGTAGACCCCCTGCCTGCCGAATATTGAATTTTCCTAAAACTATTAACGTCCCATGTGATAATCGTTTATTTTTTTAGTAAAAATATTCCCTTCCCTTGCCTGCCCAACAACCGGGTTGCGGTATAGTTGCTCTGTCTTTACATTGTGTAGACTGTGATGAAAGGTTTAAATCACAGTGAAAAAACAGATAAACCATAGCTGCAAAAAAATATGCAAATTATTTATGAAAACCGTCATTCTAGCGACATCTGTTGATTTAAAAAGTAATTCAGTTTGCTTGCAATAGGCACCTGTAATAGTTGGAATTAAATCAAGGTTCCGGGACGAAAGCAGAGAGGTCGTAAAATCGTCTAAGACGAGAAAGGAACCCCCTATCTAGGCCTGAAAATAAATATTGAAGGGTGTCAGCCAATTAGATCTAAACGAAAGCTATAAAATTTTGAGAAACCAATCAGTGAACGGAAAGGCGTGTGTCTACGGAAGACTTTGAACTTTGGACCCGGCGATAAAAAAGATAAGTAATGGCTTCTTCTTTCCCACAAAAATTAGAGGTAAATGCACTATAGAGTAAACATCGACGTTCAAGGGAACAAGTCCTGGGAATGTTTACAATAACTGAGACATTTATGAGGTATCGAACCATTGAAATCGAGGGCTTTGGAAGTTTTACAAGTTGTAAAGCACACACACAAAAATGCAATGAAAAAAAATTATAAACGTGATAGTATAAGAGAGGGCGGAAAAACTTAGGGAAATTACTGGCAGAATTTTCAACTGTAGTACAATTATTTATGATAGAAGGAGGGTGTCAAGTTCGATAAAGATCGTACTAAAGAGAGGTGAGAGTTTTGGAAACAATGGAAACTAATCGTTATCAATTTAAGATGAAGCGGACATATTGGTAAATCAATTTTGAATGAAAATCTCGCAAAAAAAAATAGACATTTTAGAAAAGTGCGGCGACCGAATGGAAGGATAACACAGAGATTTTGAGCTGCTACAAAGGTCCTAGGGACATGAAAATTGAGTATCAGAGGAAGGCAGTAAAGTTAAACATATAGCGATAGATTAGATTCAGGAAAAGTAGACATTTTACATGATTATCAGGGTAGATAGATATAAGAGTTACACAAGACTGTAGAAAAGTGACATGAGATAAAAGGTTGACAGTCTCATGTGTATTTCAGAGGATAAACAATCGAAATTCGAACATGATTCTTATTTACGTTAAGGTGATAAGCCATTAGAAAAGCGATTAACTTTAACGTTGGGCTTATGAGATATTTATATAAAGCAAAAGAAATTAAAATTAATAGGTTTGAAATTAAATAAAATTTACGAGTCTAGTACCAAAATTTGGAACGTAAACAGATGTCCAGACCAGTGGCGGTTCTTCCCTTAGGTCAATTGGTGTTTGACCCCCCAAAATTATAAGACAACAATAATAAATATAATAATCAATTATGTGCATCAAAACATTTAAAATGTAACGCGAAACAGCGGCGGCGGCGAGTGACTAGCAGTGACATCTGTTGTCTCTAATAGAAGCTTTCATTCACAAGTCCACACGATTCGCTGGGTCAATTTAAAGAATGTCCAATTTGGCATCTTCTGTCCCTACGCGCGCCATAGAATAAACGAGATGGCACTATATTTTTCGTCGAAGTAAAAATTAGCTTCTGAAGAAAGTTTAGGGACGCTTAGGTCATGACCGTGGGGGAGACAACACGGTGAATATTATATGTTTTACAGAGATGGTGACATAAACAAATGTCGTTTTTTCATTTTACACGCTTGTAGTGTGTGGAACAATGGTTGTTTTTCAATTGCATAGTTCGGGAAAGGATTAGAATAATTATTTATGTTGTTATCGATTTAGAATGAAACAAAACAAAAAACGTAAAAAATCATTGTCAAATAGAATCAAACACTGATTTTATTTATTTTAATGTTGTGGACAACTACATTAAAACTTAATATCTTAAAAATAATTTGCCGTAAGTACATGGATTGTGTATTTATTTCCAATTTATTATATTAACATAATATTTATTTAGAGTCCGCGACTCTAAAACTCTATAACAAATTGATATAGTTAATAATATATGGGCATTTTTCACAATATCAAATAAAGATTAGTCACACATTTTTTTCAAATGACCTACCACGACTGAATCCCTAGAGCCGCCTCTGGTCCAGACGTATGATATATGTGAAATCTTGTATGTAAGAGATAGGAGATGGGGCGGAGATCAAGTAAGGCAATAAAAGTGACAGATACCCCAGAGTCAAATTAGGTATATCTCCCATGGAAGTGTGGAAAACTATATATTAATTAATAATAAATGAAGTATGAAATTTTTCTGGAGACCACACACATCGGAAAAAGTGGAGAAAAGATAAAAGAAAGGGTAAAGAACGGTGATAAAGAATGATCCAAGTGGGGAAAAGTGATACAATTCAAATTTATCCGTGAAATAAATAAATACGACTTGGAAAATAATTAGTTATAGAGTTATGAGAAATAACAAAAGAATAAAGAAGAAAATTGTGCAGGAAAACGTCGCGAATAAAAGAAAATCCAAAAAAATAAGGAAAACTCAAATCTGCGACATAAAGAGAGAAGGTACGGGTGAAAATGGAAAAGCTCATATAGGTGACAATAAAATTAAGTAGATTTTAGACAAATCGAAATTCAAAAATGCATAGTAAAGATTTCAACACGGATTTGATCATTTTTCACGCGAGATGCATAAAATTGAGATCTATATATATGTTATTGAGGATAGACCTATCGCGAATTGAGAAAAAAAAGGAACGCAAAATCATGAGATTTTAACTACATTTTGTATGAACAGGGGACAAAGGAAGCTTGGGCGATTAACGCAGACTTACCCGATTCGGACCCTATCGATTTAGAGTCGTGAGATAAAAACTGACCACCGCCCAGAGCCGGAAAACAGAAGATCGTATGTAGAGACAATTGAAATTAGGGGAAGGTATGTTCGGATTTGCGAGTTGTTAAAAGATAGAATTGATTATCAAAGGAAATTCAGATACGTTATTTGGAACCTGAGAGGGGTATAAAATAAAGGTACACACCAGTTTTGGGACAGTCAGTCGAGGTTTTGAAGAGGTGCATACGCCGCAGTACTACGTTTCTTGGTAAAAATTGACAGTGAAATATCTATAAGTGTTAAATTTTGAACAAGTCTAAGTGTTAAATTTTAAATAAGTCCCTGGACTTAGAGAATTTGTGAATAGTACAAGTACTAGAATCAGTGAAATTTTAATAAGTCTGTTTAATTTAATCAAACAGTGTTAAAAACAAGATAGATATTAAATTCAGTGCTTAAAAGTGTAAAGTGAGAAGTGCTAAAAAGTGAATTGTGAATTAAATAAAATTTTAAAAATTATTATTTCATTCAAAGTGAAAACATTCAGATCTAATTGAGAGTTTTTATCGTTAATCAAGAGTGAACGTGTTCGCGAATTAATATTTAAAAATAGATTATAATTTTGTTTAAATTATTAATAGTAAATACCCTCATCTTAGTTTAAAAGAAACACAAAAACAAAAAAGGATTCAATAATAATAAACGCCCAACCTTTTGTTCAAAAAGAAATAGTTCAAAAAAAAAAAAAACTAAATGTGGATAGGTTAAAATATTGATGAAACCAGTGCAATTTAGAAGAAAGTTTTAACAGATATTTAATTTATTCAGAATCGAAATAATTAAAAGTTTGCGCAATTCAGAATGAACTTTCTTATAAATTTATATAAAAAAAAAATTTAAAAAGGAGTGAAAATAACAAAAATAGTTCGAACTAAATAATTTATAGTTTTCCGGCACATCTATATCACAAATATTAAATATCAGCTAATTTATATGAATCAAGCAAGAAATAAAATATTAAATAGGAATAAATAGTCGAAAAGATTTATTTTGAAATTAGTTGAAAAATACAGTTAATTAGGTAGGATTTTCTTCGACAAGATTTGTTGTGTACCTCCCAACCGGAAAAATCTTGTAGGGGGTGAGTTTTCCTTTTATAAATAATTTTCAGGCCCAAGGAGTGAGGAGGCACAGCTGATCATGGTATATCATTTAAATTATTAAAACAACAAAACAAAGAATTACACATTAAAATATGTATATTGTGTATTTGTGTATATATATATAAATATAAAATAATATATTGTATATAAAGAATATATATATGAGTAATGTAATTATATATATGTATTTTATTTATTAATCGAAGCATCGAAATGGTAGCGATTTTAATACCTACCCGAGGACATATCTATATTATTGAAAAAGAAAATATGTATTTATTAATATTCAAGACTATGTAGAATCATATATTTTATATTTATTTATTAATATATGTACTCTTATTTAACATATTTTGACAATCGAGATATGTGTACTTAAATATATATATTTATATTTATTCTTCATTTAACTTCTAGTAAATTTACTAAATCCGGAAAATGAAATAAATAGTTTAACTTCAAAAAGGAATTAAAAATATTTTAATTAATAATGCACAATAAAACTAAAGAGGCACAAGTGACTTCTAAGGAATTTTAAAATAAACAAATCTCACATTTAGGTTAGTGTGTCAGGAGATGTTTACATTATTTGTTTACAAATAAAAACGTACGGGGAACTGGGTCAACTGCATAGTTTGAAAACGACTTTGGCCGCAACTAGACAATCACCAGGATGTCATTGTACAATGTGCAGCGATTTTTGCGTATTCATAAATACCTATCATTCACAAACGACAATTGAAAATCACGGTTTAGCAAGATTTATATCGCATAATTACATGAAACACTTGAATACCATTGATTAGATAGTCGCATAGATTTTTATTAGTTACCTGAAACAGCTGGAAGCTGCGTGCTTACAAATACCTATCATTCACAATCGACAATTGAAAAATCACGGGTTAGTAAGATTTATATCGAAATATTATACGAAAACGTTTGAATATTATTGATTGGGTGCTCAAACAGACCCCCATCAGTTGCCTGAGACAGTTGAGAGTCGTGTACCCTCTTATGTGGCAATCAATTACATGAAACAGTTGAAAAATCACGGGATAGGATGAACTAAATCTAATGTTGAATCCTGGGGAAAGAAAAATACAGTTCATCCGATAGGAGGCAGTGGTCGCTCCTATAACAAGACCATTAACCAAACCAAATAGAGATGACGATTTTCTTAAATAAAAACGTCAAAACCAAACAAAAAGCCTGGAGTTCGATAGCTCTCCAAAAAACAAACTATCAATAAGATCTTATTCTACTAGTATTTATTCGTATAACCTTATTCTTACGTATATATTCGGTTACCAAGCCTAGAGTTTCGCAGAACTCTTTGTGCGAGATCCGAGCTTGGAATGCGAGGTAGATAGCCTCGTATTGCAAGTTATAAACCTTTCCCAAAACGTATGTATACATATATTTATTCGTATGTACTGTTTACTGGAGAATGCGGACCTGCATACAGCTTGCATTTTAGGTCTTCTGGACCACTCTCGCATTGTCTCTTAAACGTGGAATGAGGATTCACGACCCGTAAGTCCACACCAACCGTGAGTATATGATTGTATATAGGACGAAACCGGTTCGCCCTAAGTAAATTGTAGTCCAAGGAGGGGTCGGAATTTGGGGGTATCGGGACCCGAGGGGAAACTTGAAGGCAGTGCATGATGACGTGGAAGGTTCATTGGGACGCGGTGACTTAGGCACCAATCAATGAACCGTGTCAAAAGATTGTGCGAATTTCTTGTTGACTCACGATCATCTCGTTTACTTGTAGGAGGTTAGGAGCCAAATTATGCCAGCAAATGGGCTATTCCGAGTTTGTCAAATATGCAATTAACTAATTACATTAACCTACTAAATCAATCTTTACATGTACCTTATAGCAGCAGAATCATAAAGGGTGGCGCCAAACAGACACAAGAGTTTACCAAAATCAAATTTACTAACAATTGACCATTTGAGTTATATTTAATCACCTGTTCAAATAAACATGTATAATATCTTTTACCTGCGATTAACTACGACTTTGTTAGGGTGCAGGGAATCAGAATAGTTACAATAGGGAAGCTAGCTCATTCAGAGAAATCATTTAAGTCTAGGTTTGCAATGGAAAGACCAATACAATTTTGAAACGCAACGCCTTGATCAGAACCGAGAGGGTTACCACAAAATGAAAGTAATTAAAATCCTATATCATAAATCAAAAAATTACACAACGTTTGATGGAATTTAATTACAATATAAATACGGAAATATTTGCATTCAAGTTCGTAAATAACGTATTAATTAGTTAAGTACATATGTCTATAAAGATATATAGTACAAGAGAGCTTTAAGTAGCTTTCTGTAGATATCAATGAAAAGGGGTCCAATTTTCATGGAGGCTTATGTGTTGTAGGGGAGGAATTTTCCATCCCTGCGAACACATATGCAAAGCCTTAGAAAAAAAATGAAATATCGGTCATAGCCAAGAGAGAAGAAAATTTTATATTGTTTTAAGCAAATAAAAAAATGGCGAAAAGATGGAGAATATTACAAGACAGGGGCACCCTTGTGAGGTATTACACCAAATGAAAATGAAACAGGATAAGCAACGGGAATTTCTTTCTGTAGCTAGCCCTACAGAACTGCCCCTTAAGTTTTTTGTAAGTGCTTATTCCGGTCAGTTCTTCTTGTCACATAATATCTGATTCTTCAACGTTGCATTTCCACAGTCAAAATGTCCTCAAACTTAGTTTTGAAGTCTGTGTGAAGTGCATTTAAATATTGAACGTTATTATTACCCTGGAAGTTTTTCAAAAACAAGTTGGGGAGCTAGGAAAATTCAAGGCTTCCAATGTGCAATTTTTTGTTTGAATATATTAATTCTGATTAGAAAAGGAACGAAGACTCTATTTATTTACCTCAATTAACAATTTTACGAAATATAAAAATACAAAAATCAAATAAGTAATTTCTTAGTCTATTATATTTGTGTTAGGTCTATTGTTTCATTTACGAAACTCCTAAATGTTGACTTGAGGTAAATGGGGGTCCGCTCGTATGTACCCCCATTTGAAACTCGTGGACCCTCAAATTTTTTTCTCGCTGACATAGATCCCCAGCATCCCGATATCGACCCTTGGGGGTCCATATAGACCACTTTGGGAACCTCTGATTTACACAAAGTTCTTCCAAGATGTGCATTTTAACAAAAGGTTTGTTTATTCATGTAATTACAGAATATTACATAATATAAGCAAGATATTAAGAACAAATATTAATTAAAGCGAAGGGAATAAGTTAAATAACAAAGAGGAATATTATCATAATGGTCACACGTTTGAACCGATAGAGTGAAATAAAGACTTACCTAATTAAACGAAATTTATTACTGAAAGGGAGGAGTTGAAATTTTAAATGACATTATATTCATATTCGTTAACTAGATTATGAAGTCTAGTAAAGGGTTTACACAGGGGAATGTGATATTTGACCTAGTTATTAGATTTGGTACACGTGGTTTAAATAGAGCTAACAAGTCACCCAAAGAGCGCAATGGAGGAACATCTGGAGATACCATTTCGAGTCTTTAGGGACCGAACTAGGAATGGAGATTACATTGATTAGTTTACTCTTTTATCATAATAGATAACCAGTTTCAATTGAAACGTGCTTACCCTAGTATATATGTTGCTCGATCTGAATAGCTAGGATAATATGAGTCACCAAACCTTTTCCCTTCCTTCGCTAACGTCTTGGCAGTTGGGACTCTTGTGTTGTATAACATTGGAGGAAATATTTACATCATTCCTCCAAGGGAATAAAGAATACATCAATTTTTGTTTCACAGTCCCACTGAATTAAGAAGTTGATGATTTATTTTGTACACGGTGTCCGGAAATTCGTATTACCTACAATAGTTAAACTGGTTAAAAATAAAAATTAAAAAAAATCGATCTAAGCATTTCGAATTTATTAAAGATTTTTTCTGTTTTTTGACCCATACAGGATGGAAAAGCTTTGAAAGTCAAAAACGAAGGTTATACCAAAAAATCGACAGCTAATGTAATGTTTATTTAACAGTTTCCCGCTTGTGCTACTAATCTGTATTCAAATGGGTTTTAAGTGATGTTCTTGACTAACTTAAACAAGAGATTCCTGACATTATTTGGATTAAAAATGTTAACAAAATCTAAGAACGCTTTCACAAAGAGAAATATCTACCCAAAACGGATTTAAAAAACAGTAAATGTCCACAAAGTGAAACATCTACATACCTACACCTGTATGAAAGTGAAATAACTTCGTAAGCTAATAATTAATAATGTAAAAGAGCCATGATTATCTTATTTCAATCTATCTGAGTAGGCCCCCAGTCATATTAAAAAAATACTCTATTTCTGATTCCCCATCAAATTTTTCCCTTATGCATTTTTGTATGGACCTTTCAACGGTTGTGTTGGTGTTTTATTTTAAACTTTTACTTTAGAAATTTTATTTTAAAAGTTTGAAGAAATTGTGTACTTTGAAAAGTAAAGCAATTATAAGTTTTTGTTTGTATTAAAAATAAATAATTTCACTGTAGAATTAAAATGTACTGATATTTTGCTTTGTATAAATTAAATTTCAAATACGTAGATATTTCTCTATTATATAAATACCCAATTTTTGACTTCTTTTTCAATAAAAAATGGGTTTTCACAAATGAATTGAATTCTCTTATTATTCTAATATCTTTGGGTTAAACAATTTCGAAGCCCTCGAAATGAAAAAAACCGTCAATAATAAATCAAATATACAACAATCAAATCAATTTAACTGATAGTCCAATATTTAATTTATTCCATTAACCTCTGATAAAACTGTTTCTTCCCTTCCCCCTCCCTTCCTACCCATCCTGTAATCAGTCTACATCCTTTCTCGTTATAGCACTAATAAGGTGTCTGCTTTTTTTATTTCTATCTCTTTCACTCGTGTATTTTATTTCTATCTCTTTCACTCATTGTTTTATTTTCTTCTATATGTATGTGTCTGTATGAAAATAACTTTAGTTGATATAATAAGCCCTGACGAAGCTTGAGCTAAGCGAAACCTGGTTGGCTGTTAATATTAATTCAAAATGAAAGTGGTGTTTTACAAAGTGTATTTTTTCATTTAATATAATTGAATTTGCATTTAAAGATTTTCATTAAATATGAATTAACATTTTCACGGCCAAAAGGTTTGTCGATATTTCATATTGTAAAAACGGTTCTCAATGTTGGTCAACGGTGATTTTGAGGTTTTTTTAAAAAAAAAATTTCCAAAGACAAACATAAAATATTTGTCACATGTTTCTGGTTACTAAGACGAGTAACCGCTTAACCCCCATCCTGACACTTACAATCCAATGTCTAATAATAATAGTAATAAAATTATAAATAAATTTTATAAACAGTTTTTACTCCAAATAATGTCCAGCATTACCAGTTAAAGTAAGTCAAGTACCTCCGTTTATCACCTGTATAATGTTTAATAAGCGATATAATTTTGTTAATAAATATCAACAAATATTGATGGTCTTTTCAAACCAGAAGGTTAAGAAATTAAATGAACAGAACATCTTGTAATGTCGCATAACATAAGTTAAAAGTATTCTTATCAATTAGAATTTTGGTTGCCAAACAAATTGTTATATTTGTCTTTCTTTTTTTCCTTTTTATAGTTTTGACCATTTCGTAAATCGTTTTGTAGATCGTTCTTCATTATTTTTTGTCGTGATCTTTTTCAGGTCGAACAAACCGGAAGACAGAAACTTTATTACACTTGGAAAGCAATATCTTTTCTTACTTTACAGATAAACTTGGGATCCAAATGCTTTTTTTAACAACAGTGAATACTTGAATCTAGTGAAAGCGGGCGATAAAATAAGACAAAGTGGAATCTCACCACAATGTAAGCAATGTTTATTTATTTACGTAGGAGTGAACTATGGAAAATATACAAATAATTCTTTCACCAGTTCAAACATTAAAAAATATATATTTCAGAGCAGGGAATGGGAATGAGCTAGGGAAAGGAAATATAAAAAGGGATTATATACCAATCAATAGTCTAGACGAAAATGAAAATCGCGTAAAAACAAAATGTAGGTATTAAAAAAAGGTGTTTGAATTATTCGTTTTTAAGTATAATTTTTTGTGTCGGTCGTTCACAAGAAAGCTCCGTGGCAAAATAAATTTAACTTAAAAAAAATTATTCTTAAGTGCCTATATTATAGAAATTTTATTTAAAAATGTACATGTTTGTTCAATAATTATTGCAAAATAAATATGTTGCGGCAGCTTAATTTAAATAAAATTAATAACTTGATAAAGATGATATTTTAAACAAATCAGGAGTCTATAAGTTCATTTGTGACGATTGTAACTTTTTAATAAGTTACGGAGAATCTAAGGTGTATGAAAAATCAGAATTCATCGTAATTTGCCAACAACATTTTGGAAATAAATCATTCTTTTGATTTAAAGGATTCAAAAGTTTACGTACGAATATACCATGAGTTTACAATTATATTAATTAGAAATCAGAAAAAAATGTTAATAGTCAACTGAAAATGATGAATAATTAAATATTTTTTTAAAATAGCCTTCTCCTAAATTCATTTTCGCATTAATAATATATTTTTGTTTGTTATTTAGACATTTTAGTTACTCCGTAATTGTCTTATATTAATTTATAAAAGATTTTTTTGTATACATATTTGTTTTAGTTTATAAAAGATTTAGAGGTATATATTATATTTATATTTTATTTTTATTTTATTTATTTATTTAACGCCCAGAGGGCTTTTACATGGTTGGTAGTATAATTTTAATTTGACAAATACTTTCAAACATAAAAAATAAGAATAAAATTACATTTTATAAAAGCTATGTAACAAGTTATACAAACACATGAAACAAAAACAGAAAAATTACAGCTATTTGTTGGTTTACATGATGTGTTTAGGAGTATTGTTGAAATAAATGTTTTAAATGATCCACAAAACTTGCCAAGTTGGTATTGAATATGTCAACATCACCCAAGTAATGATTTCCCATGGTGTGAAGTCGTTGTATCGGAGAGTGGGCAATGTAGTTACGCTTATGTGTGCTGCTGTAGAATATTGTATTTTGTCGTGTTGTTACTGTAGGTGTATGTATGTTTATAAGTTGCAGAAGTTCACAACAGTCGAATTTAGAGTTAAGTATTTTGAATAAGAACGTTAAATCGTTTATTTTACGTCTATCTTCTAATGTATGTATTTTTAGAGTATTTAATAAGAAATTGTATTTTAAGTCTTCGACAGGGATATTTGATTTAAAATTTATAAAGGGAAGAATTTTTTTTTGTATTCGCTCAATGTTGTTAATGTGAATAAATAATAATAATAAAAAGAATGTTTCTTTATTTTACATATTTTTAATAATTGTTGTCTGCTTTTAAATTAATTATTATCCTGACGAAGAAACCATTGATTTTGAAATATGTCGATCATTTTTGATTAAGTAGTGGTGTTTACAAAGTAATTCATTTAATTTAAAACTAGCTGTACCCTGTCATGCGTTGCTGTGGCTCAGTCTGTCTGTGCAGCTAGAGAAACAATAGGGCGTGTTTTTTTTACGTCCAACAGATGGCACTTTAAAAAATTATATTAATATATACATATATTAATATAGCACATGTGTATTCTAATGCAACATTGTGTCAACATTTCAAAGCAATCGGTAAAAAACTTTTGGAGACTTAAGATTTTGAACAAACGAACGCTTACATTTTTATTTATATATATAAATTAATTATGATTTTTATCTACCTTAGGTTTTCATACTAGTTTATTATTTTTTCGAGTTATTTCTCCTATCATCCAAAGCAGATTTTTCTTTGTATGCCATCAGGTCTTCATGTTTATTGTGATTTCTGTTTATTTTCGTCTGCAAGAAACCCACAAAATGTATAACTAACCTGTGATCCACATGCCCGGCTTTGTCCAAATGAAATGTTGAATTTGTTACTGTAATGTCGGTTACCTTCGTTATGCTTCTAATTCACTAGCTTTTCATTTGAGATAACAGTTTCATTGCGATATATGTAAAAGGTGTTGATGTCCAGTATGACTCGTTCTCACTGCAATGTCAGCATAATGGTGATTTTCCTAATCGTCAAGTACTTAGGATAAGTATTGGACGTGGCCGTTTGACGTAGACCTCTTTTCGATCCGATATCTTATTTTAGTCAGCTTTTTAAAATTCAAGCCGTCATCAGATCGTTGCAGATTTTAGTGCAAAAAGAAAACCGCTGAAAGACAATTATCTATGTTAAATTTTTTTACGGTAGGCAATTTTGCTCCTTACCATGAATGTGAGTATCACCTGATTGAATCAAAAATCTTACTATTTATGTAAGGACCAGTAATAATATATTTACAATCTTTCTACCATAGATAATGTAAATATTATACATCAAGATATTGCAGAGTATTGTGTTAGTTTGGTTTCACCTTAAAAAATAACAAGAGAAGTGTTATCAACACAGATTTGATTGAAAACTGATGTTGCCAGTTAACATACAAAAGTTCGACTCCTAGGCCCAAGACAGTCAAATAAATTGATTATCTGTTTAGAAAAGAATTTCAATATTTCACAATGTTTGACCATCACGGAGGAAAACGAGTATTGCTAATTTATTAAAAAATCTCATCAAATTATCCATAATCCGGTTAAAAAGGTGATTTAAGGCCGTTTCCTGATAAACTTTCAGTGAATTTACCAATATATCGAAACACATGTTCATACCCCTGCATTTGTCTTGATTTTTATGAACAAGTGTTCCGACATTCTCATTTTTCATTTCTCTTTTACTAAAAGTTTATCAGAAAACCCATCAATTCATTCATTAAGGGCCCACAATCCCGTTTTTAACCGGATTATAAATTATTTAAAGAGATTCTTAATACATTAGCAATAATCACTTTTCTCCGTGTAGAACAGTTTAATCGGGTTATCTCTTCAGTGCTTACTACCATAATAAATCACTAATGACAGAAATCAGCAGAAGAAAAATCCACAATGTTTTTTGACAAGCCTAATAAATTCTCTACTGCAACATGATTTGCAAAACGATAACTATACAGAACCTATAGTGAAGCGAATTATCTGTCTACAGAGTGTTTAATTTGAAATAACATGAATTTGTTTGCAGTTCCGGGTGTGCTACCCCTTCCCCGAGCAGTGGGGCGCTGAGTACGCGCGCATCATCGTGCTGGGCCGGTTCCTCGTGTACTACGCCATTCCTCTGGCCGTAATAGCGGTGTTCTACGCCCTCATGGCGCACCACCTCGTGCTCAGCGTCAAAAACATCCCCGGGGAGCTGCAGCTCGCTAGGAGGCAGGTAATCCAACACACTCAATACAACTACTTACTTCTTGTTGTATTGAAAATAAAAATATTAGTTTCTAAGCAGTCGGTGTTAGCAGGATCGAATCCCTTCGTCCGAAAGTATACATTTTGAGGGGGGTATTTGTACCGCCATCCCGGAAACAATTCATTGTATAACCAAAATCTCTGCCATTGGTCACCAGAAGTAGTTCGCTACGTTTGGTGAATTAGCAGGGGTGCCCGGGTTCATGGGGTGATGATTGTTAAGGTCTCTTTTGAGATTTCTCTAAGACATCTTTTGACCTCTCCAGCGAGACCCTCTCGACCTATCACGTTGCACCGCAGTGGGAGAGATGAGTTCAAACGGCAAATCACTCCTGGACACACTGACCCGAAAATTCCTACCCATGCCTCACATATTTTCCCTTCCCAGATCTTCCTCTCATTATTTTCCTTTAAAAGTCCACTACACAGCATCCCCAAATATGACATAGGCATTCATGAAAATAATTTTTCTCAGGGCCTATGTCATCTTTAAATGGATGAATTAATAATTTTTTTTAACAAATATGTATATTTGAAATATAGCTCTTTACGACACGTTCCAGAGTGGAAGATACTCTCAGAATCGATTTAGTGAAAGACCATCATTTAAATTCAAAACGCTACTTGAAATGCTTCCTCTTCCTCATCTCGTTCCCCTCTATACTACCTACAGCCTCGCAACATTCCTCATTTGGGGGTGTCATGACCTCACTGTCTCCAGACGGATGGAGGCAATTGCGACTCTAGTGCGAAACTCAATTAAAACAAAAACAAAAAGGTGTTCCAAAGCACAGTTCAATGATAACACTTGGAGGAATAATGCACAAAAGGGTAGGTTGTTCTTAAAAAAACTTCTCAGTTCCTAAGTGAAGGCAGCGGTGATATGTGCACCAGACGTGACTAGCGGCGAACTTCGGCATTACTTGTATGTGTCTGGGAGTGCACTATTGGCAATTTCCTGCCAGAACTCAGTGACAATCTGCCTATTCAAAATTCATTCAATTTTATAACGAATATTATTATGTGGTTATTTTATTATTTTGCCATTAAGTGCCAGAATTCACTGAGTTTCAAAGATCGAGTATCCTATATAATTTTTATTTTATTTACTAGGATGAAAAGAACAGAATATTCCTAGAATATACAGTAAAAAATTATACACAATGTTTTTAAAGCATGAAAAAACGTTAAATTTAATTTTAAACAATATTTGTAAAACAGCAGTTATAAAAAAATACAAACTAAATATAAAACAAATCCCTAAAAAGTACATTGCCAACGCTATAAATTGTACGATTTAACAAAGTTCTGGTATAAATTACGCTTACTTCTATAAATGGAGTCAGTAAATAAATCAATATTACCCCTAAACTTGTTGCCCTGATCATGCATCTTTATGGTTAGTGAGTGTGTCTGATAGTTGGATGTGTATGTGTTGCAGAAGAATGTTACATATTGTCGTGTGTTCCTTTTCAATACATGGAATTTAATAGTGGCTACGATGGCAGGGCTGTCAATTAAGTTGTTAATCGTCTTAGAGTCAATGTATCATGTACATATTGGACAATTAGTAAGTTGGTAAGTTGATTGGCTCGGACAGAATCATGGTTACAGAATAATACATTTTCCCGAGATTGAACTGGGGCCTGGAGTTTATAAAAAGCTGACCTTCAATGAGTCGTATTTGTAATGAGTAATGAATAATTAATTACTATTCGTTTACTACTACTACTCGACCCGAGCGCACGGTCTGAGCAGTTATCAAAAACATTGGTTCATAATGCAAGCACTCTAATAATTACATGATCATCAACAATAGAAAATTTCAGAAAAAAATTGAACTACATTTCACTTAGCCACACGAATTTCCGACTTTGAAGAAAAATACTAACATAGTAAATATAATAACAAAAAAAAAATTAAATAGCCTACAACTGTGGATGGAGTCTCTCAGAAATGAGTCGTCAACTTGCAAAACCCACTCTTAAACTTTACGGAAATCTGTAGATGTAACATAAATGATAACATACATTAATTACTCTTTTGATATTAATTATTTATTTATTTTCCATTAACTTTAAAATGCTTTTGGTTAATGCATCACAACCAGTATAAATCTACAAAGCTGTTTTTACAAGTCAAATACCACTTTTGCTCCAACATTTCAGTTATATGGACGTCATAATCCATTGACTCCAAAGTGATTTACAAAAGCACTCGCGCGAGATAAACGGTTCCGAAATGCGTGTTGTTATTTTCGCTGCGCTGGTGAGAGACAATTATTATTTTTTATTCTTTTTATGTTTAATAAATTTGTAGAACTCGATTTAAATTTTTAATAAAATATTTTTTTTAATGTTTCCGGCTTTTACTCTTCGTAGATGTTCTGGACCATCATTTCAGATTATGAAGAGAGTATTTATTGTTAACTAATATTTAATTTATTTAAAAAAAATTAACGAACACAAGTTCTGCGATGTAATTATTATTAAACGTGATTAATGTTTCGATTTTTTATGAATGGATAGGCTGTTACTAATTAGATTCTTACACGCCCGTTCAACGTTAGTGCGGTTAAACTGGCCTCAAGCCTGGTTAGGACCGTTTTAACAAAACCAACATCATGGTAATAAGTCAATTTTTTCACTGTTCTGACCTCCTTACGCGCCGCGTAATATTCACACCAAGTTTTTTAGTAAGGCTGATAGTCCTTAAGTGGTCTTACCACAGTTCGATAATGTTTATGGACACATCCGAAGAATTTGTTATAAATAAAACGATTTTTGATATAATTAAAGCGTGTGTAAAAGTTAAATCTCGTTTGTTAAAGTTTTTTTAAAGCGTAATTGTAAAAAGCATTCACTTTGTGGCTCATCATAATTTATAATTAAAACACATAAATTTGTTTTTGACCACGATAGTTTTATTTTCACTCTACCGGTTTCGGAAGATCCCTTCCTTCGTCAGGAGAATATTTAAAACTGAAGAAGAAACTAAAAACTTCGTCAGGAGAATTTTTTTAAAGCATAAAAAAAACTTTAACACACGAGATAAAACAATTAATTTTGCACATTTTTAAGATTATGAGTTTTAAATTGTTACAAAACTCTTCTTATTTATTCCTTTCAGGTAGAACATAGAATATTTTACCAGAGGTTGTCAAATTATCGAATGAAAACGGAAAACATTTAAATTGTTAAATTTCTAAAATTTCTGATATACACCAAACTTTTTTCTTAAAAAACATTAATTCGTAAGCATAACACATTGAAGAAGTTTTTTTTGCTCATCACACTTATTATTAATTAATCGTTAATGCTTTTCTTCGCTTTGCAAAAAAAAATTGAAAGTCGTATCGGTCAGTAGCTGAGTTGGCATCGCGATGATTAGATCACCACCTACTCAGTCGTCGTACGTTTGATTCCTCGGCTCGCTATGTCCCCCACCATAATACAAGCAATATTTTCCGCTTACTGTTGTGGTAGTAGGAGATTTTCAAATAATTTCAGGTTATTCGTCACCCTGGAATGTTTGTCTTTTAAAAAATTATATTTATGCGGAAAATTCGATGCTTTATGCATTTATGAATAAAGTATAAAAATCAACATGTGAAACTACAAACACGATTTTTATGATAACATACAAAAATATTAAATAGTGTTATTTTTATATCACGACTGTTACAGAAACTCTGTAATCAGTTTTGAAACGAGATTGGCTCGGAAGGAAGTTCAAAAATTATTATTCCGCGTCTGTAGTTTACGCCTATATTTGCAGAACTTTACCAAAGGCGCCTTCACATCGCTCAAATTTGATATTCAGAAAATAATTTGCATTCCCTTCGCTTCGCCTGGCAATGAGCCTGCTATTTTTTCTATAACACATTATTTTCCAAGAAAGTGTATCAAACAGCGGATTTATGAGGCAACACATTAATATATGTGGGTTTTATTTTGCCCCGTAATATGGGGTGACTTTTGAATCGGGGGGCGACTTTGATCATCCGCATAATTCTCGCTACCACTCAGAAATATCTTTTTAATTATGAATATTATTTTTCCTTTTCATGAAATCTCGCCAGAATCCTGGGAATTGATTTACCAATACTGACCGCTCTCAATCGCCGTCGAAAGTAGATACAATGGTCAACATTCTTATTTTTGAGTTTCATCGAAGGTTCATAATTACATACGCCAAACGTCGAAATTCATTCCACTCAAAGCATGAGTGGATCGAACCGGGGCCCAGATTACGATGCTAGTTGTAGTACACCGGAGAAAGTTATTGGCCCCATCAATCTCAAATACTGAAGATCATTATCGTTTTTTATTGTTCTAGGTATATATATTATTTAATTTGCGAGATGGAATTGTATAACTCTGCCCAGGAAACAATTTATTTAGTGATTCGCTACGTTTGACGATTTAGCAGGATTGCCCGGGTTCATTGTGATACGGTGTGTTCAGGATGCACCTGCCCACATGGAAATAAATGATCCTGTTAAAAAATTCCTGATAAAATATTGGTCAGAATATATCAAGACGGAATGCGACAATATCAGTATATCTATATCAGTATTTGTACGAACGCGTGTTCCGCCGTCCTCGTAAAACATTCACTTTTTACTGATACTTGTTAGGAACTTTGTCAATTTATTCGTTAAAGCTGCGTGGCGTGCCAGATCGGGAGAGGTTGAGGTTTGGGGAGTCCCTCTTCAGCTGGACTCGTCCCCTTGCGCCGCAGCGGGAAGAACAGATCATTCATCCGTCACTCCTGGACATACTGATCCCTAGATTCCTACCCACCCCTCATACATATTCCCTTCCCAAAACTTCCTCTTCTTTCTTACCGTAAAAATCCCCTCCACACAGCCCCTTCCCCCCCAAAGATGACATAGGCCCTCAGGTAAAAAATATATATGTAAATGTACATTTTATTTATTTGCTGGTATATTTTTACTTTCTACGTGAATGTTTATGCTTTATGAGATGTATGGGGTAGTACAAACCTCTTCATAATCGGGAATAAATAAATTTTATTATTATTATCAATATTTATGTTTTTTTCGGACTATGTGGATAAATAATTAACAAATTTTTATTTTTTGGAATAACTTAATGAGTTAAACCTCAAATTGTAATATTTAATTATTGAAGACAATATTAGCGACTCTTAAACGAAAATCTGAAACACAAAAATCAGAAAAAGATACGGTCACAGTGTACGGATGTGACCGTTTTATAAATACATTTTATAAACACATTTTATAAATTCCTCAGCGTTCATAATAGTTAATAAGAAAATGGTACCTAAATCGCAGTTACTCCACTCCGAAAGGTGACTGTGAATATCATGTTTGTATTTTTTTGACTGCCTAAACACAATTATTTTTACATATTTTGTGCGTATATGCCTAAAAATCTTCAATAAATACGTCACAAAGTTTCTATCTTCTATCTTTATTCCATAAATACATGAATACAAATGTTAAGTGTTCGTTTTTCGAAATCTTAAATCTTTTAAATTTCTTCATCGGTTGCTTTAAAATTTTGACACAACATTTGCATTCGAATATACGTGTGTATTTATATACCTACTTATGTTAATTATATGACACCTGGGATAAAACCTTGCTGTTTTTTGAAATAATGGACAAATACGCTTATTTTTAAAAACTACCTCATATGTTGAACGTAAAAGCAACACGAACTATTGTTTCAACTAGTGATTTAATTTAAAAAAAAATTAAATATGTTAATTTTTTGAAAATTGCTCACAGTCACCCTATTTTAGGCACTCCGGAATATTTTGCTTATAATCTTTGTACTCGTAATGTGTATACCTCATTGTCTACGAACGTACCAGTGTACGAATGACTATTGTCAGTTTCCAAAAATGTATGGTTCAATTCCCTAGATTATTTACTTAACAACTAAAAAAGCGAACACTCAAAACGAATGGAATCCCGTACAGTCTTTTTATGTGATTAAACACAACTGTAATCTAAAATATTGTCTCTTTAAAAATTCTTTACGGTATGAGTCCATCATATTTTTTATGTTTTATTTGTTCATGACACACATAATAAAGGCGAAAATTCCCGGGTTACCTGACAATATTTGAAAATCTTCCTCTACCACTACAATAAGCGAAAAATGTTGCTTGCGTCGTGATGTATTACTAAACCAGCCGAGAATTTGAACTCACGACGTCATAGTGGGACTCAAAAGCGATGCCAACTCAGCCTCTGACTGGCCGACCGGTGATAAACTTGCTTCATATAATATTTTACTACTCAGGTCCGATTTAATTTTTAAAGAAAATTTTTGCGATTCTTAAGCGAAAATTTGAAAACAAAAATCAGAAAAAGACTGTCCCATCTAGGACTTGAACCCAGGACCTTTACCTTGCCGGGGGCTGCTCTTTCAACTAAAATAGTGGGACCTTATTCCCTTCTCTCATAATTCACCGTATCATACTATGAATAAGAATCACTAGCTTTATCTTATATTTTACACCGCAATTTTTTATTGGCCTCTATATTTATGTTGGATCGCATGTTTGAATTAAATGTAATCTAGATAGTGTCTTGGATAAATATATCCTGTTTTCATTGACTTTCTTTGCGAAGTTCATTAAATAACGTCCTAAAAATTTAGGACCAAATTAAAAAGGAAAAAATATAAAATAATAGTTATAGTAAATTGCAAGTAATTAAATGAACAAAAAGTGTTTTTCCAAGTATTACATTTAAACATGGAGTGAGTATCAATTATAACAACAAGAGAAAGTTATATTATTCACATCAAACTGCAGTTATTCAATTGTGTTGTTATTCTGCTTTTCAATTTTTTTCAATTCCAATAAACAATTGGCTAAATCAATAAAATAATAAGTTTTATGACAAATTCGATGGATTATTATTTTTTTAAGAATGTCAGGAATTTAGCGAGGTTCGTGTTAAACAAATCAATGTCTGAGCATAATCTATTAAAAGTTCTACAGCTTCTTCTTATAAAAACATATCGATAATTCTTGTTCATCAGAGCACATTCCAGTATAATATCAGTAAAATAGATATGACGTTCTCCCGTCTGTTATCTGTTCTACTCGCTGCATCCGTCAAAAATAAGAATCTATTTTACGGACGTTTACGAAAGTTTTCAAATTACTAGGAACTTCGGACCAAACCCAAAACCTAAATTTTATATCGTGAAAGTCACCACTGAAGAGACAAATTGATAGATGTGCGTTGTGGGTATTTCTGTATATCCGGAGTAAGCTCAATTTTTGCTTACTTCTGAGGAAATTGTCTTAGAAAATTAAATGTATCTCTTTCTTTCTCGATGCAGAAAATCAATGTATTTCATTTGTCTGAAGTATAAAGCCTGCGTCGAACGGTCTAAGGCTGAAAACACACAAGTGTATATTGCGGCGAGTACTGCGCAAGACACGCTGGCTCTAGCAGCTGAAAATACGCCGAATATATATAAAGTCGGATATAAAGGCCATTCATTTTTAAAGTTCTTATTTTTCGTGCACTGTTATTGTCTTTTATCGTTGTCCTCTACTAAAATAGCACTGTTATTGTTAAATTTTATTCTCTGCTTTTGTGTAAACCGTTTATTCTTTATTTCATATTATGTTATTAATTTTTTTATAGCGCACTTGAAGTGAAACAACACAAAACTGAGCTATATAAATTCTATGTTATTATTATTATATTCAGTGTGCATTCTGAGATACTGGTGACTGGCCACATCGAACGCAAGATGATATTATGCTCGGCGTAAGGATGTACCGGCCGTGTAGCGCGATGTATGTGCGTAACGCGACCTAAAATGAGCTGCGAACGATTCTCTCAGTGTGTTTCGGTCTTAAAACAAGAACCCTAAGTATGTCTTATGTAAGTTGGCGACAGCAATTTTCTTTCAAATGAATACATATCACACCTCTATATTTTATTTGTCCAGTGTAAATCGTAGTTTAATTTGTTCTGAGCAGCAGATATTTTCACATCTTTTTTTTAGTTACAAAACCAAACAAGTAGTTCCTAATTGCTTTTAGTTTAGAAAATTACCCCTCAAATTGGCGCAGAGGTTCATTGTAGATTCAAGTTTTAAAACTTTAATTTTATCGGGATGATGATAACATAAGTTTAGATTTTGGTGTAGACGGACTCACAAATTTTTGAATTGAAAACACATTTTCAAGATTTATGAATACTTTAAAAATGATTCTCGCTGTATTTACCTTTCTCAGAATTTAAAAATAAATGTTTTGAATTTATAAAAAAAATATAACACATAATTTTAAAGTAAGTTGAGTTTTAAGTAAGTGGAAGCCATTGATGTGTGAGGTTAAGTGCTCCAACTACGGGTTCTTCAATAACTAATGATATTATAAGTAAAAAAGATGCATACCTTTTTTCGGAAGTTTTTACATCTTTGTATGGAAAAATAAATATTCTTGTGTTTAAAAATGTTTTCATATGAGAAAAAAAAAAACAATGAAATTTCGGAAATTAGTTATTTGTTTTTGATTCTACCATCGTGCAGAATCAACTCCAGAAGTTAGTACATGTGTTATTTTGTAGTGTTTGTAACTGCCTTTAGAGGGAAACCGTAGGAAAACACGAGAACTGCAATATTATATCACATCTAAATAAATCTAACTTACCTCTAAGTTATTGACATTACCAGGATGGACATTTCAAAACTAGTATTGAAACGTTGGTTCATGATTGAGGAGTTTGTACGAAACCGGCTACAAACATCATCATATTATATAATAGACTGAATGCTGTAGAAATAAGACCGCTACAGCATGCACGCCATGTCAAGAGTCAGAATAATAGAAGAGTATGTATGAGACGATGCACAAATATGAATGGAGTAAGGAGTGTGTGCCATGACCGAGTTGTTTGGCGGTCCGCCCTCTCTTCCTACCCCCAAAGGGAAATGGCGTGATGGTTAGTTACTTAGTTAGACCTGTAAATAAAAGCGCGGTCGACGATTGATAAGAAATCCCGAAAAAAAAGCCCGCCAAATCTTCTTGGCTGTCAGTTAAATTTGGGTGACTGTTGAATTAGGCAACCTTTAGAATAAAATCCTTTTTACTCAAAATTGAAGGTTTATAAATGAACTAAGGCCGATTAACGAAGCTCAAGGATTGAAAGAAGTAATTCGAACTCGAACAGACGAAATTCAGACGTTATTTTGAGTATTTCGATTTATGGCTAAAGATCTAATTGACCAATTAACTCAACTATGAATAAAAACCTCATTAACTAATTAACTCCCTGTTTAATGCCAAAAACAGACTGCCAAAGCATATTTAGGATAGTATTTTAATTCAAAATTCTAATTTTATTAATATTTTTACCTAAATATATGACGTTTGATGATTCGGAATGTAAAATTACTCTTGTGTTTGTGATGAAAGGCTTAAATCACAATGAAAACAGATAAACCGTTGCTTCCCACTTCGCGGATTAAAAATATACTAATTATTTATGAAAACCGTCATTCTAGCGACATCTGTTGATTTAAAATTGATCCAGTTTGTTCGCAGTAGGCATCTGTAATAGTTGGAATTATATTGAGGTTCTAGGACGAAAGCACAGAGGTCGTAAAATCGTCTAGGACGAGAAGGATTCCCCTTGTCTAGGCTTAAAAATAAACAATGAAGGTTGTCAACCAATTAGATCAAAACAAAAGCTATAAAATTTTGATTAACCAATCAGCGAACGGAAAGGCGTGTGTCTACGAAAGAAAAAGAAATGAACTTTGGACCCGGCGATAAAAAAGATAAGTAATGACTTCTTTATTCCCACAGAAATTAGAGGCGAACGCACTATAGTGTAAACAATCGACGTTCAAGGGAACAAATCCTGGGAATGTTTACAATAACTGAGACATTTATGAGATAGCGAACCATTGAAATCGAGGGCTTTGGGACCTCTCATGTTGAAAAAAAACACACACGAAAATACAATGGAAAGTTTAAACGAAATATAGTATAAAAAAAGGCGGGAAAGCGAAGGAAAGCTACTGGCAGGATTTCAACCGTCGTGCAATTACTTATGATAGCGGGAGGGTGTCAAGTTCGATGTTAATCGTAATAAAGGAAAACGAAAGTGTTAGGGACATTAGAAACTAATCGTTATCAATTCTAGATGGAGCGGGGGTATAAGGAAAACGATTGGGAATAAAAATCTCGCATTAAAATAGACATTTTAGAAAAAGTGCAGCGACTGGACGAAGGGAAAATTCAGAGATATTGAGCTGCTACGAAGGTCCTAAGAACGTGATAATAGGGTACCAAAGGAAAGCAATAAAACTAAACATATAGCGATAGATTAAATTCAGAAAACGTAGGCATTTTACATGATTATCAGGGTAGATGGATATTAGAGTTACACAAGACTGCAGAAGAAGTGACATGAGATAAAAGGTTGACAGTCTAATGTGTATTTTAGAGGATAAACAATCGAAATTCGAACATGATTTTGTTTGCGTTAAGGTAATAAGACATTATAAAAGCTATTAACTTTAACGTAGGGCTTATGGAATGTTTAGTTAAGACAAAAGATATAAAATTAATAGGTTTGAAATATAATGAAATTTACGAGCGCAGTACCAAAATTTGAGACGTAAACAGATGTCAATGCGTATGTTTTATGTGATATTTTGTATGACAAAGATAGAAAATGGGGCGGAGATCGAGTTAGACAATAAAGGTGACGGATATCCCAGAGTCAAATTAGGTATATCTCACATAGAAGTGTGGAAAACTATTTATTAATTAATAATAAATGAAGGATGAAATTTTCCTGTGGGCTACACACATCAGGAAAAGTGTGGAAAAGATAAAGAAAGGGTAAAGAACGGTGATAAGAAATGATCCAAGTGGAGAAAAGCGATACAATTCTAATTTATCCGGGAAATTAATAAATACGACTTGGAAAATAAGTAATTATAGAGTTATGAGAAATAACATAAGAATAAAGAAGAAAATTGTGCAAGAAAACGTCGCGAATAAAAGAAAATCCAAAAAATAAGGAAAAACTCAAATTTGCGACATAAAGAGAGAAGGTACGGGTGAAAATGGAAAAGCTCATATAGGTGACAATAAAATTAAGTAGAATTTAGACGAATTGAAATTCAAAAATGCATAGTAAAGATTTCGACATGGATTTAATCATTTTTCGCATGAGATGCATAAAATTGAGATCTATATATATGTTATTGAGGACGGACCTATCGCAAATTGAGAAAAAAAGGGACACAAAATCATGATATTTTAACTACATTTTGTATGAACAGAAGACAAAGGAAGCTTGGGCAATTAACGCAGACTTACTCAATTCGGACCCTATCGAGTTAGAGACGTGAGATAAAAACAGGCCGCCGCCCAGAGCCGGACGACAGAAGATCGTATGGAGGCACAATCGAAATTAGGGGCAGATGTGTTTGGATTTACGAGTTGATAGGAGATAGAATTGATAATCAAAGGAAATTCAGATACGTCTTTTGGAACCTGAGAGGGGTATAAAGACACATCAGTCTGGGGACAGTCAGTTGTGCCTTGGATTTGAAAAATTGTTACGTGGCAGTACTACGTTCTTGGTAAAAATTAACAGTGAAAAAATCTGAGTGTTAAATTTTAAATAAGTCCCTGGACTTTCAGGAAAAGTACAAGTACTAAAATCAGTGAAATTTTAATAAGTCAGTTTAATTTAATCAAACAGTGTTAATAAACAAAAAATAGAGTTTAAACTCAGTTCTTAAAAGTGTAAAGTGAGAAGTGCTAAAAAGTGAATTGTGAATTATTTAAATTCTAAAATAATTATTTCATTCAAAGTGAAAACATTCAAATTCAATTAAGAGTTTTTGGAAATCTAAAGTGAACGTGATCGCGGATTGATATTTAAAAATAGATTATAATTTAGTATCAATTTTGTTTACAAATATTAATAGTAAATACTTACTTCTTAGTTAAAAGAAACACAAAAACAAAAAAAGGATACAATAATAAACGCTCAAACCTTTGTTCTAAAAGTAACAGTTCAAAAAAAAAAAAATTGTGAATAGTTTAAAAAAATTGGTGAAAACAGCACAATTTGGGAGAAAGTTTAACAGATATTTAATTTATTAAGAATCGAGTTAATTAAAAGTTTGCGCAATTCGGAATAAATTTTCTTATAAATTTATTTAACAAGAAATTTAGAATCAATAAATTGATCAATTAAAACCCACCGTGCGTATAGCGACCGTGTTAAAAGTGTTTGTTGTTTTAACCAGAATTTTAACATCAACCTACCATTTCGAAAAAAGAATTTGAAACAGCTATCATTCAAAAGCCTAAACTAGAAAAGTGTTATTAAATCAACGGGTTTTCTGGATTAGTTTTTCGTTCGGAAGAAAAATTAAATATCAGTTAATTTATATGGATCAAGCAAGAATAAAATATTAAATAGGAATAAATAGTCGAAAAGATTTATTTTGAAATTAGTTGAAAAATACAGTTAATTAGGTAGGATTTCTTCAGCAAGGTTGTTGTGTAGCTCCCAACCGGAAAGACCTTGGTGGGGTAAGTTTTCCTTTTATAAATAATTTTCAGGTCCCAGGAGGCACAGAAGGGCTGTGAAGTGGAGGTATATCAATTGAATATTAAAATAAAACAACAAAAAGGAATTACACAATAATATATGTATATTATGTATTTATCTACATAAAAATAAAGTAATATATTGTATATAAAGAATATATATATGAGTAATGTATGTACCTACATGTTTATGTATATATATATATATATATATATATTTACCATTTAATCGAAACATTGGAATGGTAGCGATCTTAAATACCTGCCTATGGACATATCTATTTTATTGAAAAAGAAAATATGTATTTATTAATATTCAAGACTATGTAGAATCATATATTTTATATTTATTTATTAATATATGTACTCTTATTTAACATATTTTGACAATCGAGATATGTGTACTTATATATATTTATATTTATTCTTCACTTAACCTCTAGTAAATTTACTAAATTCGGAAAATGAAATAAATAGTTTTACTTCAAAAAAGGAATTAAAAATATTTTAATTAACTATGCACAGTAAAAGGTAACATACCTGAATTATAAGGAGAGGTAGAGATATTTCTTAAATAAACAATCTCGCATCTAGGTTAGTGTGTCAAAGGAGAGGTAGAGATATTTTTTTAAATAAACAATCTCACATCTGGGTTAGTGTGTCAAAGAAGGTGTTTACATTATTCGATTTGTTTATAAATAAAGCGTACACTGGAGAATTGGGTCAGTTACATGGTTTGAAATCGACCTTGGCCGCAACTAGACAATTACCAGGATGTCATTGTACAATGTGCAGCGATTTTGCGTATTCACAAATACTTATCATTCACAAACGACGATTGAAAATCACGGGTTAGTAAGACTTATATCGAAATATTATACGAAACATTTGAATATTATTGATGGAGTGTTCGCATAGATCCCATCAGTTGCCTGAGACAGTTGAGAGGCGTTTACCCTCTTATGTGGCAATCAATTACATGAAACAGTTGAAAAATCACGGGATAGGATGAACTAAATTTAATGTTGAACCCTGGAGGAAAAATTTAAAATAAATACAGTTCATCCGATAGGAGGCAGTGGTCGCTCATATAACAAGACCATTAACCAAACAAAATAGAGATAGCGATTCTCTTAAATAAAAACGTCAAAACCAAACAAAAACAAAAGCTTGGAGTTCGATAGCTCTCCAAAACAAACTATCAATAAGATCTTATGTTATCGTATTTATTCGTATCATCTTATTCTTATGTATCTATTCGGTAACCAAACCTAGAGCTTCGCAGAGTTCTTGGCACGAGATCCGAGCTTGGGATGCGAGGCAAGTAGCTTTGTATTGCAAGTTATAAACCTTTCCCAAAACGTATGTATACATATATTTATTCGTATGTACTGTTTACTGGAGAATGCGGACCGGCATACAGCTTGCATTTTAGGTCTTCTGGACCACTCTCGCATTTTCTCTTAAACGCGGAATGAGGATTCACGACCCGTAATTCCACACCAACCGTGAGTATATGATTGTATATAGGACGAAACCGGTTCGCCCTAAGTAAATTGTAGTCCAAGGAGGGGTTGGAATTTGGGGGTTTCGGGACTCAAGAGGAGACTTGGAGGCAGTGTATGATGACGATGGAAGGTTCTTTGGGACGCGGTAATTTAGGTACCAATCAATGAACCGTGTCAAAAGATTGTGCGAATTTCTCGTTGATTCTCGATCATCTCGTTTACTTGCAGGAGGATAGGAGCCAAATTATGCCAGCAAAGGGCTATTCTGAGTTCGTCAAATATACAATTAACTTATTACATCAACCTACCAAATCAATCTTTACATGTACCTTATAGCAGCAGAGTCATAAAGGAGTGGCGCCAAACAGACACAAGAGCTTACCAAAATCAAATTTACTAACAATTAACCATTTGAGTAATATTAAATGACTTGTTCAAATAAACATGTATAATATCTTTTATCAGCGTTTAACTACGACTTTGTTAGGGTGCAGGGAATCAGAATAGTTACAATAGGAAAGCTAGCTCATTCAGAGAAATCATTTAAGTCTAGGTTTGCAATGGAAAGACCAATTCAATTTTGAAACTCAACGCCTTGATCAGAACCAAGAGGGTTACCACAAAATGAAAGTAATTAAAATCCTTTATCATAAATCAAAAAATTACACAACGTTTGATGGAATTTAATTACAATATAAATACGAAAATATTTGCGTTCGAGGTCGTAAATAACGTATTAATTAGTTAAGTACATATGTCTATAAAGATGTATAGTACAAGAGAGCTTTAAGTAGCTTTCTGTAGATATCAAAGAAATTAAGGGTCCAATTTTCATGGAGGCTTATGTGTTGTAGGGGAGGAATTTTCCATCCCTGCGAACACATATGCAAAGCTTTAGAAAAAAAAAATTAAATATCGGTCATAGCCAAGAGAGAAGAAAATTTTATATTGTTTTAAACAAATAAAAGAATGGAAAAAAAGATCAGAATATTACATGTTGCCTGTGTATATAAATAACTTAACAATCTACAATCATATCTACCGACTACCGGAATCATATTTTGACCGTGCTTGCAAACATCGCTAACTTACCATGGATGACGGATTTCGTCAATATCGTATTGACATACGGCTTTATGGATCGGTATAAAATCATCGGTAGTTACGCCTATCGATCCTACATTGTAAAATTATCGATGTTACTGTGCTAGACACCCTCGTTAGTTTCAAATGGTAACCGAACATTGACAAATCAACACACATTTGAAAAATTATATAAAATCATGAAAAGTGAAAAACTAGGTTAAATAATCAATTGAGAATGCCAAAGAATCACCGGTACCAGATGGTGGGGGCCAATCGGGGCTCTTGTGCTGTATGTACAATGAAAAAACCGTTGATGTTATTTACTTTTAAATATGCAAAATTTACGATGAATGGAGTAGGTGCGCAGACAAAATAATTAGATTTGTGTAAATATGAGTACATAGGTAAATGCAATACACGACAAAATTTTAACAGATATTTTCAAAAAATATGTGTTTACATAAAATACTTGTAAACACACATTAATTTCATCCTCTCTTGTTTATATTCACCAAATAACTATTTATTTTTGTCTTATCATTTCCAAAACACAACGTCAAAACGATCCAAACCGAACATTTAAAAATAAATGTACTTTTTATGTAATATATAATTTAACTTTTTTTATTTAAGAAAAAAACAAATAATATCGGATGAACGGTGAAATCAAGATGGATTCATTGGCTTTATGCCGCAGTAACAACAGTTCATGACGTTCCGTATTAAAATTTGGAGGTATGATTTGAATAAAATCAAATGGCCGAATCGAAAACATAACCCGGAAATCGCCATCGCTCAAGTGGTTATGATGTTAATTATTGTATGCTTGATGGACTTCGCTAGAGTGAATTTTATTATCCAATTTATTATTTATGCCTTTGTGGTCGCGGGTTAAGGTTCTCGATCATCAATCCGATGGTGGCGGGTTCAAATCCTGGTGTGCTCAAGTAAATTTAATTTGATAAATTTGTGTTACTAAACAATTTAATATATGTAGTATAGTTGAGGCACGTTCTAGAGTAGAAGATTATCTCAGAATCACCCTGGTATAATATCAACAGAGCTTGAAATGGCTTTAGCCAAGTTTAGTGACCAGATCTGAAAAGCCAGTTACTCCTCTCTCCTTACTACCTTCAGCGTCACAACATACCCCAATTGGGGATGCCTAAGTCTCACCGGGTCCACACAGTTGGGAGCAGCAGGGACTCTTGTACGTAATTCACGTTAAAAAAAGTTTATCAATTTTCTTCGTTCAAAATATTAAAAAATAGATGAATAGTAAAATTGTATATTTATTTTTTAAATTTATATATAATAAATTTGAATAGCCAGGTACTTCCCATCTTCCACTCCTTCCCCTCCCCACTACCTTCAGCCTCACGACATACCACAATTGGGGATGTCATGGTCTCACTGCCTCCTTGGTTGTTCGGGAGCATGGGAGATTGTTGGGACTCTTGCGCGGTAATCACATTTTTATACAAACCGTAACATATTTAAGGAAAAAATGTCAAAATTTAAATATAGGCGTCATTTTTTGTGAAGCAATTAGGATTGGCATCAAAACTTTTTGCTTAACTTTTTACTACGTACTTACGCAGAAATTTCATAAAAACTTTCCTTGCGTGAATGGATTCTTTGAATTAATAACGAAAACACTTTTCTGAAAGTTATTTTTAAACAAATCGGAGATAAAGGAAAGGTAAAAGAATTTCGTAAGGAAAATGGGATTAAAAGCCAGCGTTTATGGATTAAACCATCTGTTGCTTGAAATATTTTTCATTAAAACTCTAACAATTGCATCATTAAAGTCCGGTGCCTTTGCTAGACTAGAGGTGAAGAGTTTAATGAAGGTTCCAGAAAAAATGCATCGTATTAATCGAAAACGATTTTCGTGACCTTGACCTCCCTCTGGTTAAGGTCATGTCCTATTCAGCGTCCAGTCTATCATTTCAGGCTTTGTAGATTCCCTTTAGAATCATTGGACAATAGTCAATGTAATTGAATGGAAAATCAAGACGTAAAATGTGATAGAGAGAAGTTATATTTGTAGCGACGTAGAGAGTTAAATAGGATTCATGCAAAAATAAATATTTATTAAACTTTTTCAAAAATGTTACTTAATGACGTAGAAAAAAAAACTGAAAATTTTACTGATTTACGTGTAAATGCAGACGTTATAAAAAAACATCTTTTCAAGAGTATCGACTCCCGAGTGGATAGGTGATGCATGAATGAATATGATGGGTCGTATAAAGTGCTTGGTTTGTCCTACGTTTAATTAAAGTGTTTGGTAATCCGCATACAATCATAATTTTGTATTTAGCGTTAGTCAGAAGTGGACTGGAATATGTTTCGCCAATTTGGAATCCACAGTATAAACTTTACGTCGATAGTACAGAACGTATTCAAAGCAAATTTATAAAATATCTTACCTCTTAATTCAACAAATAGCTTTGAATAAACATTTCAATGTTTGCAGCAAAGGCGAGTAGTAGCCGATTTAACATTTCTATCATTTAACATGTTTTGAACTTTTGTCCCTTATTATACACGCGCTTAATTACAAAAAAATTCGGATCACTGCTTAAATTTATAAGTAGCATCATGTCAATAATGATATAAACTTTTCAATGCGTATATATACACTACACACGTCACCCCAAAATTACTGAATATACAAACCACATATTATAAGACATTTCAAAGAAACACGTCATTGGTACCCGTATCCACCTTGAAATATTTAATGCGTGTAAATTGTTTCATCACTGTTATTATCAATTATCACGTTTTTTTAAAATAAAATTATCACAGAATATTATCATTAAATACCTTCCTCCGACAATCCGTATTAATGTGACCTTTAGTTTTGCAAAATGTGTAGGAAGAAAACTTATGTTGGTTTCCAAAAGTCTCTGGTCTGCGTTGATTGTTAAAGCTTATTGAATCTTTGACTGAACGAGGTACGATTGTAAGACTTTGAAGTATTATTATTAGTATTATTTAAATATTGATTGAAAGGAAAAGGATTATTGAAATCATTTATATTAAATGAGATTTCCGAGCTCTTTATGGGATTAGAAGATGCCTGAAGTTATTATGCGCTTAAAAATATATAAAAATTAAATAAATTCGAAAACCGAAATGTCTTTTAATTGACGCAACGCAAATAGTTGCCCCTTTGGATCAATCAGCATATCGCCTTGTTAAAGTTGTTTAATGAATTGTTTTGACAAACCATAAACAGATTTATCACTCCCCAAGACAAGACCGTCTAATATGTCTGAGAGACATCTCACCAAGTCTTCATATGAAATTTTACGAAGCCTACAGCGTTCTTTTCTTCTACCGATTGTAAAAAATCCCTAACGACTCTGTCATAGATGATCTTCCAACCTCTAAGACCCGAGCACCTAGGCTCTTTGTACATAACTTTAGAATGTTTGATAACCTTAGCTGTACCGTCTTGATTATCGTTCGAATCTGATCAAGAGGTCACTCATCCTCCTCTGGGACCTTAGGTGTTTGAGCGATTTCATTAATTAGAAAATAGAAAATAATCTAAATTAATTGAAAGGCAATTTTAAATAATAAAGAGATTATGATTTTGAAATTAATATAGATTTAAATTGGTTAATCGAATAATTAATCGAAAGTCAAACGAAGATAATTAAAATAGAAATCCGGAATAATTGCTATATGGTAATGAAGCAGCCGATGCCGTTAATGGGGTAGAGTGATTTGAAACTTGAAAAAATCCAATTAAATATTTTATTTTGTTATAAAAGATTACATTTTAAATCTAGTATATACCTTTTCTAAAACTACTACAATAATATTCTAATACGGTACAAATTTTTAATATTTGGACTTCACTACATTGAGACATAACGCACGAAAACCTGAAAGATTTTTAGCTTCTTTAACATTTACGGGGAGTTCATTGAACATTTTAAAAGCTTCATTATAGTTCCTTTGTAATCATTCAGCATCACAAAATATGAAGTAGAGATGCCATAGTCCCACTGGCTTCAGATGGTAGGGACCCATCTTATTATTAATTTCTTTTAAATATTTTTTTGGCCCACAACTATGGTTTTAAATAGATATTCATAATTATTTTAAACAATATCGATGTTCTGTAAACAGGGTAAGTATTTATTTTTCTTTTCTTTTTTTTTATTTTTTATTATCAATATAAAGTTTTTTTTTTACAGGTTTTTTTTTTCGATGTCTGTCTCACTACGATAAACCTGTGTCGAGACAGACGTATTTGTTACATGAATTAATTTTTACATTTTTTTTTATACATAAAATATTTCAATACATTGAATGACATTGTGAAAATTATTAAGTCCAGTCAAAGATATTAGAAGAACGAGATGTGCTATGCGCAGTTCGTACTGAGTGGAATTGTTTTGCCCAGTGTCGCCGGTTTTGTTCACCAATACTACTGCACACCTTCGCTTGCGCTAAGGTATCCGCACTAATACATAGAACAGATTTCTGTGCGTACACGTCCCGATACCGTTCAAAGTACCCTAATTAGGTAGTACTCCGGCTACGGTCCGGCGGCCAACATAGCATATCTCGTTCTTCTAATATCTTTGAGTCCAGTATATCGGACATAGAGCATATAATGTAGTGTGCTATATAGGTATTATTTTCTTCAACGGAAAATCCTTATTGCAACAGATTGGTTATGTGTTCTAAGGAAGTACTCACATGTTTATAAAAAACGATGAAGTGAACGGAACCGTAGAATTACGAAAAAATATCGTGCAGGCAAAAAATATACGAATAACAGACGGTAAAGTAGCCCCGGAGAGAGCGTAGAGTTACCAGTAGTACGAGATAGTGTCATGTGTATGAGGTTTTTTATCAAGTTAAGAATTTTTCCTCATAAAACACATTAATGTAACGTAAAATCAGTCAAGTAAATACAACCATCAGATGGTAATAGTAATAAGACCAAATGAGCCGTAGTACTAGTTAGTTAGAAACATGAAAGGGTATTGTTATAAGCCCTAGCTAGTTAGAGGGTTACGAAAGAATCCATAAAATCAAAAAAAAAAAAAAAGTGCGAGATAGTTCGCCATCGATGAAAAATCATCTTTCTTACACGTATTGCATGGAAGTGAAAAATATGTAATTATGACACGTACTACCTTTCTCTGGGACAACTTAAGTTACAAGATTTTATCAACATATTTTGGTTTATAGCAATAATTTATAAATGTGATTTCGTTAAGGTATGTGGTGGAGTGGTCCTTGGCTACAATTCGGTGGTTGCAGGTTCAAATCTCAGAGTGCACAACTAATTTTAAATATATTAGATAGTAAAATTGTGTTATGTCAGAATTTAGTCATATAAAATAGTACCTATATCATACCTTTTTCGGCACGTTCCAGAGATGGTAGATCCCTTCAGTATCACCCAACAAGACTTTAGCCATGTTTTGTGTCTTTAATATTCTCTCGGAATTGGTCATTATAATGATGTATTGAATTCGATTAAAATGATTTATAGCCTTGGGTTATATTTATAATCTACATCTTAACGGAATTCTCCCCACCTTATCATGTATATTTTCTAATATCACAATAAAAGATGCAAAAATACTTATCTGTGTTTTGTGCGGAATTGAATTTATTCTATAATAACATGACGAATGGTTGTAATCATGAATTGAAAACAGAGGCGGTCCCTGACTTAGTGCATTTGTGCACTGCACTGCCAAACATCGATATACGTTAGAAATGTAAATTCGTATATCCACTCACGAAGAATTCACGCCAGATCATTATAATATTATTACCAATCAAAGTTTGTACTAGACTCCCGCGCATGCGAAAAACAGTGTAGGTAATATATCAACCCGTGAATTTTCGGCTTTGCCCGAGACATGCCATGTACCTTCTATAGGCACTGTCTCTATAGGTTGGAACCGTGAAACGAGCGAGACAGGTAGAGACCCATAACGGCTGTTGATGTGTTAGAGCAGTGGAGATAGAAGCTGGTCGGTGCATTATCGGCGCATGCGCCGAAACATCCTGATATATATCAAAAACCTTAAACATGCGTAAAACGTTTGGAATGCATTACTTAGGATTGACAGATTTCGAACTAATTAACAATGTTATAATATTCTAGCGTTACCGGCGCGATCTACATATCTGCAAACTTGACAGTATTCATTATTGGCGATTGACGCGAGGTTTTAACGGTTTTTACGAGTTTTGCTCTGCAAAAAGCTTTTTAAAAATGAGTGCTAGTGAAAACATTGCGGTTAACATTGATTTTATCAAAAGTAACCAAAGTTCATTTAATCCCAACAAACTAGAAATGATTTTGCGAATGCTGACGGAGCAATATCAATTTTACAATTATTTTACAAGTGTAACTTGGTGGAGTGTTTTAGTGAAATAGTGAAACTGTTAAAAATAATTTGTACTATTCCGATGACAACTGTCGAGTGCGAAAGGTGTTTTTCTACGTTGAAACGTGTAAAAACATTTCTGAGGAATACTATGTCCCAAGATCGTCTCAATGCTTTATCAATGATGAGCATCGAAAAAAGTTTGATCTCGTCTATACCAGACTTTAATAATCTTGTAATTGAAGAATTTTCTCAAATGAAAGAGCGACGAATGGATTTTCTCTACAAATGAATTATTTGTACTGGGTATGTAGTTCCCTAAATCACTTTATTTTGCTATTTTACATGTTACCATTATTTGTGAAATGCACTGCTGGCAAATTCTGTCACGAGCCGCCTCTGATTGAAAATACCGACTGACTATATAGACTCTTTTATTTTAGTTGAAATACAAGAGGCTGATGTTGATGATTAATAAATATTTATTTGATGATTTCATAAGTTCAAAGGTTTATTTGTTAAATATGTTCAAACACGAGGACGTAAATAACAATACCTGACTAGCGATAGGTACTTCTGTGAAAGGATAAAATTTTCGAATTAACTTTTTGTGTCATGAATGATTTATCGTTGGGTATTGTTTGGTACGAATTTCAATTTATTTGTAACAATTTCGCATCTAACTTTTCCAAATTAGAAATGGAATATAGAAAAATAACCTTCTATTAAAAAATATTATTATTATTTAAAAGCAATCCGAGACAAATCATTTTTAAAGCCGAAGATCGCGGGTTCAAATCCCAGGATTATGAAAGTGAATTTTATTTGATTAATTTGTGTGATTTTACAAATTACGCATTTAATATATTCGCACACGTTCCAGAGTTAAAGATACTAGTATCGCCCTAATCTAAGTCTCACATCCAGAATTATAACGTTGGTTGAAATAGCTTTGACCGTGTTTGGTGACCAGATATATATAGCCAGGTACTTCCTCACCTTCCTCTCCCCATCTCTCCTCTTCTTCCTTACCTTCAGCCTCACAACATACCACAATCGGGGATGCCATAGTCTCACTGGCTCCAGAGGGTTGAGAGCAGTTCGGACTCTTTTTTCATTTTTTTATTAAAAGATGTTAGAATTATATAACAAAATTAATATGTGTGACTAACTCCATCTATGATGTATCTATAAACTAAATAAACGTCAGTCGATCTCCACCAACCTTGCCGTTTTATTAGGTTATGGGCCCAGGACTATAACTCGCGTTAAATCAAAGTTTTCCTGCGTAAAATATTATTTAGTTGGACAATCAGTGACCAGTATATCATATACTCTATAAAAACAGTGTAAATCGCCGCAATAATAACTGTTTTTGTGATCGACAATCTGTTACCGCGTTCTCGGTGTGCGTTTATTTCAATATGGCGGGAAGTTACATAGTGAATGTACCTAAATTGAAGGGACGTGAAAATTATGATGAGTGGGCGTTTGCAGCTGAACATTTTTTGATGTTGGATGGTGTGGATATTCACAAGCCAGAATCATCTGATTGTACAAGTCTGGATGATAAAAAGGCAAAATCTAAACTTATTATGACGATTGATTCTTCAATTAATGTTCACATCAAAAATGAGCAAACAGTACAAGATGTATGGAAGCGTTTGAAGGCCCTATATGATGATTGTGGCTTCACTCGTCGCATCAGTCTACTTCGTCAGCTAATATTTATTTATTTATTTTATTTATTTTATTAATACAAGACTTAGAGGGTACATATGGTTTTTGTGATATTTCACCCTCCATGCTAGGGATGACCCTGTGTTATGGAGGGTGAATTTTACAGTTTTTGAGAGAATAACATTAATTAAACAAGTAAGTATACATAGAAGATCTACAATCGTAATGGATTTTAAATGCAATAAAAGTATGAGATTTATTTGTTTGATTATAACTATGTAGATAATTATAATGGTGGAATGGATTACATGTATAATCAGAGTTACGCAAGTAAGGAACGTAAGCGTTGGTGTTGAGGGTAAGTGGTGTACATATGACTTGTTGTGGTTATGAGCACTGATGTGTGAGGGGTTAGTTTCACTTGAGGTTATAGCTATGATGTTTTTGTATTTATGGATGAACCTGGTAAAATGATAGGAATTATTTGAGTAAGTGGTGCCATAGGTGTTTAAAGATGATAATAGTAGTGAGAAATTTTTACAGTATCTATACATAGTTCTGTCAAAACAGAGTTCAATGACATTTTTATTGGTGTAGGTGGTGACTTTCTGGTACTTAGATAATAATATGTTGGTATTGCAGGGTAATAAGCAATGTTTACATAAAGACTGTTATAATACAAAGATATAATCATTAAGTAATATTTAGAGAGAAAGCAAGAATTGTGGCTTTAGTATGCTGTTTTTTTTATATTTATAGATAATGAGAGTGGTTTGATTTAAGAGGATTACGATGTTGGCAAGACTAGGAAAAAATAAGCCGGGATAATTTGGATTTAGTAAGTTACAGTTACGTGTAATGATAGTAATGCTATTGTAAATTAAAATATGTTTTTAGTGGTTAAAAAGGTATAGAGTGGCGGCACTTGGAAATGTGTACATGATGACATTAAATATAGGCATATCGTGTATCGTTAGTCATATAAGTTGACGTTTCACTCGTTCAATATCTCCTTCATTGTGTATTGATATTATGTTCGAGTCGTCAGTCTGCCTAAGTAAGATACGGCCAGATTTTACCCATGTGTATTTGAATTGATGATCTCTAGCAAATTTTTTTGTCTGGGCCAGTAGAAATTTGCCTTTTGGAGTTATGTGTTCCGAGATGTAGATTCGATTTCTTTCCTGCGAGAATCCAAGATCTACTGTGTTAAGCTTGTTAAGATTGCTATTAGTAGATTTTATATATGATTTAATCTTGTCTAAAAAGGTGTCTCGTGCTTGGGTGTTATTAAATGTCGCTATAATGGATCTCGTGGTTTTTTCGGATGTTTTTTGTCCCAGCCTGCAGATTTTTATGATTTCGGTATTCAGAGAAGAAGAGGTGTTATTTTGGTAAATAATTTGTGATATTTTCTTCATTAATTCCATGTTGTTTTCAGCGGTTGTCTCGGGAACGCCTCTTATATCGATGTTACAGAGAAGGCTTTGATACTCCAGTCGATCAATTTTTTCATCTTGTTTGGAGATTATGTTTTGTAAGACAGCATACTGATTTTTTAATTCGATTGCTTCAGAGTTGATTTTGACATTTGATTTTTCGACAGTATCCAGACGGTTCTTCATTTCTAGTTGTTGGTCAGCAACAAATTGAATGGATTTTATGATTTCGTTGTTCTGTTGGACGATTGCTTCATATTTATTTAGAAAAAAATCGAACTTTTGCTCTGCAAGATTCATTACTTCATTTTTTAATGTTTGAATTTCCGATGTGAATATTTCTGTAGTTAGGATGGTGCGATGAGCGCCATCTGTGTTTGTGGGTATGATACTTTCTGTGTTATTGGGCAGAGCATTTTCCAATTTCTGTGGTTGGATTATCTGTTTTGGTTGTTTGGCAATAGATGGCAGGTCTTCGTTTTTTGTTGTTTTGTTTGGGAATTTTGGGTTTTTTGTGTTTTTTATGCAGGTTTTACATTTCCACTGGGAGTTTCTTGCAGTGCGGCGAGGTGTTTCATAGAAATCAGCACAGGCAATGTGAAAGATGCCTTCGCAGATGCAGCATGAAGTGCAGTCTGAGGGGTTATCGATGTTTATTCCACAGGTAGAGCACTTAGTATTCATGGTAAATGTTTTTTTTGATTCAGGCTTTGAATAAGAGAGAATCCACTAAAGTTTTTAACTGAATAATGAGGAGCACCACTGAGTTAATTTCACTTTTTGATTTGTAGTGATAGCCGAAACGTTTAGATCAAGTGACAGTTGTAGAGGTGTTATGATGAGGTTTATGCACTAAAAAATCCACTTCTTGAGATAAAAAATACACTGGTTTGTCGCAAAATATCCATTTTAGGCTAGTTAGGCACTTTTGATTTAGTTCACTGTCTTTTTGAATGTTTATTTTTGATTATTTTGATGCGGGTATAGAGATGCGTCAATACTATACTAGGGTGTAGGTAATTTTTGTCAACATATATTTCTTTAATACTTTAAGTTTGTAAATATCTATTCGACTAGAAGACTCCGAGTCAATGGGTGCCTATGTAACGCAAATGGTTGATACCGCACAGAAACTTAAAGGTACCGGCTTCCAGATCGAGATCCAGATTCTCGATGATGAGTGGATCGGGTCATTATTACTGGCGGGGCTAACAGACAGGTTTGCTCCTTTAGTAATGGCCATAGAGCATAGTGGATTGCACATCAGCACGGATGTTATAAAGTCGAAATTGTTGGACATGAGTTCGGAAGTTGGCAGCTCTGGAACAAATAGTGCTTTTTTGTCAAAAGGTTGGCAGCTCCAAAATAGCAAGAAAAATGGCAACCCTGCTTATACGTCAAAATCGAAAGAATCACCGCCGCCATCTTTGAATTCTGTCAAAACAATCCGTTGCTATAAATGTAAGCAACTCGGACATTATATAAATAAGTGCCATAATAATTCACAGCAAAAAAGTGAATCTAATGCATTTAGTGCGATATTTTTGAATGGAACATTCAAAGATTCCGATTGGTACGTAGATTTGGGTGCAAGTTCACACATGATTACTGATAAGAATTGTTTACAAAATGTGTCGTACAGACACAAAGTAAAAGAAATAGTAGTTCAAATCAAAACAAAATACCAGTTATATGCTCAGGAAACACGATGATTACGACCGTAGTGGACAATTTGGAGTTTGATATCCCCGTTAAACATGTTTTATGTGTGCCTAACCTGTCAACTAATTTGTTATCAGTAAGTCAGCTGATTCAAAGTGGAAACAAGGTTAACTTTGAATCGGAAGTTTGCTATATACGCAATCGACAGAATGTGTTGGTAGGAATAGCAAATCTAGTAAATGGAGTGTACAGATTAAATATTAAGTCAGAAAATTTGTTTGCGTGCTCAGCGACAAATGTGACTAGTGAAATATGGCATCGACAGTTGGGATACATTAACAGTAAAACTCTGAATGCTATGAAGGATGGTGCTGTGGAAGGAATTTTATACCCGGATAAGGCTGACTTTGATAAGTCCAACTGCATCACATGTTGTGAAGGGAAGCAGTCGAGAATGCCATTTTCACACAAAGGGTCAAGGTGTGAAAATGTGCTAGAACTTGTTCATGCCGATGTCTGTGGACCCATGGAACAAGTTCTAGCACATTTATAGATGACTATACTAGAATGGCATTTGTGTATTTTATTAAGACCAAAAATCAGGTGTTTAAGTATTTCAAAGAGTTTATAGCTCTTGTTGAAACACAGACAGGCAGAAAACTCAAAGTATTGAGAACAGACAATGGTGGGGAGTTTTGTTCGTTAGAATTTGATAATTTTTTGAGTAAAAATGGTATTGTGCATCAAATGACGAACCCCCATACACCGGAACAGAATGGCCTGTGCGAAAGACTAAACAGAACAGTGGTGGAGAGAGCTCGGTGTCTTTTGTTTGAGGCTAATTTGCATAAGAAGTTTTGGGCTGAAGCAGTGAATACTGCAGTCTACTTACGAAACAGAACTTTGGCATCAGGATTACAAAAAACACCTTATGAGCTATGGAGTGGTAAAAAAACAGATCTCGGCCATATTCGGATATTCGGCAGTCCTGTGATGATCCACGTTCCGAAAGCAAAGAGGACTAAATGGGACAGAAAGGCTGAAGAACATATCCTGATTGGTTACCCAGAGAACATTAAGGGTTACAGGCTTTACAACCCGAAGACCAATCGTATTATGACCAGCAGAGATGTTGTAGTGATGGAAAATATTAATGACAGTTCATCAACAAATATTTTCGTAGAAGAAAAACAGCAACCAGATTACACAGGAGACAGTCAGTTGAATATCACATATATCGAAGAAGATGATGTGAATGATGTTACATATATTCCTGCTGAATCTACAAGTGAGTCAGATGACAGTCTCTATGAGACTTTGACCCCGGCTGACACAAATGTTGTTCCCGTGGATGCAAATGTTGTTCCAGAAAAACGAGCTAAACTTAAACCAGACTATTACGGTTACACGAACATGTGTATAGAAGACGTGTCAAGTGAACAGATTTCTCTCGCTGAGGCTATAACTGGACCCGAGAAATTGCAATGGAAAATTGCAATAAAGGAGGAGTTAAAATCTTTTAGTGATAATGACACTTGAGAGCTAATGGACAGGCCAAAGGACGGCACAGTGGTAAAAAATAAGTGGGTTCTTAAAAAGAAATATAACAGTGATGGTGAAGTTCGTTTCAGAGCAAGACTTGTTGCAAAAGGTTTTTCTCAGAAGAAGGGTATAGATTTTACCGAAACCTTCTCACCAGTGTTAAGATATTCCACTCTTAGATTATTGTTTGCCTTGAGTGTACAACTTGATCTCAATATGAACCACCTTGATGTACCAACAGCATTCTTAAATGGTTTTCTTAAGGAAAATGTTTTTACAGAAATACCAGAATACTCTCATTTTGTTAATTGTAAAAATAAAGTATTGAAATTAAAAAAAGCCATTTATGGTCTCAAACAGTCTGCTAGGAGTTGGTATATTAGAGTAGAAAAATGTTTATTGAACTTAGGATATAAAAAATCCAAATACGAACCTTGTCTTTTCATAAAAAGTAATAATAATGTTAAAATATTTGTTGCATTATTTGTGGATGATTTCTTTGTATTCTATAATTCAGAAAATTATTATGAACAGTTAAAGAATGAACTTATCGATAAATTTAAGATAAAAGATTTAGGTGAGATTAAACAGTGTCTAGGAATGAGAGTGAAAGCTCAAAAAGATTGTATTACTGTTGATCAAGAGCTTTTTGTAAACAATATTTTAAATAAGTTCAATATGTCAGATTGTCATACTTCAGATACCCCTATGGAAGTTAATTTAAAGTTAGAGAAAGATGTAAATAAAAGTGATGATATTATAAAATATCCATACCAACAGTTAATAGGGAGTCTTATGTACTTATCTGTGTTGACAAGACCAGACATTGCTTACAGCGTAAGTTATCTAAGTCAGTATAATAGCTGTTATAATGAAACTCATTGGAAACATTTAAAAAGATTGTTAAAATATCTACAAAAAACCAAAAGCTATGCTTTAGTTTATAAGAAAAGTGATTATTCTTTACATGGTTTTGTAGATGCTGATTGGGCATCATGTACCTTAGATAGAAGGTCATATACTGGGTTCTGTTTCATAATGTCAGGATGTGTTATATCTTATGAATCTAGAAAGCAAAGAACAGTTGCCTTGTCTAGTACAGAAGCAGAATATATGGCTCTATCCGAAGCTTGCAAAGAGGATATTTACTTAAATAACTTATTATCTGATATGATAGAAAAACATAAAAATACACCGGTATGTTTATATAGTGACAGTCAAAGTTCTATTAATTTGTCTGTTAATCCACTGTTTCATAAACGCACCAAGCACATTGATGCACGACATCACTTTGTCAGAGAATGTGTATTTGATAATAAAGTTAAGCTTGAATATGTGTCAACTTCCAATATGCCAGCTGACTTGTTAACAAAAAGTCTTTGTTCGAATAAACATCAAAATTTTTTAAGTTCAATGGGCATATCGGAAATTTAAATCCATTTTCATAATATTGTTTTGTTAGAATGGTATTTAGTTTATTTTGTTACGAGAGGGTGTTAGAATTATATAACAAAATTAATATGTGTGACTAACTCCATCTATGATGTATCTATAAACTTAATTAACGTCAGTCGATCTCCACCAACCTTGCCGTTTTATTAAAAGATCGTCTCATTAACTTTCGAATCACTTTAATATTTTTTACAGAAATCAAAAAATGTTTTAGAGAAATTTCCTTTTCAATCATTTGTTGAAAAATTCATAACTGTAAAACTTTGGAGTTTATGTTTAAAAATCTCTATTATAATATATAGTGATAACTTTCCTGACTTACTTATTTTTATTTATTTTTTTTTAATGATAAACTAACGTTTATAAGACAAGGTTTTATGCATAGCATAAAGGATAAAAAATAATTATAAGCAATAATTAGTCATCCATAATTAGTCATTCCCATTGGCGGCATTAATTTTTACTCAGGAGATATTTTCAATTTGTATTAGTATTTCGGATAACTATCAGTTAATAATTATTTGTTTTCCTGACTTACATTTTTCATTCGCTCAATTAACTTTAAAATGAGTTACAAGGTCTTGAAGATCGCTCTCTATTTAGCTTATCATAATGTGGGCATTAAAATAAAGTTTTTTTAGTCGTGAACACATTCTACTAAAACCCACATTATGAAAACAAACGTACACCCACGTACCACCCACGTACCACCCACATACCACCCACTTACCCGGTACCAACTTACACTAAAAATGAATTAATATTATATTTGATAAAGAAAAAAGCTTTTTTAATGTTTTATAACAACAAAAAACAGGTATTTTATATTTACAAATATAAATACGAAAACAATTATATCTTGCGATCGGAAGAGGTCATTATTCCCTGTTAATTTCGGCTTTCGCCATCATCAGAGCTTAGCCATTTTTGGTCTCTGCAGAGGCTTACGCACAAAAATATACAGTAGCAATAAAGACAGTTAATAAAGCTTTGACGTCTAAAGCTTCTAAAAAATTCTATAAAATAAAAGTCAAATGTTCACAATAGTTTCTTTTCCCCACATTTCATTTGACAGGTTCTTGCAAACATCTATTATTATTTGTTACGATTGTAAGACTTAACTTATCGAATTTTGTTTAGACTGCAACAATGTGAACGTTAAGTTCAAGCCTTTTAGCCCAAAAGAGTCACAAGTCAATGTAATAGACAAGTAACATACATGACGGTATAAAACACAAAAAATTGTTTTGAATCTTTTTAGTTTCGTAACTTGTAATAACTTTAAGTTCCGCCTTGGTTTTTATATCAAAATCGAATTAATATAATTTCTTCCGTCTGATTTGCAACTTCTCGCGGTACATCAACCCTTCAATCTTAACGAATTAATATGTCACGTTGTGTCAATTTTTGTTTCGACAGTGATTAATTCATTGAAGGATCCTTTTAATTGGTTGTGGTAACTTTGGTTCTTTTTAGATGAGGCGTGCTACATTCTGTATGGTTTGAAAATAAGACAATGACCGACTACCCTGATTTTAACTACCTTTTCCTACCTTGTTTGCTCGCCCAAACGTTTCAAGTCGCTGCAGTCGATAATGTGCTAATATAATGAGACAATTAATTACAAGTACATGAAATTCTCTATAGACAATTCAATTTAATATGCACACGATTCTAGGTTAGTGATTTGACTATGGGTTATTAGTTTTGTGAGTTATTTCTATGAGTAGGTATTTTTGGGAATAGCTAGAGACAAAACATGTGTTGCTTTCGATTGGTCTCCGTCCAAATCCCACCCATCAACGTGACCAGCTCGAGAGCAGCCAAATTGATGGTCCAATCCCAACACTTCCAGAAATTAATTGAATATCACTCAGCGACAGATGAAATAATGACATGTTTTGCCTCCTGCCGGAGGGTGATGAAGGTGGGATGTGGGTCCTTAGTGGTAAATGATGATGTTGATGATGATGATTGATGAAGATTCATCTTATACCGTTAGGTACAAGGAGCTGCTCCGGTCCGGTGGCATGACAGCCTGATGTCAGGAACCATTTGGGTCACGTGGGTAGCGCGAGGTTTAGGTCGCGTCAACCTCCCCCAAATCGATGAGTGATGTTTGAATAAGTTATATTTAATTAAATATATTCTATGAATTCCGTGGAGAATAAGTTGAATTCCCAAGGAGGATACGATAACTCATTGTCAAATAACAGGCATTGAAGCATATAACTAACCGTTCCATTCGTTACCACTCCGCCTATAGATATCTGATTGCTTCGACTAATAACCGCTCGCCGGACTATAAAAACACCGCATAAATACAATGGTTTGCATTTTACAAATTTTTGACGCTAAATATACAACTTAGAAGTATTAGAATTCATGTTAAATTGCAAAAAAATATTCTGACTCTTAACCCAAATAATGCGCATTGTTCGATAATCTTAAGTGTTAAAACTAACCAAGTGCCCAGGTGGCCTTAACACAATACGTGATTTATGGCCCCTCTTGCTAAAAGGGTCCGGACTCAATTCTTCTGTTGAAGATTTTAACATAATTACCTATAGAATTCAAGTTAAATACTCTTACTTCAAAATACAATTGAATTATTTGGTTTACATAAAGGAAAATAAGGGTTAATAATTAGATTATAATAGACTTACCAATTCATCTTACTGTCAACAATCCAAATAACTACAAACAACAAACACAGTCACATGCAGTAAAATACCCATGCTGTTAGAAAAACCACTCTTTCTACACTAAATGATTTTAGCCGTGTTCGCGTTCCGACGATTAATTCTTGTTGACGCGCTTCCTAGTTTTTACTGACTCGACTATCTTAAAACGCTGACCGATCCTGATTATCCTTGACCGTCTCCCAAACCTTGAATCTCTGACCCCCTTGATTCTATTTGACCGTCTCCCAACGCTTTCAAAACTGACTATCTTGAACCGCTTTTTCACCCTCGACCGTCTCTTAGCTCTCCTCAATCTAGACTATCAAAACCTGACTATCCGCCCGCGCTCCTTAACCACGACCATCGACTTCCTTCTCCTGTTCTTCCACACTAACTATCTTACTTATCTCCGCCCGTCTCCTTGCGCTCCTCAAGCTAGACCCTCTTCCCCACCCCCTTATCTCTTCCCCCAAATCAACTCCGCCTCTCGCCATATGCGATATCTAATTTATGTATTTTGAATTCTCGAAATTTCGTGTGTTCAAGGACAGAATTGCACTAAAAGGACCACACATAGATTATAAGCTATGGAACCCGTCACATTAATTTAAATCGTTTCAGAACCAATAACTTGTTACTTCTCAAGTAAACTGTCCAATTCTTTGCAAAAGAATGAAACCCGACTCCCCTCAGTCCAGTGGCGTGTCGGCCCACCAGCATTTTAGCTCGGCTTACAATTATCAACACGGTCTAGGATGTATTAAACATCTTTTATTTATAAGTTTTATTTTTAAATCTTCTTGCAGGATTTTAATTTACCTAGGCAAATTCCAAACTCGTCCTGTTAAAATGTTATTTACCTCGCTATTCATAATTATAATTCATCCAAATCCTTAGAAAAGTTACGTAACTATATTTAACGGCGTATTTCCTACTTAGAAAGTCACTTAGTAGCATTGCTCAACGGAGGTGAATTGTTTCTTATTGATCTTGTTAGGGTTTTTTTTCTATCCACCCCCTACACTGGCAAATCCGCTACTACTGCACTGGACTAAATCTGAGAATTTCGAAGTACCATCACGGAGGTCTTCTGCTAAACGCAGGGCATTTTCCAAGTTTTTTTCCTAGTACCATAAATTTAAGCACTTGCTCTTAGAATAACTTTAAGGCCAACATCTGGAAGTCTCTATTTCGTGAGATCAACTGAAAATTTCTTTCCCACCATAATAAATCAATAATAAAAAAAAAATTATCCCAGGGCAAGTTCATCACAAACTCATTTAAATTAACCCTCCCGCACCGGAGAGGGTAATATACTTCCCCCCAAAAGAAAGTTGTAGGCGATATCCAAGTTGTTTTTTTTTACATCACATACTCACACATACATATAATTTAGATAATCCTAGAAAAGCTATGCGAAAATCAAACAACTTTTAATAAAACCTGATACAGTTATTTTAAGATATTAAATAAAACCTATCCAAATCAGACGAAATTACTCTCCCTTTTCAACTCGCCAGATCCCAATTACTTTTTTTTTTAAATGTGCATTTTACCGGAAAGGGCTACACTAATACGAATTTAAGTAACACTCGATTTGCAAAATGCTCTTTCACCGTTTGCATTAGATGATTGACCGCTCGGCAAAGGTGAGCAATATTCAGTTTAAGCTGTCAGTAGTAACCGATATCTGAGTTTAACTGAAAAGGGTAAAATCAATATTGATCTGCGATATATGGGGGACCGTAGTGACCCCCTTTTTGAGCGTTAAGTGATTTATATCTTCAGTTACGTAAAGGTTTTAAGTTAAATAGATCATAAATATATAAAGCACAGTCAATTTAACCACACGAGCTGGGTTGGAGATTCATCTCAGGAACATATATCCTTCAGTGTTGATATTCAGCCAAGAATTATGATAAAAGCATCATTCTATTCCAAGACACGCCCGGCGGCATTATGGGCTAGTGACAAAACTGTATTTAAAGACCGCAAAATTAAATTTCACTACCTTTTCACAGGTAGCCATAAAAAATACCATCTACCGTACTCATGGCGGGCGGGAAATTAAATTATTAACGCAGTTTTTAAGGGTTGCTTTTGTGTTTCAAGTTACGTATTTTGAGAAGAATTGAAAACTCGGAAAAATAGCATAAAATTGAGTATACCTTATACGGTAACAGAATGTGCGCTATTTTAAAGTTATTTGGCTGACAGGTAGAATGCGTGGACGTTATATTCCGCAAAGTGTTGAATTATGGTATTTATTACTGAACAATATATGCAGCGAAAAAGCGTTGTGAATATATGGATTTCAGGAGGTATTTTTGTATAATCTTAACTGATTCAGTATTTTCTAAGAAATCATAAACTTTTTGAAATAAAGATTTTAAAGAAAACTTTTTTGGACGTTATTTTTAAAAGAGTTATTTCAATATAGATCAAGGCCTCCGTGGTCGAGGGACAAAGCTCTCGTCTAACAATCTGAAGGTCGCGGGTTCAAATCCTGACGTCTTCAAGAATATTTAATTTGATAAATTTATGTTATTTCAAAATTTAAATTAATAATTTTAGAATAATATTTTGTATACATGCGGCACGTTCAAGAGTGGAAGATACTCTTAGTATCAATCTGGTGTAAGACCACCATTCCGAATTGAAACGTTGCTTGAAATGGCTTTAGCCCTATTTGGTGACCAGATTTAATACCCAGGAACTTTCCTTTTCCCCATCACCTTTTCCTCCTCTTTACTATGAGCCTTACAACATCCCCAATTGTGGATGCCATTGGTTGAGAGCAGACCTCCAGATGGTTGGGAGTAGTTGGGGATTTTTGATAGGCTGTATTCGCATAAAAATATGAATTACTATCAAAATTGCTAGCTAACTTAATTTCAGGATTCGGGAAGATGATAGCATTATTTAAAAAACATTAACACTGGATCATTGCAATTCAAATGACGATAAAAAATTACCTTTTCTAATGAACGAATTTAGAAAAGATCATAAATTAAAAATAGAATAATTTTGGTACCTCCATTACCTACCCTTTTTTATTGAAAAGTTTGATCTACACTTGCATTTGATTTCCCTCGAAACTAACAATCTGAAAGTGAAAATTCTATTTCCCCAGCCCTTCAATAACTGTGGCAGGCCGAAGGGAGGGTAGGATATGATTCAGGAAAAGGTTCTTGGCCATTTAATACAACCAGTGAATGGGCGAAGGAAAGAAGCCGGATTCATAAAAAAACATCAGGTGATTTATCGAGAAATGGGGGTGGTATATTTATGGCATATTCACTTCGAAAAATCTATTTACTTTTTCATTTCAAATCGTTTATTTAGATATACACCTTAGCTAGTGCACGTTTCCCGGTGTTATGTTTGTTTAATTAATTTTCATCTATCAGCAGTTTTGAAGTTTAGTAGTTAGCTTGAATATTTTGAGAAATTACAGAAAACTGCGAAAAATCTTGGGACATTAATTGTAGGGTTGACAATTGCTAAGATTGATAATAATGTTTAATAGTTAAACAGCGCATGCTTCTCTCTTGTCGAAATCTATTAGAAATGTTAACACAAGAATTACACATTTCACATATGAATTATCAAAATATTTTCTAGTGCTTAACAAAAACATATTATATTATTGGAACTTCACGACTTGTCTGAATTCTTCACTCATTCTGTTCCAATTTTTAAAATAACAGACAGTCAATTTTCTTATGAAATATTAAATAAATACGTACCTTCTTTCTTAATTGCCTGAATTATTTAAACGAACAGTTCTAATTTTGAAAATGGTACTTAAAATCAATGCAAATTTGATCTCATTGAACAAAAATTTACGCAGGACTAATATACAGGCAGCCAAAATTAGTGTGATTATTAGATGCTTTTACTGAACAGTCAAAATTATTCTTTCAAGACAATTATATTACGCGACTATCATTATTCGATCTAATCAACTATCAGATTTTTCGTATTTTTAAACAAATTTACAAACTAAATAAAATTTACAAACTAAATATAAAATTAATATTTTTGGAGTACAGCTAACAAATATGTGTGCTTTGTTGGTGTTTAAATGAATTGCTTTGTCCAAACGCTGTTTAGTAAAACGCAATTTATTCATAGCAGTGTTTGCAGCATAAAGTTTTATTTTACCTCTACGTTATTGTTTTACCTCTAAGCGTTAATTTTGTTCGCATGTTTTTAGTGATAAAGATTAAAAAAATAAAAATATTAATATATATAGTAAGGGTGTCGATAGGAATAGTAACTTTATTCAGACCAAACAGTGAAATAGTTACTTTAATCAGACCAAACAGTGAAGTAGTAACTTTATCCAATTGAAGTTAAACTGAGAAAAGAGAGTGGAGTATTAAGATTGAGTATATGTAAAACTTTATTGGTTCCAAAAATAAAATACAAATTTCATTTGGTATTTGTAGAGAAAACGAAAATGTTTCAATATTTTCACAGCAATTTCCACCAGGCGGTTATGGTTGTACCCTCGGGACCTACGCCAGAGAATTTTCTGTTAGGATATTTCAAGTTAATATGAGAAGCGAGATACGAGAATACCAATACATTAGAAATAAATAAATTTAAGAGAGGGCAGTTAAATCTTTATATGAACCTTTTATATTCTTCAGGATAATTAATGAAAATAACACGATCAACAAACAACACCAATTAATTTTATTAGATTAAATTAAGAGGTTTGAACTCAGCAAAGTAATGTTTATCTATTGAAGAAGAAGATAACAATAAAAATAACATTAAAAAATCGAGTTAAATTAATTAATCACCTAACTAACCATCACACCGTTTCCTAGGCAGAAGTAGGCAGAGAGGACGAACTGTAAAACAACTCGGTCTTGGCACACATTTGTCTCATTCGCATTCAAGCATCGTCATCTGACTACACTGTTTAAAATAGTCTAATCAAAAACGCTAATATAACATACAAAAAAAATCAGCAGTAACAGCGAGTATTAAATCAATAACAATCGTTGCCATTTGCAAAATATCGTTGATTTATAATGCCACGGCACTGACTTGATCATGTGACATCTCAAAATCCGACATCTGGCCTCTAGTCGGCCTTGAGGTAAATTCGAAGCAAATTTTTGAATACGAAAACGCCGCTTGGTCCTTTCGTTAATTCTATTATTAAACATATATTTTAAATGTATTTTTTTGCCGTTCATAAAAACTTTTGAATTAAGAATTTACTGGAAACATAAGTGTGTTTCTTACTTTCCACGTGTTGTCTTAATTTTGTGAGACAAATACAAGATGTATTGTAACGTCATTGATTAAAGCACAACCCAATTTAAAGTTATTTATTTTTGGAGTATTATGCCGTGTTGCGCTACCTCCTTCTACATGTTTCTCCACAATTTAATTTCTGTAGTTAATAACTTTAGATGTCTTGTAAAAAATGCCCGCCTTTTCCGCCTAACTTCATTGCTCACTAAGGACACTTTTTTTATTTAATTTTTTCAGGCATCATGTTTTTCTTGTAATCCCTATACTTTTGATATCCTACAGGGCCCAGAAAATTGAAAAATACCCCCATCTTCTAGAAAACATAACTGTGCGATCGTGAGCTCCTGTTTTGCCTTATATCTAATATCGGTTCCATGACAGTTGATACCCGACAGTTGGCGCGCCGGTAGTTGGCTCGCCGATAGTTGATCCCTCCGGCCAGTTGATCTCCCGGTAAGTTGACACCCCCGATATATTTCTTCTGAACGTCCTCATAGGTAATGTAAGTTTGCAGAGAGAATAGACGGCCGTATAGCAAAAGTCGATATACTTATATCTGCAAGCGTCTGAGTGGAAATCCGCAATACAAATATTTTGATAACAATAATTCAATGTCCCCAATGAAGTATTCAGATAGAATATACGGCTGAAAAACAAAATATGAGAAACTTATATATGTAGCCTGTTAAGGAAAATACGCTGAATATCTACATACGAAGGGGTATGCAGAGAGAGGTATGCGTTATTATACGGCTGTTTATCCTCTCCGCATGCTTACTTTACCGATGAGGACGTACAGAAGAAATAATCTTTTAAGGGATCAACTTTCCGAGGGATCAACTGACCAGGGGATCAACTGTCCGGGGAGTCAACTGTCGGTGAGCCAATTGTCGGATCACCCTTATATCTACCTTTGCATGTTACGTTCTGTCCTGAATGCAAGACCATATCTAGTCGTGCTGAAAGGGAAACCTTTACATTTATTTTTGTTTCTGTTAGAAAAAAACTTCGTCCTAACATGTAGATTCGTCCGCCAAAGTTTAAATTACGCAGGAAGAGCACTTAAGATAGCTTATCTATCACTAAGATTTATTCTCATGGCAGCATTAGAGCCACTTTTGTACAAACGAATGCGCAAAGAAAAGTTAATTTATTTATTTATGTATGGCTGCTATAGGAATTGAATGAGTTTAATCTCCCGAATTGAAGGCTACACCATTATTTTACAAAATTCTTAAATTGTTTTGGCAAAGGATGTTTTTAAGGATAAATATAATACGTTAAATAAGTAGCTACACAAGTGCAGGTAAATATTTTTAAATATATAACGTTTGAACGTATCTGAGTGGTTTAAATTAATTCGAAAGAGTTCTTAACATTCTCCCGGACATCCCTTGGTACCTCGCAGTAGTCCTACGATAATATGAACCACTTCACATGAAAGAATCTTTTAAAAATGACAAGATACCTACTAAAAATATTTTTGTTGCCTTACTTTGTTTTACATGAAAATTCAATTTATAAACGTAATTGCTCATTTTCAACGGTTGAAAAGCAATGTAAATTAATTCGTCGAAAATTCAGGCAGACATGTTTGTGATCTTTTAGTATTTCTGCCTACTTTTGTAAAGAATCGGCTTACGTTTATACAAAGTAAAGCAATCACGACGATTGAGTGATTTTTACCCTGTTTTTTCATTTACATAGCTTTATCGAGATTGAGTTAAATGAATGAAAAGAGAAATAAATATGGGAAAATAATTGATTAGTGAAATTTGAGTAAAACTGTTACACACTCATAATTTTATGTTTAAATTGCGTAAGATGAAAGGATCCAATGTATTCGTTTTGTTAAAATTTAATATTTGGGTATAAGCATAATATGATGTATTCAATTATTAAAGAAAAAAAGTAATTACAAATAAAATCGTATTTATATTGGTTTTTTTTACATATTAAGAGATTTGAATACTAATCTTCCATAGAAGCGTTACCTTGCGTTTGGAAGAGGAGTGCACAGTACATAATTGTAGTTATTTATAAGTAACTTATAATATGATAGGTATGACGTGTTGCAGTAAGTACGTAACAGTGAAAATAGTTTCATTATATGTGATAAAGTGTAGTAATATATATATGTAATTAATATAAAATTTAAAAAAAAACATTTTACGCAAGTAACTAAATAATATTACATGCAAAATAATTAATTATAACTCGGACTCCAAAACCAAAATAAACACAGCTATTTCAAGCCTTCTTTTAATGGCTTCACAAGAGTGTACTTATTAAAATACCTACTGAATAATTTTGACTACATTACGAGAATAATAACAATTCTCTCTAAACTCCAATCAAATTTTTTGTTTGTTGGGAATTTAATACGAATTGGGCTTATATATTTGAAATTTAATAACGAACCTTTTCTTCGCAATCAATTAATGATTTCCCAAAGTGATTCAATAAACTTCCAAGAAAACTTTTCCTGAAAATTTTGCGATGAATCGAGCAACCTGATATGTTCTCCCGATAATTGGACAGAGCGAACAAATAACATTTTTTCGGAAAACTTTTTATCAACAAAAATACTCAGCATTTGACAGATTAATAATAAAACAATAATCGTTTATTTTATAATGTTTATTATCTGAACATAGATATTTTTTTAAATACGTCATATACCCAAAAGAATAAAACCTCAGTGAAAATGCTGAATTCTTTTTTGTTTTAATTGAATAACAAGAGGCCCTATAGTCTGGAGGTAGTAAGATGATGGCATCTCCAATAAACTGGAGTGTATTGTGTGTCTGTATTTGGAGTGAAGGGGAAGGAGAAGTAAAATGGAAGGTGGGTACCTGGAAATGCAGATCTGTTCACCACACATAGATAGGCCAGGTCAAGCAACGTTTCGATTATGAATGGTGCATTTCGTAAACTTAGTAAATTTCTGAGATTCCTCTACCTGAGGGAGTATGGCTACTACCCATGGCTTTATCCTACTGACTTTCTCTTGGGCATGCTCGGTATGAACCATCTACGGGTCAGAAGAGATGTGCATATTGTATCACACTTCTTCAAACTGATTCGTGGATGGTTTGAAAATCCGACTATCATGGAGAGTATTAGTCTCTATGTTCCTGATGGTTATCTCCGTCACCGACAGCATAGACTGTTTTATCTCCCGGCCTGCAGGACCAACTTGCCTGCAGGTCATGCCGGTGGGGAGAGCAGTCTTGCTGTTGAACAGAATTAATTCGGATATCGACATATTTAGCTGAAGGTGAAGCTGCCTTTAAAAGGCAAGCTCTATTGATGCTGGTATAGTTTATACACCGCTAACTATTATGTAATACCATTTTACAAATGTACTTAAAAACGAAATAAAATGTAATTTTGTAATGTTTTTAAAGGAATAAACAAATTAAATTGAAATTGAATTGAATTGAAAATTGAATTGAATTGAATTGAATTGAATTGAATTGAAAGTAAGCCTTCAGAATCACCGAACCGAAGTAATGCACACAATCATAAATTAATGCAAGAGAAAATAATATATCGGGAGCATATCCTGTCCTTACCCTATTTTATTTTTCGTCTCCGCTTTATCTACCTATTAGTTTTATGACATATTCCTAAATCTCTAACTAACTTCAGTAAAAGAAACTTTTTATCTTAACCTTATTTAAGCTCCTGTTTGTTTCTTATCTTAATGGGAGGTGGCTTTGGGTACCGCCGCCCGGGAACCATTTATTGTATAACCAACGCCTTTGCTATAGGTCATCCCAAGTGGTTCAGTGTGTTTGGTGACGTAGCAGAGGTGGCCGTGTTCATCGGGAGAGGTGGCGTACCAGATCTGGGGAAACTGGTTTGGGGAGACCTCTCCAGCTGGTCTCTTTTGACTAATTGAATTGCGCCGCAGTGAGAGATAAAGATTTATACGCCCGTTACTTCTGCAAACACTGATCCCTATATTCCTTCTCACCCGCACACCTTTTTCCTTACCGCCTCTCCTTCCTTTCCTAAAAAAATCTCTCCGAAGAGCATTTCAAAGATGACATAGGCCCTGAAGAAAATTATTTTCCTGTGTGGGATGAATGTTAAAAAAGTTAAAATTTTTTTTTTATATATATACATTTTTTTTTTTCGAAGTAATAACAATATTTATTCTTATTATTGAAACTTAAATTATAATATGATTGTTTTTAATAACGCATTATTGATAACTTTATTTTTTATTATTTTAATATAGATTACAGTTACATTAATACATACATATTTTGCAAAATATAATATTTAGGTACATAATTGGTCATGTATAAATGTATACCTTATCCTTATACTTATTTATTTATTTACTAGGTTTTTAATATATTTTTTAGAGTGTAATATTATTTAATATTCTTAAGTTCCAAGTGAGCACCTTTCGTAAATAATTTAAATTATTATTTTCTTCTTCAAAAGTATCTCTCTCCTTGTTCTTCCAATAATAAAATACGTTCCAGGAAGTTTTTTTTTATTAGATTTTTCCTAACCACGTTTTCGGCAATATCAATTTATTTAATCGATCACTTCTGGGAATTTCTTCCCAATTTTTTTATTATTTAAAGTTGGCAAAGCTGTCAAAAGTTAATTGATGTATTGAAACATATAGTTTCAACAGAAATAGCCCACTCTGTCATGATTGTGAAAAGAAATGGTAAAAATAACATGTATTCTTTTATGAAATACGCCTCGTTCCTGAATTATTTTATTACTCCGTGACAATATACACATCTGGCAAAAATAAGAACAATTTGAAGGTATGTGAAGTATTTACGTTTTAAAACATAAGGTTTTAATCCACTTCAATAATTGTTGTCTCCAGACGGACCGCTCAGCGCACGTGAGCCGCGCCAACCAGCGAATAATTTAGCTGTCAAATATCGAAATACAGTGCATGATATCAATTGGGACTACAATGGTGTTTTGGGACCTTCCCGTCAATGCAGCCTCTCTGGAGGCAACTACGTATCTAGCTTGTTCCTTGAAGAATTGTTTCATGCGATCATTATGTTACCTGTTTTAGTACCTGGCTATTGAGATCTGGTCACGAAACACGGCTAAAGCTATTCCAAGCCATTTCAATTTGAATAGTTGTGCGATATTTTGAATATCTTCAACTCTAAATTATTAAAAAAAAATTGCGAAATAACAATAGTTCATCAAATAAAATTTACTTGCGCACGTCTGGATTTAAGCCCGCGACCTTCGGCTTGCACAGTCAAGAGTCTTTCCTCTCGACCACAGAAGCCGTCAAAATGATTACAAAACAAAGGCTATCTATTATTATCTATCTATTATTCGGTATGCTTGATTATTCTAATTAACGGTATATATAATTACGTATGGCAATTCGGAGGTCGCAGTCAAATTTTGGCGTGCGCAAGTAAATTTAATTCCATTCATTTTTGTCATTTCATGATGAAATCATTTGAAATAATATAAGGTATATTTGCGGAACAGTCCAGAGCGGAGGATACAAATCATAACCTCATTGGGGTTGTCGTTGTCTCACTGGATCCAGACGATTAGGAACAGCTGGGACTCTTATGCGGTATTCACATAAAAAAATTATATTTATCCTAAATATTCACAAAATGCATTTAATCGCACTTGGGGCTTGGAGTACTACGCCCTTTTTTACCCACCAAACAAATTTAATGATGGTGTAAGTTAAAGCAGTGTAATATAATTTTATTATAATGAAAGATAAGGAAGTGCACCTACGACATACACAAATAAACATCACAATAAAACATTTAATTATTTTTATAAAATTAATATTAATATTAAAAAATCACATCTTATAATGGCACGTTGACTGCGCACCGCCCGACAGAAATTTTGCGTTTTACCGGGTGGACTGAAGAACCATGAAGCTATAGTAGGTTCATGTGAAGAACAGCATACGACTCAAATCTATTTATATGAACAAAGACATCTATATATATGATTGACATATTGAAATGAGTTTTTGTCAGGCGAACAGTGAACGGAATATCTATTTGAACTATTAACAGAATAAACTTCGTTAGGCAGATAAAGCCCTTATTCCACCCAATGGACTAATTGAGGATAAATTAACTTTAACGCAATTTAAATAGTGTCTGTTACATACGAATGCAAATTTATCAATTGTTTTCGATGGGATCGATTGTATTTAGATAAGAATTAGTGACGAATAAATTGTCAAAACGAATTCTGGAAAAAAAACTTTGTAAATTTTTAAAAAATATTTTTTAATGTAGTTTTACAACTTGTTTCAAAATCAATTTAATTTTTCATTTTATCTGATTAACATCTCTTATTCGATTGAAACCTGCTAAAAATATCGATATTCGGATATATTTAGTTATAGTTTAAATCGAATAGGTTACAAAGTTGAGCAAGATAAATTATTGAAATAAATCCAACTTCCCAAGGCTTAGAATATTTTATATTTATGATACCTTTTCACCCACACAAAATATTCCTTATTGATGTTAGCAGAGAAAATTGTTGGTAGCGATGGGATCTGAAAGGAGATTATTTTTTTGATGTAAATAGACACTTTTTTTAAATTATTTAAAGTCTTTTTATGGTATCAGTTATATTGCTTCATATTATGATTTATTCATATTTTTGAAAACCTTGTAATACAAGAGGCACAGGGCATCCATAGTATAATTATGGTCGCTGTTATTATTCGATTATAAATAAAAAGTCATCTGCAAAGGGACAAAAGTGAGTATCAAATAAAAGATTTACAACAGTATGAATCTATTTATTCGGATTGTAATTTTACAATATTTTTCGGCTCTGCGAAATATTTAAATTTAAAAACTCATGGGTTTGTAGCTTCCAATTTGAACTAGATAGGTCAAAAACAAATTTAAGGAAAACATAAACGAGTTAATGTAAAGCTATGATGAATGTTTAATTGAATTCACGAGCCGCGATTTGTTTGCCATCTTGCTGAAATCCATGCTGTCATGTACGTATATCTGACAAAGCCCTCAGCGTTACTTGCTGTTACTGAAGTTCTCGATGGAAGGGTCCACGATCTCTTTGAGCTTTTAACGGGGAGCCAGTAAATTTATAAGGCACCCCGTATGTATGTCTACGTGTGCAACTGAGGTCTGAAGTTTTTATCCGATAAAGTCCTTCTTGGCAGAGTAAATAAATATAATAAGAAATGACAAAAATACAGATTGAGTAGTGATAATTTCGATCCAGAGATAATGGTTATTTTTTGTGGTTATTTGTAATTAACATTAATACATCAACATATAATTGTTTCACTAACTGAAAACCTTCCTGATAGATTAAATGAGTCATTTTAGTAAGAAAATGATATATTATTGTACATACAGATTGAGTAGTACAGTTTTTTTTTCAATTGGTTCAATGTCTGAAAATCTTTTTGGCAGAGTGCTAAGTTTCTTTAAGTTGGGGTTTAATCCCATAGCTACGGATTTAAAACACGACATGGAAGAAATAAACGTATAATTTTCTTTTATTATTTTTTCCATATTATTTCCATATTTATTTCCATATTCATAGACCAGAGAAGTTAATAAAAATAATAATACGTGTTTTATAATCTTCTTTTTTGTAACAATTGGTTTTTATTTTCTCTTTCTTCTACTACAAACTCCATTCTCTCATATTCGCAATATTCCACAATGAACACGCCAAAGTTCCACCGACTCCAGAGAGTTGGAACTCATTTTCGGTATCACATTAAATAAAACTATCTAAAATGTAACTCCAGTTCAATCAACTTCTAACTTTAATTGTGCAACATAATAATAAATTCATTTGTGCATTTCCAACAAGCCGACGCACCGGTAGATACAGCGCATTTCGTAAGCATTACACTGCATTACAAAATGTAATTATTACATTCCTGGAACAGTTTCGCATATGATTTCAATTCGGTTCAAGAGTCCGGGAGAGAGAAATGCAGTGGAACGAAGCCAACGTGATAATGGAATAAAGTCATACCACAAAAGTAAGTTGAGTGCTAATACGAGCAATTCGTGTTCTCATAAAACGATGCAATGGATACCACTTTATAAGCGACTAAAGAAACCTTCGAAATGAAAATTTCCTCCAGAATATCAGTGTGTTTTTTTCTTTAGTTTGTTAAGACTATAGTTTTAATGAAATTACAGATATTTCAACTGTACTTTAACAGTTTTTGCAGCGCTGGTAGAGCTATACGGTGAGGAGGGCCGCATACTGATCGGGATAAAATATTTACTCATAATAATTTTCATTTAAAATTTTTTTGAAGACTGACATCACTTTTTTTCAATCCTCAAAAACACGGTCATTTTTGCATTTTGCATTTAGCTGCTAATTTCACGTTTCTTCAGATGACATATGCGATTTCATTGACCCGGTCTGTTTTTAATTGCTTCGAAATTTGGCCCGTTTGATTATGCATTCCATATTTGCTTTGGTAAATCGATTTAAGTATTCTTCTGATTTCTGTTTTTTTTTATATATTAGTCAAATGAACCCATAGACATATGAATATTAGTAGACCTGCCCTAAGTGATTAAAAGCGTATTATCCCCACTCCCCATACCGGTTCCATTGAGCCGGCTGGGCTCGCATATGGCCTCAAGTGAAATTTGAAAACGTGACGTCATCATTCTTGTGCGAACTATGGTCGAGGCATCATCGGTTCATTTTACGAAATAAAACGGCAAAATGTTGACTTGTGATATGAAAACTTGTAAAAATAGATGTGAAAAGAGAATAAACCCAATTGTCGTATTACATTCCATAAGTAAGCATTATTTTACTTTATTTTAAGCTTATTCACACCGTATTATATGGATCAGTTTTAGAAACATATACTATCACATCTCAATGTAGCGATTCTCAAGTGTGCTCATCGTTGTTTACTGGGGTAAGTAAATTATGAGACATTTGTAAAAGTGTCTTAACTAAATACTCTGAAACTAACTACGACTCTGAAAATAGAAGCTGCCTTACTTTGCCGAATTTGGACTTCGCAAATTAGTTCATAACGTGGCGAGTAATTTGCGCTCCCATGTAGAAATGTCTATTCATTCAAAAGCAGATTTTACTTTTAAGAACTAAATGGTGATATTATAATGCGAGATGCCTATTTACTGTCAGATTGATTTATTGACGAATCACAGTTAGCCTTACTCCCTTCGTTCTTCAACAGTTGATTTTACCCCTCGCCATTAGCTTCTCGTCTATTAATTCCTATGTCTGTGAATGAACCAGATTTTTAACAAATTCCGCGATCTCCGCTTAATACCATAGTAATACGTCCCTCATCCTGGAGGTCTGGCGGTTTGTGTTTATGTTTGTGTTAATGTTTATTAGTGTAGTATTACGGCCGATATACGCAGTAAGCATGCTTAGGAAACAATTCATAAAACTTATGTGTATTTTTCCCGACATATTTGAGATTCTGATGCTACTTTTTAAGTGTTTTCCTGTGCCTTCTGCACTGGTTCAAGTTCCAGGTTCTCCATTTCATTTGTAAAAATCCTCTATAATACTCCATTTCCAGATACGACAAAGGTCTCAAAGGAATCCTCAAGACACTACTGAATATGTGAGAAAACGTGACCTTATTAAAACCTTAAAAAAATACATTTGTTGAGGTTTTAGGAACAATCTGTAAAACACCATTACCAGATACAACAAAGGCCTCAAAGGAAACCTCAAGCACTACAAAGTGTGTGAAAAAACGTGACCTTTTTAAAATTTTACCAAAACACATTTGTTGCTTGTTGTTTTAGGAACAATTAAGTACAATTTACATAATTGAAGTATGAAATGGGTTGAATCTGCGGCCTTGAGTATCTTAAAGAATACAAAATGACAATATATATTAAAATATATTTACTGATATGAAATACTGTCATTTATATAATACTGAAATTTATTAATAATCTGGTCAAATTATTCGCTTTCCTATTGAAAACAGGACTGCAGGCGGTTGACGAATGAATTAACAAAGTATCAGTTTATAGCGAATTTTTTATGGTACAAATATCGAAATTGATGTTAACATACTGTTATGATATTGTCGCATTCCGTCACATCAATTATTAGTAAATCACATAAAAATAAAAAATCATAAATCCGTCACATCAATTGTTCTCTGAATATTCTGAATTATTAATATTTTATAATTACAGAAAATTGGCATGATATCACTCTTTTAATAGAATCATTTTTCTCTGTAAAATAGTGCGCTAACTTCGGGAGAATAATAATAAAAATACCTTTTATTTTGAGACCTCATGTTGGTGTTTTTTCTTTTCAGGTGAATGCGAGGAGGAAAGTTGCCATAATGGTATTGGCATTCGTGGTGGTTTTCGCCATCTGTTTTCTTCCCTACCACATCTTCATGATTTGGTTCTATTACAGGTGAGTTGTTTCTTATCACATTTATAAAACATATTCATAGAGTGGCTTGCTGACACGGTATCGCTTTTCGAATTTCCCATTTCACGAATATGTAATACTTACATTATCGAGATACTTTTCCAGCCTTAATCCTTTCCGTTTCCTGTTATTTGTAGATAATTTGTATATTGCATTATATTTTATGATTGACTGAATTATAATAAAGCTATTTTTTTAATTTCGTTAAAAATTTGATTGGCTGACTACTTTCAACATTAATAGCTTTGGAAGGCGTGTTTGGGACCGCCGCCTCGGGAAGCATTTATTGGATAACCAACACCTCTGCCAAAGATCACCCCAATTGATTCGCTACTTTTGGTGATTTAACAGGGTGCCTGAGTTTATCAGGGAGATGTGTTCAGGACGCTTTTGCCAGATCGGTAGAGGCTGGTTTGGAGAGACCCTTTGACCTCTCCAACTGGTGTCTGGATCCATCGCCTTGGGGTAAATTTATAAGCCACTCCTGGACACACTGATCCCTAGATTCTCAGAACTTCCTCTCCTTCCCCTCCTTAAGAAAAATATATTTAACGCAGCATCCCCAAAGATTTGTGGGGTTAACGTAAAAAAACCTTCAAAATTGCACTAAAAAATTATATTTTTTTCAGTGTGAATACAATTTATTACGAATTAAATAAATCATAACTCTATTTCAAAAACTTGAATGTTGAACGTGTTTCGTTTTGACTAAACCTTCATCATCTATTTGCTCGTATTATTATAACGCGGTTGAAGCTTGATAGTAATATGAAATAACATTATTTATTCAATCCAAAAATCAACGAAATATTATGAGTTATTTTTAGCCGCGTGAAGCATTAGTCAAAGTTTTTTCCTACTGGTTTCAAAAATACATTTATTTACAGTTGTTTCAACAAAATTTAAATATATATGTTTATTTATAATGTCGCACCAGAGCGTTTATGTTCAGCAAAAATTAGGAGGATTATTAGTACAGGGAATACAGGTTATAAATATATTAAATGCAAATTAGTGAATATTTTCGAGTTAAAGCGATGCATTACCTAGTAATGCAAAATCATGTGTTTTTAGTTTGAAAATTTGATTTGATGCTTCAATTAAATACTACCACTAGAACCTATCTAGGCCTTTGAAATAATCGAGTGTTTTCAATTAGTCTTTTTATAAGCACAGAAAACAATAATGTATAAGGCCTATAAAATCTGCTATAAAGTTAAAAATGTCCTACTTACGCACGTTTTATTACTGTGGCTAATTAGGTTCTTTATAAAGTTATATAAAATATTTAAATATTTGTTTCCAAACGTCCGCAGAATAAAATAAATGCCACTTTTTGGTGACGTTTTTTACATGCATTAATCAAAACAGGCGGATAGTGTTGAGCGGGAATTTAAACCTTATCGCCATCTACAGAAGGTGTGTTTTTGTCAGCGGCTCGAGTCAAAATGTTACACGACGTTGTGCATTGCCTTAAGGCTTAAGCTAAGAAATTTTATAAATGTTTCTTTAAAAAATATATTTAACGAAAAATTAAAGTAAAACGCTTCATAAGACGCAATTCTAATTAGTTACATAACAAATGTTTTACTAATGTTGGCCTTGACAAATAATTATTTTAAATATTGAACTAATTGTACCCCACCACGCGTTGGTGTGGTTCAGTCTGTATGTTCAGATAGAGAAACACAAGCGCGTGTTGCTTTCACGACCAATAGATGGCGCTTTTTTTTTCAAAAAAGTATGTTTGTCCAACAGATGGCGCTGTTGTTCAAACGAGCTTATTTCTACCTGTCACAGGTGACTTGTAAATAATATAGGTATATAAAAACAAGATAATTTGAATTTTACATAAAGACAGATAGATAAATAATTATTGTTTTCTTTTACGTTTGGAGTAACTTTATGATCAAAACTACAAGTTATAATATTTAATTATTGAATATAATATTAGTGATTTTTTAACGAACATTTGAAACAAAATAATCAGAAAAAGATGCGGTGCCATCGAGGACTTTTTCGTTTAAAAAACCGCTAAAATTATTTTCAATAATTAAAGTAAATTTATCATTTTCACGCCAATTAAACACTCTAAGCTCCATTTCCAGTAAACCGTTCTGTTCTCCCCGTAATCCTCCAATTAACCCTTCTCCTTTGTTTACCTTCCACTCTAACACCTAAATATTTATGCATATCTGTCAGTATTTTCTATCTTATGTTAGTTTTATCTGACGAAGTAAGAGCATTTGCGAAACCGTTAGAACAATATTATTAAATTAAAGTGGTTTCAAACAAAAATGTGTTATTGTAATGCTGACAAACCGCAAAATAAATGCTTTTTTCGAATACATCAAAAAAATTTAGGTACAAAAAATATTATTAGGTACCTTCTTATTTCATTTAATAGAAATATTTATTTCGCTCCAGTGTTATTTTTAACAGTCATGTTTGAAGAAGACGAAAATAAATAATTGATCTTTAAATGGACCGGTCATGTCAGGCAGATTATTTTAGTGGCGCTACGTCTTAAAAATTTCCGTTTGATGAATTTGTTTTTGGCGTCACGAAATTCATAAAATTCAATTGTAAAATAAAATTAGACAATAAGGAAAAATTTCACATCGTGAATATCTTTTCGAACTTAATTTTATTGGTAGGGGAGTTCAAACGACATCGCTAACTCAAATAATGAAATTTGTTCTGAAGTAAACATTCTTGCATCGAGAGAGAACGTTGCTGCGCAAAGAACTTTGATTATGACATTCAATCTGCAAAGTGCAGTGCGAAGATGCTAATAAAACATTTTCAAAGAAATGTTTGCAAATATAGTACATCACAGCGCCCTTGAGGTGATTTTTCACGAAAACGGCGCTATATAAATTAGCCAAATATTATTATTAATATTATCATATAATATGTGACTATAAAGTAAGCAAATAGAAAACATATATAAACTATAAGTTTATTATACTGCTTTCACATATCAATGTAATTTATGAAATACAATGTAATTTACTTGCAGTGTTTTTTTCGAAAAACAGTATTAAAAAAAATCAATAATATGTGTTTTACGTGTTCTATAGTATCTATTTATCATCTTCTTAATGTATGAAAATCACGTGTAACTGTGTTCGTGCACGCTAATCTCCGAAACCGCCCAACCGATTTCAATGAAATTTTGTGAATGTGTATGGTTGGTTCCAGTTTGAAAAATAGGACATTAATTAGGTATATAGGTTGCACCGGACAGCTGACGGTGGTCCCGATAGATGGCGCTGTTGTCAAGATGTAATATTTTCTATCGTATTGAACAACAATCACAATCTGCTGAAATGATCGATATCAAATGAAACGTTAAATCAATATCTTTACTGCATGTGACTTGAGCATGTATTCTATGTATTTCAAATGCATAAAATATTTTACAAATCGCCACTAGATTAAAGGTGGCCTAAATAAAATAAGGTCTATATAAAATGTGGTCTACATAGAAGGCGGTCTGTGACAGGACAACGTCTGCCCGAGCCCACAAGTAATAATATATAAAGTATTTTTTTTGCACATAATATTAAAAATAAAAATAAAATAATTTTTTCTCCTTCACGTGATTTCTGTAGAAATACCACGATAGCTGGAAATGTACAACCAGGCCTTAAAATTTGGTGCTCGTTTTCTTTTCGAGACAGTTGTCACCAGTTTTGATATTGAGGCTGTCATTTTTCTTGTTCCCGAAAAGTAAGTAATGCGTTTTTTTACGTTAAAGGTCAGTTGATTATTCTCAACCAGCTTGAGATGGGAAACATTAACATATATTTCCGTTTCAAGCTCCGATAGATTCGATTTGCTATAAAATACTATGTCGTCCGCATAAGCTGTAGAAATCCTATGATACCCCACTTTGTTATGTCATTAGCATAGATTACGAACAGCAACGGTCCAACAATTGATCCCTGGGGCACTCCACATGTTATTTTTCTCCACTCAGTTCTGCTATCGAAAAGCAATTCGATAGGTAAGATCTGAAAAGTTCCAGGCGAGTACCAACAATATCCAAATGTTAATTCCGATCAATACGTTTGATCCACTCCGTCAAAAGCCTCCTTTAAATATTGCCGCCGTAAAATCAACACGATTAATGTGCTTCTATAAATTCGATATGAAATCGAAAACTGCACATTTAGTATTGGACCATCTCTGAAACCGTATCGTTTTGACGTGCGAATTTTGTTGTGTTCGAGATATTTCAATAGTCTTTTTTTAGAGATAGCTGGAAGATTGGACGATAATTTTGTCTTTATAAATGGGTATAATATTTGAGAGAGATTTATTAAGAATTCAAGGTTATCTACCAGTTCGTGTTTACTATTTTTGAGAAGGAGAGAGAGAGAGGTCACACCATCGTAAGATTCCTTTTCTATTTGTCCTGATCATGTTAATAGATTGTATTTGCTTGAGGTACTATGTAGATCTATTTACGTCAGTTTTAGAAGTTTTTAAATGCGGTAGCAATCTCCTTTGGTTTCTTTACTTCTTCGTCATTTATGACTAGAGATTTATACACTATTTTTGGGTTTTTTGAGCTATTTGGTAGAATGGAATTTATCGTTTTCCAGGTTCATTGTGGCTTATTAAGTGAAAAATAATCAAAATAATCTCGGATATCATAAATACTAATTCCGGTTGTGAGTCCAAGTGTAATTCTGATTCAATGAACTCTAGAACTCAGATATGTTTTGAATATAAGTAAAATTTTTGAAATTGGAATTGATCTTTTAGACAAGCAATAAAGTAGCGTACCTCATACCCTGATCAGTTTTATATATGTATTTTTTTTACTATACCTAATAATTATTCTATTCTGTATTTGAGATGACATTTTTTTGTTTAATTTTTTTACAGATATCTGATTTTTACTATAATGTTATGTTAGTAATATATATGTTAATCTAGCATCCAACAAGAGAGATATGAAGGATTCTGACCAATATTAGTTTATGACAGCCGGCATAGTCCAGTGGTAACGCATTGGACTGCCATTCCGAAGGTCGCGGATTCGAACCCGGCGTGCGCAAATAAATTTTATTGATTAATTTGTGTTATTTCACAATTAATTAATTAAAATAATGTATAGTATATTTGCGGCACGTTCCAGAGTGGAAAATACTACCAGTATCGCCCTGGTGTAAGACCACCATTCAGAATTGAAACGTTGCTCCAAATGGCTTTAGCCGTGTTTAGTGACTAGGAGTAAATAGCCAGGAACTTCCCCACCTTCCTCTTTCCCTTCTTCACTTACCTTCAGCCTCACAACATCCCACAATTGGGGATGCCATAGTCTCACTGGCTCCAGACGGGAGCAGTTGGGACTCTTGTGAGGTATTCACTATAAAAAAAAAAATGATACTCGCTAGAGCTGTCTTCTTCTCAGTGAGGAATTTTCTGAAGAACTCTTTCAGGGTTGAAACAAGAAATTTATGATGTTTGGAAATCGGATGCAAAATTACCAGGTAACTTAGATTCTATCGAATTTAAGGTACTGGAGAACTCTCGAGAAATTGACTATTTGGCAATAGCTCCCTTTTTTTCATCTTCCATTCCATTAATTGTCTACGCCAAGCTATTTTTAAGGGTGTGCGCCTTTAATGGAAATTTTGCACATCAGAGAAGATCATGTTACCAAAAACTTTTTCAATTCCGTCAGCTTCACAAATGTTACAACTGTAATCTCCAGTGATTTTTCACGGATCTTCGCTAGTTTTTTTTAATTTTATGTGATACCCCATAAGAGCCCCAACTGCTCCCAACCGTCTTGAGCCAGTGATACTATGGCATCAACAATTGAATAATGTTCTGAGGCTAAAGGTAGTAGGGAGGGGAAGGAGATGGGGAAGAGAAAAGTGGGGATGTACCTGGCTATTCAGATGTGGTCACCAAACACGGCCAAAATCATTTCAAGCACCGTTTCAATTCTGAATAGTGGTCTTACACCAGGGCGATACTGAGGTATCTTCCACTGTGGAACGTGCTGCAAATATGCTATATATTATTTTAAATGATCAATATCAAATCAATAACACAAATTAATGAAATAAAATTTACTAGCGCACGCCTTGATTTGAACCCACGACCTCTGACTTGCTAGTCGAGAGCCTTACCTTGTCCACGAAAGCCGGTAGTATTATATTAATGTTGTTGTGATTTAACACTTTTTATCGACTTTTGGCAATCACACTAACAAACAATTTAAAAATTCAAATTTTCAAGAGAAAATATAACAATATTTCTGGATTTAGCTAAGGCATTTGATACAGTATCTCATCCAATCCTTCTAGCCAAGCTCAAAAAAATCGGAATAAAGAATAAGGCATTTGATTGGTTCAAATCGTACCTCACAGACAGAAAGCAATGTGTTAAGCTACCATCGCATAAACCATCCCATTCAACTAGCATTAACTTTTTTGTGCCACAGGGCAGTGTACTCGGTCCCACACTTTTTCTCATTTATATCAATGACTTATGTAAACTATCTATTATTGATGGCAATATAATCACTTTCGCCGATGACACTGCCCTAGTACTAAAAAGTAAGACATGGGAAGAAACATTTCACAGAGCGGATCTAACATTGCAAATTATTAAACAGTGGTTGGATGATAATCTACTCACCTTAAACATAACTAAAACGAAATATATAACGTTTAGTCTTAATATTCCGAGTCAGCCTTCAATCAATCATACACTAAAAATACATTCTTGTAGAGATAACTCTAGTTGTCTGTGCAATCCACTAGAACGAGTAGATTCCATTAAATATTTGGGTGTAATAATTGACAATAAACTACGATGGGAAGATCACGTAATAAATGTTACAAACCGTATACGGAAACTGGCATATATCTTCAGGTCATTACGAAATATTCTAAATAAAAATACACTAAAAACGGTATACTTTTCTTTATGCCAATCAATTATATCTTACGGTATAATAGTCTGGGGAGGATGCTCTAATACGATATTAGATCCATTAATTAAAGCTCAAAAATTGATAATGCGGACTATTTACAAAGTACACTATATTCACCCCACGAAGGACTTATTTAACGACTTCAAAGTACTCAACATAAAATCCTTATACGTCAAAAACATATCCTCCTACTATAAATTCAAACATACAAAAAAAAATATTTTTGAATCGACCCATAATACAAGATATTCCAACAAATCGAATTATACTATTCCCCCAATAAAAACCTCAATGGCACAAAGACAATTTAGCTTTCTTGCTCCAAAAATATTCAATAATTTAACGTTAGAAATAAAATCAATAGCCAAATACGACAGTTTCAGGAAAGCGCTCGGGGATTTTTTGATGTGTGATTGTTATAGTGTTAGTAGCCTATTCCAAGTACTCAGATAGAGGTGTATATATTGTTTATATGCGTGAGGATGCGTCATATGGGTGTATGTATACATGTGCTGTTATATGTATATAGGTATGTCTGCTGCTATATACACATGTGTGCTTGCATGCACACATATTAAAAATTACATATATAATTATGTACATTTTTACAATCTAATGCTAATTTACTTCTTTCTCCTTTCTAATTTCTATCTTCTACTTTTTATTACAATTTTTCCAAAATTTTAGTTTCATCTATAGTTACTAATTTCATATGTTTACACTAGATTTCATATTTCATACAAATTAATTACACTCAATTGGTCACCATGAAACAGGCAGCCGCCTAGTATGGTGATTCATTATATCTACTTTATGTAAATTTCATAATAATGTAACATGTATTAAATAGATAAAATAAATAAATAAAAATATAAATGAACTGTTGCATTCACCATTATAGAATTTTTATTTTTTATTTATTGTTTTTATTTTAGTAATTTGTACATTTAAGTTTACAAATGACTAATTAATTATTACATACAAATATACTATGTTTTTTTTTCTTGCTTGATGTGGCTCCTACACAACATCTTGAACTTTTCAATTGGGGCAGACTTAAGGTTTTCCGGCAGCGCGTTATAGTATTTCATCCCTTTATATAATATAGTATTCTGGGTATTCGCTTTGTCCTTCTTTGGTAGCCTAATTTGATTGTACGTCCTAGTTGTATGTTTGTGTATGTCCTTGTTGTATACAATTTTATTCGAAAAATATTTGGGTAGCAGGTTGTTTACAATTTTGTGTAAAAATATCATCGTGTTCAAGGTCAATATCTGTTTCACCGTTAGCCAATTTAGTTCGTTTAACATTTTATTTACTTTTGAATACCTATTTCGTCTGAGTATTGTTCTCATTGCCCTATTTTGGAGAATTTGAAATTTATTTTGCTCTCGGTCGTTACACAGGAAAAGGATAGTTGAGCAGTAATTAAAATGTGGAGCAATAATGGAGTTATAAATGGTGATTGCAGTTTTTTCGGAGAGTTTTTGGCGAATTCTTCCCAAAAAAGATATTTTTTTACCAATTTTCTTTTGGGTATATTCCGCATGTTTGTTAAAGTTCAGTTTGGAATCTATTATAACTCCCAAGTATTTTATATTGGTAACATTTTCAATAATTTCACCATCAATTTTGATTTTGCTTTCACTGGATGTCTTCTTATAACCAATTACCATACATTTTGTTTTTTTGTATTTAATTTAAGCTTATTTATTTTTAGCCATCTTGATACATTATCTAGTTCATTATTTAAAATATGTATTAGTTCTTCATAGTTTTCTCCAATTATATATATTAGTGTATCATCGGCAAATAGTCGTACTTTGCATTTTGAAAATATTTTCACCATGTCATTAATATAGAGTATGAACAATAGAGGTCCAAGGACTGATCCCTGTGGTACTCCTAATTTATTTTCCATTGGTTTTGAAAATTGATTATTAATTTTTGTTACCTGTATTCGGTCTTTCAAATACTCTTTTATTAATTTAATGGCTAGAGTTGAGAAACCAATTTCTTTAAGCTTTCTTATCAATATTTCTCGATCTATGGTTTCGAATGCCCTTTGAAAATCCAAGAATATTGCTAAGATAAATTTATTACTATTCATTCCTTCTTTCCATTCTTCAACGATTACATTTAACGCTGTTTCACAAGAATTATTACATCTGAATCCCGATTGTTCTTGGTATAAAATATTGTGTTCATCTAAGTATTGCAATATTTGTTCTTTTATTATCACTTCAAGTATCTGTTCATATTTCGGTAAGGTGTTTATTGGTCAAAATTCTTCACATTTTCTGGTATTTTTAACCTTTGGGACCGGTATAATGGTAGACAGTTTCCATGACTGTGGAAATTTTCCCTCTTCAATTGTCTGATTAATAATATTTAATAGAGTAGATCCAATTACTGGAAAAGCATCTTTTATCAGACTAATAGTTAATCCATCTGAACTATTTTTTGATTTAATTTTGTTTAAAATGTTAAATAAATATTCTGCAGTTATTTTTCTGAAGACCAATAATTCTTTGTTTGAGTTGTTATTATCATTTGTGGGGTTGAAAACAATGTTGGGTATTAATTTGTTAATTTGAGTGATGCTTTCTATAAAATATTTATTAAAGCTATTAGCCATGTTTTCTTCGTTTATATCTTTTGGGAAGTTTACTATTTTTATGTCGTTTTTGTTATCGCCATGTACTAATTCTTTAATGCTTTTCCAAATTTTTTTGGGATCCCCTTCTTCAGAGTTTATTTTATGTTTTATGTACTCATTATGCGTTCTTTTTATGTCTTTAGAGTATTTATTTCTCATTTTTTTGTAGTTATTCCAATCCATAGTACTATTAGTAAGGAGTGCTCTCTTGTAAAATGTATCTCTATCGTGCTGCATTGTGCGTAGTTCTTTTGTGAACCATTTATTATTGTTTCCTTTACGTATCTTCTGTTCTGGAACTACTTCATCAATGGATTTTTTAATGTTTAATATCATCTGGTCAGCTTTTTTGTTATATTCCATTTGATTTATTTCATTCCAATCAATAGTCTCTAAGGTCTGAATGAAGAGTTCTTTATTGTATCTTTTGTAATTTTTAAATGTTATTACTTGTGTTTCTTTAATGGAGTTGTAGTTTTCTCTGTCATTTAATAGAATTTGAATTACATTATGATCGGTAATTTTAGGTTTATCTAATACATTAACAAGAAGCATTATAAAAAACAATTTTCTCATCGAAAGCCTGATAAAGACACGTCATATAAGTTGTATGTTATCTAAATTCTCTATTAGACCCAAAAATCGATTTCGGAATTTTTTTAAAAGACACGAAAAAATACTATCAGCTCGCTTTAACTTTTTCTATCAACGCTTCAGTGAGACTAGGTGCTTTAACTAATATCATTCGTAAAAAAGGATTCCAACATCTGTGGCAGATGGGGTAAGACCCTTGTAGCCGGGTGCAGCGGTCTTATTACAAAGATCATTGTGAGGTTTGTCTAGTTCTTGACGGCAGATACGTTTGCCCACCAAATGTGTGGCGGGCCGGATCGTGAGAGACTGGTTGAGGAAGACATTTTGACTTCTCAACCTAGACTCTCTCGACCCATCGCCTTGCACCGCAGTGGAAGGGATGGATTCATACGTCCGTCACTTCTGGACGCATTCCCACCCCCCAGATTCTTACCCATCCCTGATACCTTATTCCATTCAAGAATTTCCTCTCCTTCCTTTCCCTAAAAAGACCTTTGACGCAGCATCCCCAAAGATGACGTAGGCCCTGCCATTTTTGTGGCTTTTTCATTCAAATTGTGTGGACTATTTGCCATGTGAAGAAATAATAAAAAAATAGCGAAGTTACATGCGCACAAAACGCATCGAACTAAAAAAAACTTCTTTAACTTAACCTGTATACCTGCGCCTTTACTAAAGGTTTGGCATGCAAACATGATTCATGTGGCATTTTACGGAACCATTTGAGATAAGAAAACTTTGAATTTTCTGATTAAAACTTATGAGAAAATATATGTTTGTACTGAGTGCGGTCAGGGCCATTGGAAAATAATTATACAGCTTTCATTTGAATTTCCTTGAACTTGAAAAGCCAATCAGTCTAGATAAAGTCAGGTAAATATAGACGGAAACTATGTAAGAAAAAAATAAAATTCATAATGAACACTATGGAATTTGGATAGTTTTTAATACAGTTCAGATATTCTTGGACTAACTACCATATGTATTCCTCATTGGCCAAAACATTTATGGTGGGAAATAATTATGCAGAAACAGTGAACATCTTTGGTTTATCGTTTAACTTAATTAATCAATTTATAAATCGACCCTCCTACGTAAAATATGGTCACCCACAAAATGGTCATTTTGAGTATTTTTTTGTATTTTGTTTATAATAAAAACTTTGTGGGAGTTTAACAAAAATTTAAAAAAATATATATAACAGGTGTTTTAAACAATGTTTTATCTTAACTCAATAATCCAATATTATATTACAGCGTACACTGTTGTTAGTAATTTTACAATAGTTTACGCGTAGCGGGGTATGCAAAAGATAGAGCGTATGTGTCAGTTACGATAATCTATGCGGGCGAACGGAATGGTATCGCGGGTGTCATTTTATTTTTAACCCTTAAATGCATACTGTTGCAAAACTGCAACATACCGTTCAAACCACCTTTAACTCTTTGGTGTATACTTAATGCATGCCGTTTTAGAATTATCAAGTTTACGGTAATATATTTTATCGAGTGGCATCAACTTTTTTTTCTTTCGCGAATGTCAAATGTCACTTTTTCTTTAACAAAGTGAAGATTCTCGAAAATTGGTTGGAGGTTAGAATTTCAGTTTTGTTTTTTGTTATAATTTTGATTTTCTTAGGTAAGTAGATACAATAATACAATACTTATATGTAATAACTCGTATTTTTCCGGTACACTTATTAGTTTTGAGAATTTTTTTTAGGTTTTTTATGTTTTTTTCATACATAAATTGTTCATATTAATTTTTATTAAATACATGGTGTTGTAAACCTGCAACAATTTTTTTAATCAAATATCATTAAAAAATTACAAAAAAATAAAATTCTTTATATTTCCTTGCACATGCATGTAAATATCTACAAAATATTTTTTTTCCATAAAAATTAATAAATCATGCATTTAAGGGTTAAAACGTTCGATTTGATTCTGTTTTTCATTTACATATCATCAAAATTAATATAAATTAATTATAAATAGTGTTTTTTTCTAAAATAATTATACATATACATAGTGTTTTTTGTTTAGTTGAGTAGTTTCAGTAGTACCTATATTTTGTATTCATTTTTTTATTTGAGATTATAATTTTCAATTATTGTTGTGAGTTTTGAATGAGAGTGGGATTTCATTGTACAGTTTAGTACCATAGTATAGGAAGCTTTTGTTATTTCTTGTGTTTTGTATTTATAAATGTTTATTTTTTAACAAAATAGTGAAAAAATGTAATGATTATTGGAATAGAGTTGTTTCGGAAACAATTCGTTAAGTTTGTCTACGATTTGGTTATTGCTAGTTCTTCCAGGGACTTTCAGAATAATTAATTTTTTTTTATTTTATTTTCACTGCCCCATTCGATAATACTGTAACCTTAGAGCGATTGACAAAGAATTATGTATGTTATTAAATATTTTTTACTGAGAACATTCTTGATGGTTTTGAATTTGGTTTTATTAGCAATAAATGTAAGTGAGTGGTAGTCTAACTTTTTTTAATTCTGTTTAGAGTGTCTTCTCATTTCTTAAGTGTTTCTGCCTAATTTGTCCCATTTTTTAGAAGAACTGTATCATTCTCAAAACTTATATTTTAGCCTCCACATTCTATGTGGCAAGGGAGTAGTTTCATGTAAACAGTCACTTTGATCTTGTTTAGAAGGTCAATTGTGTAAAATTTCATAAAAATCGGAACAAAACTGTAGATGTGTAAAAAAACAAACCCATATGCCATACTAGAACAATTTGTCCCATATGTGTATATAAAGATTAATGATATCAACAACCTGCAATAAAAATATAAAACTGAAGAAGACATGGAAAAAGGTAAGAATTTTGAATAAGACATTTTTTCTTGATATTTGTTAATTTTTAACCTTGACTTCTAAATGAAAATGGTTCCACACTCCTCCCAAAATTATCACCAAAAGAACTTTCTTCATATCATTTGGTAATAAGGAATTTAAGCCATGATAAAAAACAGAGGAGGTTAAACTGTGTTTGCTGAGGCATAGTTATAATAAAAACATAAAAAGTGTACAGAACCCAGTATATACTATGAGTATTTATACAGTTCGATCATCGTTGGCAGTCGACGTTGACAGAACTAAATTTAACAAAGTTACTCTTTAGGGATCTGCGCCAAACCAATGGAGCATGACTAACCTATTCCCCTCGATAGTAAAATGTATTATCTTGAATGCAGTCACTCCCCCCCCCCCCCCCCCCCCTCCACTTCCACCCTTTCGATGATATTCTATATGTTCATTACGCTTTTCCAATCTTAATAATAATATCTTTTCGGTTAATATAATTTTAAATTTATTAGAAATTTTCAGAACTGCGATGATTTCTCAAACATTTCTGAGAAGAGTCAGCAGTTTACTTCAATATCACTAGAATATTTTAAATCGGGGCAATGTGTCGCTGTAAATAAACAGCAATTCGTTATAAAGCGTAATGTTCGGTATTCTCATAAAAAGTTTCCAGTAAGTGCAGTAGTTGGAGTACTTGTAATACATACTGACTCATCTTTAAATATATTTAATTGCAACACTCAAAAAATGCCTTGAACATCACTTTGCTGTCTGCTAACTTAAGCAATAGTAAAATGATTTGTTTGTAAATTCTATACGGGAATAGTCTTAAAAATGTAAAAGGTTTCTTAAGGGTGAAAATATCTCAACTCTCAATCTTTTAAATTCCATAAAATTCGTACAAAATGTCTGTAATCAGGTGCAGTTCGAAAACCAGTGAATTCAATTTCGAACGTTTTACCTAAAATTCCAGTACGAATTTCTTATAGAACCTTACAGAATCCACAGACAAATCCTTAGTGGTATTTCTTTATTGTGATAATATACATACCTAGTCAATTGCATCGTTTGACTTGTATTTCTCTTCTTTGTTTTAATACGTTTATTTGCAAACCGATGACGTACGAGGATTATTTTGAAAATCTAATTTGAAACTCCCCCAGCACAAAGGAGATTTGCGTGACTCGCTAGGTACGGCACATCTCTCAGAGGGACCAAATAAGTTATATCAATTGCTCTGGCCAGTGGCATTCTCGTAATATATCACTTCTAATAATTGCATGTAGTTTTGCAGCAAACATGTTGTGTTCATTGCATCATGTTGTATTATGGTTTTTTTTTTGGTTTTAGGCATTTCACCCTGAAAAGAGTGCTTTGTGATGTTGTATTTGTCTGGATATTCTAATGTCCACTAACAATAAAAAGGTACGAAAATAAATTTGAAAAATATTTCGTATTCCGCTTCAACTAAATGACTATTCATCCACACGTACAGAAATGCTCCTGTGATCTGGAGCCGAGGAACGTATTGCTCCACCACTTAGAAGACCCTTGGAGACTTCACAAATTTGTATCGCATACAATCTCTGCCAGTATCATTGTAAGACTTTTCCTTTTTTTTTGGAAAAATTCTTAGAGCTAGAATTAGAGGTGTTACTGAGTACTAATTAATATCTTGTGGAAACTTCCACTATTAGAACTCAATAAGCGGTGCGCGTAAACCGGGTTCAGTAGTTTTAGTTAGAGCATTGGAAGAGTTGGAGGTAAGTTGGAGGTGAAAAAGCAGAACCTCTTTTTTCGCTTCATGTCTCACGTAAATATAATACATCAATGAAATTATTTTATTTTTTACTACAGTGTAGAATTATTTCCAAAGGCAATTTCAAATGGCATTTAAGAATTCCAAGTGCCATGATGTAAATGCTATGATGAATTAGTTTGTGTTAATGCTAAAGACTCAATCTAGAAGATCGATGAGGGACCTCTGTTTGATTACATCTCAGAAACTTTTTCCACAAAAGTACTACATAAATAGTAAGTAATTATTATACATACATTATCCTTTACATTAGTAGAATATGATCATATCAGCACGTAGCCGTTAAATGTCAATTTAAGATTTACCAACTAAATTAATAACGAAGTTCGTTGGAAAATTCATGATTTTGTGATGAAGGGTGGAAACACAAGATAAATCAAAAGAACTTAATTTTTCAGTATTATTTTCCTTTCTATTAATTCACAGAGTTTATCAAATATTGTGTTTTTTTTGGTTTTGAAACAAAGGTAAACATTTGTTTTTTTATCCATATCATTCACAGAATTTAATAAGCATTGTTTAACCCTTTCTGTCCAGTCCTCTAAACTGATTTGAAATTTGAATATATGAAATAGATAGTTCAAATTTCAGGTATTCTTCAGCAAAACATTTATGTATTCAATAAAATAATTAAAATGTATTATAAGTATTTATCAGGCGCAACAGAAAAAAAAAACGTTTTGTCGAGAAATGCGAAAAAATAGTGTGTCGGCGTGAGTTCATAACTTGCTGAATGGTGCGGTAGTGAGCGAGAAGTACGGGAATCGTTCACCATGCCACGATGCACGGTTATTAGTAATAGCCGGCGGTCTGCCGGCTGTAATGGACGTCCATGCGTTTTATGCATGGTCGATGTTTTTCCTCAATTTTTTCAGCACAAATACATAATATTTTGCTTAAGATTATGTGTCCATGTGTACTATTAATAAAAAGATTTACATAAGTGATAAACGAAAACCATTCATTTTTACCAATTTTAATAATTTGAAAAGATTCTTAATAAATTAGCAACACTCATTTTTCTACGTGTAGGGAAGCACTAGTCTCATTATCGGCTTTTTCCGAGCTACCAGTTATATCATGTGTTGTCTTATTTTTATGTACGTATGACCAGAAATGTATCCATTATTTTGAAAGGATTACTACGTCATGTTCTATATTTAATTCAATTATCAGCACTATACGAGACGTGTTTGCCTGTATAAGAAAATACTGTAAATAATAAGCACCGGCACACATCAGCCCTCAATCTGGGTAATGATTTAAGTAAAACACCGTGCTGTGTCCTGTCCAAACCATCATAATAATAAAGACGATTAAAAAATTGACACTTTAATTCAATTTATTGTATTGGTATAAAGAACGTAAAAAGGAGTGGAGTTTATAGTTACTTCCGATTTTTTACAGCCAACCCAATTCACGGGAAGTAATCTATTTATTTCAATACTACTGTGTTTTAATACACAGATAGAAAGTCAGAATGCTTTCAGCGATGCAGATTGGAGCACATTGTGCATCTGTTGTTTGCGATCAGCGCTCCATACGATACAGCAAATGGCTAGTAGTAGGTGGCCAGCAGTCAGTATCTGGCGGTAATTTTCCAGCCTTTAGGTGGCCAGCAGCGGTGGTTCACGTTCGATATAAGCACAATAAAATCTTCAAAGTTTTTGTTAATATTTCGAATGTTTTGATGAATTGTCTTTAGGATATTCGTCCTGGAGTATATGGTTTAACGTATTTGTATTTGTGGTGATTATTGGTTCAGCTTTCAGTTTGTCAAGTTTTTTTGTCGTGAAAGAGGCCATAGTAAAAAAATAAATGGCCAAATGTATGTACAAAGGTTTTTTTAAATCGTTACATTTCGTTTTATATCGTTCAAACGTCTTTTGACTTTTGAATCAACGGTTTTCTTTCATGAATTTTTCCAGACTATACAAAAACTTTTTTTTTTTCAGAAGCTCTTTTTTGATTTATTAAATATTCTGTCCTCTGTGACTTACTTTCTAATAGAATTATGTTTTCTGAAGTACAGGTAAATATATTTTCTGTATGTGAGCCCAAGAAGTTTTACTTGTAAAACGCCCGAGTTGATTTTTTCTACAAAAACAGCGCTATGCAAATTATTCAATAAATAAAAATTATTGTTATTTATATATTTTTTAAACACTGGAAAATTAAATTTTATCTGAGAGCTGTTAGGTAGGTATAATCCTATTTGCCGTAGCTAGACCAAATTAATGCAATAATTTTATACTAGCAGTTAAAAACCCGCTCCGCGGGTTTTTTTCTGCTAGGCCCTGCGGGCGGCTCTTCGTTGGGCTTCGCCCATTTTAAGTGATATTAACAACAGTTACATTTAATAGATAGATATTAGGACGTTCACAAAGAGAGGGTGAGTATATATATTGTTAAAACACGGAACAGAAAGGAGTTAATTAATAATAACATGCTAAATTTACGCATAATAAGAATGACAGTTGTTTGAATAAATTAAATTTTACGTATTTGTGATGGATTATTTCAAATGAAACACTATTATTGACTACATGTCTACAACTGATATTAACTGTTATCTTAGGTACCTAATATAATTAGCTCATAGGAGACTTGCAGTGCTTAAATATGTGTTACAACCGTCAATGTCTATAAGTTGAATCAATATCGTTTAGTTTGTCACAATTAAAGATAGTTATAACAAAGTTGACTTAAATAATAGATTATTACATATTGATTAATTGTACCCGTGTTTATGAATAAAAGGAGGGTAATTGTGCGATGAGATTAGAAGTCGGTTTAATTAAAAGGTGTTAATTTTACTCCAACTGGTGGTAATTCTTTACCTACAACTGTTACTGTATCTAATAAAGTTTAAAGTTAGATTATATATACAACATCATCAGGAGAGTAAAAATCTATATATAAAGGTAGATTATTACAATATAGCGCCCCTGAGGTGATATCTCACAAAAGCGGCGCTATGCAAATTGTCCAATAAATAAATAAATATAATGTTTACATTTTATTGTGTATACACCGAAGTCAAAAATTAAATATAGATTGCAATTGGGAAAGAAGAAGTGGAAGGAGGGAGGGGGGAGGGGTAAGAGTAGGCTGGGTTTATAATAATTAGGAATTACAATATCGTTAGACGGGAAAGACCAGTTGAGTGGGAAAATATTTAAAAGAGAGTTTATAAAAAAATTCTTGTTAATTATATCTGCTTTTATATTAACATGTTTCCTCGTTTCCAAAATTTATATATTATTTATAGTGAAGTATTTTAAGACCTGAAAAAAACAAATAGCATACAACCTTAAAACAATATATCCATAAGACAAATAGCATTTAATAACGGTTATTCTAATAAATTGATAGTTGAAATACTAAATAAAAAAATTAAACATATTCTCTTCAAACGGTCTTTCTAAAGATAGAAATAAACAATGGCGTAGAATTCTGTTTGTGGATAACGATACTTCTAAAATTATATATAAAAACAATCCTGATACTATTCAACTGGCGTTTTACACTAATAACAATGAAGAAATATATTCTTAATAAGAATGACAGTTGAACAAAAAAATCAGGAGTTTAAAAACTCAACTGGGATGATTGTAATTTCTTTTACAAAGGTAGAACCAATAGAAATTTTGAAGTCAGAACTAAAGAATATCGCACGGCTCTAAATGGAAATAGTGAATCTGAGTTTGCAAATCATCTTTTGAATAATGATCACACTTTCGATAAAAAATTCAGGTCTTAAAATACTTCACTCAGGATATAAAGCATCGCAAATAAATAATTTTGAATTTAGAAAACATGTCAATATAAAATCAGATATAATTAATAAACAAAAAAAATATAAATAATAATGAAAAATGCCATTACAAAGTGATAAACTTCCAGAAGAAATCTGCTTGTTAATCGTAAGTACTCAAATATTGTGAGCTGCATATTTAAATATTCGCGCCATTCATTTGGTTCGTTTTTAGACCGCCAGAGGTGCGCTCTGTCGGCGATCTAATCTAAAGCCGTGCGTATCGGCCATTGAAGGATCGCGTGATTTTTTTATAAACGTCAAACATAATTACGTAACTGTGGATAATTTTCACTGTAATGTAATTAATCCAATGGATTATGAACTTTCTAAAATATATTTTCTTTGATATTATCCAAAAATTATATGAGGAGAAACGATGCTTTTGAAGAAATCTCGTATTATTATGAGGCGATCCTATTTTAGTATGAAATCGTGTCATTTTCAAGTTGGCGGAATTTAACCGAAACAGACAATTTAAATTTGACCAATCAGAGGGCCTACACCGTCCAGACGCTGAAGTATTAATACTATCAGATGATATACTCGTAGTTTTCAGTGGGAATCTGTGGTTAAGTGTGTCCAGGAGAGACAGACAAACCCGCCACTCTTGACCTGGCACGCCTCGCAGCTTATGGGCAGGCGCATCATGAACACACCTCACCTGATGAACCCGAGCACCCCTGTTAAATCATCAAACGTATCAAACCACTTGGGGTGACCTATGGCAGAGATGTTGGTTATCCAATAAATGGTTCCAGGAGCGGCGGTACCCAAATTAACCTCCCAAATTGAAGATGCTGCTCTATACTTGTTTTATGATAAGTAATTTATTTTCAGTTCCAGTGCAGAGGATGAGTACAACGCGTTTTGGCATACCTTCCGCATCGTGGGTTTCTGTCTCACTTTCATGAACAGCTGCGTCAACCCTCTGGCTCTGTACTGCGTCAGCGGGACATATCGACAGCACTTCAATAGGTAAGCCAATCAACCAAACCAACAAACAGATTAAACCAAATAAACAACCAAGCTAACCAACCAAGTTGCATACATGGCCTCAGAAAATAAATTTACGGCTTTACGGAAATAACTGACGTGTACACAGCCTAGCTCGTAGTTGTATACGATTTCTATAAAGTTTTAATTGAATTTGTGAATTGTGGTAAGCGGGGGATTAATATTTTAATAATAGAGAAATAATTTTATTATTAAGAAATTAATATAACATAATACAGCGCGGGTGATCGCAATGGATAGTGGGAAAGGGCTTTTGGGCATCTCGGTTAATTTTGTGTTTTTAATATTTCAAAGATTTTTAAAAGGGCCAACCAGTAATATCAGAACTAAAATTACACGGATTCCATATAAATAATGTTCAATATCACTGCGAGAAAAATCACAAAACATAAAATATCTCGGAGTAGTAATTTATGAAAATCTTAGTTGGGATTTACACTTCACAGGTATTACAGAAAAACTCACAAGCCTAATATATATTTCTTTAAAAATCTAAGTAATGTGATAAATAAAAAGGACATAAAAAAAGTATACTACGCATTATGTCATTGAATCGAACATGGAATTATAGGATTGGGATCTGCTATATCTAATTCCGTACATAACCAGAATACAATTCAAAAAGGCACCATAAAGACCATACAAAAAGTACCCATAAGAACGCCTTCGATTGACATATTCAATAGTTTGAATGTACGAAATGTACAACAAATATTATGCAAAAACGTACTTTTGAAACTATTCAAAAATACGGAATCCTCTACCAGACCGTATATTATTATATTAAATCGAATCAAAATAACAAAAAAAATGTTCCGATTCATAAATCCACATTCGGACAAAAAAACTATTTTTACTTCTGTAACCAAAGTACAAATGACGAATGAAAATCTGGCTGAAAGAGGTCAATGAAAAAACATCAAGAACGGCAAAGACAAATAAAATAAAACTAAATAATTAATTTTAGTCAGCTTCAATACAGGACACCCTAGTAAGGATTACTGTAATATTTTGTGTGTACAATGTTTTAAATGGAAGTTAAAAAAATATTTTAAAAAAACACACCCACATGGGAGATTCGAACGGCATTCAGAAAAAAACACAAACACATGGGAGATATGAACAGCGTTAGCACACGGATGAGGTTTTAACATTATTCTTTAGTTCAGCTAAAAACACAAACAAGTATCTAAAAATAACTAACCTAGAATCACGCCGTTTTCCCACAGTGATAGGGAGATATTAAAGACCCAAATACAAGTGTGTCTTGGTACACACTCATTCTTCGTTCACATGCATACATCATCTCATGTTATTGTAACTCCCGATTTATTATGACCCGACCTAAGTATTAGATTCACTTAATCGTTCCATGTCTTCCAATCTTCCTCGGACGTCCCCGACTTGTTTTACCATTAATTTCCATGTCATATTAACTTACAATCTTTAGTGCATTATACGATTACATTTACGCCTTGCAAGAATTTTCCGGATTACCACATTTTAATACTGTCATACACGCTTATTTTAATTTAATGTAAAATATGCCCCTATTTTTATAAAAAATAAAATCGTTTAAATAAAGCGCCATGGGTGATTTCAAATATCAAAACCTGTTTTTAATATTTTCTAATAATTTAGGATATAGAAGCGTCAGAGGATTTGAAGACATTGTTGAAGAAACTTACATCCTGGACGCCCGAGAGGCCTAATGTATCCGTGTATTTTGGATAAAGCAGAACTCTGTTAATCAGGGATCTATTTAAGAGTTTCCGTTAGTACCAATTTGGGCAAAGACAAACCCTCCGTGCTTGTATTTTATACATGGTTTATGCAAGCAAGCGTAAAATGTATTCACAAAACAAGTATAAAAGAAAATCGGCAAAATCCTGCTGGATTTTGCAGTCTTTGTCCTTTATACAAGATAATAATTATCTTTAGCGAAGGACAGATTTTACAAAGGCAGAAAAATACATCTTCTTTTAAAGGCTTTCTCCGGCACAATAAACGCGTTGAAGTACGAGTTTCCATGGTAAATTATCTTTGAGGTTATTTTCGCTCAAAACTTTGAACAAGGGCAACATTAAATATTTTTAAATGTTAAATGAATAAAAATTACTCATTTTTACGTTGCTTGAAATAGTACATTTATATTTGTATTGTTTGTTTCATAGTAATACAGCAATAATTTACTATTTAGTTATGAATTGAAAAATCTTCATACATTTCTATTTCAAATTACACGAAATTTTCGTTGAAATATAAGAGGATACCCGAAATAATTGTTCTCTACCATTTTGTAGTCGCACATTCAATGAAAGTTTCAATTTTTGCAGTATTTTATGTTCACTTTATTAAATGGGATCTTTCACGTCCACACACAAGCTAACCGAGCCATAATATATTTATACCAAGAGATGTATTATATTTTACAAAAAGTTATTGAATTCAATGTATAAAAGTGTCTAAATACAAATAGCCAATATTTTTATGAAAATTAATTTACGTGTAAAAAGTATAGTAATTCCTACAATAAATATTTTATCTCTTATGTACTCTTCTTTTTATAAATCTGCGGACGAAAATGTTCCGCATCATTTTTCCTTAATGAAAAAAAGAAAGGAGAATCAACGAACCCGCCCTTTGTTGAATGAATGTGTTCGGTTGGCGGAACAGCAAATTATTGGTTGAAATACGTGAGACCAGCTCGCGGAACACAAATAAACAACCACTGCAAAAAGCCTCATATTTCATTCAGAAACCTCTATCCCAAATATTTTGCTGCATTTATAATGAAGTAAAGCCTTACTTTATAATAAAACTTTTGAAGCTGGTTTAAAAATGTTTTCATTTTTTCATGCTCTTGACCATTATATATTTTTTTTAATTTTAAATAGTTTGTTATGACAAATCTACATGCCACTAAGCATTTTTATATCAGTCAGGTTTCATAAAATTTTTGATTTCGTTAGTAGGCACTTACCCTCTTATTAATTAGTTAGCTGTTATTGTTGCAGTAAAATAATTTAATTTTGTGAATCTGTTTCTTTATTGTGTAAACCCTAATTTCAATGACAAAACAGGAGGTTCTTTCATCAGGATACAAAGTGAATTGAAAAGGTAGACATTTTAGAATATACAATTATGCACAAACAAAAGTAAAAAGCATTGGGAGAAGGTAATTATTTATTTTGTTAAAATAGTTATGTAAAATAAACAAAAATATTCATATGCAGGGCATTCCAAAAAAAGTATTCACACTTTGCGTGATTGTAAAAAAACATATTTAAGTATATTACAGATTAAAAGCAAAAATTAAAGAAGACAGATCTATATTTTTTTAGTCGGCAGATATGTTCAAATTGATGCCTATTTTAAAACAAACGTTAATTAATTTAAATATAAATAACACAACATGTGCAATTAACATGAAATAAAATTTTGCCGTATAAAGTGAAAAAAAATAAGTATAAGTACAAAACTTAAGATTTTTTAACTATTTATAATGATAGTAATATGATATGACAATGATAATTTCGAAAAGAATTATTTGCCAATAATGCCGATCTCTACACACCCATACATAACCTTCATGATTATCAAATTACCTATCGATTATCAGAATAACCTTATTAAGAATAATCCTTATTCAGAAAAAAAAATTATATGGTTTAAGAAAAGACAAAAAAAATATGTATAATATTGATTTTAAGGTAGATTATTACAGTAGATAGAGAAATGTATAATTTTATGGTCGATGTTGTTTTAGTAAATTTACGAAAGAATTTCTTTAGGGAGTATCTTTACTAGCCGTAGATAAAAATGAGCTCGTGTATACATATCTGTATTGCGTCAGTGATATAAACCATCTAAATATGATAGGTGTGCATAGATATTACCTAAATTCTCTATTCTAGGCAGCGGAGTGTTGCATTGTGCACCCGTCGTAGTGTTCTGGCAATAGTGATAATGTTGTTTTTCTGGCAGGGATATGAAAGTTTATGAGCTGCAGCGAATCATGGCTTTGACAATTTGAACAATTCTTCAGTTACTCAAACTTAATAAATTCATTTATCGTAACAGAAAAGTGAAGCTTAGGACGGGTTGTTTCGGAGAATTTGAACAATTCATCAAATTTCAACTTTCATTTACGGGCTCTGTGAAAGTCCTATTCAAATTCTGTTATTATATCATTATAGGCTAGTTGCTTGAGAGAACTGAAATAAAAACAGAACTTAAAAATACCTTTCACAGAACTTGAAAATTAACTTTGAAATTTGAAGAATTGTTCAAGTTCTCCGAAACAACCCGTCCTTAGTTGTTCTTTCAATATATTTAGTTTATAATTTTAATGGTTGAGATTTTTGTTGTAGTGAGGAGACCATACATTAGAGTTATAATCACGCTGAATCCTCACTAGTGATGTGTACAGAAGTTTTAATGCTTTAATGTTGGTAAATTTTTTGGCCACTCTCTAGCTTTGAAATTGATGTAATTAATTGTGTAATTGAATAAAATTGCATTTTTATATTTTTTTAAATCTCATAGTTTTGCAAATAAAGGTAAAGCTTGTAATCGCTTCACAATCAACAACTTTGTCGGGAGAGTAAAACAGTCGTCCTGACTTTAATTTTCAGAACATCAGCGAACATAGGTACATCGACGTCTTTAAAAATATTACAAATCTTTTAATTTTGTGATAACTATTAGGTTCTGAATGAGATGTTTGGTTTATTTTTTTTATCATAGACTAGGATACGCAAATATGACTAATATTAGGTTTGGTATTAGTCCATACCACGCATGGAGTTTTATTATTTAGGCAAGCTGATTCGGTTCTGTAAATAAACAGCTGTATTGGAAGCCTCTGCACAGAACTCTTTTTCCAAATTAGCACCAAATATTAAACAACGAGCCTTTTCAATCATAGTACGGTCTATACTTCGGCATGCTCTACACATATATTAGCTGAGTACTTCTATTGTCACTGCTTGGGAAAGGTAGACGACTCTGCGACTGTACAACAAGTAACTTATGATTTTGTACTTACCGATGCCTTCTTGTCAATGGAAAAACCTTCAATTTCATTTTTCATTGTATTTAGATAGGTAAAGGGAAAAAATCAGAAGGAAAAACTTTTAGAAATTGAAACAATCAAATCCAGTATCAACCAAGAGGCTTAATTTAAGGTTAAGTTTACATATTTTATACCCACATTCTTTTCATGAAACTTTTTTTTATGAGAGAGTTCATTTGAATTGTTAGTTAGCATCACATGGATTGAAAAATTCTTTTAAAAATGAATGTGTTATTTTTTTATTTACTTTGCTACATTGTTCTTTGGCGACTTTTGAAACTTTGTTTATTTCCTTAAAAATGTAATAAACTCTCTCCGTAATCTGGGATGACGTTAACCACAAAGGTTGTTAAATCCTACAGGCGAATCCGAAATACAAAAGAGATTAATCGGGCTTTAACAAACAGTGGGGAAACATGATAACTAAATAAACAATGGAAACAGATATTCTAACGGAAAACTGTTTGATGAAATTGTACGCGAAACAGGGGTGGAATGAGGTATCTTTTTACGCTCCAACGTGATCTGTTAAGCGACCTACCATTGTGTCTAAAAATACTAGTTTTTGATCTTTACGTAATCATCGTAGGAGCAATGGGCATGCGGTTCAACTTATGCATAGATGGTTGATTTTGTCAATGTTCTATTACGGAAGAAATTGGACTTGCTCGCAAATAACTGACGACATTATCAGAATTGTTGACCTTGGATATAAAACACCCGGCAAAAAAAATAGAATAAGCAGGAAAAGAGATCTGGGAGATTAGGCTGACTAGGCAATAGCTTGATAACTGGCAATCATAAAAAAATTATATGCATCGTTATAACATACATCAATTTTTCATTAAATTATTAGTCCATCCATACCCGTGAAAAATCGCGATATATTTAATTTTAAAAATAAATTAATTGTTATTTTCAATAATTGCAAATAAACTTTGTTGCGTTTAAAAATTTTACACACATATAAATACAATTGGTTTACGATTAGATAACTTTGAATTTTAAGAAATTATAAAAAAAATGTTAAAGTCAATTAAATATAATAAGCAACATTGTTTGAAATATAACTATCTCTCAAATTTATTTTTACTGTGATAACTATATTGATAATACACACACATACATTTATGTTTTGTTATTTAGACATCTTAGTTACTGCTTGATTCTGTTGGTTAATTTATAAAAGATTGTATAATTGCAATAACTACCCATTTTACAATAATTTTATTTATTTTAGAAAATGGTTTTTGTTTTATAAAACTAACTAATTAATCACCGCTTATTGTAATATTTTTTGTCTGAAGAAACTTACTTGTCTATATTTTTGTCTAATCTTAGATTGGTTTTGAAACACGTTGATCTTTTTCGATTAAATAGTGAAATTAACAAAGTTATTTTTTTTTATTTAAAATCAATAAACGCATTTAAAATTAAAATAAGAATGTAAAAGTCCAAGAATCAAACCCTAATCAACTGCTTGGTATGCAACTATGCTGACCATTATAACACTAACAATTGTAAGTAAGAACAGTGGCATAAATTGATTATTCAATCAAAATTATGTATTTTTTCAATTTTAGAGTGCTCACATCATATCAAAACCGAAATAATATTTTATTTTTTATTTTATTTATTTATTTATAATGTATTACAAAAAACATGGTAAGTAACACATTATTCCCAATGAGTTGAGATAAAACTCATTACGGGAAGTACAGACACATAAAATACATTTTACAAGGATATTAGGTACACTTTTAAAAAAATACAACATATTGAAAAGGAAAAGAAAAATAAATAAAAAAGGAAAAATACATTGTTAAGAATAGAGATTTTAGAAATACTGAGAGACATCTATACACATGAAACATAGTAAACCAACATATGAAAGCGAGCGAAAATTCACTGGTTTAAAAACATTTTCAGGAAATAATCTTTAAGCGTTTTAACTAATATTTTTTTGTTAGTTACTGATTGCTTTATTTCATTAGGTAAGTAATGAAATAAATATTGTTTGTAAATGGGGGCTCTTGTTTTTTTTTCCTCTTCCGTATATTATTTAGAACGAATTATTACCTAAACTTGTTTTCACAACATGATACCTATTTCTCAAACTATTCCCCCGCCGATTTTCTTGACGAAAACATGTTCTTTAATCCAATAATCGATCTGTCAAAAACATCCACACCTTTCGTTCGGTGCCTGAATTTAAAAATGGAACAAGTTTTTATAAATCAAATCGCTCCATAACAATAAACACCTTATTCTCATTTGTTTTCTAATATATTTTCAGGTAATTAAGAAAATAACATGTGTTAAATTCAAGTTATCGTTAAAAATAAAATTTGAAATAAAACCTTTTTTTACAATAAAATCTTTATTTTTTTAAATATTAATACCGCACAAGAGTCCCAACTGCTCCCAACCATCTGTAGCCAGTGAGAAAATTCTGAATGCTGGTTTTACACAAAGGTGATGCCGAGAGTATATTCTACTACGGAATGTGCCGCAAGTATACTATATATTATTTTAAATAAATAAATTAAAATTCATCAAATAAAATGTATTGGGCACGCCGGGATTTGAACCCGCGACCTTCGATTTGCTAGTCGATAGCCGTCCCCCCGACCATGGAGGCTGTTTCTTAAGGGTGACAAAGTCAGATTTAAAAAATATTAACAAAGCCTAGTTATCTTGAATTTGCTCTAAGGCAAGTTTTAAAACAGAAATTTTCTAGTTTAACATTTGCCATATAAATTTTTTAAAAACTACTCCTAATTAACTATTTTACATTTATAATTCAATAACGTTTTCTGGGAAAAACAGAAATTCGAAAAAAAAAATTAAAAATTTTCTTTAAAGTTTCAATACAAAAACTTCTTTTATAAAAAAAATAGCTATGTTCGCCCTAAATTGTCTTTCAATTGATTATCGAAAACACTGAAGAGATACAGAAATAATATGTCTTGGGCGTGAATGGTGTTCCCAAAGTAAGGTCGATATTCCCTTATTCGTGTTAAAATGATTTTTTTTCAAATATCTCAATTCTTTCGAGTTAATCCATTACTTTTTGCCTATTTGAGCTTAGGAGTCAAAGTCTTGTTAATTAAAGGTTTCGGTGTTTTTAAATCGGGTTAACTTAATTCTGGGGAGTATCCTGTTCGGTGATCGAAAACATATTTAAAATTTGTCCAACAAAGCTTAAAAGTCCCCCTATCTAAATTCGCATCGTAATATTGATGTGCAATAATAAATCCTTTATTGAATCATACCCTAGAGACATCTTACGGTAATCAGCCGAGTCACATTTAAAATTTATGCCTAAAATTAAATACAAAATTATCCCAAACTTTATCTTCTTAGGCTTATAAGGGTCCTGAAAGACGGATCAAAAATATTTTAAATTAAGCAATTTGGTTAATATTTTGTTTTATAAGGACAGGTTGTTTCGCAGAATTTGAACAATTCACCCAACTTAATAGTTGAAATTCAAGTTCTGTGAAAGTTCCATTCAAGTTATGTTATTAACCAAGTTATTTCACCATGGACATGTTTATTTCACAGTACTTTGATAATAACATAACTTGAATGGTAGATGAAATGAAATTAAATGAACATGGACTGAAACTGTCCCCCCCCCTCACATACCCGTCCTAAATAAGTTGTCCCCTCTTTTTCTATGTGTTGTCTCTTTATTTCTATTTTTTATCTCTATCACTCATTGTTTTTATTTACTAGTTAATAATAAGTCCTGACAAAGCTTGAGAAAAGCGAAACCCGGTTGGCGATCTTTCTTAATTCAAAAATAAAAGTGGTGTATTACAAAGTGTGTTTTTTCATTTAATATCAATGATCAAATTCCGTGCAACCCGTTTTTTGTAAGAGCCGTAAATCCTAGAAGTATCAAATTTAGCCACGATAATTTAAATTATATTAAACAAACTATAGCAATTTTTTAAAAATTTATAAAAATGAATGTTTCTTTGAGTTTGTCGCCTATAGACTCAAAAACAACTGAACCGATTCCGCTGAAAATATCAAAGTTTTATGTTATAGTGTCGAGAGTGTTTAGAAAGTAGTTTGAATGATATAAGAAGTCAGAGACACCCGAGGAAGACTTGCCGCATTATCTATGCACTGCAATTAAATACGAAGGCGAATATAAGTCGATACGGTGTAGTTTTTTTAATAGTTACAATGTGGTGTAGAGTAGTTAACGATAAAACGGGTTGAGGACACCTGAGGTAGACTTAACGCATTAACTCGGCACTGAAATGAAATACGAAGACAGAAAAAGTCGATACATTGCAATTTTTTATAGTAATGATGTGGTATACAGTAGTGAATGATAAAAGTCGGTGACGCCCGAGGAAGGCATGGCACCACCGGCAAATGAAACAAAAACTTATAAACTCTAACCTTAAAACTAAAACCTTTACTCTTAACCTAAACTTTTTTCAATTCTTTAGATTAATTTTATTTTCACCCTTAAAATAGACAGTAGAATTCCCAACCTCAAAACTTTACTTCGGACCATTTATAACCCTGGGCAACGCCGGGAACATGTCAGCCAGTGTTCACAAAAATCTCTTATTCATTATTCGTGTTGTTACCCAAAATATTTAAAATTCTTTCTTTCTGATGTTCCACAAGTTTTGGAATAAACTTTATAGATTCTTGAAAATATATATTCTCAGGGTAGGTACCTACTTTTTCAATTTTGGTTGGTTATTTGCAGTGCTTCGCAAATAAAATAAAGTTTTTGTGTATATGTAGCACAAACGTATGTAGGTAGGATTCGTTTATTTAATCTTCATTATTAGAAAGTCATTTAGGAAAAAAATTTCATATTCATATTTGATTAACTAATAACATAGCAAAATCTATTATTCTTTCTTATAAATCCTAGGGAACTCGAATAACGGCGTAGCAAATAAATCTTTCTAAAATTTTCTTCCACTGATTATTCGATCTTGCTGTTTCAATTATTTTAATTGTTTCTGATTAGCATACATGGAAATATTTTTAAAGATAACATTTTCCGGGTTCTTCACAAATTATAATTACATTAGATAATGGTTGCAAAGATGAGACTTTAATGAATGGCTTCTTCACTTATGTCGTTAAGATTCCGAGTTTATTTATATTCTTCATCATCACTTTTATTGGCTGGGTGCAATTGTTATTTTCACATTGAAGAAATAAACTGACATGTGTTGTAGGCGTGTGTATCAACCCGAAGTAATGTCATTTTCCCCTTACATCGCATGTAATTGTTTTTTTCACAATGTTGAAGTTTTCGAATGTTTTTTGAAATTCTGACGTATTTGAAGCTTAATAAAGATCATATTATCAAATACTCATTCTACGAATTCAACCGCTTTCTTTTGAAGTTCGTAGCTCCCTGGGGTGATCCAAGTCTTCAAGGCGTGGGGGCGCAATATTCTCTGTTTGAATAAAACTTAATCACATAAAGTATAATCATTATTTGTGATCAAATAATTTGTATCAGAATAACACTTAATCTTAAAAAAATACAGTCACAAAAAGAGGAAATATAAAATTCTTAGGAAATTCTCTCATTCGGAACAAAGTGGAACAAATATTGAACAGTCGATGAAAATTTAATATTATAATGCGTTTGGTAGATTTTTCTATTTGTGTTTTATTAATCTCTTCACAAATAAGTTTTCCAGTTAGCATATATATCGTTTTGTGTGTTTTATTAAGAATATTGTATCCTTATTATTTGTTCCTAGAAGCGTTGAATGTTTGTAGGATGGTAGGTACCTACTTCCAATATCAAATATTAATCAAGCACCAATAAAATTTGTTAACAAGAACATGAGATGCTAACTATATGCAGGATAACTTACTAAATAAGCCGTTTCCTGGAAGGGGTAGGCAGAAAGGATAGACATCCACACAACTATATCTCGGCGCACACTCATTGCTTCATACTCTTCTATTATTATGATACTTGTTATGGCGAATGAAGATTATTATTTAAATAATATAGAGCTGTGCTTGTCAAACTTAGAGTCGCGTTTCACTTAAGTGACCCAAAACTAAAATATTTAACAAAAAATTAAAGAAATAAATACATCAAAATTTGCGTGCATTTCGATTATTTTAATATTTAGCCATATTTTCTCGGTCATGGAAAAGCAAATTGTAGCGTTAATTTTATTTGAAAATCTCTTAGCGTGACATCTTTAAGATATGGACGGAAAAATTGCATTAAAAAAAATCTATTTCTGTAGTCACCTGAAGATCTAGCACGAACGGTAAAAGCCCACCAATGCGGAATTGACAAAATCCGTCATCTATGGTCATTTGGCGATATTTGCGAGCACGGTCAGAAAATGATTCTGACAGTCGGTAGACAAAAGCCGCTACTCTTAACGCGGCCTCCAAGGTTTCGGATAAGCTGTCAATATGGACAACTTTTATGAATATGTTATGCCAAATTACTGGCTTATTATTTGATGGAAATGAACTAATTAAGCTCTTAGAACTGGAAGAAATCATATATACGATCCATACACTTAATGAATTGATCAAGTACATGCGGACTGCCAATGCATAGTAAAGTTAATATTTTATTTTGACATTGACAATTTTTAAGTTTTACGTAGCCGACTGACGTTCAGGAATGTCAATTCATAGAGAGATGCGTTCGTGTTGCCAGCGTATATCGAATTCTGATTAACTGCATTATCAGCATCGGTCTGGATATCAACAGCGGGACCGTGCTCGGGAAATCAGTATTAAATCATCTGTAGTTAAGCCTATCAATCCGATATTGTAAAATTACGCTTTTATTTCATAATAATGTAATGCTTCTGACCAAAGGCTACAATGACTTAGGTCTTGTAGTCAACCTCACGATATTTTTTGAGACTATTTATTTATTATTTTTAATCTATTTTCATAATTTCTTTAACATTTTTCAAGGCAAATAGATCGTAATCATGAAAGAACAAAACAATAAATAATCAAACAACTATATAATTACGTTGTTCTTCTCAAGTTCCTACGTTTATTAAGTAGGTACCAGAACATAAGTACATACAATTTAATTAAGACTTTTCAGTGTGCTCTTTGAAGATTTTTGAACTAGTGATGTTTAGTGCGACTCGCTAACTTTCCTAAATACCTTTTAAGCCTTTAACCCATTACCTCCATGACGATGTCTATAGGCATCAAAAAAATAGATGAAAAGTATGATTTCTTTTCACTGTGAATAAAGCTAAATCACACCAAGTTGTTATGCAGCATTTACAGATTGGTATGTTAGCTTTCAATAATTAACAAAGTTTAATAAATTTTATTAATTATTCTATTTTTAATATTTTTTTTACTAAAGCCCTGAAAACAGACCCATTTTGAAAAAAAAAAAAATTTAAAACGGAAAAAAATAAAACATGTGTGAATCACATATTGTTATCAAAAGATGAAATAGTCGACAACACTGTTTCAACATAGTATTATATGCATAAGATGACCGCTGGATGTCACTGAAATCAGGTGATGCCTGCGCGCAACGTTTGGAGGTTAGCTGTGACAGTGTTTTCATATGTTTTTGGTTAGCTTGCCTTCAAATAATACGGTTTTGTTGTGTTTTTATGGGTGATTTTTACTAAAAATAATAGTTAGTCTGCAGTTTACGGATATTTTTAAACAGAGAATTTCGATGAACAGACGGACTAAGAGCTGATTGACGATGATTTGATGGCATATCACGACTTGACTGGAATCAGCCTTCGACATCCTCTGGTGCGAGTCATAATACCTTGCGAATATCTATTTCAAATACACCACCAGCCAAAATATTAAAACTACAGTAAACTGTTGCGTTTCTGAACCGCTGAATGTGGTGCATAAAGATATGTACGAAAAGCTGAAGTCTTATAATGCTTTTCAAGTGTTTTCATTATTCTTTGATGACGAAGTGATTCAGTTTATTCTTGAGAGGATGATCAAATACGCTCGATTTAAAACCAATACCGAATTCCAGTAAGATATATACGAATTGAAGCGTTTTCTTGGTTTCTGTGTTGACCGGCTACAATACATTGCCATCTACCACAGATTATTATTCGTCTGACCCGACCTTGGGTGTAAGCGTCATCAAAAAAGGAACCAACGTCCACATTTCGAGCTTATAAAGCGCTTTATACATTTTTGCGAAAACAACAATCTAGATATAACCAACAGAATGGCTAAGGTATGATAATGACTAACGTTCCATCTTTATTTGTATTTGATGTTTTTGCACACAAACTTTTCATCGACGAGCAAATGGTGCCATATTTCGGTCGACATTATTGCAAGATGTACATTAAGAATAAGCCAATCAAAGTTGACTACGAGATTTGGTGTCTTGCTTCCTCCGAAGGCTACCTGTTTCCAAGCAATGTCATATTCCTGAGCATCTGATACATATGACCCCGTATTAGGTCAAAGATTATCCTTCGTACTGACTATGATGGAATATATAGAGTTCCCCGCACGCCATGAGTTATTTCTGGACAATTTCTTCACATCTCACCATTTGATGTGTATCCTGAAGGATAAGAGAATGTGCGCTACTGGCATATGTAAGCCAGTTCGCTTCCCTAACCTTGAAGCTTCAGGCAAGTTGAAAACAGGAAAGTAATTGCCTAAAGGTAACATTTTCTTCTATATTTCCCTTGCGCATAGCGAACATTTACCTAGCAGGTGAATTTGATGCGGTGGTAGACGTAGAAAGCCAAATCCTCGTATGCCGTTGGTTAGGACAACCGTGAAGTAACAGTGGCCATGAACTATGATCGAATGGAGCCAGTAAGTCAAGTGCAGAGTTGGCAGAAATTGAAGAAAGACAAAAAAGGCAAAGTTTTGAAGGAAGCATGCAAAAAAAAATCGGTTGCCCAGCGTGCCAACACGAAATTATAATTTGGGAATGGGTGGGGTAGACCTCCATGATAATGGTATACAAAATTATCGGGTTAAAATTCGGTGAAAGAAGTGGTACTGGCCTTTATTTGCATCTTGCCTGAGCAGCACTTTTTTAAATGGATGGAAGTTGCTATGCTTCTTTAGGAAGTACGAGCATGATATGGGAAACCAGATGACTAGGCGACAGAGAAAACCTTCCCAGAAGGCATTCCGTGTGGAGGTTACCCGTACTATTTTATTGTCTTTTCCAAATCAGGTCAATGCCGAATTCGTTGATTCTCGTGTGAAGGAAGAAGGCCATGACGCAGAAGATGGGAATCGTGTGACATATCGTGGCGAATCTCGAATTCGTTGTGCTCTATGTAAAAAAAATCCAGCAGTCTATCGATGCCGGGCCTGCGACCGCGCCCTTCATTTTGACTGCTTCGAACGGTATCACTTAGAGAATAATTTGGTTAGATTTGGTTAGTTTTCCTCATTCTAGAAGGTTTTTTCTAATATTGAATTTTTTGTTATTTTGTGTATTTTCCATTTATAAATTGTATTTTCATTGAATTATAAACAATGGCAACTATTTATTTTAAATTATCAATATAAATCATACAGTTTACTGCATTTTACCAATACTTGACGTAAATTTTGCTTAGGGGGGTTACCTCCAAGCGTTGCGTTTAGGCATCAATTTTCTAGACGCTCCGGTGAGAGGGTGGGCGGGCGGAAAATTCTAAAACTGATTTTGGGCTCTCCTTTAAGTCTATACTATCGGGTTATAATGATGATTCAAGTTTATAAAAATAAAAATAAAATCATGGAGGTAATGGGTTAAAGGGATTGTTGAGTAAGAACTGCTCAGGGGTTTGAAAAAGAAGACTAGTCTGGACGAGTCTATTTTTATAATTTTGTGCAAGTTTAAAAAAAATTAGGCCAGAGTTCTTATCCTCACTTTTTTTAGATTAAACGCTCTGATAAAAAATATTTCCCTCAGGCACTTTGTCATCTTTGGGGATGCTGTGTGTGGAGTCTTTTTAATGAAAGGAAGGAGAGGCAGTTCTGGAAAGGAAAATGGGATGAGGGTTTGGTAGGAATCTAGGAAGTAGTGTGTCCAGGAGTTACAGACATATGAATATATTCGTCCCACTACGGCGCAAGGCGATGGGGTCATATAGGTCATGATAGGTCAAAGGGTCTTAGTTAACCAGCCCCTCCCCATCCGGAACGCCACGCAGCCAGTGGGTAGACAAATCATGAACACACCTCACCCGATGAACCCGGGAACCCCTACTAAATCACCAAACGTAGCCAACCACTTTGGAGTGACTTATGGCAGGGGTTTTGGTTATCCAATAAATGGTTCCCTTGGCAGCGGTTCCCAAACCCGCCTCCCGAGTAACCTGCACTATTTAAGCGCATGTCGGAACCCGCACATATCACATTTTAATTATTAATCGTTATCATAATATTACAACATATTATATTTAAGTTTTTGTTTGTTTTTTTTAGTGATATACTACATAGTACATAGTATAAACATACTATTAGATTATTATTTCCCACCAAGCACAGGGTAAGGGTATGATTATGTTTTTGAAATCATCTACCTACTTGAATTTCGATTCTGTTTTTGAGAATGATTGAATGCTAATCTTGGAAGTAGAAATTTATCCGCTAAAATCCGAACAAACTATAACACGGCAGATAGGCTGGTTGTCGATGACAATGCATTCTATCAATTTCTTATGCTAATCACGCGTACACACTAAGACATAGAGGTACGCATTTTTCTGAAATTGGATTATATTACAGTAGTTAATAAACTAAATATATGTCGTTCCTACCCAATCCGGATTGGAATTAGCGGTTAACTCCTGTACCTGTAAATACCAGTGAGACTATGGCATCCCCAATTATTATGGTATGTGGAAGGAGATGGGGAAGAGGAAGGTTAGGAAGTACTTGGTCACCAAACAGGATCAAAGCAATTTTAAGCAACGTTTCAATTCAGAATGGTGGTGTTATACCATGGCGATTCTAAGAGTAATATTTTAAATGAGTTAGTTGTGTAATAACACAAACCATACAAATAAATTTGACTTGCGCACGCCGGGATTTGAACTCGCAACTAAGTACATCTATTACAGTTAAACAACATTGTTTTTTACCGGCTGTTGATTTGTTAAAGGCTATTTTTCTAACAAAATTTTGCGGATCATGCGAGATTGAAGAGTTTGTGGGATTGAAATCCTTACATATATAATACAAATAGGTGTATTTGTAAAAAAATATAAAATAGGTATAGTTTTTAAGTTGTGTCGGTTTCAAGACTCCGTAGATATATTGCATCAAAGACCGCAGCAATAAATATCTAGAACGATATAGTTGAACCATTATATTCATGGCGGGAAGACATCATCGAAACGGACACAAGCAAATAAACTGCTCCTTGGGGGATTTGAACGTCAAGAGAGATTAAGTGTATTTGATTCATTGTTATGGGTCATAACCATTTTTAGACTTGCTCTCATTTAATTGCTTATATTTTCCTTCCAAGCAAAACTTTATGACGCGTTGCAGAAATAGTTGGTTGTTATTGCCCAGTGCTATCTGCAGTTATATCTTGGATGGGTGAATGTTAGAAAATGTAATTATGTTTCATGGAGCATATGACCTTAATTGTATCTTAATTAATTAATAATGTAATTGCCTTCACATTAATTACTGTACTGTAGAAGAAAAGTGCAATGAAGAAAGCATTTTTTAATTGTTTGTCAGAAGCCGTAAGGAAATAGCCCTTAGCGTAACTCAAGACGCAATAAATTATTATGATAATTTTTGAGCTATCTGTATGAGATTTTTTTATTCGTGTATTACCCTTAAAGCTATATTTATAAACAAGCTATAAGCTGAGTTATACGTTCTATATCCTTCATTAAAATGCAGCTTGTAAAATCGCAAGGGTTATCCCAATATATAAAGGGAATTTGAAAACTCAAACATCAAACTACAGGCCCATTTCTGTCCTACCAATTCTATCAAAAATATACGAAAGAGTAATATACGATAGGCTAAACAACATTCTGAAAAAAAAATCATTTCTGTATGCCAAACAATACGGTTTCAGAAAAAAAGTATAACACTCTTTCTGCAACTAATGATCTTATAAATAAACTTAGAACTAGCATAGATAATAGAAACTATCCAGTCCCATCTAAATTATTTAATAGAAATATGGGGAAACACATACATTACATACCTAAATAATTTACAAACAATACAGAACAAAGTTATTAAAAAACTCTTCAATAATAACCCGCACACTCAACAAAAAAACTATATCAGGAAATGAAACTCTTGAAAATAAGAAAATTGTACAAATACAACATATGCCTCCTAATCTACAAATACAAATATACATTATACTAGGCAACATAACAAATTGTACACACATACTGTAAGGACTGAAACTGGTAAAAGAGGCATTGGCCACGAGGGTGTAGGTACAAATATACAATCTCCTTCCAGATAACCAACGGAGAGTATAAATGTATTTAAAAAAACTTTTTAATCTTAAGTTATCAGAACAAAATTAGAAAACTACTTGTATGTACTTATTTAAGTTAAGAAAGTGAAATTTCTTAAATAAAATTCCTTTAACCTAATAAATAAAGCTTTTCTGAAAGAAAAAAGTGTAAAGCGTAGAAATAATTTTATTAAATAGGTAATTATCTTAGTTTATTCCATTTACCCACGACAAATGCAATGTTTAAACGATTTTAACCACAATAACGAAATAAATCAGTTTTTATTTTTATAACATATGGATTTTCTTTTCAATCTTTTCGTGTCTTGTTGCGAACAAAATCAACGAATTAATTTGACAACTCTTGTGACCCAAATAGAACTAAACCCATATCAAAATTGGAAGGAATTATGACATTCGAATTACGTGAAAAATTAATCTGGATCCATTGATGTATTATTTTTAGATAAGGCATGAAGTAAAAAAATATATTCCGCTTTTTTACCTCCAACTGACCTCCAACTCTCCAAACGCTCTAACTAAAACTACCGAATACGGTCTACGCGCACCGCTTATCGCGTTGTAATAGTAGACAAAATTTTGTAGTATGTCTGGATTCCTTCAGCGTGACACCTACTTAGAACGGAAGAATTTGTCGTTGTTTTATTTATTTTTTGCTGACTTATTGTGAATTCATCTTTGTTCTAATGATACTATTAGAGGTAACAATCATTTGTCTTCTGGCAGTTTCCTATGACAATATTTCCTAATTTAATGCTTAAATTGTGATTATGTTGCATTAAAACAGGTATCTACTTTGCTGGATGAGGGGACGCAATGGGACCACAAGGGATTGCCGAGGAACTTCCGTCTCTCTTTCAGTTGCTTTTAAGCATAATGCCACGCCATTCCGAGGGATGGCGCTAACGGAATTTAAAAGGTAAGCGCCTTCGCTAAATTTTATATTTTCCCGATATTATTGCTAAAAGAAATAAGATAGCAGCGACATCTCTTGCAAATATTTCAAAGCTGTGTCAAAAAAGGTTTAAAACAATAATTTATTGCTGAAATTCAAATGTTATAGTCTGATATCAGTGCGTCGAAAAATAAAATGGGAATTGGAACCGCAATGCAGTTGACCCGTAGATATATTTTCAGCAGCTGTATAAACTAAAATATTTTTTTGATTATCTATATGTTGAATAACAGAATCAGGCGTGTTTTTATAATTTTAGAGCACACTTTGCGATTTTACTTAATTACTTTTTTAACTTGACTTCTAAATAGAAATTATGTTCAAAAACAGCATTAATATTTTGTGTTTAAGAGAAGAATGTAGTAATATACTTTCTTTAGTATATTTTTTTTAAATGTGAAACAGCACAAGAGTCCCAACTGCTCCCAACCGTCTGAAGTCAGTGAGACTATGGCATCCCCAAAATATTTGAGGGTGAAGGTAATGGGGAGGGAAGAAGATGGGGAACAAGAAGGTGGGGAAGTACCTGGCTATTCAGATCTGTTGCCAAACACGGCCTAAGCCATTTCAAGCAAAGTTTCATTTACGAATGTTACGTCTTACACCAGGGCGATACTGAGAGTATCTTCCACACTGGAATATATATAACATACTATATCAATAACTAATATATATACCACTAATAAAACTTCTTCATTTAAATTCTAAATACTTTATTGATTCTTCTCCATCAATATCAATCTAAATTTTATATTTCACTAACATGTCTCTATTGAAACATTCAGAAAGAAGAATAAGCACAGATTTAATACTGTTTAAGAATACTACATTTTAAAATTGACTGTCCCGAATTACTTCAATGTATCAATATCCATGTTCCCAAAAAATCATGCCGACATTTCTTACCTTTTTACTTCAATAACACTAGGACACTAGCTTACCAAAATTCTCCGATTCCGAGACTTCACAATCTCGTAAACAAATATTCTGATCTGGGTAATATATTTAATTTGAAAACTAATCAGTATAAATGTTGTATATTCTATCACTTTTATTCTTCTAGACACAAATAGACCTATATACCCATATAAATTCTCCGTTTCTACTGTTTTGTTTTGTTGAATCTTTTAAATTCAATTATATGCGTGAGGATTCATTTTTGCCATTATGTTTACATTTTTCTTTATTGTATTAATTTTTAAGTGTTTACTCTGGTACAAAATTCTTGTATTTTTTAAAGAAAAGCCCACTAGGGCGTGTAATAAATAAATAAATAAAACTTAACACTTCTAATGAAAAAATATTTTCACTGTGCAATCTTATCACATACTTCAGAAGAGGTAATGCCTAGTAAAGCACGTAATGTAAAACATAAAATTAATTACTAATATTGTTGTTTTCTTTTTTGTATGAAAATGAAAATATATATGAGTTGTTATCGCGTTTGGGCCCCCCAGGCGTCGTACGTTCAATTTCTCGGCTGGCTATGTCCTCCATCACGACACGAGAAACATTTTCCGCTTACTGTGGGTCGTAGTAAAAGATTTTCAAATATTGTCAGGTTATTCGTAATCAAGGAAAATTCGTCTTTCTTTTAAAAAAAAACATGTGTCGTTTGAATTTCAGAATTACAGGTCTTCGGTGATTAGCTTTGCAAAGGTAATGTTGTAGAATGAAGTGAAACTCAAATAAAAGCATTAGAAAATAAATTTGAAGCCCCTAATATTTGCATGTCGTCGTATAACGAAGACTTACAGTGCATACTGATTAATGTGTATTGGCGAGAAGTTTTTAAATGTTTATTATGTCTTTTTTCAGAGAGCAGACGGAGAGGGCCACCATTAGTGGACGCAACGGGCGCTTGGACGAGCAGAAGAGATCCTCGGGAAACATGTGAGGTCCCTCCTTCAGCTGGCAGGAGTATGACTGAAGCTGGAGTCACACTCACAGCATCAGCGGTGTCATCACATGGCCTGTCAACTGACAACTGACTTTCTAAGTGATACGAAAAATACTAGTGATCATCTAAAAACTTTGTGAATAGGGAAATCACCACAAATATTACAATGCTTGTTGTAACATTTGAGTTAATTTCTAAAATAATTTTTGAATAACCGTAATTTATATCGACGGAAAAAATTTGAATGTTTTCACCCAACTTCCCATCATAATGTTTCTTCCCAGGTGTAGGCAGAGAGAATGGATATGGATCTGCACACCTTTCTTGCTTTATTCACATTCATACATCGTCTTATACATACTCTTCTATTATTCTGACTCTTGACATGGTCCAACTCAAATAGTGTTTCTACGATAGTCTTACGTACATGTCCAAACTAAGTGTTCCTTTCGTAATCTTAGCTGATGCTTTTCATTATTTTTGGAACTCAATATTTTTAATTTCCAATGATCTCCGGAACAAGTTGTTCCGATACTATCACTTGGGAATACCATTAATATTCTGAAATCTGTACTAAAACTTAGTTTTCAAATCGGAATTTACACAAAAATTAATTTGGTGTGCCTTTGAAAATAAATGTTATTAGAATGATAAAAATAGCAAATAATTTCTAATGTAAGTCTCAGCAGGTTAGCTCATCCTGATAGTAGGGGGATTACATTTATTTTTGTTAAATTTATTCAATAAGGTCATAAAAGGTTTTTTTTTGCTCTATTCTCAGCCAATAATGTTTACAATTTTTTCTGTCTTTAAAACATTATATTTTAAACGAACAGATGCAGTCGTGTTAAAGGAGATATCCCTTTTGATACGGTCTTACCATGCCAATTACATAAAATTACTGTCAGATCTAGTTTACATGCTTTCCTAATATCTTTGATGCTTTCGTTGAAATTATTTTTTTTGCGAAGTGTAAATAATCCAACAATTATTACTATTAATTTTTTCATGGGACTGGTACACGTTCGCATAATGCATTGGACTAACATTGACGCCAACTGGCCAATGGGCCAACATTGGCCGTTTAAAACGGTCATGTCGTTAATCAGGGTGACCGGCCAACGTTGGCGGCCAACGAATGCAACGGCCAAGTGTTCTGTACACGTTGGGCTAGTGCGTTGGAATTGGGCGCATTTAGCGAACGCGTACATAAAATGACAAAACTCATTGCTCGAAGTAAAAAACACACAAACACTGCAAATAATAAATCAATATTCGCTATATTTTGCTCACTTTTGTCAAATACCCTAGAATATTAATAATATGCCCAGCTCCAGTAAAATATTGGCAGCATTTACTTGTATTGGCTGACAACTTTTACCTCTTGAGGTAAAGTGTGGCATTGTCCTACCTTCCCAACAATTTCGGCAAATAATTGAGTTTATATAGCACCCGCTGGCGGTGTAGGCTTATGACTGTTAATACAAACTTAATAGCAGCTTTTAGATATATGTTATTTATCTTAATTATGAACAAAAAAGCAGTATGGTCGGACATAGGTTACCTAGTAAATTTTTCCTGTCGATTTCCATAATGAAATTTAATAACTAAAATAAATAAATATTTCACAAAAACATCATTAAAATGTATGAAAGAAAACCAAGCCGAATGACTCACGCCGCTAGAAGGCACTAGTGGAGCATACTGCCATTAGAATTTATAGGACATGTCAGAAGTTGGAGATTTTTATAATTATTCTTGTTTGTTATTGGTATTTGTAATTATTCGTGTTTGCTATTGGTACTATTTATTGGTACCTTTCAATTCATATCAGTTATATTGATACTAAGTAAGTCATCATGTTTCTAACGATATTTTTAGGCGTATCTAAACGTGATATAAAAACACATTTAGAACTTTAATATATTGATTGTATTTGTAAGTTCGTCCATGTAAAAATGTTTATTTATTTTTGACTTAAAAGTGTTATAAAATAAGTTTAATTCGTGTCGTCTAATATTCTTGTGTATTTTAATGCGGTTAATATAACTGGAAATTAAAGATATTTTAAATAATATAATAATATTATTATACGAATTCAATAAAGGGTAATCAACATGTTAGATTGTTAAGATATATTATTAGGATGATGCGTTTATATGGCAGATAATTTGGAAATCTCTAAATAGATGGCGCTGGTGTGGTTGGAAAACATGTGCATGATGTGAAAACTGTGATACGGATTACGAGATATTGTTTTAAGGATTTAAAGCCATTAAAAAAAAATATTCATAATTATGGTGGATGGAGTGCAGGGAGTTATTGAAAAAAATAATCGAGAAATAGTAAGTACATAGTGATAGTACGAGAGCCCACGACCAAAACCATGTCTCATAGCAATACTGCAAAAACCCTATAAAATCGTTAGATTGTATGATTCCGAACCCGACTAGGTGTGTAGTAACGGTCGAAAGTGTAGCAACTGCGTGGGAGGCCATTTCTGCTGTGTCAAAAAAAAAAGACAGTCGGTATTATAGCAATATGTCTGATAGTGAAAATGTACATAGATTTTATAATTGTATTACGAAAAAGTTTGTTTTCAGACATTTTGCGCGTAGCATATAGCCTGAGCGCATTTTTGAAAATGTCAACAAATTTAGCCGACCTGTATCATAGCAATACGGATAATTTTTTTTTTCAACTTTTCGTATTGCTGCCATGATTACCAAAAACCTGTTTTCAGACACTTTAAGTGTAGCATATACTCCCAAAAACGAAAATAACGTTTCGGAGTCGCCTGGCCGACGCCTCTGTTAAATGTTTTTTTTAAATTTACAGCCTTCATAGATATTCAAGAATCTCCCTTGTCTATTATATGTACTTTGACAGATGACAGATGTCATTACTTATTTCTTTTGTAAAAGTTACTCAAGTGTGCTTTAAATAAAACCAAAACTATCAAATCAATCAGTATTTAATTTCAACAGCCTCAGAAAATTCAAGATGCCTCAATACGATTTTTAAATGATATCTGAGTATCGAAAAGTTGTCTGATAGAGAAGGTGCTACACTTAATTTGTCTGATATAAATTTTTTGCACATGTGGACAACTTATTTTATCATGTCCAACAATTTTCAGACATATTGCTATGATACCGATCGGTAAAATTTGTTAACATTTTCAAAACGGTCTCAAAATTTAATGCGTTCACATTTCCGTCTGAAAATTGTTTTGTTCGCATCAAATAACCAAAATTTACTAATAAAAAAGATTTTCAGACGTATTGCTATGAGACATTTTTTTTGTCTCATTTTAAATTTTTTTAAGTGATTTTACGGGTTTGCGCTACACCACTAACGTCTGAAAAATATGTTTCCGGTATCTCAGAACTATCATTCAACTACAGTCTGCAAATCAGACATATTGCTATGATGCAGTTCGGTAAAATTCTTTGACAATTTTGAAAATTCGGTCAGATCAAACGCTACGCGGAAAATGTCTGATATTGGTATTTTCGAGTTCAGGATAATCGTATCTATCGATTTGATGCGGTTTTGGCCGTATTGCTATGAGACAAAAATTTTGGTCGTGGGCTCTCGTACTATGAGTAATTGGGAAACGTTGAGGCGTGGTGTGACCTATTTCAGATGGTTTTCCTATGTACGAATACTGACAGAATAATTTAAGAAATACCTTTTTTTCAGATTAGTGGCTTGTGACAGAGAAAGCAATTTTCAGACGATATGCTATGCGAAAATGTTGAAAAGAAATCGTGATTATTTATTTTTCCATTGCTATTAAAATAACTGTGTGTTCAAAGTAGACTATACTTACGATTGTACCAGATTTCAAGGGCATCACATAGTCAATGTATTTTTAATCAGTCCACTTTTTTTTCAAAAACTATTATCACTTGGAAATCTAAATCAAGATATTTTCGAGGAGCATAAAAGCACAATACAACATCTTTATTAATAATATTATTTTTTTTTTGTAAACAAGAATTGCAAAAACATCGCCATCGCACAAGGATATTGGCAGGCTTGATATCCAACTACACCAGCGCCAGCGGCCGATTAGAGCGTTTTATACTAACTGCCATTATGTATATGAATGAAATGTTTTTATTGTAATGCAATTAAAATATTTTCTCCAGAATAAAATATTTTATGTCCCCAGAAGAATAACAATACATCGATTACTGTTTTATTCTATTTTAATATTGACTAATTTCATCATTCTTACGGTCTGTTAAGATTAAACACATATATATTTTTGTGAGTACCGCACAAGAGTACCAACTGCTCTCAACTGTGTAAATAACTTTATTATATGGTCTGAAGCCGTCGATACTGGAGGTATTAGGGTGGGGATGGAGAAGAGGTAGAGGAAGTACCTGGATATTCAGATCTGGTCACGAAACACAGATAAATCAATTTTATTAATATTGTTTTTTGTTGGCATCGCATTTGGGTCCCACCAAGGCATAGTGTATTCAATTCCTCAGCTGTATGCAAGTCCTCCATCACAACACAAGCAAAGTTTCGATCGTAAACTTAACATTTTACACCCTACTTATTCATAATTAAATCATGAATACATTACTTTTATGAATACTGAAGGCAGGCCGATAAGTTTTCACATATTAAAGCTTGTAAGATTATTTAATAAAAACAATTCCAGTCCAAACAATGAAAAGACAACTATTTAAAATAAATTTAAAAAACTCTCATTTGGACATTTATCTTCTAGATGTAATGTCAATGGTAAAAGAGGAAAAAATAAGCGAATGTAAAATAATTACAATCGTATCTTCTCCAAGCTTAAACTTTTTAATTAAATGCTGTTTTTCTGAAGTGCCCTAGCAGATAAGAATTGTTTTTGTATCTTTTTGTACATAATTAGATAGAGCCTAATAAAAGTTATATTTTGACAGCGCCCCTAAGGTTTTTCACAGAACTAGCGCTATTCAAATAATAATTATTATTTATTTTTCTTCTTTTATTTTAACATATTTTCTTCTCACAACAAGGTTAAATTCCTTGCAAATTTCTCAAAGCCGAAAGGAAAAGGTTATTTCACTTAATATAGTTGGAAAGTTTATTGAGAGATATTTATATAAAATTCTGGCTGAAGTCCCGGGCGGTGCAAGGGCCTTGGAGTTTTTCGAAATAGACAGGAAAGTTTTAATCTTATTTTGAACGGCAAGTGTGTAAAATTTAAAGTATCAACATTCTGATTTTAAGGATGGAAAAGGGTAATAAGTGTGTTTTGTGAAATCTTGTGTAGACAGTTACCTTCCTCTTATTTTGAAGATCAAGTGTACAAAATGTAATCAATCTCTGAATAAAACTGTAGATTTGTACACAAATCATATCCACCCCGCCCGCCACAGACACTTTTGTTTGTAGAAGTAGAAGAAATCGGAGAGCAAAGCCTTTCCCGTTATTTAAAAGGCTAAACTATTTTTCCCGTATAAAGTGTGCTTTAATGAAAACACTAGCTTTTTGCCCGTTGCAGGCAACTGATGGGTAAAAATTAATTGCGTGGTGTAGTATTTGAATGTAGATGAGGCGAGGGTGTGGGACTACAATTTTTTAAGTAATGTAAATTTCCCCTTTAATAACGCCTGCTCGCGTCCCCTTAAGAGTTACATCCCAGTTTTCAAAAAGTATGTGGGCTACGCTAGGTTTGTATAGACTGGTTTGTGATTTGATTCAAATACCTATTTTCCATGTTCTAACCTAACCTAACCTCAAAAATACGCAAAATTTATAAACTTTTAAAAATGTAATATGTATGTTTGCATGTGAATGAAGCAATGAATGTGTGACCACAAATGTATTGAAATATATGTTTGTTTAGAAAGAAATGAATATTTTGAGAAAAAAAAGAGCCAAGGAGCTTACTGATCATTTTTTCACCGAGCCGTTCGGATTCTGTGAGTCGAGACGCGTAATTTGATATCCATATCGTATGTACGGTTTTTGTCACCAACATTCTTCAAAAGTTGTTATTTTGGAAAAAAAAATTGCTCAATTAACACGAAAAATATGTATGCTTGCATGTGAATAAAGCAATGAATGTGTGACCACAAATGTATTAAAATATATTTTTGTTTAGAAAGAAATGAATATTTTGAGAAAAAAAAGAGCCAAGGAGCTTACTGATCATTTTTTCACCGAGCCGTTCGGATTCTGTGAGTCGAGACGCGTAATTTGATATCCATATCGTATGTACGGTTTTTGTCACCAACATTCTTCAAAAGTTGTTATTTTGGAAAAAAAAATTGCTCAATTAACACGAAAAATATGTATGCTTGCATGTGAATAAAGCAATGAATGTGTGACCACAAATGTATTAAAATATATTTTTGTTTAGAAAGAAATGAATATTTTGAGAAAAAAAAGAGCCAAGGAGCTTACCGATCATTTTTTCACCGAGCCGTTCGGATTCTGTGAGTCGAGACGCGTAATTTGATATCCATATCGTATGTACGGTTTTTGTCACCAACATTCTTCAAAAGTTGTTATTTTGGAAAAAAAATTGCTCAATTAACACGCAAAATTTAAGAACTTTTAAAAATGTAATATGTATTTTGGCATATAAATGAAACTATGAGTGTGTGACCACAAATATATTAAAATATATGTATGGATAGAAAGAAATGGATATTTTGAGAAAAAAAAGTGCCAAGGAGCTTTCTGATCATTTTTTCACTGAGCCATTCGGATTTTGTAAGTCGAGACGCGTAATTTGATACCCATATCGTATGTACGGTTTTTGTCACCGACACTCGTCAAAAGTCCCAGCGAGTTTTATTTTGGAAAAAAACATTGCTCTATAAACAAAAGCAAAATGTAAAAACTCTTATTGGAAATTTTTTATTTTTAAATTTAAAATCTACCACTACCACTACACTACCCCTACCCCTACCCCTTCCCCTACCCCAACCCCTACCCCTACCACTACCCCTACCACTACCACTACCACTACCACTACCCCTACCCCTACCCCTACCCCTACCCCTACCCCTACCCCTACCCCTACCCCTACCCCTACCCCTACCCCTACCCCTACCCCTACCGCTACCCCTACCCCTACCCCTTCCCCTACTCCTACCCCTACCCCTACCACTACCACTACCCCTACCCGTACCCCTACCACTACCCCTACCCCTACCCCTACCACTACCACTACCACTACCACTACCCCTACCCCTACCCCTACCACTACCACTACTTCTACTACTTGGTACAATTTATCAATTTGCGTGACGCTATTGATGTTGTTTTTCACCACGGGGCAACGGTACCCGTGCCAAATTATTGATCGGTTTTTTTTAAATTTTCAATCCATACGTTATAAAACAACACTACGGACCGAACCTAGAAAACGGGCTAAATCACGCTGTCAGTACCTGCCTACCTAGGACGTCTACCCGGTACCATCTGTGTAGGTACCTGCACCTACTATTAAAAAAATACCGAAAAAATATTTGCATAACGCAATTAGGCACCTACTCGTTATAAAATAAACAAATGAAAACTTTAAATATGAATCGCTTCCAGGCTAACCTCATCCAATTTATGCGCTCCTGGTAGAAATTAAAAAATTGCGTAACGCTATTGATGTAGTTTTTCACTACGGGGCGACGGTACACTTGCCAAATTATTTTTACCAAACTTTATTTTATTTCGTTCAAAAGCACTATCGATTTTTAAAAATATACTGCCAAGTAAGTACCTACACAGTTTTTATTGTTTCTTTGAATTCACAACATTTCGCTGCTTGTCTACGATCGGCTATTATCTCTGACTAACCAAAAGCCCGATTGTTGGCATTTTTTGTTAAAATAGCAAATGTCAAAACTTTGGCCGGTTACTGTGACACATTTTGAACCGAACGCCATCTGTGGGACGGCCGAATAACGTTCCTTAACCTTCGGAGGATGAATTTTTTCGATAATATTAAAGGCGGACGGCGTATTTGCTGCGGATTGCAATCATCAAGTTGAGCGTGTAGATTTTATAAAAAAGCATACCGCGTAGTTTTCGCTAGACCACGTGACTTCGCGAAGCTCTCCCGATTAAATAATTTTTTTGCTTGTCGGGCGAACCTGGCGGCCGGAGAGAGAAATGCGCCCTTTCGTATAGCGCCGCGAGCGCTTCCAGTTTCCGCCGCTAGATGCTACTCAAATTTTTGTCGACAAATTATCCCGAACAAAAAAATTAGTAAACATTTTCATACAAACTTACACTGACTCGAGTTTCACGTTTTTACACGCAAAATTGAACTTGAATTCTATGCAAACAGAGAGGCGTCTCGGTCTACTTTCGCTTGAAGCCTGAAACAAATGAAAGGCAACTTTTTTCAAGCACACGAAAATGAACCTAGAGTGTGAGCGACTTGAAGGTTCAAGTGGTCGATTTTCGCCTAATTTTAAGCGACCAAATAAAACAAAGAAACTGAGTATTAATATATGTATTGTATTTATAAGAGCTGAGAATTAGTTGTATTATGAAGTAACAGCATATTTTTTTTTATTTTTTAGAAGGCTTATTGATTTATTGAAGCCACTATTACATCGCAAGAACTTGCCCATGACCAAATGACATAATAATTCTTTACCACTTGATGATTATTTTTCCTCATTAAAGTGGCGTATTTTCTAGGTGGTTAATTCTGGAAAAACGATTAGGCATTTCTGCCGGCGCTCCCCTGTGTTTAACTAGCTATGTGGCAGCTCTGATTAAACTTAACCCTGTAAAGGAAAACCTGGGGATTTGTAGACCACATTTAGTAAAAAAATCTTATCCAATTCTTATAATTTTTTTGTACGTCCCGGAGGTCTTGCACGGACGCTCAATAAAGCCCTATGTCAATACAATATTGACAAAATACTTACTTTTTGCGCAGCTTCCAAAGTGTCGGATAAGCTGTCAATATCCACATTTTTTAAAATAATGAAGTTCGTTTTGCAAAATAACTGGCTCATCAATGAATGGAGATGAACAAATTAAGCTCTTAGAACTGAAAGAAATAACCGATCCATAGAGTTAATTAATGCAACCCGATATTTTGATTCCGTTCCAGCTTCGAGAAACAAAATTTGTTATGTTATGACTGTGACTAATGACCACATGAACTTATCAACTCCCTGTTTAGTGTCGAAAGTACATATACATACTGACTACCAAATTTTATCAAAGTAAATATTTAAATTCGAAATTGTCAATTTGCTAGTATTTTTAACATTTTCGTAGCCGTTTGAGCATGTCAATTCATATAGAGATACGCCAGTGTAGCCAGTGTAGCCAGTGTACTTTGATTCTGATTTATTGCGTTATCAACATTGGTCTGGATATCAATCATCGTGACCTCACTTGGGAAATTGATATGAAATCATCGGTAGTTACGCCTATCTAGATTCTAGGCACTGTGAAATCAAACCCATTGAATTAATACTAAAAATAGCAACATTTAAAGTAAATTGTGAGAGAGTGATTGGAGAAGAAAGGTGAGTTTTCAATACACAATAAATCATTTTCATTAAAATATATTACAAAACGACGATAAAATCATATTTAGAGTCACAAAAAGTGTAATAATGTGTTTTAATCCATAAAAAAATGATACATTACGTGTTATAAATATGTCACTAATGCTGACATTAAAAGTTTTTTTAACAAATTGGTTATTTTAGACCCCTGTTTATTTTCTTCCGTATTTAAATATGATAAATTTCTGGGTTAATGTTGGCTTTCATGAATAGGGTTATACGTTGTCATTTTGCAATCCCGCACGTAACTTTATTGTACCAGTCATGATAGCTCGCCAATAAATCCCCCACGAGAAGGCTTGACCGCTCGAAAAATCCTCGCGTGGCAGTTTTTCGCGCATACTTTGGGAATGTCACCGCGAACACGTTTTGGTGATATTTCATACACGTCAAGTTTTAATATAGGCACTAAACTAGGAACGATACTTTACATGTTTCTGTATATAGGTGCGCCTGATTATTATTCCCTTGGCACGTTTACCAATTCAAGCAATTATTTTAACCTAGAGTTTCGTGGAAGCGCCTTTATTTATAAACCGATTAGTTTTTATACCCGGTTTTGCCCGAGTTTCAACAATAATAATAATAATAAGTGGATTGTTTGTATAAGGCTGTTTTTTTGTGGAAAATCAGATCATGGGCGCTGTACATATGTGACTTCCTTTGATATTTCTAATTTTGTACAAACAGATGCAGAAACATGTTTCTCTGGCGCTCGCAGAGGACACAATAATACACACAAAAATACGAGTACGTTGTTTTTTGTACAGGCGAAAAAGTGAAACAACCAATGGCAATGCGCCTGGCATTTTTATTGGTAATGACGTTACAACCTGAAAGTATTATTTTACTTACTCGTATAGCTTTTTTTCTATATTGATCTGTCGGTGATCTGAAAAGTTCCATCGAACCAATCAGATTAAAACCCTCTTTTCAGACACAATAGTAGGAACTCATAGACCTGTACCAAGGCGAAAATCGTCTAAATTAACAACCAACCAACCAATCAATTTGGTGATGAACCGTTGGATCTTTGATCATTAGATACTGTCAAAATTTGCAAAAAATACTATGGAAGTATAAATACGACGTGCCACTAATAACATCAGGATTTCACAAATCAATTCATTTTACATGACGGGATTAACTTATTTTAGTTGTTTCAAGAAAGAAACCTGAGTTTATAATATTATAATGGCACTAAATCCCAAAAAGTCGTTTAAACCATTATTTTCTTAAAACGGTTTATATTCTCTATTAACTTTCAGCACGAAAAGCTTAAAGGGTATGAAATTGCCACAAATTGTCATTTGAAATGTGTAATCTTACTTTTAAAATCTTTTACAATCTTAACGGCATTGAATTTGAACTCTAGAGGTCAAATAAGTGATTCTACCTCTTGGTTGAATCAAGGTTATTTGATTCCACATATTCACCTAAGAAATTTAAACTTTTATTATTCTCGAACAGATTTTTAAACGAAGGTTAGCATCATTAATCATTTTTTTCAATGCGAAATTAGTTACAACACATTTTATGTAACACAGATTTGAGTTTTCATGATATTCATATTTTTTCGTAATTCCGTAATTAATAGAAGTGGCCAGTGACAGGAAGTGACATTCCTACATTTGGACATATGTAATAAAATGTATGTTTCATTTTATTTTATCCAGTTCTGCTTTAGAGAATAGGTAATTTAAAATAAAATAAAATAAATTTGTAGTTGAGAAAACACCATTGAATTACATGCATTCGCAGGTTTTTTTTATTTTTTATAGTGAATACCTCACAAGAGTCCCAACTGCTCCCGTCTGGAGCCAGTGAGACTATGGCATCCCCAATTGGGGATGTTGTGAGGCTGAAGGTAAGTGGGGAAGGGAAAGAGGAAGGTGGGGAAGTACCTGGCTATTCAGATCTAGTCACTAAACACGGCTAAAGCCATTTGGAGCAACCTTTCAATTCTGAATGGTGGTCTTACACCAGGGTGATACTGGTAGTATCTTCCACTCTGGAACGTGCCGAAAATATGCTATATATTATTTTAATTAATTAATTGTGAAATATCACAAATTAATCAAATAAAATTTATTTGCGCACGCCGGGTTCGAACCCGCGACCTTCGGAATGGCAGTCCAATGCGTTACCACTGGACTATGCCGGCCGTCAGGTAGACGAAATAAGTAATAATTAGCTTTCAACAGAATGAAATAAAGTCCAGAAAGAACCACGGTCAGAGCTGGAAATGACACAAATTATCAATAGTTTTTCTCACCGGTGTGTATTTTCGCGTATTTATTAAATTGCGTGATTTTTTATCCGTTTTTTTAATAACTTTGAACAGCATTCATCGAATTGGAAAATCCTAAACACGAATGAATTTTATTCTAAAAGAAAACCAACTGAAGTGTTATTATTTTTTTCTAAAACCAAAGGTTTAATTTAATCGTTATGTAACTGGAGCCAACGAATCACTTGTTATATTTATTGAGGTTGGTTAGCTGTAATGTTACGTTTTATAACAGAGTAGTGAACAGGGAATTATTTCATGGTCAAATGTAAATTCCAAGCAATTCGGCAATCTACATAAATATTCCAGCAGTAATAATAATGAATATGAAGTAAGAAAATGGAAAAAGGGTTAGGTGAGATGGATGACATGGCGGAAATTTCATAAACGGATTACCTAACGTTTATTTGGTATGAAATATTATTTATTTTTTAACACTGTTACGTTAGTGTTTTATGGTAAACTTCAATTAAACATCGGCATATATAACCAATGCCTGCCAGCCAGCTTCTATAGAAGAGGAACATTAAAAAATCAATGATTTTGGGTTTTCGGCCGGTCGATATAATTACAAACCATGATAAATCTTGTCAAGGGACAAGATATGTTCAAATAGGTGACCGGATAAATCATCTGAATGATAATTCATCACATCTTTAAAAAGTTTTATAAAGTCATGGAAAGTGATGAAACCAAAACATTATTAACTGGGTTAAGAAGGTAAGGTTAAAAAAAATTTCATCATTTCAAATGACTTTATATCACTTTTTAAAAGTACGTTGAATTGTCACTGTGTTGAGTTATCATGGAACCGTTCAAATAATATCAGTTCTGTCAAGATTTCGGAAATTCAATTAGGTAAAATGGTTTAAATTATAAACACAAATATTAAAAATAACACTTCGTTTCAACTGATTTAATACAAGAAACAGCTATCAGAGAAATGGAAATCCATGCACAAAATTTGTTGCACGGTTCTTAGTTTGTTTTATTTAATGTTTACATTTTCAGACTGAAACGGAACCTTCTGGAAAATATCACATCATACTAACAAGATCAAACATGGCGTCATTACATGGGAAATATAGAACTTTCTGTAAAGAATCTTCTATATTTCTGGTGTAAACCTTAAACCGCCTTTACTCTTATTTTGTCTTTGATGAGCGATTGTTCTTTGTAACTATTAAATAACTTTACTTAAAAATATGTCATAAAAGTATTCATATTGGTAGGATATTTTGGTAGCTAGCTGGCTACATAATTGGTAACTCGTCTGCTGGAAAATCCATGATAGCAACAAAAGTCTACTCTTAACGGCGCGTGAATTTATTTGGCGCTATTTTGACGCTCGGCCATTCACACGAGGGCTATGCGCTTTTGGAATACGTACGTTAAAGTAACGATGCTGAATATTTCACCCCTCTCTGAATATGGTTCAAGCGTTACACATACATTACGCATGCCATAAATAAGAACTATCCCCAACTCCACCTTTTCTCGACTCACCGGCACTAACCCTACTTTCATGACCGTAGAATTAATTTGCATACTTACTTCAGTATTATATTCATCGTTTTTAACTGTTACATCACTTATTTTTATAACTGTTAAGTGCTCTATATGCGATGAAAATGTAGTTAGCGAATTTCTTAAAATTAGAATTATTAAAAAAATGTTTCATTCGTCAATGTGTATAATTTTTTTTTCAATTTATCAATTTCCAAATTTTGAACATTTGCAAAATTAGTTTTAATTTAGTACAAAGCAATGTTCTACTGATAATATTTTTATGAATTAATATTTTTACTATTTCTCAATCAGTGTCATTATAATTGATGATTATCCGCTGTAGAAAGAAATCCCTCCAAAACGGTTTTCATTTATTTTTAACCCCTCAGGTTAAACCCCAAAAAAACTATGTCATCAAGTATTTTCGCTTGACATTCAATTTACAAGATTTGGTGTTTGTAAACTTTTCCCAAAATAAATATGATTTTTGAAAGCAGATCAAAGATTCTTTCCGATTTTGTTACGAACGAACGAACATATTCAAATAAAAATATTACTTTTTTTAACTAAAATTTCTAAAGTTTTTAAATTCGCTTATCGTTTTTTTCTTGTAAGCTTTATTTATACGAAACTTGAAAACACACTAAGTAAGAGAAACTTATAAATAGAATATTTGTCACTTATATTTTTTTTCGTTTCTAGTGAAAATAATTATTTACAACACTGGCCAACCTTTGCTTGGCGGTATTCTGTTTTATAAAACTATTTCAAATAATGCGAGAGATTGTCTATTTTGTAAACTTTTAAATATAAAGAAAAATATTAGTGTTCTCTCTTTCTAAATTTGCTTATATTACATGTCTGGCCAAAATAGAAAAGGAGATCGAACGAATTTTATGAGACCATGTTTTTCGGTGACAGATATAATAGCCCTACGCGACACGAGTGGTTAATCAATCACGATAATTTTGTCCTATTTTCCCAATGTATAGTACTTAATCACACTCTTATTACGAATAACAGGCTGTAGATATAAGGCAAGGCTAATTGGCCCCTCCCATAAATATGTTAAGTTTCTTTTGCCCTAACTTACGAAATATATTCAAAGCAGAATGTAAAAAGTTAAGTTTTTGATTCCTTGCATTACATGTTAGGTTAGGTTTGGTTAAGTTTATAGTTCCTTGAATTACATGTTAGGTATTTCGCTTGAAAAAAACATTATCAAAAAATGGGGAAAAATCGAATGAAAGACGTAAAAAAAATATTTATGGTGTAAGCTAAAATATATTGGAATACCTACAAAGCTTGCTGTAAATAAAAATTCCATTTGGCATAAGACTCCAGACTAAACGATTAACACGCACGATTTCCATTGCATGTGCTTACTTCATGATTTGTTACAATATTATTCGATATCAGGTCATTAACTTTTTAAACAGGTCATTTGCTTTTAAAAGAGGTCACATGTTACAAAGTTAATTATAAAATTTCCATGTGACACGTGACACATTTCGATTTGTTTTATTATTTGTTTTACATTATTTTTTTTATGGTAAAAAATAGAATATTAACATAAAAACACAAATAAATAACAAATAATAAATACCGACCTTCCGATAACGGTGTACAACAATACTATGTTTCAGTATAAAAATCAACCCGTTAGCAAAATTATGTTTTTTAATAAAACACATCTATTTTTTATTAAATGATGTATTTAGAAATATATATTTTTGTTTTTTTGAGGATTGAACCTTCTTCCCCAGGGACTGGAAAAAACCACACTGACAACTGAGCCAAATCCCGAATGGTGACCCGACATTTATTTTGTATATTAACTGCTGAAATATTATCATTTCAGAGAAATGTGTAATGTATGCGTGTGTATGCGTGATTCCCATTGACAGAATGCATTGTCATCGACAAAGAGTCTATCTGACGAGTTTCAGGTCGATCGAATGTCGGGAAATGGATGTAAAGTTTTGGAGCTATCGTAAAATAATTTGGAATCTTACCACTAGAGTAGATGAGGTATATTATTTAGAGTTAACACATTCGCACAAGAGGTCGGCAGAAGGTTTGTCCTTTGAAAAGAAATTGGTTGATAATCTGGCGTGTAAATAGCACAGACCATCAGGGAATATTCTAAATCCCTATGAAAAAAAAATTGATTGATCAATGAATTCACTCTGCAGGGAGAAAATAACTTAAACCAGCCACCAAAATACATATGAACAGAAAAGACTCACCAGAGAATCCCACTTGCAATAAGTTTTGCTCCTTGATCTTCAATCAGCACCAAATATATTTGAGTTCGCACTAGGAGATTATAATGTCACCAGCTCTCAAGAGAGTAAAATTATTAATGAAGAATAAGCACATTGTAATAATACGTACTGCCGTGATTTGTGACATTTATTGTCAAAAAAATATTTCAAACATTTTAGTCTTCAATAGACCTCTTTTGACAAATAATACAAACTGGATGAATCCAACTGATCAATGCAAAAGGTGACTGTAATTCGTTATCACACCTGCAGAGCAAAATCCATCCAAAAATGACCAGAGTTGTCTCTTTTGTCCATTATATATATTAAAAATTAATTAATTCATATATTATGTTTATATTTTTTTAAATCAATTCACATTAATTTTAAATTAAATTTTAAATCGACTGCTTCTCCAGGAATAGAGATAGTTTCATGCAGTACTATACTTATCAGTGAGCTAGAGAGGTCAGATTGATTATTGATATTGTTTTAGCTGAAAATATATAATTGAAAGAAGGGTAAATGCAGGTAATTCCATTGATGAAGGAATGAACGCAGTTAGCGCCAACTAAAAATGTCCAAAGCAGTAGCAGTCCACAATGGAGTGCTGGCATCTGCCCTATCATATGGAAAGGATGCATGGAACTGGCAGAGAAAGGGTGAAATTAAACTGAACTCTGTAGAAATGATATCCCTGAGGCGTATGTGTAGTATAACCATGTATGATCGTGTGAGAAATGTTGAGAAATGTTGAGATCCGCAAAGAGTGCAAAGCTGATGTATGCGTAATTAGTAAGATTAAGAAAGGGACGCTGGCATGTAGGGCAAAGGAGCGAAGAAAGGAGTTTAAGGAGAACATATGACGTAAATGTGAATGGTAGCAGAAGTCGGGGATGCCCGAGGAAAACATGGCACGATCCAGTGAATCATATACTTGATTCGGGCCATGTCATGAGTCAGAATAATAGAAAAGTATGTATGAGACGATGTATGAATGTGAATGAGGCAAGGAGTTTGTAGTAAGACCGAGTTGTTTGGCGGCCCGTCCTCTCAAAGACTATTCCTCTGGGAAACGGCGTGATGGTTAGATAGTTAGTTAGTTAGAAAATATACATTTTAAATAACCAAGTTGAATTTTCCGAGCTAGAGTCGTAAGATTAAAAAATACGACATTATTGATGTTTTTGTCGCTAAAAGTCAACCGCCACTCTTTCGGGATTTTTTGGTAGACGAAGATTGATATTGTGTTTAATGTGGCCAAGAGGGAAAAATTTACACGATTATTAATTATTTTGAAAATAAATTGACATTGAAATCGACGTTCAGTTAATGTTTTGAATGCAAAATATTCTAGGCCTTTCTTATAATCGGTAATCAGTGTGGAAAATCCGGTTCAATTGGATAATGTCAGAGTTTTATTTTTTTTTGGGATTACATAAGGACAATACAGAACACAATACAATAATGACCTGTGTCTACTTTGTGAACGTGAACAGCCTCCACCGCGAAGGCCAGGACAGTGGGACAATACAACAATTCTACCGTAGTTTAAAAGCGGAACGCTGTCAAAATGGATACACGCGAAATATTATCTTTCTATATTCTTTTAATAGACAGCTTGCCCATCTTTCTTTGGGGCAGTATCTTGGTTTATTGTTCTGTCGTCCAAACTACTGTTCACCCAAGAACAGTGAGTCCGGAGCTGGAACAAAACAGTATTTTACTGTCTTCGTGTGATTGCTGCATTAAGGAAGGAACAAGCACAGGACAGCATACCTACGTTTGATTTATACATACCTACCATGTACCATAAGGTGGTTTTTCACAAAAACCTCGATATACGAATTGTCCGATTATTATTAATATGCCATTGAATTTTTAAATGCCACTTTATTAATGTTAGGTTAACCGTGATAGCTGCGCATTTTATCTATTAATTTATTTTATTGATACATGATTTAGAGAGTACATGTGGTTTTTTGTGATATTTCACCCTCCATGCTAGGGATGACCCTGTGTTATGGCGGGTGAATTAAATTAAATTATTTTGATACTGACTTTAACCTAAAATGGCTACCGGAGACATAAAATTATATAATACTGTTTTCTGACTAAATCCAATCGCAGAGGATTTCTCTTAATACACGAAGAAAACATTGTATTGCTAATTAGTAAGAATTTCATCAAATTATAAGTAATCCGGTTAAACACGGGATTGCTGCCCGTTTCCTGATAAACTTTGTAAAGTAAATTATTAATACCTATATCGGAACATGTGTTCATACACCTGCAATGGCCTTCATAATATATAATGACGAAATGTGTAGATATTAGGATTTTTACGAAAACGTGTTCCGACATAGTGATGGTATATTCTTATTTTACTAAAAGTTCATCAGGAAAATCCGTTTTTATCTGGATTACCTATAATTTGAAAATTAGGTAAATATAAGAATACTTACTTAATATTTTGACAATACTTATTTTTCTCCGTTTATTATAGAAGAAATAAAAAATAAAATACTAATTTTCTACAGTATTATTTTTTGAATTTTGAAAAGCTCTGAATTTGAAATAATGGTTTTTCTTTTGTTTAGGACGGGTTTCTTCACAGAATTTGAACATTCATAAAATTTCAATGTTGAGTTGTGACCAATAATAATATAATGACAGAACTTGAATAGAACCTGAAAATCAACTTAGAAATATGATGAATTGATCAAATTCTACGAAACAACCAATCTTTAATGTTAAAATGGTAATTTTTTTAAAAACAGTAGGTAATTTGCCGATTTCAGAACATACTTACAACAACGCAATATGTAATCAAAAAAAAGTATAAATATAAAATAATAAATTGGATTGAAAAATAATAACATTGCTTCCACCACTTTATTTTAAGTTGAAGCCAGAAGGTTCGGATACAACGGTGAATTTTTACAAAATATATATGAATATCGTCGAAACTTATAGGGATCTGAATTTTCTGTAAACGAAAATTGTGCATTCAGAGACATAGTTTTTTATCACCAATAAAGAAAGGTAGATTTAATATTTTAATTTATTAAATAAGTCATATGATCTAGTGTAACAATGATAAAATATTTATATGTGTATCTAATATATGATAACGAAGACACTTCTAAGGCATTTTATGGTTTCCGTAACTATTTTTATCCATTAAGTTATTCGAAAATAGAACTAGTTTTTTTTAAAAACAAATCTGAAACATTTATCGTGAACTTATGAATTTTTAACAAAGAAAATCAATGAAAATGCAATAAGAAGTATTTCTATCGTGTGTCTGTAATAAGGCTTCGTAATTCCAGATCCTGCGTTGTTAGTTTCATTGCAACACAATGTAGAAAGGTCCATTACTTTGGGGAAGTAATCATTCCAAAACTCAAAAGACTTATAATTCATGTTGCCCGAGCCACTCATGTTGAAACTCCTGTCTATGATGAGGAACCCCGGGTTATCAGGCATGAACTGTTCCCAAGTAATATATACACCAGAATTGGTGGGGTGAGAATAAATTGCAAAGTTAGCCCACATCCTCATTATGATGTCAGATATTCTTTTATCTGAATCATCCCACATATTCAATTCCAGAGGCGAGGCGAGATATGGAAGCCCGAGGACAAAAACCAGGTCAAAATTGTGAGCAACACTTATCCAATTGGGGATACCTTCGTTGACAGCCGTAGATAAGGGTTTCAGATCAAATCTGTAAGCAAATGTGGCAGCAAACTTACTCATGTGTTTAGCCATCATGTATATAGGGGCTCCATAATTCTTGTCGACGTAATAATCGAGGAAAAGTTTTCTTAAAACAGTCTCATTTTTTGTCGGTGGAATTGGATCGTAAAAGAATGAAACAGTTTCAAAGACGTGCTGTTGATTTGTAAAACATGTATCATTATTGTTTTCAACGGCCAAGTCTGATAATACTATATCGTTGATCATCGTGTCGTACTCAGATTTTGTTATACCTGCATCTTCGACATCTTCTTTGTTCAAAAGTAAAACATCCTCCATGTCTGTGAATCCAACCAATATGGGCACCTGCTCAAACAGTCCTCTTTCAAAAAGCTTGACTGGATAGTCAGGAATAAAGGCTTTACTTGAATTACTCAAACCAGCGTCAATAATTGGACCCCAGTCTGTCAATGGTTCTCCTTGTTCTAGCATAATCTGTGAATTCACATTTCTTAGGCAAGATATAAGCGCTGCAGTCGGTTTTCTGAAACAACCGAAAGCTTCTGCAACTCTATTCACAGTTTTAGCATATTTATAAGGAAGGACCACGGTGTTTGGTGCAAGAACGCTTCCACTCATAGCGATTACCTTCTGGAACGTTTTGACCGACCACTCTTGGGATATAAGATGAAGACCGGCGCTGACCGCTCCCGAACCTTGTCCTAAAATGCAAACGTTATCCTTGTTTCCTCCAAAAGTTTCTGCGTTGTTTCTAACCCACTCCAGAGCGCCTGACTGGTCCATGAGGCCGAAATTCCCCGGAGCCTCCCCATCCATGGTGGTGAAGAAACCAAATATGTTGAGCCGGTAAGCAATAGTCACCACGATGACCTGAAAAAATCATAGCACGATTAATTTCCCCGCTTTGGAAAGGTCTTCGATTGCAACACGAACCACGGCCAGCTTTCTGCCTTATCAGATGCAGGCTGGCCGCAAGTAAAGGGGCTGCGAGTGGTCATTGCCTATTTCCTAGAAACTAAAAAACTGATTTATTCAATGGATTTGAGTTGAAGTTAACCAGGTTTATGCAATAAAGCAACGGAACATTGCATGAGAAAAATAATAAACACACTTATCATCAGTAACGCCTAGTTTACTTTACTAACGACGTTACAAAAGCAAGTAGTTAACTTAATATTGTTTTTTTAAATTACTCGAATAGTATATAATTTTTTGTTCAGATTAAACTGTAATCACAAATGAAATAACATAAGAGTTAGCATTGCAAGAAAAATTAGGTCATGCATAGCATAAATACGAATGCAAGTCGTCAAAGTGTCATTGTGATTACGTTAAAAGCTTTGAGACAAATTTGTTTATAATGTGGAGAATTTCCACGCGACATTTAAGCTGGCTTCTATCGATCATAATTTTAAAAGCATTTCCAACATACTAGCGCAGTTTAAAATGCCCGGATAAATCATAAAATTATTAGGAATAGTTTTATAACTTTGCATAACTACTCCAGTGCTCGCGTCAATAACTGGAATATGAGTTGGCGTTTGAGTTTCTTTTGAAATTTCTCGCTTTCATTAAAAAAATCATGTCTCTGAATTTTAAGACGGAGATATATAAACTGATTATATTGCTATATAGCAAATGAATTCACTAATATTTTACCGTTCATCTTTTATTTGTAAAATTTATGAAAAAATTATTAAAAAATAGTAAATGCGTGAATTCTGCGAGTCAAAAATGGCATATTATCGCGTGCGGTCACTCAAGTGGTTTTGCAAGCCCGGCATAATATGCCTAAAATCACTCGAGTGGATAAAAAATTCAAATAAAACCTTTGTTAATGGTTTACCTTTTGTTTTGAAACTAGCTGAAAGGGGTTGATATCGTAAGGGCTCCCTCGTAAGAAGTCTCCTGAATGAATCCATACTATTGAAGCAAAACCTCCTGCAGGGGCTGGACCTATAAATAAAAAGGTTGAATAATTAGACAATAAAGTATATATTTTATTTTTAATAAGGTAGACACAGCAAATGGTTGTTAATCGTGACTCTTAATATAGTTTGACCTGCAAAAAGCTTAAATCATAAGCAGGTAGGTATTGACTATTTTCCATCAAGTCTTTCAGGACTATTTTCACAATTTTAATAGGCTTATGCGAATTTTAGTTTGTTTTTAAATTTAAGTTCTTTAGATCTATTAATTACTCTTGAATTGTCATTACTAATTAAAATTAACCCTTCAGGCCTCGAAAGGACATTAATAAAAGGACAAATATCATATTCCATAACAGTCTCTAAATATTTAAAAACCCGAAGGGTTATGTAAGTAAGATTGAGTTATTTAATATGTACATATACATTTATTATTAATTTAATAAACCAGTTTAAATAAGTAGGACAGATGAAAATAAAATAACTGTTTGGAAGTCGTCCGCGTGGCGAAACGGTAATCGACTTAAAAGTGCTAAAAATATCCGTTTTGCTTCTATGGCATTGAATTATTTTAACCTTGCTCGTATTGTAGGGCAGCGATTGGCATTTGAGCAAATTATAAGGGTGGGTTTTATCTGCCTGGAAAGCTGCCACAGTCGAATATTTTCCTTCGTGGTCCGCTGATTTATCGAGGTTAAGTGATAATATACCAATGGGTTCGAAGCTCACATTAGGGGAGGTATTTATTTACGCTTGCCTTATGTGAGAATTGCGAGCCACCGAGCAGGTTGGGTACCTGTAACATCACGCAAGATAATCATTATTATACGTTATAAGTACTTATTGTTCACTTGAAACTATTGTTTTTTTTTATAATCTATCAAATCCTAAGCTTTCTGGTCCGCTTTTATATTATCTAAATTTAATGGTCACGAGCAAGATGAGATATTCATTAATTTGATCAATTCCAAACACGTGTGATTTAAGATTTCTACGGCTAAACGTAATATTGTCATTGATTTTTTGATTATTTTTCGCCAACTTTTTGGACAACGGTAAAGTGTCCATTGTTAGTCTGTTGGGCAGTCCATGTCCAGGGCTTGCCCTTTACAGTTGCAAATGGAGCGGTCTGCTCCGGGTGCCGATTTGCCAAGGCGCCAAGGAACTAAGTATGAAAATACTTAATGCAGCACACTTTAAATTTTTATTAGCATAAGGCGCCGCTGTGCTCAGGGACGTCCCTGCTGATGTCAGTTGGCAGATGTTACATATTATTATGATAAAACCACAGGCTAGAGGATTTTATCTATCTATTTAACCTTTGCGGAAATTCGGTTTATGTTGCTTACAATCGTTCATTAGAACCGAAAAAATAACACAAATATAATTAACCTATTTTGTTCATTTTTTCAATTATTATCGTGAAAGGTGTTATTTAATTTGAACTCTTCAAAATAAGATCATTGACAGAGCGTGTTTCAAAACCCTTATATGAATATGGCGCCAAAGACAGTTGTTAATAGACAATAGGTGTATAATGGTTTAATTTGGGTCAATTCAATTACAATTGTTTAATTTCACTGACCTCCATCACTGCACGAATGTTTTAAAAAAGTCAATCGACATTAAAGAATTGATCTTCTTAAAAATAACTGAGTATTTTATTTTATTTTTTTATTTATTTATTTTTATTTAGGAAGCAAACAGTCGTACAGTAAAAATTATAACAATAAACATTCATATGTTCTAGACCAATTAAGTTCCATTGAGTTAAATGTTGATTTTGTATTTTTTACCTGCACAACATATTAAATGACAAAAAAATAAACATAATAAAGAAATACATAAAATTAAAAACAAATAGTAAAAAATACAACTTTTCGCATAGCTATACTATTCACTACGGGTGATAATAATGTAATTTTCACAACAACAAAAAAATACGAATAAAATAAAAGTATTTTAATTTATTAATTTATTAAGCTGAATTTTATATGATATCAAGTTATGGTTGAAAATGTCTACATCTCTAGAGGCAATGTGAGTTTCACAGATACGTACTATTACAGAGTTTTGCGCGTATTTGGATTTACAATGTGGTATTCTAAATAAATCGTTCGATCTGGTGTTTTGCTTGGGGCAACGAAATGCAATCCTTTCTAACAGATATGATGAATCAACAAGGCAGTTCACGATTTTGTGTAAGAATAATGCATATGAGTATCTATCTATAAATGAGTATCTATATATAATGAATCTTATCTCGTAAATCATTATAATTTTTGTACATAATTAGTATAATCAGTCCATTATTTTATCAGGGGACTTCGGATAATATACATTTTTGAATATAATCAAAAATGAGAAAATACTACGCTAGTTGTTTTTATATTCCCAATAACATATTTGATAACGAAAATTTTGAAAATTTGGTTTATTCGTATCTTTTCAATTGTCATTATTTGTGCCTACAAGTTTTTTTGCATTTTTACAAGCAATTTTGCACAAAGTTAAACATACTACAATTACTACATAACTCATAAAACCTCATATGGTTACATAAAAAAATCAATACTTGGTTACCTAACAAAAAACGGACTTTCCTCAATAAGTTACTAGCAATCTCATCGTAATTGATAACTCTCACAAAAATCTAAACTTTCTATACCCTACTCTTAATGGTTTCATTTTCTTACTTTTTAATACGGATCATATAATATTTTGTTTTTCATCAATTTTTAGATTCTAACTAAATTATTTTTATATATTTTGACTTAACATATATTTTATTTCAACGATTATGACGTTATATGATATATTTGTTCTCATTGATTTCTGCGAAATTTTGACTTTGTGATTATATTTTCAATTTTTATATTATATGCTTATTAACTTAAAACCATTTGTAATAACCACTTACATGCTATGGTATTTTTATTCTGCATACATATTTCTTTATATACTTCTGACCCTTATGTACTTAATTTATTGATTAATTTTTTTTTTTAATTTTGACTTTTTTTTTCTATTTTTACGAATAAGACATTATTTGTAAAAATTACATTGAAGTTTTTAAAGTAAATTTAACGTTTTATTCAAGTGCTGTTATTATTTCAGTTTTGTGAAACAGCTGGCAAATAATTATGTAATTTCAGAACTTGAATAGAACCTTCACAGAACTTGAAAATCAAGATTTGATGAATTGTTCGAATTCTGTGAAACAATCTGAATCTGTCAATAATTGAATTTTTAAGGTTTATTCGAAAGATAAATTTTCTCTATTTATTTATTTTATGATTGGCAACGATCATGGAGCAAGTATTTTATTAATACTGAATATTCAGAATTTCCACGAGTCGGCGCCAATATTAATATATTTTATGTATATTTTGATGAACAGTGTGCAAACCTCATCAAGGTACGCCACTAAAAATGGTTAGATTTAAATTGATTTGGTGTAACTATTAGGGACAATCTTAAGATTAATGCAATGTTAGAAAAATGGGTATAATTTTTAAATTTGTAAATGAGAACGACGAAATCATTTGGTAAAAAGCATTTTCATCATAAAGCAAACAAAATTTTATATTATAAAGAGCTGAAATGATTAAATTTACCACTCAGAGTAATAAACATGGAGTTTAAACTTGCAACTGAAGCAATTCGGATGTAAGGTATTTTATCTATAATTTGAAGCAAAGCGCTGTTCTGATAGTAGGGGAAAATTATTTATACTGTCGATGTTCGTGATCTTTTTCTATTAGCGAAGGTGAACACATCCAGGAAGGTAACTGGCGTGCATTATCAAGATTAGTTTAATATAATTAGCCACAAGACAAAATTAATAGTTTCTTTGCAAAAGTTGATTGATTTATGGGTTAATAATTAAATTTTAACTAATACTGACAATTATGTTGAAGAATTTTTTTTAACATAATTTTTAGGTAGGAGGCCATGTGGAAAATAATTTCCCTCGAGGCCCATTCCATACTTGGAGATGCTGTATGGAGGGTCAAAGGTCCCTATCCTTCAAAAGGGTTCTCCCAATCCAGCCTGCAACGCAGCTAATGGTCAGACGCAACCCGCCCCAAGACCTGGACAAACTTCACCCCATGAACCAGAGAACCCCTGCTAACTTACCAAACGTAGCAAACCACTGAGGGGTAGGGTGTATCGATTTTTAACTTTTTTTTTGTTTTCAAATTCCAAGTTGAAATAAAGTTGCTACTAGGTACCACAACTTACCACAATTTTTTTTGGATTTTTAAAAAAATGTGTAGGTCTCCCGCACAAGGCCTAAAGTTTTAATTTTTTTCAAAAAATATCAATTTTTTTTTAAATTTAAAAAAATAAATTCATAACTTTTGTGTTTATTCCAAGTTAAAAAACAGTAATATTAGGGCATAAAAATAAGTAAGAAACGGTTTTTTTTATAAAATATGGTATTTTGGTCTCCCGCACAAGCCCTAAAGTTTGTTAATTTTGATGAAATTTTGTAATTTTGTGTACATATATGAACCATGTTTTTTTAAAGTTTAAGCCACCGGAATTAATTGTACTTTTCTTACAGAAGGCATAAAATGAGACAATATATATATACATAATTCTTATATACATTATGGTGTATCGATTTTTAACTTTTTTTTGTTTTCAAATTCCAAGTTGAAATAAAGTTGCTACTAGGTACCACAACTTACCACAATTTTTTTTGGATTTTTAAAAAAATGTTTAGGTCTCCCGCACAAGGCCTAAAGTTTTAATTTTTTTCAAAAAATATCAATTTTTTTTTTAATTTAAAAAAATAAATTCATAACTTTTTTGTTTATTCCAAGTTAAATAACAGTAATATTAGGGCATAAAAATAAGTACGAAACGGTTTTTTTTAATAAAATATGGTATTTTGGTCTCCCGCACAAGCCCTAAAGTTTGTTAATTTTGATGAAATTTTGTAATTTTGTGTACATATATGAACCATGTTTTTTTTAAGTTTAAGCCACTGGAATTAATTGTACTTTTCTTACAGAAGGCATAAAATGAGACAATATATATATACATAATTCTTATATACATACAGTAAAAATATATACCACATATATACTATATATATATATATATATATATAATATGTTTTATACCTGAAAAAAGATAGTTGGACGGTGTAAATTGTATGAGAAAGGTGTTGAAAGAAACTAATGTTATTTGCTATTACTGTTGTTTTTTACAAAAGTATAAAAGGTTATAACATGTCATAAAATGTAGTATAAAAACTAAGTACAAAATGTTGCTGATTACTTTCCATACGACATGAGTGGCAGTTTTCTTGTTCTACTGCAAATTTACTGACTTGTTTAAGTATTCGTCCTTTCATCTTGGCTTCAAAACCTTAAATCAAAATTATGTACCTATAGTTTTTACATAGGCCTTGTGAAAATTTTATAAATGTTATTACAGTTCCCAAATGAAATTTCAATTTAATATAGAAGACAGTATGATAAAGACGTTATTTAGAAACATTATAACTACAAAATAGTCGAAAAAACTTACTTAAATTCTAATCCTTTGCAGAGGTTTTGTACTGGCTCTTGGTCTCGAACGTTGGTAGCTCTTTACGGTCTTCCAGTCTGACACGGATAAAACCATCTCTTTCGATCAGTCCACATACTCGCTTTAAAGCTTCTGTGACTTTCTTGACAATTCGTTCCACCGCTTGAGTGTGAGAAGGAATTCTAAATTCAACCCTTCCACTTTTGCCAGTTTCCGCAATTGACTCCAACTCTTCTAGGCTCATATCAGTAACAAGAAGGGGTTCGGTTACTGAAGTGGATCGCCAGTCAATCATATCTATATAGTCTTCGGCATCAAAATTGATCTGAGGGGGTTTAAATACCCTTACCCCTTTCCTTTCGGTTGCGCGAGCTTTCTGGATTCCCTTATAAGCCAAGGCTCTGATATGTTTTCGTTCATCGAACAGCATAGCTATCAAAACATGCTCTGGGTGAGCCATGAAAGCATTTCTCTGTAACGTTGCATGGGCGACTTTTCTTAGCTCATCTTCCAAGTAATTGCGGAAAAGAATCATTTTAAAAAAATGAATGGAAGCTTGCGGGATTTGGGGATTGCACTTAATTGAGAACCATGATGGTATGTAGACCTTCATTATGAACTCTGCAAGCTTTCTTAGCTGAGGGGTCGGATCATCGGTGGCTACATACAAACGAAGGACTCGATTTGCCAGAGTAAGCCACCTGGCGTGCGAGATGTTGCCGGGGTTTCGTTTGGCCAACTCTTCAGCAATAGAATTGTCTTCCATATTAAATTGAAATTTCATTTGGGAACTGTAATAACATTTATAAAATTTTCACTAGGCCTATGTAAATACTATACATAACTTTGATTTAAGGTTTTGAAGCCAAGATGAAAGGACGAATACTTAAACAAGTCAGTAAATTTGCAGTAGAACAAGAAAACTGCCACTCATGTCGTATGGAAAGTAATCAGCAACATTTTGTACTTAGTTTTTATACTACATTTTATGACATGTTATAACCTTTTATACTTTTGTAAAAAACAACAGTAATAGCAAATAACATTAGTTTCTTTCAACACCTTTCTCATACAATTTACACCGTCCAACTATCTTTTTTCAGGTATAAAACATATTATATATATATAGTATATATGTGGTATATATTTTTACTGTATGTATATAAGAATTATGTATATATATATTGTCTCATTTTATGCCTTCTGTAAGAAAAGTACAATTAATTCCGGTGGCTTAAACTTAAAAAAAACATGGTTCATATATGTACACAAAATTACAAAATTTCATCAAAATTAACAAACTTTAGGGCTTGTGCGGGAGACCAAAATACCATATTTTATTAAAAAAAACCGTTTCGTACTTATTTTTATGCCCTAATATTACTGTTATTTAACTTGGAATAAACAAAAAAGTTATGAATTTATTTTTTTAAATTAAAAAAAAAATTGATATTTTTTTGAAAAAAATTAAAACTTTAGGCCTTGTGCGGGAGACCTAAACATTTTTTTAAAAATCCAAAAAAAATTGTGGTAAGTTGTGGTACCTAGTAGCAACTTTATTTCAACTTGGAATTTGAAAACAAAAAAAAAGTTAAAAATCGATACACCCTACTGAGGGGTGACTTATGGCAAAGGTGTAGGTTATCCTATATAATTAGAAACTGTTGTGTTGTCACTTCAAAAAATGTCTAGAGTTACTGTAATGGAGGAAGTATAGATAAGTAGTAGTCACCTTACTATTACAGAGCTACTATACTATTTAACATATTTATCAAAATCATTACTAGGAAAGTTGAAAGGTGATCTCGCAAATAGGCGAAAACATGGCACTTTGATGAGTCAGAAATACGACACTTAAAGGAGAGTTAAATTTATTTTTTACTTAATTTTAAGAATACGGACAATGACATCTTCTTAGCGGACAGGAAACTTTTCTCACGAATTATCACCAAGGCATAAATACTGGTATATACGTTCTGTGTTCAGTTCGGTATGTATATAATATAAATAATACATACATCAAATGTTGTAATCTAGCAAACATCTACAGTTTATAATTCGTGGAATAAATTTAAAAAAATTCTACTAAAGGCCAGTTCTAAAGGGTTAATTCTGATTAGGGGAATGAAACGTGGATTCAAAGGGCGTCCAGGTAATGCATGGCGCAGTTAGCAGTTATTACTCGTGCCGCAGCGGAGCTTATTTGTCTCTGCGGGCGATTGTGACATGTCACGAACATAAACGGCTGAATTCCTCCTATTTCACCTAAAAGCGAGCTTCTAATTAGCGCTGTTTTGGCAAATGCTTTGTGCCAAAAGTCAATTGAATTTTGCAAGTACTCCGTCACAACATAAGTAACATTTTCCGCTTGCAGTGATGGTAGCGGGAGATTTTCAAATAATATCAGGTTATTCGTTACCCGGAAATGTTTGTCTTTCCTTTTTTAAATAAAAAAATACTACGTTTTCCGAATCGTGTCCTTTTCAGTACTTAATGGAACTAAATTAAAAAAAAGTTAAGTCGAATAAATTTTCGTAAACTGACTTTGCGATGTGATTTTTTTTTACATAAGTAATGAGACAATTCATGATTTTTTTCGTCTGCATAATCGTTTTTGGTAGAATTTTAATGAATTGTTTATTCATAACGGTCTCAATGGAATGGTTATTTGCCATAATATAAAATAATGTACGTTTTCAAGAAATGCAAATACAGTAATTTATTTTTTTTTAAATAAAAATCAACCACACGGCACCCAGATGGAGCAGCTATTAGAATATTATTTTTAGCTCAAACTAACTTTTCGGATTGGACACTTCCTTAATTATACTTTTGCAAGTGTATAAGAGTTGATAAGATATCATGATGAAATTCAAAATATTCTGATTTTTATGAGCACGCGAAACCTGTTAATTAATTTGTAATTACTGGAATCCAGTTCTTAACCGGATTAGCAATATTTTGAAGAGATTCTTAATAAACTAGTATTACTCATTTTTATCCGTGCACGCTGTAATAATTAGAGCTAAGGTAATTTACAACTGCCATATTTTCCTATTACCGAAAAATTATACAACATTTTTAAGACTGGTGAACCTAATTTGAATTTGTAAATGAAATAAATAAACCAAGAAAATCAGGAAAGGCCTAGGAAGTGTGTATGCTCCTTATAAGTATTGATTGTTGGGAAAAATAGTTTGCAGGGAAAGAAAATGTACCCTTATCGCGGGATCTGAGGCGGCACATTGACCCACCCCCTCCGAAGGTTTATTACACGGAATAAACATTTTGTTTTTTTCGTGACTCTTTCTCTGATTTATAAAACCAAATCATAACCCATTTAATAATTCGTTTTTTGCATGTTTTTTTAGTCACTGTATTCCCTAACGTACACATTACAGAGAAAATAATTTTTCCATAGAAGAAATAGGGGGAGGTTTTTCTCGTCAATCTACCAAACGCTTACTGCACCTGAATTCTATTCTTAACCAAAAATGGATTACTGAATTAAATAGCTATACTACAAAATAAAACTATGAAAATTACAGGAAAGAAAAACAGATATCCGAGTTAAATCTGCAGCTTAAAAACACGTACGACACGAGGATAAGAAAAAGAAACAAGACTTCCCTTCAGAAAAAAAACCCAGAGATAAAAATTCTTGTACGGAGTAATTAAAACATTTGGCGTATTATCAAAGGAAATCGAATCAAATTTCATCTTATATTCATATCAAAATAATGATTTTCAAAAATAAAATATGTATAAGGATTGTGTTATAACATAGGTAACTATTTAAAAACCACAAATAAATAATAAATAAATTTGGTCATTGGAGAGAACATGTTCAAAGGTGGATGCGCACTAGTAATATAAAATATTATTTTTTTTTACCTTATTGGCCGTGATATGGAAGAAATGTTAAATTAAGGTGTAACACTAGGGGTTGACTTTTGACATGAACACGCATCCTTTATCATTTGAAGGCAAATTTGTAGCTAAATTAAACGTACTAGTGATTTATAGCACCTGGTAAACAAGAAATGTATTATTTTGTCTGCGAACTATTTATGTTAGTGAAGATCGATTATTGTCACAAAAAAATAATTTATCTAAATGGAAATAATAGCTATTTATAGCAAAGTTTTGATTCTGAGAGGTGATCTCTCACCGAAGAAGAACTGCACTTTTTCGCCATTTGAATAAGGTTTCCTTATCCAAAATCTCTATACATAATAACAGACTGTCCCGGCGTGGTTTATTTTCATAATTTCATGAACAAATCTATACAGGGTGTCCAAAGGGCAAAGTGCATTAACTTCAAGGGGTGATTTTACATGATGGTAGAAGAAAAAAAGATAAATAACTTCGAAAATTCCTACTTTTTTTCCGACACTAAAATATTTATAAAGAGAATTTTCCCATACATTGTCATGTCGAAAAAAGTTACAAATATTTTTAACTTCTAAAATTATGTAGAATCACCCTAGATATACACCCTTTATAGTAATGTTACGAGAGTGAAGAAATTTTACACACTCGAACTTCAAAATAGGAAAAAATCATTCTCTACATAAGATTTCTAAAAATTACCATCACGATTCTCCTAACCCTTTAAAAGAAGAAATCTGATCCTTTTTGGTGAAATTTAGCACACTTAACGTTCAAAACGAAAGGAAAATTACTATGATTTCGAAAAACACTGTAAATCTCAGGCATTGCCGGGGACTTCAAATAGTTTATAAATCTATTCACATCATTTTGTATGAATATCCTCGATCACCAGGTGGTCAAAATTCCGTCTTCACAACATTATTTGATGCTTTTTCAAAGTTCGTGCCGAAATTACTCTGCATTATCGAATTCAGTTTTCCAAAGAGAAAACAAAAACTAGGCACTCAAGACTGCAGAATTAATTAATGAAATGGTTGAGCACACCACACACCACACACCACATGGCGTGCGTGCCAGCGGAGAAATATCGTATAGGTGGGTAGTTGGTACTTATTACGTGCTTTATAAAGAGTAGGACTTACCCGCTGGCTTATTCTGATTTACACTACAAAATGGTCAGCGCCCGTTTTACCATCCATTGGTTTTCTTAACGACTCTAAGTAAATTAATAATAACTAAATACATTTTTTCAGTATGAATAGGAAATTTGGGAAAATTCCATATTATACAACCGCTGCGATAAAAAATAGGTAAAAAATTTAGTTATAGTATTCAATAGATAGTATATATTGTAATGTTAAGAATAATACAAAAAAATCTAAGGCGTTTGCGTGGTAAAACCATGTATGGTCGTGTGAGAAATGTGGAGATCCGCAAAGAGTGCAAGGCTGATGAAAGCGTAATGACTAAGATCAAGAAAGGGACGCTTAGATGGTTTAGGCATGTAGGAGGGTAAGGAGGGTAAGGAGAATATACGATGCAAATGTGAATGGTGGTAGAAGTCGGGGACGCTCGAGGAAGACATGACACGACTTAGTGAATCAGATACTTCCGTCGGGCCATGTGAATAGTCAGAATAATAGAAGAATATGTGTGAGACGAGGTATGAATGTAAATGAGGCAAGGAATGTGTGCCAAGATCGAGTTGTTTTGGCGGTCCGTCCTCTCTGCCTACCCCTGCGGGAAAACGGCCTGATGGTTAGTTAGTTAGTTAAGAATAATAAATAAAAATAAATAAAATGGTATTAAAAAAAATGTTTCCAACTTATCAATTCTATTATCCATTATAATAAGCACTACAAAACAAAGGAATAATTTAATTAAGTATTTAAAAAAAAATTTTCCTTAAAATATTTTTTTCAATAAAAACTAAGATGTAGGATTAGCATTATTTTTAAAGTTATATTTTTACCAATGGTATAACTCCCTACCACTACACCAAATAAACCTAAATAGAAGCTTTTTAGGTCAATTTTTTATTAAATCGCTCTGGAAATTAAACGTTAATATTTTGAATAAATTTCACTTTACTTTTGTCACTTACAAATAATAGTAAAGACGGATCAAATAGCAACGGCAAATCATGCAATTCAGTGTTTTTTATTGCATCCTCTGCATGCGAAATGAGAAATATTCTCCAAGCTCAAACAATAAAACTATGTATATTTATCTGAAGTGACCTCCTGGTTAATGTTCTGCATCTTTATGTATTTAAATAGACAGAGCCATTGAAGTCATATTTGTTCAACGCCCTTGATTTTTCACAAAAATGGTGCTAAGCAAATTATGAAATTATTATTATTATTACATACTGATGTCAGCGTTTAACATATGACGTAGGTACGTAAATCGTTCAATGTGAGAATACATTTTTCGTCGAAAGATAAATATGTTTCATACATATATTGTAAATTGTTCAGATGGTCTCAAACCAGGCAGTATTGAAAGACATGACAAAGCTCCAAGTATAAATAGAAATAGTTAGGAGCGAATCTAGCTATCAATCTGCGCAAACCTTTCTTCAATCAAGTCTTTATCGGCTATTAGCCCCGTGTCCCTGTTCTCGGCTGGGAGTGCCTCAGGGTAGCATTTCTCGCCTTCGCTAGGAGACATTTGAATGACCTGATTCCACCTCGTAAATAAAGGTCGAACCTTTCCAGTTAAGTTTACAGGCAGAGCTAATGGAGAGAGATAGGGTCCCGGCAGACATCATTAGGTTGAAAGGATAGCGACACGCGAAACTTTAGCATCCATGGAAAAAATATAACACGCCTTTTTTGCTTTTGTCTTTTTTTGACACAGTGACCGAATAACGAATGTGTGAGATTTTATAAACCTTGAAATTTTTGAAGGTGTGTCCCATATTTTGCATTGTTCTGTAACATGTAATATTTAACACGTTTTATTTTAGGCGTGCAAGGATAACGGATATCTCTTTGTTTGGTTTTACATAAAATATTTTACTTGTTTTGGTTGCGGCTCCGTAAATATGGTAATGTTGTGAGATGGAATGACTTAAAGTGACGGAAGGGAAAGGTTGAAAATTTTCTAGGTATTGAGATATTTTTCATAGGTAATAAACATAAAAATAAAGCTTTTTGAAGCAAATTTTTCAGCAGGTAGTCCAGCTCGCAATTGAAGGAATCTTCCACCCTGGAGCAAGTAGAAACAAATAAAATCAATATGTTATAAATGTACAGACGTACACTTGCTGAATGAAATTCCGTTAAGAACTTCCACCCCAGATAAACAAATTTAGATTTTCAATTTGATTATAGGTAAATAAGGTGATAGGTTGCAGGTTGGATTCCCTAGTAATAAAATAATAATTAGATAATTTATACAGCGCCGTTTTTATGAAAAATTACCTTAAGTAAATATGATTTTAATATATGGGTACAGTCGAGTCTGCTTCAAGATTGGACTTCCGGTAGAGGCCTAAAATGATCTGGCCTAAGGAGATGGAATCAGGGGGAGGCGGACAGGTACTTTTTTGGACCCCACTAGGGGCCAAAATAGTAAGCATTAAGGTCTCGCAAAATAACAAGGCTCAAACCTAAGAGGATATCTAGACTGGGTGACAGAATGATACATATTGAGGAAAAATAAAATAAGAATTCCATTCCCGAAAGAAATCAAAATCTCAGGAATCAATGCTATAAACGTGGTTGTTGTTTAATATTAAAACAGTTTTATGACTATTCAAAAGTTCAGTTCCTACTCAAACTGCTTAGATCCCTTGTTTTTGTTCCGTTCTTAAAAGTCTTGCCTTAGAAGAAAGCGAGGAAGAAGATTTGAAAAAAGAAGACAGACGCCAGTATCATTTGTTTATGTTCGAATTTTGGTCATCGTTGAAAATCGTACACAAGAAAAGTCTGTAAAATATAGAAAATTGTTACTCCTAAGTTAAATAAATTAAATTGTGTTGTTTGGTTTTGTAAAAGAGTTCGTATTGTGGAAATCTCTAACATTAATGGTGTTTATGAGATGTACATATACACAATTGTACCCATGAATACATTTAAAAAGTTAATTGATATGTTTGTATTGACAGACAATTGTCTTAATATTTTTTCATCCTTTTCCTTTCTTAAATAATAATATTAAAACTGAATGTCACCCTAGCTGTCTTTATTATCTATTCGTTTCTTCTTGGGAATAATGATTAATAATTAGTTATGGTTCAAATATTGTTACAATATACTGTCAAATTACCCATCTGGTAAAAAAAATAAAATAAACTAAAATAAAACTCATCAGATAGAAAATTTTTTCTTTCTTTTTGAAATATTTTATTTTGTATGTAGTATTACTTAACGTTTGTGATTACTCTATATTTACTTCACTCAAATGTAAATTGTTAACCTCGATATAGGCTTATTCATAGTGAGGTTGATTTTTATGAGAAAAAACGTGATTTATGTAAAGTGAGATGCAATAAATAAATTGAATTTTTCCAAGTAATCGTAATGTAATATTATCTTCTTTGTTATATTAAAATAATTTCGCTGTTTGCGTCTGTCTGTGCGCTTAGTTCTTTTAAATTCGGCAATGTATATTCGATGATAGGGTTTTCGCTATCATTTGGGGAATTTATTCCGAAAGGTTTATATATTTATTTATTTATTTATTTATTTATTTATTATTTTATTTACGCCCTAATGGGCTTTTACATGAAAATATACATTTACATTGATTACAATAATTGAACATAAGAAGATAAATGGAGTTAATTGTAAGAAAGCAACACATATAATAAAATTTTGTGCAAATTAGCAAAACACTAATAAGATGGATTCAATATAAAATATACCCAAGCATGAAATAGTAAGTAAAAGAAAGTTCAACATAAAAAGTAAGTAAGTGGGTGTGTTTAAACCCAGTATTAATTGTGAGTTTAACAAATCGATAAACCAATATAAATTAGAGTGTAACTTACTCGTGAGGTAAAGAACATTATAACAGAGATTTAAAAAAAAAAAATAAAAAAAAAAAAAAAAAAATAACAAAATAAGAGTTGCACCTGTAAAAAGCAAAAACTAATAGAATTTAGCAATATCGACATGAATAAGAAATAATAAGATCTGAGATGGAACATAGTGTTATGTATAAAAAGTAGTTAGTAGGTATATGCATACAATTATAAGTGTATAGTAGAGCAAATAAAAAACAAACAAATATGGATATAATTTACTTGAAAGGTTTCGAATGGGAGAAGATGTAATAAAATTATTAAAGCTATAAAAGTTAATTATTAGCCGATAGAATCGAAATAAGTTGCCTTTTAAAGCTCACAAAATTGTCAAAACCAAACATATCTATAAGTTCACAGTATTTATTCGCAAGGTTGTGAATTCTAGGAATTGGTGAAAAAATAGAATAATTAGTGTTGAGGTTCTTGTTAAATTTAAAAGTATCTTTACTGCGAGTTTGCCTAGCAGGAACATTAATGCAAATAAGTTCCAACAAATTAGGGCTGTCAATTAAAGATTTAATAATTTTGAATAAAAATAGCAAATCAATTAACACTCTTCTATCAGATAATTTAAGAAGTTTAGTTTCAGCAAGCAAGTTATTGTAATTTATAAATTCGATTGGAATTTTCATTTTAAAATTAATGTACCGAAGGAATTTATTTTGTACCTTTTCTAATGATTGAGAATGGACCTTGTAGTACGGTGACCATACGGTGGAATTGTATTCTAATTTGCTTCGTACTAACGAGCAATACAGATGTTTTAATGTTGACATACTTTTAAAATTTGCTCCCATTCTCAAAATAAAACCTAGTATTCTCATCGCATCGCTTGTTATTTCATCGATGTGTTCGTTAAACTGTAGACTCTCGTGGAATATAACACCAAGATCACGAATCTGTGATACACGAAGAAGATTAGCACCATTCATAAAATAGGAAAAATTAAGTGGATTTTTGCCTTTGTAAAAACTGATAATCTGGCATTTACCTAAATTTAGTTGCAAATCATTGACAGAACACCACGCACATAGTTTATTAAGGTTCAACTGCAAAATTGCGCGATCGTCATCGTCTTTGATTATTCTGTATATCTTCAGATCGTCGGCAAATAACAGGACTTTAACATTAGTAAAAATATTAACAATATCATTGATAAACAAACAAAATAATATTGGGCCCAAGTGAGATCCCTGTGGTACTCCGCTCGAGGCAGCAAATGTATAAGAAGTAAACGAATCTATCTTGACTGCTAAGTACCTTCCTAATAGATAACTCTTAAACCATTCCAACATGCTCCCTCTTATTCCCAACAATTTTAGTTTACGTAATAATATTTTGTGGTTTACTTTATCAAATGCCTTACTGAAGTCAGTATATATGGAATCAGTTTGATGTGATGCATTAAGGGCATTAACAATATCATTCGTGTACAATATCAAATTGGTAAGAGTAGATCTACCTTTAATGAATCCATGTTGAAGGGGAGAGATGGTTCGATTGATTCGGGATATCAACTTATCTAGTACTAGGCTTTCAAAAAGTTTGGGTAAAGTAGACATTATACATATTGGCCTATAATTTGTTACTTCGCTCTTATTACCTTTTTTGAAAATGGGCGTTAAAAGACTAAACTTCCAAAGGTCCGGGAATACACCTGATGAGAGTGACTTTGTAAATAACTTATGAATAGGATATGACAATGTATGCATACAATTTACTAAAAACCTGGGCGGAACATTATCAGGTCCTGCGGATTTTCGGGAATCAAGACTCTTCAGCTTAGATATAATATCGTCTATGGTTACATTACAGTCAGATATATCAAGAGTTTCAACCAAATCAAAGCACGAAATATTGCTGTCTTCACTTGCATTAATGTAAACGCCGCTAAAAAAATCAGCAAAAAGATTAACAGTTTCCTGAAGATTTTGGGATAATTTAGAATCGAATGACACACTACTAGGTATGTAAGTACCATTTTCTTTTTGGGATTTAACATATTTCCAAAAGAAATTTGAGTCGTCCATGATAGAGCCTTCGACATCACTAATGTAATTTTTGTAACATTTTGCGGAGAGCTTATTGCACTCTGCCCTCAATTTTTGAAACGCAGTATAATCGATGGCCAGGCGACTTTGTTTGAATCTCTTATGAGATAATTTTTTGAGGTAAATTAAGTCTATCAGGTCTTTTGAGAACCATTTTGGGTATAGAGTTTCTCTGTAAGTCGTTAAAGGAACAAATTGTTCAATTGCAGAATTAACGATGAAGTAAAATTTTTTAAGGTGTACATTAATATCATCGTCGCTATCAAAGAATGACCAGTCAGTCTGTTTAAGGAAATTTGAAATTTTAACATAGTCAGCTTTTTTGAAATTTCGAGTTTCTACTACCTTTTTTACGATAGGAATTGGTTTAAGATTGGACATGCATATTTCTAGTGGTGGATGGTAAACATCGACAGGTAATAGAATTTCGGTACTTCTCACAACACAGATGTCAGACACATTTGACAGTGCCAAATCCAACGTACGACCTCCTATATTAAGAACATTATTACACTGTGTTAGACCTAAGAACAGTGCCATATCTCTAATAACACGAATATTAACATTAGAACAAGAATTGACAGAATTCATATTACACCAATCATAATGTGGCAGATTGTAATCACCAACTAGAAGTAGTTTAGTATTAGGATATTTAGCACAAATTGATTCAACCTCGTCGCAGTGATTGCTGTAGCTTTGGACATCAGAATTCGGAGGTAAGTATGCACATCCCACTATTATTTTACCTCTAGAAGTGTTCACATTGACAAATAGTTGCTCGATGGATGTGTTTTTTGTGGATATTTTTGAAGAACTGAGATTTTTTGAGATAGCAATGGCTACACCACCTCCTCTCGTTTTGGCACTTGTTTTAGAATTCCTATCCATACGGTAGATGTTGAAATTAGGGAAGCCTAATTCGGCGGAATTGATTCCTGAGTCGAGCCATGTTTCGGTTAAAATGAAGATATCACTGCTGATAGTTGCCGCCGAAGTCAGCAACATGGGAAGTTTAGTGCGGATCCCTCTCACATTTTGGTAGTAGCATTTTATTTTTTGTTGTTTCAGTTTTTTGGCGCACATTCAATAATTTTAGGTACAGAGTTCACATATTTGATAGTTATATTGGTTTCACCGTTGTTCTTCCTCGTCTCGAGTTGTTGGCGTAAATCTAGAAGTTGAGTCCTCTGCAATGGTGTTTGGTCGTTACTGGCCTTTATACCGTTTTTCAGTTTTGCGTTCCTGGTCAAAACCTCACGAGCCGAGACAGAGTCATTGAATTCGACCTTAATCGGTCTAATTTTGTTGGACTTTTTTACACCAAGTCTGTACGACTTAACCACACTCGGTATTAATTCATTATTTATATCACTAATCGCTGAAACTACTTTATCGCTGTCCATTTTAATAATTGTTGTTGTTGATTCTGAAATACTTTCGGGAACATTAAATAAAATAATGTTCTTTGACCGGGTTTTTCTTTCCTCGGCCTCTGCGAGCAAATCATTTATTGAAGATGAAGTATTTGTCGGGTTAGTAACAATAGACTGAGTATCCGTTACACTTTTTAATGTTGACAATTCTCCTTCCAACATTCCCATACGAACAGCCATCAATCCTGTGGTTCCTAACAGATCCGTTGTTATCGGGGTAATTTTACCCATTTGCTCCTTCGTAAATTTGTTGCCGGGGTCATTAATAATTTTTATCAGCGAACAGAGTAGATCCTTGGCCTTGGTCATATAGTTAAGAGAGTTCTCGTTTAAATCCATATTAAAATTTATTTAAAAAGAGTTAAAAATATGTTAACTTTATTCGTAATTAGTTTATACACAAACGCCTGTTTCCCGCAAACTGTTTAGCACTATTCAAAAGTGACGACACTTTCGACCAATGGCGATAGTAATGACGGACTGATAATGCGCCTGCGCGTTTGGTATGTTTACCAGTTGAAAATTGTTATTTTAATATTTTTAAAACACAGCACTGCACAGCACACACGATAATTTAAAAATCTAACTGATTGAATATTTCGAAGATGAAGTGATTTAACTACTTCGACACTTTATGTTGTGTTTACTTGCAATTTTCTAATGTTTTGGAAGTTTTAATGTGGAGCGTATTCACTATCTGTGTAATCAATGACGGTAGGTATTATCATATATATAAAAGATGCATATTATATTTATAGAAATTAGAGAAAAGTTGAGCAGCGACGGGCTTGTATTTTACTAAAAATGGAGTTTGACAACGTTTAACAATGTTTTTTTGGTAGATTTCCAAAAAGGGGTGGGGAGCAACTCTGTAAGTACCTAGGGCCCTGGGCGTTTTAATCTTTTTTTGATTTTGATTTTAGTATAAGATATATTGTGTGTACAAAATTAAATTCCATAATTAGCATTGCAGCTTTTGATATAAAATTATATTCGTAGTCAACATTAATTTGGTTATGGTATAAATTTAGCTCTTGACATTCTCTAATCTTTAATTAATGAACATAAAAGAAGATTCAACATGAAACCCAGAAAACAAAGCCAATAAATCGTTCGCAAAAGACACCATTCATTAATTCTGATGGTTTCATTATCGTTTTTAAACCAAGAAAATATTTGATTTCCGCCTGCGCAGTCTAACTCCACAAATTATAAGTGACAGACCTAATGGAAAAAAGGCACCGTATTTCATGCAAACCTTTTATCCGATATTGGAGATGTTTGTTTGTTCAACTTTGCGTCACTTTTACCCGACTCAAAAAATGCACCACGTTTTTAAGTCAATGTTTGATTAACCTGGTTTTAAAAGATAAAAGTTATAAATAAGCATTTAGAATTAAGTTTAGATTATCAAGAACGCCTGTCCCTTTTTTTGAGGTACAATTATGGAGAAAATATGTTTAACTTTTAAAGAAATTATTTCTAAGAATTTGAACAATTCATCAAATTTCAACGTCCTATTCAAGTTCTGTTATTTGTGAGAACTGTGCAACAATTGCACTGCATTCCCATGGCATAATCGTAAAGTGGCTAACCACAATGATTATCGCCAACAATTCCGCCTACCGAGATGCTACAGCGCTACGGAAATCTTCCTAGAAGGACGAGTGCACTGTTTCAGGGCAATTCTCCGCCACTACATGGGAATCTTATGAAGCAGACTAACTTGTAAACACCATTATTTAATCAAAAAGGTGCAACATGTTTCAAAACCAATAGTTTCATCGTCAGGATAAACGTATTTTATTTTATTTTATTAGCATGTTTTCTCAACCAAGGGTATTGATAAAAAGTGATAATTATTTATTACGCCTATTACGCCTACGCCTTTTTCAAAACATTATTTACATTTTACTCTCAAGCTAATATTATAAAACACGTTTCTTAAAATATCCTTTAATCACTAATAAAAAAACATTCTCATTTACTAGTCACAGAAAATCAGCGGAGATAATGAAAAATTTGTATTTGAGTAAGCCTATCTAATTGTTCACGGGAAACGAAAGCACGTGCTTAATCTGATATTGGCAAATCAAATCATTAACTGTCAAACACGACGGCGTAGAAAGTAGATATTCTCTACACGTCAATTCAAGCCAGACTAAGTTTAATTAAACGGTGCTACTTGGATAAATCAACGTGTAACGAAGAGTAAAGTAAGTTAACGAAACTAATAAGGAAAAATAATTATTGGAATGTGATGTGATCTTATTTGTTGTTTGACTTACTGATTGCAAGTCATATTTTTCAAAAATAAGTATGATATTTATTTTAAATAAATGAAGTACAAATACAACTTGAAAAATCATTCAATCATGTCTTAGTAGGTGCCTTAAGAAAGCAATTTCGAAGCCTAACCACCAAAAATATTAAACGTGGTTTATGGAGGGTGTCCGGAAACTCGTACAAGCGGGAAACCAATTAAAATTTATTTGATTTCCCGCTTAAAAAATAATAAAAATAAATGATAAAAATATTTAGCTAATATTTCAAAACAGCTAATATTAACCCCTAAAGATATTTTTTTTAAATCTAATTTTGCTTAAAAATGCCCAACTTCCAACTCGATTTACTCATAAGCTCAAATAAAAAAAAATATACAAGAAAATTGACTCCAAGCATGAATTAAATTCACCAGTTTTCCGCTGGACACCGTTAATAATATATAAAGCAAGCTAAATTATAAGGACCATATTATAGAGTGATAACTCAAATGGTTGGTGTCTTTTCATCATATATATATATATTTTTTTTTTAATATCATAGACGGTTAATTGAGCTAGATGAACTATTTTCCAACATGACGCAATCTTTTTCAAGCGAAATATTTTAATGTACACCGTAGACCTCTCATGAAGTCACCTGTATTTTAGGACGTCAACAGTCATCACATTAATTATAAGGGTAGCAGGTAGTCGGTAGTCGGGACGGGGAGGGCTGATAGAGAGAAGTCTGCACGGAGGGCTGTTCCCGAGGCAATGGCAACCGAATGAATGGCACCGATCGATAACCTGCTATTGTATATTATAATGCTGGCGGTCACGCGAGCCTCCGCGGGCCAAATGGCATCCAACCCTCTTTCTCAACCCCGAGAAAGTCTTACCCTAATGACCGCAAACAATCAAGACTGAAATCATCGTATTTTGACCGAAGCCGGAGTGACCGCAATAGCAACATACTCACAAGAGTAACTGATCTCAATTAGGTCACAAAGAAACACGCACCTGCAGGTCAAAATAAAAGAAACGCTTTTTTAAATTATTTTTGCAGGTCAGGTATTTTTGGCTGTTTCCTGTGCTTTTGTTTCGGCGGGTTATTGAGTATTCTCTCCGTCCGAATGGTACAATTTTGTGGGAGAAATTCAGACCGTTACTAAAGATCGTAAATTTATTTGAATGGGGTCAACAAGCTTGCACGCAACTGTTGGTGAAATGTTTGGACATTTAGGGCTTGATATTTCTGCCGCCCTCAAAGTCTATTAAGAATGATAAAACATCGATTTGATAACGCCATCATTTAAAGCCACACCAAAAAAATTGTGAAAATCATTATTTATACAAGCATTTTAAATAAAAAAAATAAAATTATCAAACATGTGTCTTAAACACGAACAGACAAAAACCTATTTTTGTTTTTTTTATAATGTAAAGAGCATTATTTTTATTTTTGTTTTAACACACAAGAGGCAGTGAGGAAAATAATTTCGTTCAAAGCCTTTTTCATCTCTGGGGATGCTGTGTGGTGGGTATTTTTGGGGAGAGGAAGGAGTGAACATTTTATAAGAGGGAGAAAACACAGAGGCCAACAAACCGTTCCATAGCCGATCTGATGAAGCGACCCGTCCTCATGTGACAAATTTCAACATGTTTCCCAACTATGCACCGGTGTCGAGGGGATCAATGACTCTTTGGAACAACTTTCATTTTAATACCGGTAAAACAAGGACAGAATATCTACGCCTGTGCTCTAAATATTGCAATCCGTTTGTTAAGATAAGGGAATCTATCAAACGGACCGCCCGTTTCTGCACAAAGTTAAGATTTTTTTTCGGGTATTTTGGGAGAACATACTCAGAATTCCTTGTTTCTTTTTTATGTGAGGACTGCACAAGAATCCCAACTGTTCCCAACCATCTGGAGCAAGTTAGACTATGAAATTCCCAATTGAGATATGTTGTGCAGCTGACTGTGGTGGGGAAGGGAAAGAGATGAGAAATGAAAGCTTTTTAGATCTTACCACCACACACTGCTAAAGCCATTTCTTACAGATATTATAATCATTAAATTTGAACAAACTTTTTTTTTAGTTACCTTTTTAGATGAATATAATCCTCACTTTGTACCATAATAAAGCTTTCCTTACCGGTGTGCATTATTACGACGACATCATAAATAAATATATTTTTTAAAGTTCGATGGCACTATAAAACCCTATATTTATGCTTTATGTAAGTATGTAAATAAATTTTAAAAATAATTTTCGATGTAATAAAAGCAGTCTCATAAAAAGAATGTCACACCGAGTACAGAGAGGATACGCCCCGCCGACCCCAAAACTTTCAACAAAACCTCAACTCGTGTATAACGAACTGCTTTATTTTATGAATATCTTGTATTTTTCATGTGTCATATATTAAAATAAAGTAAAAATATATAGACTATGCAAAAAAATGATCAACAAAAAATGCAGTAATTAAATAAAATAATATGTTTCTTGTTTGACACTAATTTCTACTTTATTAATTTAAGAAACGAAGCTATCAGTCCAGAATTCAGTGATGATACCTACCCTGATGAATGGCAGTGAAGCATGGAATTGTTAGAGGAAGGGTAAAAATAGATTAAATGCTATGAAATTGTGTTCCCTGAGGCGTACGTGTGGTAAAACCATGTTTGACCGTGTGAAAAACGCGGAGATTCGCAAATAACGCATTGTAAGCGTAATGAGCAAGATTCAGAAAGGGACGCTTAGTCGGTCCACGTAAAGAGTAAGAATGACTTAAGTGTATGAATGTGAATGGGGCAAGGAGTGTGTACCAAGACCGAGTTGTTTGGCGTTTTGTCTTATCTGCCTACCCCTGCGGTTAAACGGCGTGATGGTTAGTTAGTTAAACATTTTTAAAAGTCGCGATTACTTTTAATGATAAGAATTTTGAGTTAAAAGTTTTTTGGAGACTATATAACTCTATTATAAAAAAGTTTAGTGGTTTATTCGTTTTACTTAATCCTCATTGACGGAAAGGCCGTTTTTTACGTAAGGTCCATCATAAAAAACAATAGCTTGCAACATAAATAAAGGACCAAATCCAATATAAGTCAGCTTGTGTTAAAGCAGCAAGAACATTCTGTGATTGACAAGAAATTTGCACAGATTTTCTAGCTGGAGTTTTGACTTCAGATTTGGACTTTTCTAGCTGAATTTTTCCCAGTCATGAACTATTGACCTTAAAATTTATTTAACCCGTCAAATCAACCCGTAAAATAGATGTATTTAAAATGTATATAAGATTTGTTTTTTTTAAAGATAGTAAATCTATTTCCAAATATCTTTTAATTTTTATTTTTTTTACTAGACTGAGATTTGAATATTCCTACCCGGCGAATGGAATCAATAGTAAAGCAAAGCAACTTGTAAAAATTAACTAAAAGAAAAGAAGAAACAAATATTGATGAATATTTTTTATATTGATATTGTTTATAAATACATAAGTATCCAATGATTGTATGAATGTAATTGTATAAATATACTTATGTGTATGATTAAGTATGTTGTATGCAGAGATGTGCAAAATGGGTACCCGAAACCATTTGAAATGCAAAATGGAAATGGGTCAAAACTTTTCCATTTGAAAATGCAAAATGCAAAATACCTATTTTCAAAATGCATTGAAAATGCAAAATGGTTTCTCAGATCAAACAATTAAAATAATTATAGAATTTTTAAACAATTTTGTCATTTAATAATGGACATCAATGTAGAACAAACATATTACATGATGGTACGAGTAAATCCAAAAACACCACGACTACAGATTAAGAAACCACAAAAAATTTGCGCGGGACTAATGTTGCCAACGTAAAAACATAGAAACTGCTATCTAACATTTAATATTACAGCGTCATGTCCCCATGTTCAGTATTTGAATCAGTATTTTTTGTAATGGTATCACTCAATTGCCAGGGCTCCTAACAGGGAGCAACTTGACCAATGGAAATTATCTCTCATAGGGAGGTTGAGGACCGACTTATATTTGGGGCTTATGAAAAAAAGATGAGTGGAGATAGTAGAAAGAATGTTGAAAAAAGCATTTAAAATCGAAAATGCTTTGAGAAAAGCATTTAAAATGCAAAATGCAAAATGGTTTTTAGAAAAGCATTTAAAATGCAAAATGGAAAATACCCATTTTGCATTTTGCATTTTCATTTGAAATGGATTTATTTGAAATAATGCACATCTCTGGTTGTATGCCTTTGGATGTATGTATGCCTATGGTATATGTGGACTGTGTTATATTTATCTACATATATTTTATGCTTTTATATTGTAGTCACTCCAAATGTTATTTTTATTTATCTATTTTCTATATTTATGGGTGATTTATTTATATAATTAATATTGTGAAATCGTCCTGGTGATAAACTGCTCTTACAATTTAGCGGGTGCTTGTAATGAAGAAATAAAAATTTATTTCGACCGATATTTATTTCGTGTATTAGTTACTTTCAATTTTCCGAATTTCTAATCCTATCTTATAATCTAATATGTGTGCATGAATGCAATAACGCATTTTCAGCGACAACGAGTTTATCAACCGAGTTTCAGCTCGAGTAGATTCCAGGAAATTGGTTAATTTCCGCTTCTAAGATATGCATTCATTCATTACCGAAAAAAAAATTGAAATTCTTATAGACGTATTTAAAACTGTCTTTAGAGTTTTAGGTCGATAGGATGTCATCGGGAAATGTGTTCATTTCCATTACCAAGATTTGCACTAACTCATTGATTACCGAACACCTTGTAAATTTTAATAGATTTATTTAAAAAAACCGAATTTAATTTTTTTTATTTGAGAACTTTAAAAAAAATAAAGCCATGAAGCAGAAAATTCGTGGCACCTTATGTTTAAAATAATTCTGTCGTTATAAGAAACCTTTAAAATCTGTTTCTTCGTACGTGTATTGGTCCCATATAAGACCTTTAACCAAACGATAAAATTTTGATTGCGTCCTCGGCTCTAAAGAGTCATGCTCCGACGAAGAAATTACCTTCAGTTGGAAATCACAAAAGAAAATTGTAAGTTGAAAATGTTTACTCCGAACTACGGTGGAAAAAAGGAATGCATATGATAATTAAACGACCGGGGAAATTTGTACTGTGAAGTTAGCAATGCTTCCATTAATTATGCACGTGAACCCACGTGGGATGTTAGTTTAGTCACGGCAGACGGCTAATTGTTTTAGAACTTCAATCCAGAATGTAATTTTGCCAAGTTTTATGATTTATTTAGTAAAATTTGCATGCATTAAGTAAAATAGTAAATGATAATAAAAATTTTATTTCAAATTTGTTCTTATATGAATGCATCGTACTAATTTTCGTGGTATGTTCCACAATGGGAATTATACCTTCCTTAGGAGGTTTACAGTAAAAAAAGGTATATTACAGGTGGTAGTGAAATTTCACCATCTTTGATGATTGATAGAATTAAGTACAAAATTTATTTTACCACAATAACATGCCAAATACAAAAAACCAATACACGGGGTTTACACACAGAAAATGATGGATAACCTTAAAACTGTTAATGTGGATTGTGTTTTGTGGTCACAAAATTGAGTAATTTTCTTAGTACGTTTGTTAATATTATTGTTTAATAGTAGTGACATCATAAAAAGTCACTATTATTGCGTTAGTGCTGTAGTGATGACCGATCGATGGTTGAGTTGGCATCGCGTTTGGGTACTACCCAGGCGTCGTGTGTTTAATTCCTCGGCTTGTCCTCCATCACAACTAAATCAAATTTTCCTCTTACGGAAACTAATATAACTTACTTTTCTTAATTGCAAGTCAAAGAAGCAAACCTTAAAATGAGCTCGAAGATTTAGACTTATTAACTTCATACATGTTCCTAAGCTCGAAACCTTTTTTTCTAATACTTCTCTTTCGATTTAGAAATCATAATCACAGAACTCATTACTGCAAAATAGAGCGGTGAAAAAATATCTAACAATATGAAAGAATAGGAAAATGTAATAAATTTAAAAAAAATAGGTGACGAAATATGTTTATTTTGTAATTTTTAATTTTAAAAAAATTACTTAGTTGTAACTCTATATTTTTTATGCATTTTTTTTTGCACAAACATGTTATATTTTAAGTTTAATAAATAAATTAGAAAGTCCTTTCGATTGAACGTAAAAAATATTATTGCAATGAAACGTTAAGTTTCAATAATGAAATGTTAATTTTGATAAAATATATTCATGTTCGTCTTATCAATTCAACCGTAATTGAAAAATTTAAAGGTCCTAGTAAACGAGGAAAATAAATGCATCTTACAGCTTATTGCCGAGCTTATCGTCAGGTTCGTAAGGTGTGTTCGTAAGTTTGCCGCAATGTACAAGACAAATCACCTCCAATGACTCCACCGAACTAGTATAAACTCTACAAAAAATCGCCAAATTGTTTATTATAATATTAATCGCTTTCGAAATTACGACAGTTTTGATTGCAGGTAGGTGGCGAACAGAAATACGTAATTTATATAGCTGCCCGACAATATGGAAATCTTAACGAAAATTTGTGGTTTAGCAATTTAATAATTTTTCTTATAATTATTCTTATAAGCTTTTCATTATAAGAGAAATATAAATGTAATGCACATACTTTTTTTTAGTCTTGACCCTGAAACACGAATATGTAACCTGTCGCCAAAGGTAGCGTGCCAAATAAAATGTTATCGGTAAAATGTTATAAGTTTGGAACCTCGGTCCCGAGGAGTATCAAAAACGGTAAAGTATCAAAAGACGTTTACATATCTGGAGCCGAAATTATACAATAAAATCCCCACAAAATTAAATATTACAACACACAAAATTTCCTAAATCCGACCATTAAGGCGATACCATACGTAGTAATGCAAAATCATGTGTTTTTGGTTTGAAAATTTGGTCGCCTAGAAATGTTTCATATGCTTTAATTAAATATTGCGAGTAGAATACATCTTGGCTTTTGAAATAATCGAGTATTTTTTAGATACGTATTTTTATAAGCCCAGAAAAAAATAATGTAGAGGCCTATGAAAACTGATTTAAAGTTCAAAATCTCCTACTTACGAACCCATTTTCGGTTATATTTTTTTATTGTATAATGTGGCAAATTAAGTTATTTATAAAATGATCGAAAAAAAATTATATTTTTGCCTGAACATCCACAAATTAAAATAAAAGGCACCTTTTGGCCATGTTTTTTTCTTGCATAAATCAAAACAGGCGGATTGTGTTAAGCGGGAATTTAAACCTTATCGCCATCTACGTAAGGGTTGTTATTGATAGCGGCTCAATTTAAAATATTACACAACGTAGTGCATCGCCTTAATAACTAAATGGTTGATTTGCTTTGTCTGAAAAACTCTTAAATAATGCAACCAAAATTATACAAAGTAACTTATTAATTACGCACAACAAAAACTTAGTAGATAGTCTTAATAAAAACATATTGTTTTCTTTTTTTCATAAAATAGTTCATTAGCATTTACACGAATTATGGTTCCTTGGAACAGGCAATCTGCTTACGTAGGAAATAATATCGACCTGATAAGACATAATGACACTATACACATTTAATAAAAAATAAAATATACACAACACATTGTGCACGATACTGATACTGTGGAATGAATAATAAGAAAACTAATGTATAACTACTTGTTTATGTAGGTTCACATTAATCAGGGTTGGAATACGCCGAAACTAGAAGCAACTGATGATATTGCATGAATCGTATACTTCATCATATTTTTTTTTTCTTACGTTTTATAAATTTTAAAAGAGTATTCCAACAATTATGTTGAACTACAACAAACACTCTGTTAAATTATATGAATATGCTCAAATTGTCAGAGAGAAGAATTTTCACTGACTCGGTATTTATATATGGTATTCTAAATGATTTAGTTGATAGTCCGGTTGCTAGTCTATTGCTAGAATTTAAAAACTTCCGGATTCCACAACGTAATAATAGATGTCAGGATTTATTTCAGTGCAGAAATTCTGGGACTAACTGCCATATGTATTCCTCTTTGCCCGGAATACTAATGGAGGGAAACAATTATTCCAAGTCAGTGGACATCTTCAATTTACCTATAAACAATTATACAATGGTGTTAATAAAGCAATTCAGTTATGTACAATAAATAATGTAACTTACATAATATTCATGTGTCGCCCAAAGGCGTCAATTAATAAATAAATGACGTAAATTTTATGCTATTTGTAAATATGTAATGTAACAGTCGTATTTAATTTTTTTAAATGTACGAAAGTGGTTTATTGTTTATAAAATTGAAAGAACACTCCACTAGTTTTTGTAAAGTAATACCAGATACGGATTAAAAGTCGATGTTACTTTTAACTTTAGCATATTTAAACAGTTATGAGGATAAGGTTTTTATTTCAAAGGTACCTACTTCGATCAACTTACAGTTTTATGAGTCAGTTCAGTCAGTCCACTTTACTTAGCTGATAGACTTCTCGCAGATATAATCTGGCGCTGGTTTTAAAACCATGGCATGCAGCTCACATCTCCGTATAAATTATGAGGGTGTTGGTGAAATGAGTGGTTGCTTGGATTCATAGAAACGTGAAATGAAACCACCCGAGTAATAAACCACCCGAGCGAGTGTGACCTTCGAGAAAATGAATTTTGGATTACGAGGAATAGTAAAAAAACAAAGAAATTAAAATTTTTGCCGTGCAAAGTAGTAATATACTTTTATTGTGAAATAAATCAATGGAAAGAAAGGGAATTTTTCGCTCTGACTTTCCTCTTATAAATTTATTTCTTATTTTCATTTCTGTTTTATCACCTGAGAATAATCATTTCAATTAAAAAATACCTTGGAAATAAGATTATTCATATTTTGATTATTATTTAACTTTTTTTTATTAATTTCTATTCTCTTACTTAATTTAATGTTAATGATTTAACTTAATGTTAATTATCAGTAACTGTGTGGGCTGCTAATAGTGTTTTGTGAACCACTTGTAGAACCTGAGGTGTTTGCATGTTCGCAAGTTTTTTTATGCCGTCATAAGTAATAACACAGAATCATCTTTATGATTTTCAAGGACAATTATGAGAATGAAATATTACTAATTTTTTATTTTTGGGTATCAGATATGGGTAGATATGATATATATACTGCCTCGTGTGGAGTCCAGAAGCCTCCAGTCAGTTTGTAAGGCTGATCGGCTTGTGTAGGCTTCTTTCGTATCACGACAAGGATTGGCTTTCCGTTGAGATAGATGGAGGTTCGCTTCTCATTAAAAACACTTGTGTTTTTGTTGATATGTTTAATATGTTACACAGAAGAGGGTAGACATTAAACCAACTCTTGCTTCTCTCTCTCGGTTTAATGTCTACCCTCTTCTGTGTAACATATTAAACATATCAACAAAAACACAAGTGTTTTTAATGAGAAGCGAACCTCCATCTATCTCAACGGCAAGCCAATCCTTGTCGTGATACGAAAGAAGCCTACACAAGCCGATCAGCCTTACAAACTGACTGGAGGCTTCTGGACTCCACACGAGGACGCTGCTCATGGTCCTTCGCCGGATTGCACCAGCAATCATCACCCAAGCCACCACAGGAGAAATCAGCAATCATCACAGCAAGCACCAAATTAAGTCAATCCTTTCAACTTTCCCTCCTTACTGTGTTAATACTTTGCTGTTTCTCAATCATAACAGGCACGGATCTCTAATCATCTGACAATGGCGGACAACTTGAAGGCTCTCATAGCCAGAAGGGGTCAGATCAAAGGGCTGATAACGAAGTTTCAGTCATTATTAGATGAAGACCAAACGGATCCGTCAATCATCCAAGTCCGATTGGCAAAAATCGAACCTTTGCATGACTTATTCATGGAAATTCAACTTAAAATCAGTATGTGTGATGAAAGTTTGAATTTCGATTCGGATGATGAGACCGATCGCTTTGAAACAATGTATTTCAAGGCCATCTCCGAAGCAAAATCGCGTCTGACGAGCGATTCCAAACTTAATTCACATCAATCACAATTAAATATAAATTCCAAAATTCAATTACCAATTTTGAGACTACCTACTTTCTCCGGAACATTCTCTGAGTGGATTTGTTTCGAAGAATCTTTTCAATCATTAATTGAAATAAACCATGAATTATCTGCAATTCAGAAATTTCACTATCTTAAATCGTGCTTAACCGGAAACGCTTCCAAATTATTAACATCTCTGGAAATCTCATCAAATAATTATCAAATTGCATGGAATTTATTAACAGATCGATACGCAAATAAACGCTTAATAATTCAAAACCACATCCAAGCTATATACAATATTGCAAACATTAAATTTGAATCTTCCAAAGAAATTCAAGCCTTTTTAGATCAAATTTTAATTAATTTACGGGCTTTGAAAAATTTAAACCTACCTACAGAACATTGGGATGCCTTACTAATTCATCATTTATCAAAAAAACTTGATCCACTAACATCTCGCGAGTGGGAACGAATTCCCATTCCTGAACCAAATACTTACGTTCATTCTATGGAAACATTCATAAAGTTTTTAACCGATAAATCTATTATGCTTCAATCTATTCCAAAGTCATCTGCAACAGCTCATAAATCTGATAACATTAATAGCAAAAAACCAAATTTCACTTTTGTAACATCTCCAAATTATTGTTGCAATGTCTGTTCTGAAAATCATACTATCTATCAATGTCCTAAACTTCAGAAAATGACTCTTCAAGACAGAATAAATGCATCTAAGACTTTTAAATTATGTTACAACTGTCTAGGAAAGGGTCATTCTTATGAACAATGTCAAAGCAAATTCCGTTGCAAAACATGTAACAAAAAACATCACACTCTGTTTCACAAAGAAGTTCAAACTGAATCTAAACAAGGTCCAATCATCTCCGCTACATCCATGGCGAACGAATCTCATGCCTTACTATCTACTGTTATTCTCAATGTGAAGAATGCGCAAGGACATTTCATCCAGGCCAGAGCTTTACTCGATTCTGGCAGTCAAAGCAACTTCATTACCACAAAATTAGCTACGCATCTAGGTGTTCAGCTAATAAAGTCAGATAGCCCGATTACTGGAATAACCGGCGCATCATTCAACAGTAATTTCAAAACTAATATAACCATTGCTTCACAATATAAAAAGAGTTTTGTAAAACAATTATCTTGCATCTGTTTAAATGAAATTACTCCAAACATTCCAGTACACAAAATCACCAGCAACGCAACAGCTACGCTACCATCTCACATGAAGCTAGCAGACCCAACCTATCATGAACCTGCATCAATCGACATCCTTCTTGGCTGCGACATGTTCTGGAGTTGCCTAGAACAAAGGCGAACAAACATCTCAGGAATGCAACTTCAACAAACCGCTTTCGGCTGGGTAATTACACACACCGACACACCAGCTGACGAAGGTATTTCTTTATTTTCCATTAAAGACAACAATGCCCTTCATGATCTCATGACTAAATTCTGGCATATGGAAGAAAACCTTTCTCATCCACCTCAGTCCTTGGAAGAGAAGGCTGTCGAATCACACTTCATTGACACACATTACAGAAATGAAGATGGTAGATTCATCGTGGAGCTTCCGCTCAAGGGAAACCCACAAGACTTGGGTTCTTCGCTAAACACAGCTACAAAACGATGGCTCTCCGTTGAACGGAAACTCTCACCTCCACTACAATTGCAATACTCTGAATTCATGAATGAATATATTCACCTAAACCATATGTCTGAAATATCTATTAAGGACAACACTTCATCCTCTAACCATCATTTCTACTTACCTCACCATTCTATTCTACGTGAATCCAGCGAAACCACCAAACTGAGGGTCGTGTTTGATGGATCTGCGAAAACCTCCTCAGGGCTCTCTCTAAATGACATCCTCATGGTTGGACCGACCATTCAAGATGATCTCCTTTCAATAATCCTACGTTTCAGAACTTACAGATATGTAATATCTGCGGACATAGAAAAAATGTACCGTCAGATTTTAATAACTCCCAAACATCGTGATTTACAAAGAATTGTTTGGTCAAACCCATCTTCAAACAAATTGTCTCATTTCAGACTCAACACAGTTACGTACGGTACGGCATCTGCTCCGTATTTAGCGACAAGATGTCTACGGCAACTAGCACTGGATTCACAAGAATCGTCGCCAGACGCAAGTCAGCGCATCCTACATGACTTTTACGTCGACGATCTCCTTACAGAAAGTAATGATTTTGAGACAACGCTAAAACTCAAGTATAGTATAAATTCTATATTAAGTTCTGCCTGTATGAATCTACGAAAATGGAAATCCAATGACGACAATCTCATCGCAGACGAAAAATCCCTCAATCAGTCTGTCGATTCGACATTACTGGGAAAATCTGAAACCTCCAAAACACTCGGTCTGAGTTGGAATTCTACTCTGGATACACTTAGATATCAACCTGCTACGTCATCTGTAAATTCATCTATAACTAAAAGAAATCTTTTGTCACAAATCGCAAAACTATTCGACCCTCTCGGTCTAATTGCTCCAATAAATATCACTGCAAAATTTTTCATCCAGGATTTATGGCAATTAAAAATTGACTGGGATTCAGACGTTCCAAGTCATATTCAAACTTCATGGCTCAACTTTCAACATCAGTTGAAAGACATTAATCTAATATCTATACCTAGACATGTACCTACAATTAAGGAATATTCTGAATTACACGGATTCTGCGATTCATCAGAACGCGCATATGGAGCATGTATTTACATACGGACATTCGAAAACGGCATCTGGATCTGCAGATTGCTATGCGCTCGCTCAAGAGTGGCGCCTCTGAAAAAAATCTCCTTGCCTAGATTAGAACTATCAGGAGCTCTTTTATTATCTCAACTCATGAAGAAGGTAACAGACTCATTAACATTTCAAGGATCCACCTCTTACTGGTGCGATTCTACGATAACTCTCGCGTGGATCGCCGCATCGCCTGCACGATGGAAAACCTTTGTCGCCAATCGTGTATCGGAGATTCAAGACACAACCTCTCATGGACAATGGAGACATGTTTCAACCAAACTAAACCCTGCTGATCTCATATCTATAGGCGTTTCTCCAATGGATCTTGCATCTTGCAACCTCTGGTGGAATGTTCCTCTATGGCTATCTCAAAATGAAACACATTGGCCAACTACCGTCATCCCAGATTCACTAGAACTTCAGGAACAGAAAACCACTACTCAAGCATTCATAACACAAATACATAACACTGACATCTTTGATCGTTATTCTACTTTACATACATTGCAAAGAGTAGTAGCTTATTGTATTCGTTTCAAAACTAATGCTCTCCGCAAGTTTGAATCTCAAACAACCACACTAACTGTACTTGAACTAACTACTGCAATGACAACGCTTGTTAAAATAGTTCAAAGGCAATGCTTTGCATCAGATATAAAGGCATTACAGTCAAAATCAAAATGTCTTTTGTCAAATAGTAAACTTCTCTCATTGAACCCATTTTTAGACTCGGAGAACGTACTGCGCGTTGGCGGACGTCTATCAAATGCAAACCTCACCTATAATCAAAAACATCCTGTAGTTTTACCTTCCAATCACCAGTTTACTAACCTAATCATAAATCATTTCCATCGTCAATTATTACATGCTGGACCGCAAGCGTTACTCGCATCCATTCGTTTACAATTTTGGCCACTCTGTGGAAGACGCACCATACGCAGTGTTCTTCGTAAATGTATAGTTTGTTTCAGGTCAAAACCTACAACAATTCAACCATTAATGGGGAACCAACCGCAGTCTAGACTGCAACCAACACGCCCGTTTCTTACGTGTGGTGTTGATTACGCAGGACCTTATTACATTAAATCTGGAAATATTCGTAGTAAAACAACTCTCAAGGTTTATTTGTGTATCTTTGTGTGCTTTTCTACCAAGGCAGTTCATCTTGAGCTTGCTACTGATTTATCTACTACGGGTTTCCTCAAATGTTTCAATCGCTTTATCGCACGACGTGGAAAATGTGCTCATATCTACTCAGACAATGCTGGGAATTTTGCAGGAGCTTCAAATGATCTCAAGTCCTTAACCTCTTTTTTGCAGAACTCTTCGACTCAGAATGAATTTTCGGATTTTTTCGGTTCTCATTCTATTCAATGGCACTTTATTCCAGCTAGATCTCCTCATTTTGGCGGATTATGGGAAAGTGCAGTAAAGTCAGCCAAGCATCATTTGACTAGAGTTCTCCGTAACTTGTCATTGACTTTTGAGGAGCTGTATACTGTCTTAACGCAGGTCGAGGCATGCCTCAATTCTCGTCCGCTCACCCCCCTTTCCACCGATCCATCTGACCTCACTCCTCTCACCCCGGGTCACTTCCTTATTGGCGAATCTTTGGTTGCTGCACCTCAACTGGACCTGACCGCTACGAATTCTGGAAGGCTCTCCAGATTTGAACGAACCACTCAAGGAGTATCTCACTCTCTTGCAGGAACGAGCTAAATGGAGGACCAAAACCCCAGACGTGCTGCAACCAGGCTCCTTGGTACTGCTCTTTGAGGATAACTTACCTCCTACCAAGTGGGCTCTTGGTCGCATTCTGACACTACACCCTGGCACTGATGGCATCACACGAGCAGCTACTGTCGCTATCTCTAAATCGACAGTAACAAGGGCTGTCAACCGGCTCTGTCTACTACCCGTTGACCAGACAACATCATCATCGTCATCAGCATCATCATCATCTCTGTCACCTTAGTGACTTTCCTACAATAACTTCTCCAGTGAATTCCTATAAAAACTTTCTCCAGTGAAATTTATGACAATATTACACTATGACGTGCCATAGACAAAAAGATTTAATATAAAAGGTGGCACAGACAGAAAAAGATAATAGTTGCGCGTGAGGTTTAAAATTGAATAGCCTTAAATGTGTACCCTTCACCCCCCTTTGCCCCTTGTCCCCTTTCCTTGATCCGGGCCCAGAGACAAGGAGTATTGTTATCAGTTGTTATCGTTGCATCTTACCCGCGAACATTTCGTGTCATATTGAAACCCGCATATGTTGAACTCGGCTGTGATCATTTTGGAGCACAATCGTCCAGTGAAACGGTTTTACCCGCCGCAGTGAATTTCACTGTGTTTTTGTTTTGTGTTAAGTGTTAATGTTAATTGTATGCAAACTGATAAGAGAGCAGAACCAGCGGCTTAAGGAGAACGAGACCAGGGTAAGTCTTTGGCCTTTCCCACTCATTTTCCTCTTGCAAACACTAAGGCAATTCAATTCGTTTTTATTTGTCTTAGTCTATATTGCATCCGCAATACCGCAACCCCCCGCACAATTGCGTACGAAAGATTTCCGCACAACCATCAAATTGGTCCAATTTCGAACCGGGTTATATTGTATTACTTTCGTTCGCAATTGCAATCTATAATCATTATTTGTACCAAAATCATGGCATTTGCATTATAAATGGGTTAAAATTTAGTCCGTCAAATAATTATATTAAAAACGAATTACATTTAATTCCTCGTGGCAAATTATAGGTTGACAATAATTTAATCTTGTATGTAGGTACCTGGTTTAACGCAAGGAATCGTATTGTGTAAGTAGGTACTTGTATTCAATACTGAATTCTAATAATACGAGTACATACTTCGCTAGCGTTAAGTACGTAGGTATGTATTAACGACCGCTAACAATAGATAGTAAACAGAATAATAATATTCAGTTGTTATTGAGTTTAATTTGGAAACACATATCAGAAGAATTGTTTACTTTGATCAATTACGCTAGCGTTAATTCAATTATAGCGTTATTTAAATTATAATTAATTATTTGGGTTAATTATTTATTGCTAAATACATAATGGCTACTAAAGAAAAAAAGTTGAGATTACTGACGGCTCAGCGAGATGCGTTAGATGCACGTCTTACTAAGTTATTTGAACTATCAAATAAAATTTCCGACTTGAGTATTCTAGAGGAGTTTCTTTCGTTAGTTGAAACTCTAGACTTGACTAGAAGTAAGTATGAGGACATATCTCAACAAATAAATATATTAAATTTGGAAATCGATTCAAACTTTGAACCTGATTTTGAAAGATGGTTCAAGTTCGACGATATGTACGGACATATCAAAAGAAAAGTATCATTAAATCGGGAAAACACTTCGCGGGTGGTTAGTAAACAGAAAAAATGTAGTGTAAAACTCCCACCGATTGAATTGGCATATTTCGATGGGGAAATAAAAAATTGGCCCATATTTTATTCAAGTTTTATTAACACCGTACACAATAACGATACACTTTCGAATTCAGAAAAGTTATATTATTTGTTGGGAAAAATCAGTAACCGTGTTAAATCAACGTTCGCCGGGATCATTTTATCGCCGGAAAATTACGAAATTATTTTTAACTCGTTGATCGATAAATATAACGACAAAAGAGTAATATCTTCTGCATACATCGATCAAATTTTGGATTTTAAATCCTTTGCTGTTGCAAATATTAATAATCTGGAATCCTTTATTGATCATTTTGCGTCAGCTGTGGCAGCCGTTAAAAATGTAAATTTAGATAATTTGTGTGACTTTATTTTCTTACACATTGCATTGAAAAAACTTGATATGGACTCGGTGAAAGGATTCGAAACATACAATCGGGAAAATGAATTCCCCTCGTTTGAAGATTTGGTGAAATTTGTGCGTGAACAAATTAAGATCTTGCAAAGAACCGGTTCTTCAAGGAAATCGGGGGAAAATAAAAGTGAAACGTTAAAACGGTCACAAAGATCGACGCAAGCCTATATGAGTGCTGGTAGTGAGGAAAATCGTCAGCCTATTAAATGTTTACTTTGCAATAATTTATCGCATGGAAATTTGTTTAAATGTTCAGAATTTAAAAAATTGACTGTAAGGGAACGGTTCAATTTTATCAAAAGAAAGGGATTCTGTTTTAGATGCCTTAGTGATAGACATAAGGCTAGGGCTTGCAATTCAAATCAAAATTGTCATAAGTGTAATGACAAGTTTCATCATACAATGTTACATTTTGAAGAACAGGGTGCATCACACAAGGGGCAGTCAGACTCTCAAAATGCCCAAAGAATTGAAAACCAGAAAGCTGATCAATCGAATGATCCAAAACCGGGCTGCTCCGATTCTGATGTAGCTTTGTGTACTTTTTCAACTGTTCGATCTCATAATCTAAAGACTCATTGTACTGTATTGCTGGCTACCGCACGAGTGGGAATAATAGACGCACAGGGAAATGAACATCTCGTTAGGTGTTTATTGGACAGCGCATCTCAGAGCAATTTTATTACTCGGGATTGTTGTAGAAAATTAGGATTTTTTGAATATCAACGCCCGTCTTGTTCCACCGTTAAGGGTATTGGAGGATCGTCTAAGCCCATTACAGGCTCCATACAGACCGAAATTTACTCTCGTTTCAATCGAGCAATAAATTATAACATTACTTCATTGATTGTGAATAAAGTTACAGAGCGCTTACCTACCGCCAAAGTTGATGTACCTTCATTGTCATATTTGAATGACTTACCGTTGGCGGATGAGTCATATGGAGAACCAGGAGAAATTGACATGTTGCTAGGAGCCCAGCTCTTCCCGCATCTCCTGTTGTCAAAAAGGGTTCAAGACCCTTTTCAGAGGTATAATCTGCATGCTTTAGAAACAGTTCTAGGATACGTTATTTTGGGATCAGCACCAACTCGGGTTGAGGATAATGTTAGCGTATCTTGTTGTGCCATGCTAGAAGAACCAGATGATATTTGTCTCAAAAGATTTTGGGAATTAGAAGAGGTAAACGTACCGTCTATTAAAAGTCCTGAAGATCGTGAATGTGAGGAAATATATCAAAGAACAACCACAAGAGATCCTGAAAATGGAAGATATATAGTAACTTTGCCATTTAAAGGGGATGTTTCAACCCTTGGGGATTCATTTGCAATGGCAAAGAAACGTTTTTTATGTCTTGAACGTAAATTGGAAGCCTCTCCAAAATTAAGAGAAGCTTATAATAATATTATCAATGAATATTTAGAGAAGGATTATTTGACTCTCAGCACTTCAAATGAAAGAAATGAGATGCCTTCATACATAATTCCGCACCATGGAGTTGTACGAGAGGATAAAATCACGACCAGTTTGAGAATAGTCCTGGACGCTAGCGCAAAAACAAGCACTTCCGTGTCATTGAATAATATTTTATATAGTGGGGAAAATTTACAGGGAAATTTATTTAATATAATTATGAATTTTCGTGTATTCCCAATAGCTCTTTCAGCTGATATACGCAAAATGTTTTTGTGTATAGGAGTGAAAGATAGTGATCGGAGATATCAACGAATCTTGTATCGCTTCTCGCCCAGCGAAGATATTAAAACTTATGAGTTTAACCGCGTTTGTTTTGGTCTTACATCCAGCCCATTTCAAGCTTTACGCACTATCAGGCAATTGGCCTCCGATGAAGGAGAAGCTTTTCCTGAGGCTAAGAAAATTATTGAAGAATTTTTATATATGGATGATTTTGTATATAGTATGGAAACTGAAGAGGGTGCAAAGGAAACGTCCTCTCAGTTAATCGCATTATTGAAGACTGGCCAATTTGACCTTGTCAAGTGGACCAGCAATTCGCAAAATGTTCTGGAATCTATTCCAGATTCGCATCGCTTATCAGCGATAAAGGAATTTGATGAAGTAAGCATGCATAAAATATTGGGCTTATACTGGTCACCAAATTCCGATTTATTCTCGTTCGTCACTTCTACACCTAAAACAGGTTGTACAAAACGAAATATATTGTCTTGTGTCGCAAAAATATGGGATATTATGGGCTTCATCGCGCCTGTCGTTTTATATGCCAAGCTTTTAATTAAACAATTGTGGCTACACAAATGCGATTGGGATGATGAGCCTCCCGACGATATTGTAAGGATATGGACGCAATTCTGTGAGGAACTTTCCTCACTGAATAGAATACAAATTCCGCGTCATACTGGCATCACGTCCAGTAGCATCGTAACCATTGTTGGTTTCGCAGATGCCAGCGAAAAGGCATATGGAGGTATAGTGTATTTCCATGTCCAAAATCATGAAGCAATTTCAGTACATGTTGCTTGTGCAAAATCGAAGGTTTCTCCTGAGAAAATTGTTTCTCTCGCACGATTAGAACTTTGCGCTGCATTAATACTTGCAAAATTAATGCATAACGTAATAGAAACCTTAGAAAAACGCTTGAAAATTGAAAATATATACGCATTTACTGATTCCACTGTAGCACTTTGTTGGATTCAGTCTTCTCCGCACCGTTGGGGGACATTCGTGGCTAATAGAGTTGCTAAAATTCAATCTGAATTATCAGCTACCTGTTTTAATCATATCGCAGGCACAGATAATCCCGCTGATTGTCTGTCACGAGGGCTTACCCCCAATCAAATTTTAGATCACCCGCTATGGTTTCATGGCCCACCGTGGATGAAATTTAGGCCTGATCGGTGGCCTATTACCACATTTGATGTTACTATGGTGACAGAACCACCCGAACAGAAGTCTATTTCGTTAGTAATGACTTCTGGTTTAGAAGAATATGATATTCTAACCCTGTCAAAGCGCTTTTCCTCGTGGAATAAATTATTACGATGTTTGGTTTACGTATTTCGTTTTCTTAAGGTGTTGCCATATCGAAAATATATACGTGGGTCAGATTTAGAGTTCGTTGAGCTTAAAATATTGCGCGAAATACAACGAGCGTACTTTCCCGGGGAATCGATAAATCTACAACAAGGAAAGACGTGTAAACCCGTATTTCAACGTTTGAGACCGTTCTTGAATGACGGAATCATAAGGTTGGGAGGTCGTTTAGTTAATTCGGATTTAAATTATGATCAAAAGCACCCCATAGTTCTCCCGCGAAAGGATCACGTTTTAAATTTGTTGGTTGATCATTATCATAAAATTCATTGTCACTCGGGTCCCGCATTATTAATGTCTATTTTGAGGCAAAAATATTGGATACTGTCAGCCCGTAGTTTAATTCGAAATCGAGTACATAAATGCAATTCGTGTTTTCGGCTACGCCCTAAAACAATTGCACCTTTAATGGCGGATCATAGAGATTGTCGTGTCATTCAGTCTATAAAACCATTTACGCATGTGGGTATAGACTTTGCCGGGCCTTTAAGGGTAACTGTATCACGCGGACGTGGAATTCGTTCTCAAAAGGCGTATATTTGTTTATTTGTGTGTTTGACAACAAGAGCTATACACCTTGAATTGGCATCAAGTTTGAGCACCGAATGTTTTCTGAACGCATTCAAACGATTTCTTTCTAGGCGTGGTCCTGTGTCAAATTTATACTCAGACAACGGAACTAACTTTGTAGGAGCCAAGAGAAAATTGAATGAATTGCACGCATTTTCGTCATCTTCACATTTTGGTGAAGAATTCGCAAGTATTTTGGCCAATAATAGAATAAGCTGGCATTTGAATACGCCAATAGCACCCCACTTTGGAGGAAATTGGGAATCCAATATTAAAAGTATGAAGACTCATCTTTTTCGGGTAATAGGAGATCAGATTCTATCGTTTGAAGAGGCAACTACAGTACTTGCACAAGTAGAAACCATTCTGAATACGAGGCCATTGTGTAGAACGCTCTCTTCAGACCCCTCCGAGCCCCTTGCGTTAACGCCAGCTCACTTCTTGACGACAACTCCCTTAAAAAACCTGCCCGCCATGGAAATCCAGAAGGATAATTTAAACCTTCTATCGCGTCATGATTTACTCGATAAATTAATTCAATCATTCTGGAAGCGATGGAGATTAGATTACTTGCATACTTTGCAAGTACGTCCAAAATGGAATACTCCTACTAATCCAGTAAAGGTCGGCTTAGTAGTAATAGTGGGAACTGAAAACGCCCCACCATTACATTGGCCGTTAGCTATTATTGATGAAGTTTTCCCCGCAAAAGATGGAGTAATTCGTGTTGCTCGTGTCAGAACAGTGCTGGGATCTTATATTCGCCCAGTAATACGGCTATACCCTTTGCCAACTCAATAGTAGTCTAGTAGCATTAGGTTTAGTCAATTTAGGTTAGGAAATTTAGGATAACTGTAGGTTATGTTAATTTGTTTATATGATAAATGCCATGACAATGCGGTTTAAAAGGGGTGATTTCGCACCCTTTCAAGGCGGGGGGGATAGTTGCGCGTGAGGTTTAAAATTGAATAGCCTTAAATGTGTACCCTTCACCCCCCTTTGCCCATTGTCCCCTTTCCTTGATCCGGGCCCAGAGACAAGGAGTATTGTTATCAGTTGTTATCGTTGCATCTTACCCGCGAACATTTCGTGTCATATTGAAACCCGCATATGTTGAACTCGGCTGTGATCATTTTGGAGCACAATCGTCCAGTGAAACGGTTTTACCCGCCGCAGTGAATTTCACTGTGTTTTTGTTTTGTGTTAAGTGTTAATGTTAATTGTATGCAAACTGATAAGAGAGCAGAACCAGCGGCTTAAGGAGAACGAGACCAGGGTAAGTCTTTGGCCTTTCCCACTCATTTTCCTCTTGCAAACACTAAGGCAATTCAATTCGTTTTTATTTGTCTTAGTCTATATTGCATCCGCAATACCGCAACCCCCCGCACAATTGCGTACGAAAGATTTCCGCACAACCAGATAATGTAAAAGGCTCTACACATCGAGATTATAAAATGAAAAAGTGAAAGAGTTTAGGCTTGAATAAAGTTAAATAAAAAAGGACAATCACAAGATACGACACGCAACACCGCTGACCCGGGAACTATTGACTGTTGTATGAATCCATCGCCCTGCCTCGTGATGGATTCATACTACTGTCACTCCTACTTACTGCTGATACCTTTTTTTAATTCCCAGAACCTCTTCTTATTCATTTCCCCTATACAGCATTCCCAAAGATGGAAGAAGTTTCAAAGGAAATTATTTTCCTCGGGGTCTCCTGTGTGGCGCTAATGTTAAAATAAATTATATTATTTTTGTGTTTATTTTTGTAAAGTGAACTTGAAGTAAAGCGCATTAATATTTTTTACTATAGATCAAGAGTAGGAACATAGTTTTGATGCAACATTTTCGTTGTCAATATGATTACAGGAACGTTATTTAGCACAAGCAAAGTGCGATTCATATTATTATTTGGAGATTTCAAATATTTGCTAAGCGATGTTTGATGGCAATTTAAGAAGATATAGTGCCAGTTACATCTCAAAAATTTCATATTGAACTGTTCGGATAAGATCTTTCTTTAAACTCTTGCAAACTCTGCCCAATCGATCCCTAGCCCGGTAACCTTTACCATTGAAAAGGAGTAACGGAAAGTGAATTTTGCCTTCATATATATTCTCTTTGGAGTTATCGTATTCTTAATAAAAATTGAATTGTTATCTTAAAACAATGTTTTAGAAGAGTAGCGATGTTTCATCAAAGGCTTCAATTTTGGAAAGGTTTAGTACCAAGTATCAATGCAAACTATCCGAAGTGAATAAAAGCGTGACCCTCACCTAACAGTATGTGCTTAATGGGTTTAAATGTATTCGTTCTCGTTTATTGGGGTTTGGGCTTTTATGGGGTTTTCGAGGTTAGTTAGTTTTATTAACCAACTAGATTAAATCACGGAAAAACGGCAATTGAATATCTTGCATAGTGATAAGCTGTTAGCTAAATAAAATTTCCGCAATAGTTAGTGTAAAAAAATGTGCAGACTATTTATTTTTCATTCCCACATTCCATTTTTTTAAAGTTAAAAGTAACTCGTCTTTGTGACGGTAACTGACGGTAGTTGACGATCTTTGTAGGTAAAAACCGTCATATTTAAAAAAGGATATAAGAAACGTTTATAGATAACTGTTTTTTTTACTATGGATGCTAATCACGAATTATGAAAGGTAAACAAAAATCTAATTAACAGAATATCAATTACGCACAATATTATACGATTACATCGGGAAGACTAAAATTGTGGATACTGCCTTTCAAGTGTTGAAGTTTAAATAATCTGTCATTAACGAACCGAAATCTAAGCTCCTTAGAGGGTAAGTAGAGGTGAATGAATTCCGAAGGTCTTGGCTGTTGACCGGTGTCCTACAGATAAGGTTGACTTGCAGAAAATACTATTTCACGATTTGCATGACCGACGAATGTCATGCCTTAAGTGTTGTCGTTGAACTCACTAGTTTTCCATACCTAGTAAATGAAGACAAACATCTTGAAGCTGCTGCATTATAAATAGGAGTAATAACCAAAGTTCTGTGAAAGTACAAATCGTTATTATAATAGTGTGACTATTTTAGGGACCATTTTTACTGTGTACAAAATGACTGGAATGCCTAATTCATTGTTCGAGAGTTTTTTTTGTTCTTTCAGAATTCGCGGTATGTGTGTATTGAATCTTACAAATATCCACGTGATTGGCAGATATTGGTATGTGATAATAGCTTTAAAAAGTATCTACTTTACTAATCCCCAGGCGTTCAATAAATCGATAAAACTTCGTTAAAATCTTATTCAGTTATTTAGAAATTTACTTCGCCTTCAGATCGGCACGATCGACATCTTAATATTGTAAGCTTGGTTCGTCCAAAGCCTTTATCAAAGATTTAAACAAAGATGTCCGATGTATATCCAAACCAAAAAACATTTTAATATATTGATATTATACTATGCAATATGTTTTCCATTAGCTATCTAACGTCGTATTTATGTGGTAGGTTTGTTAGAAAAACTAGACATCTCACAATAAGACTGACTTTATACTATTGTGTTATATAAAATGTGCAGTAAATATTTTTTAACTTGTGTAAAAAGGGACATGTTTTTGGGATAAATTTAGGGATCTTTTTGTTCTTTAATAGAGGCATTTCTTACTCTCATATTATCTCTTACTCTCGTATTACACATTTATATAAAATGTGTAATACTAACTATGATAATGTTTTACGAGGCAACATCTAAAGGTGCTGGTAAATGGTCAAGATGCCTATTGCCGAACAATTGTCTTGGGCATCAACAGTCTTAAAGGACCATTTGTCGTCCGTCAATATTGTCGTGTCCCGTTAATATCGCCGTAGTGAATAAGACAAATTATTCACGACACAAAAAGCGATCTCTTGCAATAGCTCCATTGCAAAAAATCACGAAAATTGTGAAATTATGTTTTAGTAGCAGGTCTGTGGCGAACAGCACATTTTATTAATTTTTCGAAGAAAACTTCTTCTAACTGCTTTTCACTTTGTGATGGCATTATTTATTTTTTATTAAAACACAAATAACATTGTTTACATCACTTTATTTCGATACAAAATCTCAACATGTTTCATGAACCAAGTTCACTTCATCAGGAGCACAAGTATACTAAAGTTATAATTAAAATTAGGTCTAGAAAGAAGAGGTAGAAGGAGTGGAGAGGGGTAAGAGTAGGGGAGGGTTATTCAAAGTAGGAATTAAAATGTAACTAGACGGGAAAGACCGGGTAATTGGGAAAATATTTAAAATGGGGTTTAGTTTAAGAAAGCGAGAAAGGAATAGATTTCACCCAGCAATGTTGTCGTTATATCGGTAGCCGGGCTAACTCAATACAGGGCAATCCCTCTACAAGAAGAGGTAATAAATATACTAAAATCTTGACTTAAAATATGGAAATATTGGCGAAAACACCTTGCCGGCAATAAATAGTCGCAAAAAGTTACCCGTACGCCCTTACACAGGTACGTCGTTTAGACAAGTACACGGATACAAATGAGTATTGCTGAGATATTAAAATCACACAGCATGCAATTTCCTAAAAACTATTAGCACTTTCATAATATATCGGAACATGTGTTAATGCAGCTGTGTTTTTCTTGTTATTATATGAAGACGAACACGTGTTCCGACATCGTCATAAAACATTCGTGTTCTACAGATAGTTTAATTGGAAATCTGTCAATTAATTAGTTAAAGGCCTGCAGTCCCCTTTTTAACAGAAATAAGAATGATTTGAAGGTATGTCTTATTAGACATACCTTCAAATCATTCTTATTTCTTAATTTATTAATTAGCAAAAATTTATATCAATATGTTTCCTCCGTGTAGGAACTAACAATTTCGTTAATCTAATAATTAATTATTAATTATTAATTATTATCTAATAATTAATTAATAATTAATTAATAATTCTAACAATTTCGTTATGAGAGATGCAAAGCCATTTTTGAATCTCTCGCAAAGGCCTATAAAAAGTAGTATCTGAGTGGGTCACTGTTGATTGTTAAAAAATATCACTTTTGCAGTACAAACGTCAAAAGGATACTTTTCAACGCATTCTGCACTTCGCTGTACACATCTACGCCTATCGAGATACTGCAGCGCTACGGAAATATTCCTGGAGGGACGGGTGCACTCTTTCAGAGCGCTTCTAAGTCCCCACATGGGAAGCTCATAGTACAGACTACGTCAATCAAATAACATTATCATCGTTGCCATGGTTGCCTGGATGGAGTCCCCCTGATGGCCCTCTTGAGATGGGAGATGTTCAAATATCCTCCATAAACGGTTGCTTGCACACATTTTTCACTTCTATTCCGCATTTTCTTTGTGCCTGTCTATGTATTCTTCTAATCTGTCAATTATTTAAAAATATGGAATGTATTGCATTGCACTACCCCTGCATACATTCGGAATAATCTTTTATTATTATCATTATAGTGTATAATATCGAAAACTGGATTAGAGGTGGTAGTTGAACTGACAATTTCATTGATTTTTATAGGTTAACAGACGTAAATTCAATTCAGTTCTTACCTTGCACTCGGGAAATGAATAAATAAGGAGAGGACAGAGTTCAGTGATAGGTTGTGGAAATACTCGATAAATACCCTCCTAAATTAAAAGGTATAACTTATGGACTTGTCCTAGAACATTTTAACAGTTAATCAATAAAATTGAAGTCGACGACTCTTCTGCGTTTTGATTGAAATAAGTATTTATCTATAGATTATAACGTTGGCTGAAATAAATTAAATGACTTAACTTCTTCTTTAAGGATTTGAAGAAAAATAATTTATGTTAGTATCTTCACTTTACTCCATTAGATTGTTAGGTATAAGAATTTTGTGTAAATGTTAAAGAAACTCCCTCAAAACATTGTTTAAAGGAACGGGAAAAAACTTCTTTTGTGGGATAAATTGGACCATTTTTTAAATTCAATCTTCAACGGAACAAAACTTCTTAAGAATTCGAAAAACTCTTAACATTTGCATTATTTTACAGAAGTTAAGAAAATGTTCATTCCTGTTAATGATGTGTCGTTTTTGAGTTAATCAATCAGTTAATTAATAGGATCGGTTGAGCGGCCTTTTCCGAACAAAATTGAAATTTGGATTTGAGACCAGTACTTAAATAAACTGAAATAAACCTTTTTATTCAAAAGCAAATAATCCAAGTAAGGATATGTGCAACTTTATTTATTTGTGTTCTTAAATTATAAAATATGGAGAAAAAAATAATAATATAAAAAAAGAATTAAGTCGTCGTAAAAATGGCGTTTTATATGTGACTAATTTGTGTAAGTGCTTTAATAAGAAGGTTGGGTGAAATGATTTTTTTTATCATTATTATTAGCTAACAATAAAAGCCAAAGTTGCTTCTAAAACCATGAAAAATCGACTTCTTAGAAAGACTCTTCTTTATAATTTAAAACACAAGTAAATAAAATGCCACATATCCCTGTGCCAAATGCCATATAATTTGTTTGTGGTAATGTTCTCTGTATTTTAGAAAAAAATAAAAAAATTTGAAGAGTCCGCAATTAACAACACAACAAAATAATAACTTAGTTACTTATATGTCGCTCGATTGCGCTATATTTTAAAACATTGGATGGCAAAGTGTTAATTTCCTATTTACCCTTTTAGTCACCATTCTGATGAAGTGAGACTATTGTCAAGAGGTATCTAGCGTTTTATTCTCTTAAATATCACAACCTTTAGCTTAAGTCTGTTCTACAAAATGGTGTTCACGCTCTGGATATTTGCTGTGCCACAAAATGCGGAGGGTGGCTACACCACTGCCGCCGTGCGATATAATACACTGGACTTGGAATACTTTCCTTATGCCGTGATGATCTTTTAGTAGATTTACATAAAAAAATTTCGAATTTTTTTATGTAAATTTCGAAATCGTAAAGCTGCATTTGAAGCAATACTGTATAAACAATTTTGCTCCTACTACAAGGTTGAGAAAAATTCCTCACTCGATATTACAATGAAGTATTGTTTTGTTTGAAAATAAAAATAATTTTTGGATCACAATAATTACGCTTTCTTCAGGAATATGTACAGCGATCAATTGTTTCTTGAGGAATATATACAGCGATCAATGGTTTGTTAACTTGTATTCTGCTTAGATTTACTTTACAAAGATCAATTTCGATAGTTTTGCGCCACCTTTTGCATTTATGAATTATTTACAGAATTAATGTTGTCCATTTAAAAAAAACTGTGAATTTAGAAAACGACAAAAATTAAATTAGATATTAAGGGCCAGTTGTTACACAGAATTTGAACAATTCATCAAGTTTTGTAAAGATTCTATACAAATTCTGTTATAATATCATTATTTTTCCAGTTGTTTCACATAACTGAAACGATAACAGCACTTGAATAGATCTTTCACAGAATTTGAATTTTATCTGTAACAACTGGCCCTTTGTTTTCTATATCAATTTTTTGGGATATGTTAAAGGTTTATGTTCATAAAATGGGAACGTTTAGTCTAATATAAAGTGAAAAATTCCATGTTTTATTTAAAAACGAAATAAAACTTTGCTTTTTATATCTACCTGTATTATAAAGGTATTAATGTTATCGTCCATGACATTTAAACAGGTGTCAAAGCAGCAAATTAACACGAGTGCTGTGTTTTCAGAACAAGCCTTTATTTGTGACTTAATTGCTTTGTCCACGGTTCGCACACTTTTTCCAAACATTAAACATCTGCAAACATTTTTAACCCGATATTTGTAGGCGGCTTTCGAAAACAATACTTTCTTAATTAACAACGTGCTTTTTTAAAGTTGTAGTAATAGAGTCTACCATATTTCCCACATTCTAAACCCATTTTCAGGAAAAATTAAAACATTTTTGCTGTGATGTGATTCATCGTGAATTTCATCACATTCGTAAAAAAGGTATTAAATTTAAAAAAATTGTTATATATCAATAACTTTTCTATGTTATTTTTTATTTAAATACCGCACAAGATGATACGCAACTTATCCAAACCGTCTGGAAACAATGTGGCTATGGCATCCCCAATTAGGGTATGTTGTAAGACTGAAGGTTGTGAGGAGAGATAGAGATGGGGAAGCAGAAGGCGGGGGAGTACCTGGCTTTCCAGATTTAGTCACCAAACATGGCTAAAACCATTCCTAACAATGTTTCCATTCTAAATGGTGGTCTAACACCAGGACGATACTTTAAATGAATAAACTGTGAAATAAAATAAATTCATCTATTAAAATATACTTGCGCAGGTAGGGATTTGAACCAGCGACCTACGGATTGTAATTCGAGAGCCTTATCATCGACCGCGGATTAATTCACCACGCTAATAAATAAAATTAAAAATTTTGGAAATGTTTTAAAGATTTTAATTCAATTTTGAAAACTTTCATATTGATTTGTTACCATTCTGTACGGTGTAAAAATATTTAATTTTCTCAGAAATGGAACGACTAGTTGGCAGTTTTAGGTGAACAATGAACATGTTCACATTAGATGGTAGGATGTTTTCAATGTTAGTATAAAACTTTTGGTGTCTATGTGATACAAATGTACAAACTTCACAGCACGTAAAATGCAGTATTGCAAATTCGAAATTTTGAATAAAATCCACAAAACATGATGTAGGATTGCGTGATTTTCGTCAGTTATTTAGGAAAATTAGATTTTAATGCTAGACCTACCGTATTTGTGAGGGTTGATTTATTGGGGGATGCAGCCGAATTTATTTACCCTAAATATGGCATAGGAAGAAACATTAGGTCGTAACAGTTTCTTTGCGTTATTCAAATTTTCGATACGTTTGTCATTTTGGAAATCATAGAATAAACAGATCCAAAAGTTTGACAATTCTTCACAGAAAATTTCATAAACGTTACTGTGTTTTATCATCATTTTTTAATTTAAAAGAGAGACAGAATACGTGGTAATAGGCTAAAACCTTAAGGTACTAAAACAGTGGTGACTTGGTTTTCCATTTAAAACTGTATGGAAGGCATTTCAGTGATCAAAACCCATAAATAAATGTTTTAACCAATTTATGATTCCTTTCATTAATTTTAATTTAATGATCGCATTAATTTTTACTGTGGGGAAAATAATAGCATCATTCTATCACTTATTTTCATGTAGAAAATTATGTGGTACATGAGAAATTTTTTTTCAAGGGTAAATTTTATAAATGAAAAAAAAAAACATGAATTGAATTATTTGTAATGACTGTCAATTGAATGAACAGATTATTATATATAACAAAAAGAAGACAATATCTTAAGTACATTATTCTTTAAAAAGCAATCATCCATTATTAATTAAATTAATCTTACCATCCGGAACATACACGTTCAAGTACAGACAGTCTTCATCGTAAACCCTCTCTCCCTGGTCCTCGGCGTGCGGCTCTAGCAGCTTCATGAACAGCTCATCGTGCTTCCTGATAGCCCTGCTGCCCGTGGTATCCTGCAGACAGGAGGGTGCCGGCGTGGAGGCGTTCCGTACCCCCTCCCACAGGGGCAACTCCTGCACTTCAGGCGGCATGAACCTCCTCTTACCGGTAGGAGGCTGCGCGTAAGGGATGCCTAAGTAAGCCACTATTCGCTGGGTTCTGAATAAGGTTTTGTAGGTTCCCATCACCATCCCTTGCCCGACGATGTTTACTGTAGGAGGCTCTCTCGCTGAACTCACCCCGTTCAAAATCATCAAAATGATTTGGCAATTTTGTATAAAGTTTTTTAATCCTTTCATCTTGAGTTGCTTGTTGAAATTTTGGAGGAATTCGTATTTTTTCCGTTCAAATTATAATGATTTGATTGCAGGGCTTTTTTGCTTGTGGTCAAGAAGTTGTTGATGTGCTTTTAGAAAACTAACCGAGGAGGCTCGGATTCTTTCAGCCCAAGCGTGCTGCTTAGTTAGGAGCGGCCGCGGTACTGCCGGCGTAGAGACTAACAAAAGGCTACGCTGATCTGCTTGCTACGAGAGCCGTAGCACCGTAGAGCATGCGATTCGGTGGGTTGCTAAGGATACGCCATCTACGAGGGCGCGCGCAAGATTATAACTTTGTGTAGGTGGGTATCTATACTGCTTTGTTTTATAGGTTAAAGTCAACTCGTTACGGTTTCAGGTGTGCCTTCTTCAGGGAAAACATTATAAATAATATTTATACGTCAAATAGGTAAATAGGTTTTTATTTTAGTCTACTTTAAATAAATGTATTAAGATTCGTACAAACTGAAGTTAATAAAGTACAATACGGAAGGTGGTTATAAGAGATATTAAATGTAGCAAAGTTTGTTTGAGACTGAATTTGTGCTTAAAAATTTGATAAAACACAATGTATTCATAATGTTGTTGCAATAATTGATGCTTGTCTCGTAAGAATATTGGTTTGACAGCCTACCTGGTCGATTGGTAACTCTCGACTACGATTGTTTTCAAGGCTCCGAAGTGAAAGATACTCTCAGTACAGCCCTGTTGAAAAACTACCATTCGAAATTGAAACGTTGCTTGAAATTGCTTTAGCCGTGTTTGGTGATCTAAATAGTCTGTCCTTTTCCTTCTCCCTTCCCTCCTCATTACTTTCAGCTTTACAACATACCCAAATTGAGTACGTAATAGTCCCACTGGCTCCAGACGGTTGAGAGCAGTTGAAACTATTGTATGTTATATACAGAATGTCCGGGGGTAAAGTGCACTAGCTTTGACCAAATTATCTTTTTTACTAGTAATATCATGTAGAATCACTCTCCGAAGTTAGTGAACTTTACCCCCGGACACCTTAAATTAATGTTTATTTTTAATTTGTGATTTAAAAACAAAAATTACACCTTTCTTGGTACTATTGTCGCTATAAAGCAAAATTATAGTCATTTTAGAAGTAGGCAAGTACGTAAATAACAAAATTTAGATTTCACTAACCGCCCTAACATTCAGAGCATTCCACTTTGTCCTGCCTGAAATTAAAACCCTAGAAGTTAGTTAAACCCACCCTCCTTACTAATAAACGAAATGGGTTTTAAATTTCTCCAATATATTAATGGTTGTTTATCATTTATGTAAATTTTAAATTCCTTTTATTAGTAAGGCCCTTAGTAGATCTACTTAGGTACCGTTATGATAGAGGAGGCTATCAGCTATGGCGCTCAGAGGTCAATGGCGCTCACCTCTCTCCAGCAGTTCAACACTCATAAAATTTTAAATATCTAAACTATCATCTTAAGGCGAAGCTTAATGCTAAATCATTACTTTGATTAATCTTTAACGAATCGGTGTACATTATGAAAACCAAAAAATATGCTTTAGATAAATTGTAGGTTATTATATCGCTTCACTTGACTACTCAAGCGAAGCGATATAATAACCTACAATCTCTATTTATTCTACAATACAAATAAAAAAATAAATTACTTAACAAAAAAAATATAAATATAAACTACTAAAAAAAACATTTTTTCAATAGAAATGTATGAACTCGTAAAGGAAACTATTTTTAAAAAAATACAGTATTATAGCTAAGATTATCTGTGACAACTTCACTTGATTGACTTTTTTGCTTTCTTGTAAAATTATTTACAAAATAAATAAAAAAAAACACTATTTTTCTACAAATCGAACGTTTCTACACTCCGTTTGTCAAGCGATTTTAATGCCTATTACCTACAATATAAGATATACAAAGAATATACACATTTAGGGCAAAATACTATTTGACATTCAAATAGTAGTTTAAAAATGTATAACGCAACCTAAAAATATAAATCGATCAATTCAGGGTAACGTCGCTCAGTTTGGTCAGTTTTCGACATTGTTTCCGTAAGTGCAGATTTTTCGAGATACCGTAATTTGTGATTTTTTGTGCGGAGTAAGTAAACAAGTAGTTGAACATTCCGAAAAAATGAACTTCAAAATCTTTACTTTTTTTTCGCTTACAGTTTTAAATTGATACTTTATAAAAGTTGTTGAGCGTGATTACCTTCGAGCAACAGCGCACAAACAAAGTATATAAAAAAATCTTTCAAATATTTCGTATCATTTACCAGAGGGTTATTATAATTTTTTAATGTTCCTAATTATAACCAAATTATTAGCCGACTATGCAAATTGTGGTAGGTACTTCTTTTTTTAGAGAATTATTGGATGATCAAATGAACTATTAATGATGGGTAGAATATAATAATTAGAGTGTCGGTATAATATCTGTACTGCTTATGGTGGCACAGTTGTACATGTTACTATGAGGAAGTAAAGTGTTAAATAGACCAGAAAACAAAGCAAACATACCCTTTTATAGATTCGGGATAATCTTCATACACGAATGTCTCTGTTATTGAAGTTCATTAAAATAATTAATACATATATTTTTATTTTGCATAGGTATTTCTGTACCCGATTTCCCCAATGAGTGCCACCCCCTTATAAGCCTGATTTAAACTTTGAATTAATTTGTTAAAAATATTTTGTAAGGTTAATATTCATTTGAAGGTCGCACTACGAAGTCAACGACTCTGTACGATGTTGTGATTTTATCTCGTTACGTGCAGAAGTTCGCGTGAAACTTTTACGTGAATAATTTAACATTATTTCAGACGATTGCCAGCAAACACCGATCAGAAATAAATTGATATTGATTACCAACACTAAGTAAAATTATGATGTAGTAATTTTAAATTGGGACAAACGTTTCTCTTAATATATATAAAATGTTTGTTCACGCAATATATGTATGGGATTGGTAGGTATGCATTCATTAATACTTGGTGTATGGAAAACTCTATATCAAATCTTCCAATCGTATATGTATATTATATTATCTAACGTAGCAAATAAAAAAACGATAGTATTAAATTTAAAAAAAAACATGCACTCCTGCCATCTAGCGGATTTTTTGCACAGCTATACTAAAACTTTCCTGAAAGTTTTTACGAAAAATCGGTAAAAGTGTTCATTTTTTCGAGACTATAGCACCGTTTGCATTCTAGAATTTAAAAGTGATTAACTTTATATACAAATTATCCCTATAGGTTTTTAAGATAAGCATTTGCACTTATCTATGGCAGAAATGTAACATATTCTGTAAGAACACCTTGGTAAAAATGCTTTGAGAGAAGTCCGCTAGATGGCAGAAGTGTCCTATGTATTATTGACATAAATATTTCCTACATTGGGAATGGGTAATATGCACAGACATATAATATTCATATGTCTATGGTAATATGGGTATTTAGTACTGGACAATAATAGTAGTACCAGCTATCGTAATAATTTTACATTATCATTGAAACCAAAACCTCTAAATATTCTCAGAAGAATCATCAAAAGCAACACCCAGAAAAGTTAACCGCAAATAAAATTATTTTTGTAGATATCTGCTTATCATTCTTTGTAGATCGCTTAGAAGTGATATATTTTTATTAAATAACTGTTTTCTGTACATCTATTAACGGATTACTCATCACAATGATAATTCATCACATCTATAAAAAGTTATATAAAGTCATGGAAAGTGATGAAACAAAAACTTAATTAAGTGGGTTAAGTTGGTTAGGTTAGGTTAAAATGTTTTTTTTTTCGTTTCTAATGACTTTATATCACTTTATAAAAGTGTGTTGAATTGTCACGGTGTTGAGTTATCATGGAACCATTAATAGATACATTTTGCATCCGAAAGTAATTGACTTCAGCTACCAAATAAACATATTTTAACAATGAAACATGCCTAATGACAATCAATCCGTTTCGCTTAACTTAAGACACGTCAGGTAAAATTTTAATTTTAATCAGTCTAAGCTAAGCAAAACCGGTTGATAAATAAATAAATCAGTGATTAAATTAATATATATATATATATATATATGTCAAGCGAAAAAGTGATGATTGCTTTCTTAGAAAAAAACAGAAGAGCTTACAGTTATTACATATTATTCAGAAATACCAAATATTTGTTTTATTAGATAAATTATTAGTTCATGAAAGTTTATACGAACAAAGGCATAATATTCTTTGCTTTTATCAGAATCTAAAAATTCTATGAAATACTTTTTTTTATGTGACTCCGCACAAGAGTCTCAACTGTTTGTATCGTCTAGAGTCTAGAGCTATTGAGACATATTTTTCCAATCGGGTTATTTCATGAGGCTGTGGGTAGTTTAGTGAGGAGGAGGAGGAGGTGGGGAATAGAAAGATGGGGAAGTATCTGTCTATTCAGATCTTGTCACGAAACACGACCAAAGCCATTTAAAGCAAAGTTTCAATTCTGAATGGTGGTCTTACACCAGGGTGATACTGAAAGTATCTTCCACTATAAAATGTATCGCAAATATGCTACATTATTATTTATATACTTGTAATTTGTGAAATAATACAAATAAATCAAATCAATTTACTTAACCCTTCAGGCTCCGGAAGGACATTACTAGCCACAAACAACATATTCCATTATAGCCTCTGAAGGACAGATCTGACCGGGGCGTCAATACATTATGAAAGTTTTTTTCTATAATTCGCAGATATGTGATATGTTCATCATTAGAAAGGTAAATAATTATTCTTCCCAGTTTGTATAAAATATTTATATATTATCACATGGATAAAATTTTAAATAATTTTCAAAGTGCATGATTACGAATACCTGCAAATAGTTTTTTAAATATGTATATGAGATTAGCAACTTGGGAAATCCATATCATCGGATGGCCTGAACAGGTTGGCGATCGTAATAGAATATTCGTAAAACCAGCTTGAATAGTGTATTGGCCTGTATAGTATACCAAGTCGAGTTTAAGTCGGCAAAGGTTGCCCGTATTACTGGGTTTTCCCGTTTTGCGGAGGAAATCGCGGAAAGTGCGGGTACTTACCGGGTGTTTAAAATATACGTTCCGGGGGGAGAAAAGGGAATATTGCTGATCTATTAAAAATCTCTTCGAATTATTGTTAATCCGGTTACAAACGGGAATGCAGGCCGTTTCCTGAAAAACTTTTAGTAAATTCCTAACATATCGGAACACGTGTTCATGCACCTGCATTTACTTTGATAATATGCAATCACGAAATGCAGAAATATTATGATTTTTATGAACACGTGTTCCAATATCATGATAATACGTTAGTATTTCACTAAAAGTTTATTAGGAAATTTATTAATTCATTCGTTAGGAGCCTGCAATCTCGTTTTAAAGCGGATTACATATAATTTGAATAGATTCTTAACAGATCAGCAATATTTTTATAACAATAACCCCTCGTTATTGTCGACCGAATTAAGTAAAATCTAATAACTTGACATGTTGGAGTAGCTTTCCAGGGAAGAATTTAGCAACCTCTCATTGTTGTCGACCGAGTTAAGTAAAATCTAATAACTTAATATATTGGAGTGGCTGTCCAGGGAAGACTTTAGGAACCCCTCATTGTTGTCGACCGAGTTAAGTAAAATCTAATAACTTGATATATTGGAGTGGCTGTCCAGGGAAGAATTTAGGAACCCCTCGTTGTTGTCGACCGAATAAAGTTAAATCTAATCACTTGACATGTTTGAGTGTCTGTCTAGGAAAAACTTTAGGAACCCCTTATTGTTGTCGACCGAATTAAGTAAAATCTAATAACTTGATATATTGGAGTGGCTGTCCAGGGAAGACAATTTTCCTCTTAACTAATAAGGGCCCACAATCAAAAATCTTTTCTTACATACTTTAATAACATATATTTTTATAAAGTTACGTTTTACCGGTGATTTTGTTATCATTTCATTTTATCTGAGTCTGGTTTTGGGATAAATATCCCGAAAATCAAAGATATGATCAATTGCCTCATTGATCTATATGGTAAACTGGTTATTTAAAACAGCCTAGAGTAATTTAACGAAAAGATTTTACCAAAAATTAAAACCCAACGATGCCGGGCACAGATCACGTCATCAGATCAATATATTATAGTTATTTTTAAATAGCCAATGATATTGGGGAGACATTTTACGTGAGCCCGGTACAATGTTTTTTAATGGAATAATAAAAATAAATTTTGAATAAATTGTGTGTTTAATACGTTTTCTTCCTTATCGATAACCTTGCAGGTGGTGTAGGAGCTATTTTCAAATTATATTACCTACTGTGGACTATTGATGAACAAAAAAAAAAATTATTGATACATTAGAATAGTTATTTATAAAATATGATTTGGTAATGTTAGCCTCACTGTGATTTATCCATGCTGCGGAGTTGCCTAGATAAAAAAATAGCTTAGTAAATATAGCACAGACCGTTGTTATTTTCATTTTATTTCTGACCACCTTGTGAATGCGTCAGGTCATTCAATGCGACATGTCTCCAAGTTTTTCCCTTGACGCCAACATGATTATATTGCAAGCGTCAGCAGAAACTTTTTGGCTTGTCTATATCAAGAAGAACACAATGTAGTATATTACAGCTACTCTTTCTCAGGATCAGCGTTGCCGATGTGTGGGTAATTCCCCAAACTGCGGGGAATTTTTCAGCTTTTTCAAGAATTGGGTATTTTGCGGGGAATAACTTTTTGCGGGGCAAATGCGGGGATTCTGGGCATTTCTTGATTATCCATTAATATTACATTAAGTACATTCGGTGAAAGATTTCGTAGTTTTCTTTTATGGCAGCACTGTAGCATTTATTTTTAAATGATAATGTCGTGGGATTCCTGAAGTTCGGGACCCAAACTTGAAGACATATGATTTTTTTTAGTCATAACTTCTATGGTGGAAGGACTATTTTCTTACGTACATCTTCTTATTTTGATGAATTGATGACTTGTTGTTGGAAAGTTTTATTTTATAATAAGTAATAACGGAGTTTTTTTAATAGTCTTATAATAATGTAAATTGCTTACTAAATAATTTAACTTCATTGTTTTAAATGATTTCCTTCAATATAAATTAACAAAATAATGTTTTTAAAATTGTTTAAAATTATGATTGTTAATTGAAAAATTTTTTTAAAAATTTAATTAAAAAAATTTTAAATTTAATTTTTAAAAAATTGTTAATTATGTTTTAACATTAAACTACCATTTAATCATTTTTTTTAAATAAATATTTTTTGTCTCGTTTAAATTACTCGTACTTGTCACACTGTATGATTATATTGCCTTTTTTTCTATACAATTTATTGATTTTTTTTTAAATATATAAGTTGAGTTAATAGGTTGTCACCTATTTTTTTTTAATCTTACATTCTTATGTATGTAATAATATGTGTTAATCATGTCAATGGCCAAATAAAATAAAATAAATCAATAAAAAAATGCTAATTTCCATTAAATATTGTATTATTTTGAATGCGAAATTTTAAACTTGTGGGGAATTTGCGGGGAATTTGACATTTTGCATTCCCCGATTCGGGGATTTTGAACATTCGGTGCGGGTATTTTAGAACATAAGCATTGGCAACCCTGCTCAGGATATAAACAACTGGCGGTGCTTGTGTTCTTCAGTTCGAGAGTTGAAATCGTTGCGCGAACACGTCAGTTGATATTTTTTGCCAGTTGAGTGTAGTTTTGATTTTTCTTACACGAGTTTTATATATTTCTAACAGGTTAGTAAAATCGAATTATTATTTCTTTTAAGTTTATTTTTTTAAATGTGGAACCGCACAAGAATCCCAACTGCTCCCAACCGTCTGGAGCCAATGAGACTATGTCATCCCCAACTGGGGTATGTTGTTAGGCTGAAGGTAGTAGATGGGGAACAAGATGGGGAAAAGGAAGATAGGGAAGTATTATTGCTCATTTAATTTATTGATTTCGGCTATGTTTGAAAAGAAATTGAAATAACCAGTATTTATTAATATTTTTCTCATTTATCACATCATATTGTGCCGATCTCCGTCAAATTTGATTGTTGGTTTTGTTTTTAATCGGTTTGGGCTCCGTGTTTAACGCTTTTTGTATTTGGTTTTGAGTTTGAAAGTTTCATATCGCAGCGTAAAGTATGTTATGTTTAATATAAGAATAATTTAAGCACCGTCAGACTAAGTTTCGTTATAGTGATTGTACGATGTTTAATGGATCTGAAAAATGTATTCACAGCTGTCGATAGGAACATTGATAAACATTTTCGTTTAGTGTCTCCATTTAACAATGGGCATTTTAGGAGCGTTTTATTGGTTTTTCATTGATATTATTTTCTGTTTACCGAGAAAGAACCGTTTTCCTAACAAAGTCATTTTTCCGTCAAATTATCACTCGATTACGGGGAAGTACATACAATTTTGATGTTTCGTTTAATAGTATCCCGTACAAAGCACGATTTATTTTACCACCTATCCTTTATTGCTAAATGAAATGTACAAACAAACGTTGCATAGTAGTCTCGTAAATAATGTATTTCTTCCATTATCATAATATTATTGTTATTAATGGTGGACCTAATTAAAAAAAAATACGAATTTTTCATTGAATTTATCATTTTCATTGTGACATTACAAGCATTTGGCATCTAATTTGTATGAATATCTCTTCTTTCCTTACGAAATTTGATTTTAAAACACTTTTTTTATAACACTTACAATAAACGTACATATTATTGTGTACAATGCCTGATAAGTAAATATTATATTGATTCATTGATTTTAGAAAAATTAAACCATAGTGCTCAATTTGCCACCAATAATAAACTCATTATCGTCTGTTGATTATTTCGCAAGAATTTCTTACTTATCGTTTGAACGTCCATGTTTTTATTATAAACTGATATATCAAACCATTTCCATTTGATCAAGGTGTAAATAAACTAAACACAATAGATTTTTTTTCAAGCTGTTTTGTTATGGCACGAATACATTTGAGAGCCGAAACGCGAACCGTGTCTCGAATTATGGGAAAGGAACGAAGCAACAGCAAATGGCACGAAACGCCGTTGCTTTTTTCCTTTCCATGAATCGAAACTCGGCTCGCAAATGTATACGCAGCAAACATACCCGAAGTAACCGTTTTTTAACTAGCTAACTTCGCCTAAAAAGCAACTTTAAGAACACACATTATAAACAATTAACAATCAATGAAGGAAGTATGTTAATATTGGTGGACTGCTGCTTGCAGTAAATTGCAATGAAGGAATGAATGTAGACGTGATAAAATAAATGCAGATTCAATGAAACTGAAGGTATAGCAGTGATTCATAGAACTGCTAGAGGAAAGATGAACCTATATTAAATTCATTACAAATCAGATCCCTTAGACGTATGTGTAGCAACACAACCAACCAACGAATTATGAATGAGCGGAACCGAAAAAAAACGATGTTTGTGAACTTGTTATTATGCATAAATGGCATTGCTCATTTTATTATTTTGATATAAAGATGGACAGAGAAAAAACTATGACAGAAAACATAGGAATGGAGCCGGTACAACAAAAAAATGTGTAGGAGAATATGTACATATGAATACAAATTAAACAAGGGGTGTGTGTGTCAAGAAAATTATCTGCCGTTCCATATTTGTGGATCGGATGGAATGAACGTTAGCTTCGCATTTTGTTACTAAAATATATGAAAAAATCATTATCTGCACTCAATATTATTACTGATCCCAGATCAAAATTTAGATTAACTTCATGGTCAAAAACATTAGAAATTTAATTGAGTTTTTGGCTATTGTTGGTATCTTGAACTTGAATTAAAAAATAGTGGCGCATAGTGCACACATGCATAAAATTCATCATTTTTAATCAAAAGTGCGGAAGCTAGTATAATCATCCCGCTACAAAAAGTTTTCAAAACATTACACAAATGTTAGAGCAATGGAAGAAATGTTCATGCGTACATGACTACGCCTCAAAGTATTTTGTTTTTGACGTTTTGATATTTTAACTCGACTTAATGAATAAAGGCTTTAAAAAATGTTAAATCTGTCACACTTCATTTAACGACATACGCCGGCAAATTGTCGTTATTGCTAACTATATTAACGATATATTTCTCTTTCAAACTATACATGCTGAATGAAATTATCATAATCTGAGATAAGGGTTTGGTATTCAGCAGGGCAGACCGATCACCTTTTTAGAGGATGAAAAAACCGCTGAACCCCACTTGCCCACAGAATGGATCGCTTACGTTGTAAGAGTACTGTCCAGTTTGAGGTCATTGCCACCTTGTGCAAAAGGCTTCCCAAAGGATTTACTTTGGGACCGGTTCCAAGTACTTACCTTTCTTCTGATTTCGAGGCGAAGAAGATTCAGGACAAAACAAGAACAGTTATTCGAAAACTCGTAATATTTTAATACATTATAAGTGAAATATAATCCAATAACAGTTCATTTTTTGCACATGGGATTAAATTATTAATCGGTTACTTATCTTGTATAAATACTCGTTATTATATTAAGGAAAACATCTACTTTGAGGTCATTGTCACCTGAGGAAGTTGGCTTCAAGAGGAGGCTCAACATTAGGACAGGTTCTAGGTAAATACTTATCTTTTGCTTTCCAGGCGAAGATGATTCATGACAAAATAACAACTGTTATTCGAAAACTCGTTATATTTTTAAATAATATAAATGAGACATAATCCAATAACGCATATGTTTTTACACATGACATTAAATTATCAGTCGTTTTCTGATAATAAAATAAACAAATAGTTCCGTCTACATGAACAACAAACAACGCGTTGAGCCGATCCCAACTAGCAAAGGGATGAAATAATATTGTTGGGCCTTCCCATCAAAGTTCAAGTACTTAATTATTATCTTAATAGCTAATAGACTGAACCAATGGGTCTCTGCAAAAATTTATGAATTAGTTTATAGTCACGATATTTTAATGAAAACCAGATTTTTCATATTAGAAATTTTATGCTAGTAGGTCTGAAAAGATCGACAGAGAAAGTAGTAGGTGCCACAACCAGATTTATTATAAATTTTGAATGCAGATTATAGATTTATTCACAACATCTCACTAACTTATTAGTCATAAGAAAAAAGCGAAAAGCTTGCTGTTTTCTAAAGTTATAAATCACACACACACACACACACAAATATTAGAGGTAACTATTTATTATAATGACCAAGATATTCAATAAACAACTTATAGTAAAATATAAAATACAAGACTTGTAGTCCGTTCTAGTACAGTTTTGAGAATGTCGTTGTTTTTAGTAATGAAGCTAGGGACAGTTGAGTGTTGTAAGGTTTTTTTGCTTGTGGCAAGGAGTGAATATGTAAATTTAAAAATAATATTTGTAATATGAGACGGTATTCACATTTACAGCTGTGTTATAAAACTCAATCAACATTTTGTTGATGGCTATTTAACCGAAATCCTTTAAAAGTCCTTTTTATTTCAGAATAATGAGGGGTTTCTTCATCATTGCACTTTTTGCTGTCATCGCCATGGCTTCTGCCCAGCGTCCATTCTACGCCGGACTCAACCCCATCGGCTACCCTGAACTGGCAGACAGGTTTAAGACTGACGAGGATGACGTCACCACCCCTTCCCTCGCTAACCGCGTCGGAGAAGACGGTCAAGTTATCACAACCACCACAGTGAGGCTGCCAGTGGATGCCCGAGGAGATCAAAAACTCGTTGACAGGATCAGCAAGTGGCCAGTCGACAAGCAACCTTACTGGTACATCAACTGGCAGCTAATTGAGCAGCACAGGGCTCAAAGGCCCACTCTGGCACCAGGAAATCCTGAAAATGCTCAAAATGCTCAAAATCCTGGAAATGCTCAAAACGCTCAAAATGCTCAAAATGTTCAAAATGCTCAAGATTCTCAAAATGCTCAAAATGCTCAAAACGCTCAAAACGCTCAAAATGCTCAAAATGCTCAAAATGTTCAAAACGCTCTAAATGCCGGAGATGCTGCGATCGCAACCCGCCCACAACCCCAACCCCAGTCCTGATCCTCTTTTGCCCGGGTTTAAGACTTCAAGAGATAGATATAAAAGATTGAAAACTATAATTATGATTGCATTTTATCAAAGAGAGCCGAAAATTAAAAGATAACAGTCACAACTGGGATTTAAACCCAAATCCTCTACTCTTACTGGACCAAAAAATATGAACAAATAATTTATAATAATCTTAGAAATTTGACGGAGTTTGGTCTCAGTAAAACTAAAGCATTTGTGCAACAAATATCTTCATATTTTTGCCATCTTATTATATGTGTATAATTTAATTGAGAATTACTATCAATATTTTCAAAGATTAAATATTGAAAACTATTTATAATAGTTAAGATTGTGATACGATAAGAATTTTCTACTAAAAAAGATAAACAACAATAATCTTCTTTAATACGAACAATTATTATAAATTATAACCTTTTATTAAAACAAAAAGTTCTGTTTTATTTATTATCATACTAATTTTTATGTTATGTTGCTGTATGCGTGTTTTTTGGTCGAACTGCAATAGACAGTTAATGTTATGGTGCGAAGTTATTTTTGGCCCATCTTACTTTAGAATAATAAGATAATGTTTATGTTATCTTGTATTGAACATTGTTTGCGTAAGAATATTGCTATACAGAAATCATTAACTGCAGACAACGTCAATTAGTGTGCAAATATTTTAACCCTGCGGGGATGAATAATTATCATACTTTTAAAATAGAAATTGCCATATATGATTTTAGGTATTCACGGCCAAAAGTTTCATAGTGATTTATTTTTGGGATATTATTCCGTGTTGCTCTACTTCTTTCTTTAGTCAACGTTTTGTACATCATTACAGTGTCAATCATCATTGGTATAGCCGTCAATTATCGGATACCAAGAACTATTGATCTTAACCACGCCGTCTTTGATAATTGTCTTTGTTATTTTATATAAAATTGAAATTTTTTTACTGGTGTCCTATTTTTATTGAAACGGTCAAATAAATCCTCCACATTTTGTCATTGGTCACTTAATCAAGGAACTCCCCAACCCCCCTGCCCGACCCTAACTGTCCAATTATTTTTAGCTGAAAAAAAAAACACTGGACAATAAAATGTATCTAATATACATTTTTTTCCCAAATAAGCTCAGGAATCGCATATTAAAGTAAATCAAGTACGTCTCTGTAACTGAAGTTTAGTATGTGCTTGTAAATTGAGCTTAAATTGAGAATAAAATAGAGCGTATTACTATTATCTGATAATATTTAGATGATATATGACAAATGGACCTATCTATTATACGGATATATCGAAAGCACCCGAAACATATTCAAACATGACATCAGAAACCAGTATTTAAAGGTAAAGTTTGATAGTAGATTAGATAGTAGATTATAGAGAAATCTTTATTTTCATGCTGAATAATAATGTAATTCAATGTAAAAATCAATGCAGCACTCCGTACGCCGTTAAGAACACAGCTAAATGGCCTAAATGTGTGATTCATCGGATCATAAATCAGTGAATCTCAGAGAACAGCGAATGGTGAATTGGTTTGGCGAGACTTCTTTTTTTAGAAGTCGTTTTTTATCAATCTTAAATATACACATGATTTCTCCTATTCCTTTCATCACGATGGAAATTTTATAATCTTGTTCATTTTAATATGTCGGCATTATAAATGATTCATTTATGCCCATGAATAAATTCTTGGTTAATATAAAAGACTACCTGAAGTCAGGGCAGACCCTGAGCCAAACGGCGTCTGGCGATAGTGAAAACCTTAAGGGCGTTATATTAGGTATAGCGCCTTGGAAAGTACAATTGAGTCTGCACGGAGCCGGCTCTGCCTGAAGATGTCGGCGTTGTCCAGGCTTTACGCAGAGATTTTCAAAGTAAGAGAAAGACAGTAAATTTCCACTTAATTTGAAAGTGAACTGTACAAAATTTTAGCAATCTTGGAACACTCTTCTCTCGCCAGAGACACTCTTCTTCATTATATTAGATATTGCTTTGAATTGTACCTAATACTATAAAATTCACGAATAAGCCGATGCTCCTTGAGAAACGCAAACTGGTTCATAGGTAAGGCACTTGAGAATTAACCTGAAATACTCGTATGCAAGAAAGTATGGTGAACAAATGTGTGTTTTTTGGATTTGGAGATTCTGTGTACCTTTCAAAAATGAATTGTGGGCTCCTTTGCGGCTGTGAGTCAATATTTATTAAACTTTCTTGTTTCTCCAATTCTGTATCAATTTGGTCAGATTAAGAAACCAATCATTAGAAAGCGGTACAGCTATCGAAAGAAGTAAGTAAGTGATAAACGTGTTATTATTAACTAGTTATTATTCGTAAAATATTTAGTAAAAAAAAATTCACACAAGAATCATTTTCTTTTTTAATCTAGATCGCTCAAAAATATTGATAATTTAAATTATTTTTCTTTCTTAGATTTGTAAATTTTACCAGTCACTACTGACTAGTGTAAGAACATACATGGTTGAAATATGTTTAGAATATATATGATTTGGTATTTATAATCAGTTAAAAAAAATAAGGATTGTTGAACAGTATAAATAATTATTATAAATCCGATGATTGCACAGGTTTAGAAGGGACTCCGGGCATTACTTGATGATCTTTGCGAAGATTGACAATCCGTTGCAGACCGATTGCCATTTCTTAAGCAAAGACGCAATATAGGCATGCTGCGTCTGCTCAATAGGTATTTAAATGGAGTCTGCTCGAAGGAGTCGATGAACATACTCGAAACTCGAGTGATCACAGTTGATGTTGGCTTCATAAGAACGGGTCGATAATTCTAATCGTTTTTTGTGTAAGCCGGTTCGCATGTGGAACGAGCTACTGAGCACCAACCGAAATTACAAATTCTAATATGAATATTGATTTGGTAGGAGTACTGCCGTCCTGGTCACCATAATAACCTACACCCTGCTGTAGAACACCCCAAGCGGCTCGCTAAGTTTAGTGGCTTAGCAGTGGATGTTTGTCTAGGTCTCGGTGGCGCCTGAGTTTGCCCACCTACTGCGTGGTGGGCCGGATCGGGGGAGATTGGTTGAAGGAGTCTTTTTGACCTCTACAGCCGGACTCTGTCGCAACCTATCGCATTCCACTTCCTCTGCTTCCTTTCCCTAAAAAGACCCTTCACAATACATATCCAAAATGAGGAATAAATATTTCTCAAGGCCTCGTGTGTGGAGCTAATGAAAAAACAACAACATCTACAGCTTATATTTTTTCTCTTTTGTAACCTAAGAGTAAAATAATAGCACTTATGTGGAATATGATTTGACCTAAGCCACAAATATAAGTTGTCTGGTCTGAATATTTAAATGCATAACAATTTTGTGGGCGAAGCGAAGACGAATTGTAAAAACAAATGTCGAAATACTTACAATTTAAACCGGTAATATTCTAATTGCTTTTGTTTGTCATAAAGCTGGAACAAACATGCAAAAAACCGGATCAGTTCAACAGCAAATCCGTGCAATAAATTAAGAAATACACTGACACAAAATTATACAGATGGGTCCCTCAAGGAGCGATGTCTAGTATACATACTAGCTGACGTGTACCCGGCGTTGCTAGGGGTTATCCATAGGACATTGACATATACCATTGCGTAATTTTCTGCAAGCCTTTAAGATACACAATTCCGTAGTACATTATTTTGATGTATCTCATAAGGTTTAGCCAGCATTAGCAATGTAAGCGCCCGAAAATATTTTTTAACGACTTGATTACAAAACATCGATTTTTCTCTACTTTCTATATAAATACTAATATATATGTATGTATTATATATAAACCTTTCGGAAGAAAATTTCTAAATGACAAACAGACAATAGGGTGCAAACTGCTACAACTTCTGCCTCAACACAGGCTAGCCTAGTGAGGCGGTATTTGAGAAACCACAACTGTACTTTTATTTTCTATTTACCTTCACAATATTATGTTTGTATTAATAGTTCTTCATTTTTGTTAATTTTATAACCTTAAATATAAAAGTTACAAATCAATGTACACCATAATATGTGTGTATAGTTGTAATGTGTAAACTTTCCTAAATTATTATTAAACCCTATCAAAATCCGTTTCGTAGTTTAGGAGAACTAAGCGCACAGACAGACGAAGATAGCGACTTTGTTTTATACTAAGTATTTAGAGATATATGTATTTTTATTTAACTTAACATTTACAAACAAGTTATCAAAAAATGTCTTATATCATCCAAATTCACGTAAAAATCTATATATTATGTCATTATACGGCAACTTGTCGATTTATGAATAAAAATCACAATTTTCGACTTTTTTCAAGAAATTTGTCAAAAATGATTGAAAATCTTATGTTCTCAAAATTCCAGCACCTTCATTAAACATTTGCACGCCTTTTTCACAAGAATTTTTGAGCACAGGAGAGGCAAACCGGTTGACATCATGCGATTGCTTTCCATCACTATTTTTTGCTGAAACGTCGACCGAGAGCAAACCTGTGTGATTATTTATTTTTATAAATTTTTTTCAGCTTTTTATAATCGATGTTTATTATATTCAGTTAAAATTACACGAACAGTTTTATTTTGAATCAATTTCTGAGCTTCTACTGTCATATAATCGATGTATTTAGCGAAATTACGATTATCTTCGGGTTCCTTTTGGGTCAATAAGATGCATGATACATTATTGATATGTTTTTTTAAACATAAACGCAAAGAGGCTTTCAAAATTCGTTTTTTACGAGGATAAATAGAACGTGTTAGCCGGTTTGTCTCCCCGGTGCTCAGTTTAATCCAATATTGTACAAGCAAATTTAAAAAAAAAATATATATATATATATATATATATATATATATATATATATCTTTGTGTAAACAAATGTTTAATCTAGGTACAGAATTTTTAAGAACATAATGTTTTCAATAATTTTTGACAGATTTGGTGAAAAAAAGGCAAAATTTATGATTTCCGCTTTCCTAAATCTACAGGTTGCCAAAACAAAATTAAAAATTTAGAATTTTTTAAAGTATTTTTACGAAAATATGTAGAATATTAGGCGTCTTTATAAGGCAAATACTGACATTTTATTTTATAATGTCGCTCGTTGCTTTCAATCTGCTTTCATACTAACTAATTGAAGTTGTCTCACTGTCAAAACCAGAGCTGATGTCAATACTCCACCGTATACAATTTTATGGTTAAAAAATAACCTAGAAATAAATAAAAAAAATACCGTCTCCGTCATCTTGTTATGAAAATAAAGATCAAGGTTAGATTACGTAGGAACCTATATGTTAGGCCGGAGTGAGATATATGAGATATTTTTAGAATTTCAAATTCCCTACGTGTTTAATAAATGACCCTTTAACATATGAGGAAAAACACAAAATTTAATTGACTTTTGATGATATCTTCAGGTGGCGCGGTTAACCTTAAATTTATAAATGCCTCAGAACGGGTAAGCCACCCAGTGAGGCCAACATTACTAAGTTGTACTAAGATGTGTAAAATATTGTACCAAAATAATATAAAATAATAATAATCAAATATCTTATATTTAAATAGAGCCCCTCAGAAAGGGCAATTCAAGTATTTATTATTATTATTATTTATCGTGGCACTTGTTGGACTATTTTTAATGGCTCTTGCAGCTATTTTTTATAGAAACTTCCATTAAAATAAACATTCGCAAATTTTCTTCAACGCGAAGCGCATGAAACTCAAAATCACTCCGACGCATTGTTTTCTTGATTCCAAACTAATTTATTTAAAACAAGTGCTTAACACAAGAAAAGATTTTTCCTGTTCTGTGTTTAGTGAATAAAAACAGATTAATTACAAAGTATTAAAGATTTACTGTAATATTGTATTAGAGGTAAAAACTATTTATTATTCTTGATCATCGGAAAGAGTGTTTCAGTAAGAGAAGTTTATTTAATATTTGCCATGAACATACTTATAAAAGGTATGCTAAAAAGCTTCTATTCAGAAGCTCTCTTTTTTAACTTTTAATTAATTTTTCAAAACCATTTTCAAAACTAATAGAAGGTCTAGCAAAGGAGTCACTAAATCTGTACGGTTTAGTGAATTTACAGTGTTGTGTATGAATAATATTATTATCTAATCTACCAAATAAATTAAATGGAAGGTATTGAATTTCCGAAAATCATATGCTCCTACCATCTAACGGATATTTTGCAAAGCTATATTCAAAACCTTTCTGAAAAGAGACTTTACAAACAGAACAAAAACAGCGCTATTTGACTATTTGAAGAATAAATCAATCCCAAAGGTTTTCTATGACAATCATTTGCACGTATATTAGGGTGGAACACTTTTGTATGAAAAAATTTTTTTTTTCGAAATTCGAATTGGAATACCAGGGAAAAGTTGCTTTATGTAATCCTAAATAACAGTTCTCAATTTGGAACTTCTAGCTCGACATCTTGAGGTCCCGCCAGAGACTTTAAATTTTATTTTTTAAGTTTTTATAGACGTTTTGTATTAAACACCCTATAAACAAAATAATAAGTAAATATAATATGTTATGCATGAAATGATAAAATAAAAGTAGATTTTAATTAATAAAAAGTGGGTGTGTCAAGCCTACGCAAGACAGAAGTGAAACTTTTAGTATTCCTCTCTCTCTATTTTCATTTCATCATCTCTATTTTCTCTCTTAGGTTAGTTTGAAAATTAGAGGTTAAATAATTCAACGACGAAGCATGGATTTGCTTTTTCTAATATTTTCTTATAGATGAATGACGTTCGATTAATGTATAGTTCCAAAAATTTTCAATTTATTCACAAGTATACAATATTACATAAATAACAATATTACAATTAAAAATTACAAAGAAATTACAATGACAATTTACCAATCATGTGCCATTTTCATTGTCAATTTCATGAATATCATTTCCTAATGTCGTGATAATTGGGTTATGGTAACTAAAGTGCGAGATATATACATGAGCACTTAAATCCTTAATGAATCGTGCAAAAACTGCATCGATTGTTGTCCCGTGTCGGGAGAGAACGTTCGTGAGCGGCTCCCCCACCTCAACAAGCGCATATGGTGAGAGAGGGACAGTGAACGGTGAGCGGTGGTGGGGGTACCCGCATTTTCGTGTCGATCCTGACTCGGTTTTACTCCGTCCCCGAAAATTCATTACGCGCCTAAAGAAGTTTCACTTCAAAAACATTTATTTCAAAATTAAACACAGATTAAGAAAGTTATGTTGGTATGAATAAAATCATTTTTTATAGCAAAAAACCATTTTTAGGTTCAAACTTTGGCATGAGTTTTCGAGATGCTAATTTAGATTTTATGAATCCCTCTCGTCTTATCTTGTCGAATGCACTTAGAACTGCTTTTGTCACAACTTTTACAAATCTTTCCACAGCCTGGGTATGGCAAGTCAGTCTCATAAACTTCAACAATGTATCTTCTCCATTTTCAATAAGATCTTGTAACTAACCATCGGAAATATTCATCAGTATTGAGGGTTCGTATATATTCTGTTGCCAGTCAATCATGTCTATGTAAGAACATGCATTTAAGTTCACTTTTGGCACCTCAAAAATGCGCGAAACAGATTTTTTATTAACTTGACGAGCCTTTTAAATGCGTCTTGCAGCGAGTTCTCTAATGTGCTTACATGAATCTGTTATCATACTCAACAACAAGTTTTCTGGATGAGCGAAGTAACTGTTACAAATTATAACAGGGTCCACTATCACTAACAACTCGTAGGACAAATATCTAGTGCTGTTAATGAGCTTCTATAAATGATTTGAACCATCTTTGCAGGATGAATGTGTTTTGATAGTAAACCAGACAGGAGCGTATGATTATACGAAAAACGTTGCTAAAGTCACAAGATTTTGTTGTGGATTTTCTGCAGAAATATACAAATGCAGTATGCGATTAGCTCTTGTCAACCAGCGGGCATGGGGTAGTTTACCTGAGCTTCTCTTTAATAAATCCAGGAGACCAGGATCCATTTATGACAGCAGTAGTAATTTCTTGTAAATATTTCTGGTCTGTACTGAGATCTGTGAATATTTGTGGAGGTAGTTCACCTTCTATCTTTTCAAAGTTAGCCAACGGCAGCGTCTCGCATATCTCTAATGCTTTACCAATTTGACCTGCAAATGATTTAGGTCCTGCAGTAGGGCCATCCAAATAGGTAAACAAATGCCTCAATGGTAACTCATTGGAGTGTAAGAGACAAATTATCCATTGCAATGGTCGAGATTGTCTGTTTTCCCTGTATTTGTGTGTTTTTCCATTACAGCCAACAGCCATTAAACCATCTAGTGATATCTTTTCAGTCGTTTAAAATCTGTGGATAGCTCTTTCAATATTTCTTGCACTGCCCGATGTTGGAACCCCATACCCGACATAAACAATACCTGGTTCTTTTATAATCGAAATATTTTCCTCTTGTACAATCACTCTAAGCCTCTTCGATCTTTTTAAAACAGTTTTAGCCGTCTTGTCTTTCCTTCCATCTAAATATTATGTAGGAATTTCTGTTACTCTTTCTTCGGTTAAAATTTGCTCGCGTCTCATTCTGCCTTATTTTTCTTAGTTTCATCCTATCTATTATGCCTCATTTCTTGTTTGAGAGTACGTAATCTTCTATTTAGCATTTTTTTACTATGGATAAGATCAGTTCTTCCTAAAACCATTAGTCAGTTAGTGCGTTGGTCTTCTTAAAACATTTGTTCCTCTTTTGGAACTTTTTTTTCTCTCAAACAAGTACAGCTTACAAATTCTTGACATTTACTTGCAGCTATGTCAAAAATCTTTCTATTCTGTACACTGAACTCTTCTAACTTTTCTTCCTTAAGTTTCTTCAAAGACTTTTTCAAATTATAACACTTCGAGTGATAACTTTTTAGTAACTGTAAGATTATTTTGTGTGTGAAAATTGAAATCGAAGATTTTATCCACAATTCTTCAATTTTCGTTCAAACTACTACGGCAATTTCCAAATACGTAGGTTCTTTTGTTGTGTTATTCCTTACTTTTAAGTCTTGTCTAACCCATTCGTAGAATTTCATCACATTTTCATACGTAGGTAGGATATTCTCTTTCAACTCTGCACTTACACCAAATATCGGACATTTTAAATTTTGTCTTCTAGAAATCAGTTTAATTCACTTAAAAAACGTTTATCAATAAGTACTCGTGAATATAATTGACGCGCGACCATTATCTGAGACAATTATCGACGGTAGCTTAAACAAAATAACTGCATTTCGTAGATTGTCAGGTGCCGCTCTTCGCTTCGTCCCGCACTTTGCACCTCTGTTACAGCGCCAAAGTATATTAAAATAAAGAAATATTTGATTGCAATAGCTAGTTAACTATATTTGAATATGTTTTTAAATAAAATAAACCTATTTTAATACATTCTGTACTATTTTCTAGGCCGCGCAAATATCCCCTAAACTGTCGTTTTTGTAAATATTCGATGTCTTGGCGGGGACTCTTACCGTTGTCTGATATTTTTTATATTTTTAATTGAGGTAATTGATGGCAATTGGCAACTTAATACAACTATTCCAAATCAGAATTAGAAAACAAAATTTCGTTCCGCCCTAAGTCGTATATATGGCGGAAATTATAAAGAAATGTGACATTTTCTCTAGAGAAGTTTGGTAAATGCTTTGAGAGAAGTCCGCTAGATGGCAGAAGTTTCCTTTGTATTATTAAAATAAATATTTCCTATTGGGAATGTAGTACTGTTTCCTTCATATTATTCATTTATAGTAACCAGATAAGGTATCTCATATAAAGTCATGAAAAGTGATGAAACAAAATTAGGTTAAATATGTTATTTAGGTTATTTTATCTATTTTTTTGGAGATTTTAATGCCTTAAAATCACTTTTTATTGTGTGTTGAGTTATCGTGGAACCTTCTCATATTTCCTGCATTAGTATTGGATAATAATAGCAATAATTTAAAATTATCATATACACCAAAACATGTTGTGATGTTGTGTTGAAAAGTGCTTTGAAGAATCGTCAAAAGTAACATCCAGAAAAAGATAACCGCAAATAAAATTTTATGTGTAGGTACCTATTTATAATGATTTGTGAATCGCTTTCCAGTGAAACATTAAAAAATACAATTTCATGTGTAGGTACCTACTTATAATTATTTGTGAATCGTTTTCGCGGTTGACTTCAGATACGGAATAAAAGTTTAAAAAAAATGAAATAAACACACTGCTTAAATAATTTTATTTTATAATATTTAACATTAGTTTAGCTTAAGCTTCATCTGGGTGAATTTTATTTTGTCGAAATAGTCTGAGCTGAGCGAAACCGGTTGGTAAATAAATTAAGGTTAAACGCAACGCTCGTTGTATTCTACGTGTTCACAGATGGCGTTAATTAATTAATTTTGTTTAAATACGATTTTGCAAGGTATTGCTTTACAGTATTAAGACAAATTATTTGTTTGCGCCCTCATATACGCAATATGAATATGAATAAATAGTTTTGTCCATATTAAAACTCAATTCTATCGAGAAAGGCATACAAATACAATATTGGATTGAATCATCGGTAAAATATTGTATTTGTGTGCCTTTCTCGAAAGAATTAAGTCTTTAAACGAACAAAACTATTGATTCATATTCATATTGCGTATATACGGGCGCAAACAAATGATTTGTCTTAATATTGTAAAGCAATACCTTGCAAAGGCGTATTTAAACGAAATTAATTAATTAACGCCATCTGTGAACACGTAGAATACAACGAGCGTTGCGTTCAACCTTAAGATTAAACGTGATGCGTTATATTCTACGTGCCCATAGATGGCGTTAGTTAATTTAATTTTTTTAAATACGCTTTTTTCAATCTATTGCTTTACAATTAGTAGGACAAATTATTTGTTTGCGCCTGTACATTCGCGATATCAATATGAATAAATTGTTTCAAAGAAAGGCCTACAAATAGAATATTGTTCCGATTTTTCAATCCAATATTGTATTCGTATGCCTTTCATGAAAGAGTTGAGTATTTTTACGGATAAAACTATTTATTCATATTTATATTGCGTAAGTACGGGCTCAAACAAACAATTTGTCTCAACGTGGTAAAGTAATACTTTGCAAAAAGTGTATTTCAATAAAATAAGTAAATTAATGCCATCTATGAAAACCTAGAATATAACGAGCGTCGCGTTAAACCTTAATAAATTTATTTTAATATTTCATATTATCAAGAAATACTATTACAAATAGATTTCAATATTCATTACAAAATTTTCCTCGGTGAATCACCAGAATAATATAACACTGACAATGCTCACAGCTTCATCGTCCCACAATAAATTACTGTGCATATTTTTACGAAGGATAAATTCTATTCTTATCTAATATTTACATTGGGGTCAATGTTTTATATTATTTATTCTATGGGGTCAACCGAAACAAAACGGAAAATCTTTTCCTGTATCTTTTTTTACACGATTTGCCACCAAGTTAGTAAATAAATGAAATTAAGCCATTTACAAAAACGGTGTCCTGGGGTAAAGTGCACTAACTAGTACAAGTAAAAAAATAAAAAATGGCTTTTATCAAAATTTCAACGTTTTCTCTAAAAGTTGAATTGTTTAGAATTTCGAAAAAGGTTATTTAGCTTTTTATTTCTACCATCATTTAGAATCACCTTCCGAAGTTGGTGCACTTTACCCACGGAGATTCTGTATTTTATATACACATATATGCTTCTCCGTCTTGTTTGCTTCTTTTTAGATTAATATAATATCTCCCTAACTCTCAAGTCTAATACAGGATGTTCGGGGGTAAAGTGCACAAACTTCGATAGGTTTATTTCTACCATTATGTAGAATGATGGTAGAAATAAACAAAAAACTTTTTACAAATTTCCGTTGTTTTTATTTTACTGCAAAAATATTATCAATAAAATATAATTATTTTTCCAATAATTCAACTTTTGAATCTGAAAACTACCTGAAATTTCGAAAAAATAGTAAATCTACTTTTGTACTTGTACTATCATCTAGAATCACCTCCCGAAGTTTGAAGTGAGCCAACACCGGACACCTTTATAACAGATTGAATAAAACTACCTGGCAAGTTTTCTTTAAGTAGGTGCCTACTTTTCACATTAGTTTTGTTAAAAAAAGAATGGCAATGTCTCCCCGGTTACAAAAATAATAAGCCAGCGATGAGGTGAGTATCATCCGATCTTTTACTGCAAAAAAATTCTAAAATTAAAAATATCGGATAAATTGATCGATAAACTAGATCGATGCTCTGAAACAACAAGTTTTTATAAAATATTTATGGCATATCAAACTTAAATAATTCAGTAAAGTATTTTTATTGCGATAGTTTTGTAAACAGCCGTCATAAATGATAATAAAAACTAAAATAAAATAATGATAAACTACTTTATTATTGAATTTGATTTAAGTGTCAGCATACGCGTCATTCGAACATTAAAACATAAATATAAAAGACATCCCACACGTAAAATTTCAATAGACAGTATGGAGGAGGAGGCCTCTTATAAATTAGATTTTTTATCGTGAGTCACTATGAAAAAGTTAATGAAAAGGTTATATATCGATTTATTTTTTTTTTTTTTAAATATGCGGAATGTGTTTTATAATTTCTGCATTAATATATATTTTCTGTCACGCCGTTTTCGTTAAAAAAAATTTTTTTCATCAATTTTGTCAGTGATCAAATCACAGTGACAATTACATTCTTATGTCGACATCCCTAGGGACGCTATCTTTGATTGCAATATCTATGGTTTTAAAATTTCTTTCGACTTCCGATATTTTACTGTTGAAGCTCTCTTTTTCGTATTGTCAGAATTTTTATTGATTTTACTGAATAATTATGAATGAAAGTTCCTAAAGTAGAGTTTATTCATAATCCCGAGCATTGCCGGGAACATGTCAGTTAGTACCGAACTATTTGTAATCCCGTTCATTTTGAGATTACGGTTAATTTAATTTGATAGAAACTTATTTATATATTAGAGGCACTATTGCTGCACCAGCTGCACTCCGGGTCCGAAATGTGCAGCTGGGCAGGGAGTGACTTTCTCATTAATGCTGTCAAGCCAAGTGCGATATGGGAATGTTAAATATATGTTTAATTATTATGTACCTATCTTACCTGTCTGTTCTGTGTTATTTATTTGACTTGTTTAGCTTTCCTTAAAGAATAAAGGAGAAGGGAGGCGGTTGAACTGGAGCTCAGCTCATGTTTTGCAACTCACTCTAAAAAACGTAGGCAGACAGGATGACCACCAAATAACTCGGTCTTGGCACACCCTCCCTACTTCATTCACATGTCTCATACATTCTCTTCTGTAATTCTGACTCTTTACATGGCCAGACTTAAGCAGGTATATGGCACCTGATCGTTCCATGTCTTTCTTGGGAGTACCCAATTTCTTCTACCGTCCACATTCGTGTCATACTCCTTACACTCCTTTATTCGTTCATCCGCTCTACTTGCACAAACCATATAGATAGATATACACGGATTTTCCACACATACGCCTCGGGGATCTTATTCATTGACATTCACTCTACTTTCACCTTCCGCTGCCAAATCCACGCCTCACTACCATTCTTCAGGGTAGGTACCAGAACTCCATTGTGAACTACTAAATTCGCTTGTTTGGACATTTTTTATGGCGCCAACCTCATTTAATCCTCCCTTATTGTAGTTTCCTACAATTTAGACATTAATTCGGCACACAGGAGGCCCTGAGAAATTTAATTTCTCTCAGTGCCTTTGTCATCTTTGGGGATGCTACGTGGGATGTATTTTTAGGATAGGAAGGATTGAATATGGGTCTTGAAGAGACTCGAGTCTCAAGAACGAGTCATAGAAACAACCCATTCTCATGTAGCGAATGACAACCATGTACAAATGTCTGCTTCTGAGTTTGCGTATCCTTTGGGGGTTGTCAAACACAAAGCCATCATGGACTGTACAGCTTATCTCTAGTAAACAAGTGTCCCTTTCTTATTCTTATTCATAACGCTTATATCAGCCTTGAATAGAAGTAGGTACATTGAAATAACTGGCGCAAGGACTCTTATATCGCTTCAGTGGAGTGACTACAAACAAACCGAAGAAATATCCCCAACATTGAATGTTTCCCACTCGTTCTAACAAAAAATAAAGTTGAAAATAGAATTGCGATGCGTCTCCCAAATAAACTTTTCTCAAAAGCACACAAGTAGAAATTTGACCTGTTGCTGTCGCCTCTAGTGGAAGTACTGGCGTGGACATTCAACATCGGCTTTTATTCACAATATCGGTAATACAGAATACACTAACACTAAATCAAATAAAATGTTTCAGTCTGGATCAATACAAATTCACAAACTTTTTAAAATTTAATAACATTAAACATTAAACAAGTCAAAAACATTTCCAATACAATATTTATATATAACACCAAACAAACCTAACGCATTTACATTGCATTATATTACATAATATTTTAAAGTAAAATAATAATTCACAGAACTAAGACATGTGAACAGTGAACACCTCAGCATATGATGTTGTTCTCCTAGTGAGGTGTGCACAAAACACTAAAACATATTCCTGAAGCATTTCCACGCAGTATCTACCCATCATCCCCACCTTACTTAATGCGGTATTGTTGTCTAGAAAGAAAAGGTTTTAGAATTGAGTGTAGACTGTCCAAACTGAATAGTGATATATTTATAAAATTATAGAGTTATAGAATAGAGGGAAGTATGACTACTGACAAGTAGTAAGAAGGCAACAAGTAAGAAGAACTGAAGGACAGAATGCCAAACTGACTATAATCCAATTTCAGAGAAACAAGTTGTTCTTGGCCCTGGGTTGGCTGATTAGCTGCTAACTATCAATTACTTCATTTTAATCTCACCCAATGGTACATCCATTTTACACGCACTTCTACAAATCGGCAACTACGATTTCTCAATGACCAGTTGGCCGATTGACCTCAGATTTGTTATATACCTTTAGTAAGCTGTTTTTTTTAAAGTAGCAGAATATTAGGTCGATAACATTTTCATTTTATTTTTTATTACTCAGATAGAAGTAAGAATTTTTTTATTTATGTTTAGTATAAGAAACAAAATTACAAAAATATGTTTTTCTTCTGTAAAACGTGTTTCCAATTTAAAAAAATACAACTGATTTTGATATTATTAAATCATAAAAATCTCCTGTTTATAGAAATAATATAGGTATGTACCTACATTCCACAATAAGTAAATTTTAAGTACCTTTAACTAATCCCAAGCATGCCTACCCACTGGCCTTGCCTGTGTGGGATTTTTGTAATACCTACATTTTGTCCGGAAACTCATAGTACAAAGGGAAAACTGATGAACCTATCACATAATTATTTTTTTATTATGAGAGTTTTCATTTTCGAGTAAATCGAGTCAGAAGTTGGAAATTATATATATTTTTTTAATTGATAGGGGTTAACATCAGCTGATTATTATATTTTAAATTGTGTCGAAGCGTCGCGCGTTGGCCCGGCTACAAAAGTTTTTAATAGAAAAAATGTAACAGAAAAATCGAAATACTCAGATCGAACAAAATAATATTTTTGGGGTTTTCTATGTGATGTGATGCGCCAGTTTGCCGCTTGTAAAACCAAATTATGTTTTATATTAATTGCAATATATAGCGGAGCAAAAAAGATATTAATTATAAACAACAAAAAAAAAATTGTCTAAAACAAGGTACTGTTTTAGACATTTTTTTAAACAAATTAACCCCTTAACAAATTCTATTTATACCATTATATGCAGAATGAAAAAAAAATGCCTAAAACACTGTCCTAAACAACAATACCGCTTTCAGGCCACACAATTCCCTCTATCCAGGGGATGAAGGCTGACATCCTCGTATTGGTGTACTTGCAGAGTGAATCTTTACGCCAGGATGCTAACCCCACCAGCAGATGTGTGCAGGCCACCCTGGGGCCATTGGGTATAGTCACTGGGCTGCCGCTGTACCAGCCCTGAGAACAAATAAAGTGATACGTGAACTCACTCCAAATGGAAGATTATTAATTCATTTTAATAATCTTCTTAATTAATTAAACGCTTGTTCAAAACCGGTAGTTAGTCAGTGTTTATATTCATGGTCAATGGAAATTGTTTGGTTAACTTAACCTAACCTAACCCTAGTAGTTCTGTGAATAAAAGTCCTCATGTAAGTTTTCATTTTTCTCTTATTAAATCAAAAATTCCTCTGAACACTTAAAATTTGTAAGTAGGTACTTAAATACCTACCTACTTAATCATACAGCAACTTTTCGATTTCAATTGTGGTCTTCCACCAGGGTGATACTGAGAGTATCTACAACTCCGGAACGTGCGAAAAATGTAATAAAGATAAATAATTTCATTAAAATTATCGGTGAAATAAAAATAACAATAAATTAACTTATTTACGCACGCCACTGAATAGATACTACCACTACTAGTACTAGAAATTCCTTCCATGCAGATTTAAATAGAACTGACCAACTAACACTAATGACTTGGTACATTTTGGTTCTAGCTCAATTAGCACGCGCTCTGTCTCATCCCATTTGAATTCCATAATGGTAATGAAACGCAGTTCTGCATACAAGAATGAAGCAAAAAATGGTCAGACTTGTTTATTCTATGACGCACTCCAATTATGACTGTCTGCTATCTTCTATCCTTGAACTAAACCTGCTGTATGAAGAGCTATATGCTTAAAACTGGGACGGCTTTGCTGGCCAGAACACATGTCAGGACAGCCCTTGGCACTAGCACCAGGAACTAGAGGGAAACAGAAGGAACAGAACAGCAGTGTTTCCTGTAGATGGACTAGACTTCTTGGAGACTAACCGGTGGCGCCGAGGATGTATACTATATATGTCTCGCGTCTTTTACAGACCTGCATGCATCTAGAATGTCGCTAGATGTTTCTGGTGTGAGCTCCTGCTAACTAAGTGTGGATGTTTAGTCTTATATGGACTAGCGCGCAATACCTTATTTCCCAGCATCTTACCAGGAAGTGCTTTAAAAGTGTTAAAATCTCTATTTTTACACTATGGAAGCCATTGTGAATGACTCGGACTATTTCAAAATGAACTCGCCAATTGTTTTATTTTAATTCGAGATTTTAAATTTACCAAACAGATACTCGGAAGAATTCAGAAATGTAAAACAATGGAATCGCCCAAGTGTATTTGAATTTAAGATAATTTGAAAAAAAGTTACCCAAATGGTAATTCACGGGAGGAATTAATTAAGGAATTTCTCCTTAATAATAGATACATTCCGAGAGAAAAGAGCAATCAGAAGAAGAATAAGGACGGGTTGTTTCGCGGAAAAATAAAATTTTAAAGTTGATTTTCATGTTCTGTGTAACTTCTATTCAAGTTCAATTATAATATCATTTTTGGCCAAGACTCAAAACTGAAATACTAACAGAACTTGAAAATCAACTTTGAAATTTGATGAATTGTTCAAATTCTGTGAAACAACCCGTCCTAAAAGATTGAATGTTACATTACATAATACGGACATTATTGTGAAATTAAAACTATGCTAATTTTTATATGCAAAATGATTACGTGTTATGTAAATTAAATTGAAGAAAAATGGTTGACCCTGTAGACAAGCTGCCATGGGGCAGCACAGTGTGACTACTCTTTTGTTATTTATAAAATTCTTGTAATATCAATTTTTTACTATCAACATATAAAATAATAAATAAATCAGTATTATAATGAGCTTGGTGTACAATGCATCCCAGCGTTACATACCGGACATCCTCCAGCTGTGTTGACTGGGCGGCTGCAAATCTCCATGTCATGTTTTACGCCGGCGCGGTGATCAGGGCTGCCAGCGGGGAATGTTCTAGAGCACTCCTCCTCAGATACTCTCTGCATTGTCGTCTGAAATGTTGAAAAACATACCAACTAATTGTTGTATACAATGAAAACAATCCGTAAGTATCTGCCTTAATCAACATTTCATTTTAATAAAATGAAATATTATTTAGTATATTTGCTCCTCTTCGGAGTGGTAAAAATACCGTAAGCATTTGGAGATTGGGAAAGAATTCAATAATGTAAGCTTTGTAGAAAAGTTTTATAAAGGGACCCTAAGATGGGTTTGACATGTAGAGCGAATGTACACAGAAAGGAGTGGATGGTAGAAGAAGTCTGGAACTCCCAAGGTAGTCATGGCAAGTACTTGGGCAACTCAAGATTCAGTTTAACAGAACCTATGTATGAATGTGCATAAAGCAAGGAGTTTGTGTTAAAGCAGAATTGTGTGGCGGTCCATCTTCTCTGCCTACCGAGACGGCGTGATGGTTAGATATTTATTAAAACAAATGTACATTTAGTACCAGCCACAGCTGTCAATCTTATCGTAATCACATCATCGGTCATTGTTCATAATGTGTTCTAACCTTGTAGGCAGGTATGGATGAGTCCGACGTGATGTGGATGAAGCCAGTGTCAGGAAGAGTTGTGCCGGTGTGGAGACAGGCTGGGATTATACTCCTTGTGAATGTTACCCTGAAATTGATATAATTTATTTTTGAAAAACTGTGAAGTAGTAGTGCGATGCAATAATATTTCTTAACCCTATATGTGCGGTATGCCAATATTCTCGCATATAGACTCATGACACTTCGATAGTGATGGGTGCTATGCAAAGATATTAGAAGAACGAGATATGCTATGTTGGCCGCCGGACCGTAGCCGGAGTACTACCTAATTAGGGTACTTTGAACGGTATCGGGACGTGTACGCACAGAAATCTGTTCTATGTATTAGTGCGGATACCTTAGCGCAAGCGAAGGTGTGCAGTAGTATTGGTGAACAAAACCGGCGACACTGGGCAAAACAATTCCACACAGTATGAACTGCTCATAGCACATCTCGTTCTACTAATATCTTTGGTGCTATGCCATATTGCGCTACATCATTCTTTCGATCTTTCAATCGACAGCATTACAGTAATTACAAATAAACATGTAATTTCATATTCGATTACACATCTGCCCGATGATGAACACTATAATGTTCTCCGAAACGTTGGCTAAAGAAGGGCGTAGCGCGACATGGCATAATACCCCAAAAATAAATTACTAGAATAATTTTGGCCGTGAAATTCTCAAATCGTATCCAGAACTTTGGTTTTGAATTTAAGTGTGATCATTTTCAAAATTGCAACTGATTTGTCGAGAATTCAGACTATCTGTGATTTTTTAAGGGTCTGCGCCAAGTATCTTTCTATATAAGTCTAAACTGTTTAGTGTGGCGCACAGTTTACACCCGCGCTATGCAAGCGAGTTCCCTACAGAGCATCAGACCATGTGAAAAGTGGGCCTGTTCCGCTAGCAGGGCATCTAGCAAGAATGGAAGATATCCGATTGAATGGAACTCCGCAGCACTACGGAGTGTTTGTTGGTCGACCTACATTGAGGCGGCGGTATTGTGTGGAACTATTCCTGCTAATAAGTAATAAGGAACCGGCGTTGGTTGAACTTACCTAGGAGATGGGGAGGAGGAAGGTGGGAAAGTACCTGGCTATTCAGATCTGGTCACCAAACACGGATAAAGCCATCTCAAGCAACGATTCATTTTTGAATGGTGGTCTTACACCAGGGCGATACAGAGAGTATCTCCTACTCTGGAAAGTGACGCAAATATACTACATATTATTTTAAATGGATAAATTACTAAAATAAGATTTATTATTTGAACCTGCGATCTTCGGATTGTTAGTCGAGAGCCTTACCACTCGACCACGGTGACCGTCAGATTTTCAATGTTGGTAAAATAATATGTACACACTTAAATGTGTATAAAATGGAATGCAGAAATACGGCAGGTCTGAAGGTTCGGGAGGTAGCTCAGTTGCTAGTGTAAAAACCGGAATAGCAAATGGTTTTTAATTTAAATTCCTGTAGCACCCATGAACTTAAATGTTTTGTGATTTTTACTAACATTATTCCAATGTTTTGTATAATTATGAAAATCTCACTGTCTGTCAAGCTGCAGAAGAGCGATGTTGTTATACGCGTATGAGTAAGTCATGTTGTATAGTGGGTGGGCGTGTATTTTTATCACATCGTATATAGCGTCAGGGTTGTACTGAGGTGTAAATTTCCCCCCCAATCCGACGAAGTTGACATTCGCTGACCTGAAACAAAAGAAGTGCAGTTTAAATTAACATTGCCATGTGCATATTGAGTAGGTCTAATTGTCTAATACAATCGCTACGTCATCTGAGATTGACGAGCATAATATATTTGTTATGGTTTTATAATATATTTCAAAGGAAAACCGCTGATTCAATTCAATTTAATTTTTCATAATTTTAACAACATTACAAAATCGTTAATTTCAAAGCGTCTTAAAATAGCATTCATATTAGTCGGCACATACATATTACAAAGCAGAATTTAGTGTAGCTATACACTATGGTGCATAATTTGTAAACATGGAGTGAAAAATAAAATAACTGCGTACCATACTAGCGACAACAAAGATGTTGTTTAAAAACAACTTCTTAAAAACGAAATATATATTTCGATATCCGAATTGATTCTGTTCAACTGCTGACTCATCTCGCTAACTTTACTTTTTCTTCTTCTTGATTCTACCTGTCGGGTCATGTGGTGCTATATCTGTCACCAAATGGGAGTGTGAAGTAATATAAATAAAAAAAACATGATTTCTTCTGATGTCATAAGATTTATTAGTAGATATTTAATACGTGATTACTTAAATAAAAACAAATATATGGATTATGTACCGTTTTTAAATTTTCAAATATGAACTTATACAAATAGGTCACTATCTCAATGACATTTCTATTTTAAAATATTCTTCAGGCAGGTATAATAATAATTATAATTGGATGACTTGTATAGCGCCGTTTTTGTGCAAAATCACCTCAAGGGCGCTGTGCCATAATATTGAATAAATACAAATAAGAAAGTCAAACACGACGATTTCACATAAAAAAAGTAATATTTACTGAACAATCAAAACGGCCACCATTCTGAATTCAAAACTAAACACACAGACAGATGAAATGCAAAACGGTCGAGTTAAAACAGGACTTCGCAACGCTCAATTCAGTCAATTATGTGAGGTAAATTCACTAGTTGTCCACTTATACCACGAGATTCCCTACACCGTGTATACCACAAGTTTGTGAAATATCGTCTAAAATACGCTTAAATCTTTAAGGTTAGATCATTCAAATATCAAACCATTTTTTTTCTATTTTCATAATTGCAGTCTTTATTACAAGGAAGAGTTGAATTTAAAAATGAAGAAACAATAAACTCACCCAATCGCTGTAATGACGTATGCAGAGCACACCACCCACCTATCACTCAGTAAGGTCACTGGACGCACCGACCAGGAGATCTCTTCTCTCCGACCTGATCCAAGACGTCCCTGGGAACACAGCACATCTTCATATTAATCTTTAAGCAATTGTCGTTTTAAATTGCTCGCAAAATGTTTGCCGATTTTCGTTTTTTCAATTGATTTGTTCATTTTTTACTGCCAACATCTGGAACCAGTGACACTATGGCATCCCGAATTGCGGTGTGTTGTGAGGCTGAAGGTAGTGGGAAGGGGACCTAGATGCGGTAGAGAGAAATACCTGCCTATCCAGATATAAACACTTATGACCGTGTGAAAAATGAGGAGATTGTCACCAAACTCGACTAAAACCATTTCGAGCAGCGTTTCAGATATGAATAAACTATACTTGTATAAATATATACTATTTTCAATGAAAAAATTGTGAAATAACACAACCTGACCAATTTTTTAGCAAACACCGGGATTCGAACCAGGAACCTCCGGATTACTAGTCGGGTGCCCTCAATTGCCCTCTAGTGGCCGGAGGTGGTAGGGCTATATCACTCGAAGTAAAATATCGTAAAACATCTCAATCTTGCCCTGGTAAAAGGCCTTCAGAATGGAAATATCGCTTGAAATGGCTTAAGTCGTGCTTAGTGTTCACCTTTTAATCACTCCACTACCTTCAGCCTGATAATAACATCTTCCCTGATGATGGAAACTGTAATGCTGTCCGAAACTTTGGATAAAGAAGGAGTTAGCGCAACATGCATACACCAAAAAGAAATCACCGCAATTAAAAGAAGTAATTTACATATTAGTTTGGGTGTATAATATTAATTAAAAAACAATAAATGAAATTGAATATAAATATTTTGAATAAACACAATTATTAATTATTATTTGATCCAGAGCAAAGGATTTTACAGAAATCATATCTTTAGCCTAAATTTAAATTGTGTTCAGTGAAATTTAATTTCCTTTCTATTCACGGTCTTTCATTTTTAATAAATAATTACATTTCAAAAAGAATTTTTTAAATGACGAGTTCTAAACATGTCATAAAATAAACATGAAAATCAGTTTTTTAAACATGGTAAAACAAATTTTGATTTTGAGAAAAACTTGCGTTACAAATTAATAACCACTTCTTTACCAACCAAGTTTGGAGATAATCAAAAGTACAAAAGTACAAAAACCTGGAGATTTAACATCACCCAAAATAAATAAATGTATTGCAATGAATAAGCAAGTAGTATAGAAGTACGCGTCTATTTGAATGTTGCTTATTTCAAGAACGACGGTCTCTCGTGTCTAGGATGAATACAGTTTGTATATACTTGACTGGCCACGCACTAGGCAGCCAACATGATTTGCAATTGTATTCAAGCGAACGTCCTAGGGCTCTATGGAAGCCAAATATCGTCGGCAGCGGAAGCCAGTCGAAACATTGCGATTGCGCAGCCAGCCTCAAATGTGACTAGGGTACATGTGTGTGGATGCCTCAGTCCTCAGTCCTCACGCACTTGTCGTGGCAGCCAGTAGAACTGGTGATATTGGCTGCTACAAGCTACAACTAGCCAGGCTGCTACTTTATAGGGCGGCTGCCTGGTCGAACAACTTTAAGGTCATGGTGTTTGAAAGAGAGAGTAGAATATAGTTTTGATTGATGAATACTTGGAGCAGGTGGATGATTTTGTTTATTTGGGAAGTATGTTTAGGAGTGATGGAAAGGCTTAGGACTGAACGTGATTGGCGCTAATATTGTCAAAAGAAGCGAAACTAGCAGTCCACAATGAAGTATTGATACCAACCTTGATTTATGGTAGTGAGGCATAAACCTGGCAGAAGAAGGCTAAAATTGAACTGAATACTGTAGAAATGAGATTCCCGAATTAACGTTAAAATTATGTATGGCCGTGTTAAAAATGAAAAAATCTGGAAAGAATGTAAAAAAGACGTTATAAATTTTCAAAAAGAAAATGAAGATATTTTAGCTCTAAGCCTTTGATAGCATGTATTAGCGTGTCTATTGGAAATTAAAATTAAAGCCAGGTTCGATCGTTCCAACTTATAGCTGCAACACCTGCATAATTTAGCATTTTGCCGCATATTTGTAATAATTGTAGCATATTTCCTGCTAAATGAGATCATTTCAAACGACATGCGCTTACAAAAATTATAGAAAAAGACAGAAGTCCTCAATGGAGCGCTGATACCCACCCTGATGCGTAACTGATAGAATGACTGCAGTGAGGCATGGAACCGGAGGAAAGATGAATGTAGACTGAATGCTACACAAATGAGATCCCTGAGTCATATGTTTCCAAAAACCATTCAAATATTGAGATCGGGAAATAATGTAAGCGTTGTGGGAAAGTTTAAAAAGGGACGCTCAGATAGTTTGTACGTTTAGAGCGGACGGATGGAGAAAGGAGTGACAGGAAAATGTAAGACGACTAAGTGAAAATGGTAGAGGAAGTCTGGGACGCCCGAGGAAGACATAGCACGACCGAGTGAATCAAGCATTCGAATTGGGTCAACTCAAGATTTATATTAACAGAAGTTTATGTACCTATGTATAAATGTGAATGAAGCAAGGAGTGTGTGTCAAGACAGAGTTGTGCCGAGGTCTATCCTCTCTGTCTACTCATGCAGGAAACTGCGAAATGTTAGTTAGTTTTTTAATAAATAAATTAATATTTTATGTTTTAATCTACCTATTTATATAAATATATAAACATGAAATTGTTGTTATAAACCGCAACTACATATATAATATTTGACTTAATAACAATGTCTGCAACTTACATAGTGCGGGGCCTCGGTGATAGTTGTCACGGGAGTCCGTGTGTGTTCCAAGTAAGGTTCTGGTGAGAGCGGAGGACACAGGTCTCCACGAGACCAGCCGAAACTTGTTTGTTGGCACGGGAATATAATTTTTTCTATTAGCTCTAAGCAGTCTGCAAGAGAAACAAATATAAATACAAACAAAAGTTAGAAGTGCCTACAGTTATTCATGGGACTATGTAACTCTTAAGAGTGGAAGATATTTGTCATGCAGATGTGGAAAGCCAGGGAGTTCTCCTTTGCTCTGTTACATCTGACTGGTCTTCCTTCTCCAAGAATTGAGGAGACTTGCGCTAGTAGGGCACTTCCTCTGTGAAGCGGACATGTTGCAGTGTTCACACCTCCGCTATTATATCAGATTATAGATCTTATCGGAAATAACAGACATTTTTGATAATCTGTCGGGACAGGGCCGGTACAGTGCAGGCGCAATTGTAGCAGCCCGCTCCGGGCGCCGACTTGCAAGAAGCCAAGGCGCTGATAATACCTGACACTAACACAGCGCCCTTGTGTTTTCTAGCGTTCAGCCGGTCCCGTGTCTAGATAAGTTATTGGAAGAGTTTTTTACCAATACAACAAAATCCCCAATTAAATTACTGAGATTGAAAAATGATTCATTTTAAAAATAACTTAAGAAAGCGTGTCTCCCTTAAAATTTTGATGCTTCGTTTATGATTTAATATGTTTAAATTTTTAAAGAAATATTGTTTTAATTTTTATTTATACGTATTTCTAAAATTATTAGCACACACAACGATGTAAGCTAAGTTAAGATTAATAAATAAATACATTTTCATAGTATTTTCATGAGCAAGTGGATGGGAAATTGTACGTTAAACACTTATTTTTATTTTCATCTTTATATCGATGAACTGAGTGCGATTCGGAACTTGCAGTAGAGAATAGAGACAGACATTCACTTTCACACTAAATATTGTATTTTAAAGCAGTGTTATTGTTTGAAATCGATGAATGTACACTGTACATGACAACATGACACTTATTGCTAAAGCTAAGAGAAAACCGCTACTGTTAGCAAGATGGCCAGCGTGCTCAGTGGCCCCAAAGGCAGAGGTAGATATGGTCCGACAATCATTCAGAATTGAGGTGTTGCTTTGCTTCAAATTAGCAATATTATCCTGCCACAGTCCCACGGAACTCTAAAGGCCCTGGGACTGAAGGAAGTGAGGAGAGGGGTGAGATGTAAAATCAGTCCCACCTTGATCTGATCACCTTGAAATATGCTAAGCCCGTATTTACCAATGTATCGATGTTATTTATAAAGCACACATGATTATGTGTCTGTAAGTTTACAATGAAAATGTCAATGGCAATGTGACGCCACGCCGAGCCAACAGGACTGTCTGCTCATCCATGTCAATACATGGCATACACATATATGGCAGATCTTGTCTCACGTTGAGAAGCCATTGAGTTCAAGCATACACAGACTAAAATCTTTAGTATCTTCCACTCTTAAGTCTACGGCATGTTATTTTAAATCAATTAAAATGTAAAATAACTTGCTCATATCGTGAGAGATCCTTCGACCATGTAGGACCGTTTCTGATACGTGGTTATTCGCTGTACAATCTCGTATTAAACTGATCTTGTTGTAACTTATTTAATACTCACAATCAGCCGCCTTTGATCCGGTAAGTTGCTGCAAGACTAGTCCCTTGGACAAAGGCGGACAGGGCTTCGTGCAGCAAACAAAGTCTCCCTCTGTATGATTGTCCGGGAAATTACATCTCTGAAATCCAACATACATAACATATAACTCAAAATAACAAATAATAGCAATGATTCAATGGGGTGAACTAGGCAACAATTATCATTGCCCTGCTGATGGAAACTGCAAAGCTGTCTGAAACGTCGCGTAACATAGTTTATTGGCTTTATTAATAAACATCTATCCTAACAAAACTTTTTACTACATGGTGATTGAATTCTTCATTTTCTCTTTTAGCCAATGTTTCAGATAATCCTTTGGTGTCAGGGTAAGTGTATAGATTGTGTATTAATAGAAGATAGTGAACAGAATATGGTCTCTGTGCTCTTCCTGTGTTAATGGTGAGAGGGCTGCATATTGCTACTGTAGAACTTGAATGCGTAGATTGCGGTGAAAAGTGTCTTTGTTTGTTTAGAAGTGATACCGTGTTACCCTCCTTCCATGTCTTTTTTTCGGTTTTAAATTTGGATCCTAGTTATATTCCCCTGTTCTCGTTTGTTAAGGAATCCGAGATATTTTTGACTTCTCGGATTTGGGAATCGATGAATTCTGACCAATGACGTGACGGTTGTGGTTTCGAATGATTTTGACAGAATCGATTCCTAGTTCGATGACTTTTTAAAACGATTGTCTCGGACAGTATTGATTTGTCCGTGTGAATGTATCAAATATTTCGATGGTCAAAAAGATCGAGTATATCATCGATTGTGCCCATCGCTAGTGTATTATGGCCCCGTATATCAGTCAGTCCCTGTCCTCGCTATGAGTGGTACCTATTTACTTCTGTCAAGTTGCTCCTTGGTCCTGGCAAGTGACAGAATTATAATCACAAAATATCACAAAATAAGTATCTGTGCGGACAATGAGTGTAGAGGTAGGTAATATTGTTTTTTTTTGTAAAATACTTAGTAAAAAAAACATGTTTTTATGAAAATCTATCGATTTAGAATAAAATGGATAAATTTCATTTAAGAAAGATTGTATTAAAGTTAACCTTCGATGACAATGCGATGAAAATGAATTTTTAAAACTTGCTGAGGGGAAGATTTATGATGTAATTCATCTGTTTACCTCTGGTAGTATGGCTTTTCTGGCATCAAGCATCGCCACCTGGCAGTTGGCGAATAGAGCGCATGCTCCCGGTATCCCCTTCACGAAGCAGGTCTTACCTACGAGCATACAGTACACAGATACATCAGGGTACATAGGGAGAGACCATCACCTACTACAAGCACACAGCACACAGATACACCAGGGTACATAGGGCGGGGACCATCGCCTAACACAAGCACACAACATACAGCTACACCAGGGTACATAGGGAGGGGACCATCGCCTAACACAAGCACACAACACACAGCTACACCAAGGTACATAGGGAGGGGACTATTGCCTCCCACAAGCACACAGCACACAAATACACCAGGGTACATATGGAGGGACCATCGTCTACTACAAGCAGACTACACACATACACCAAAGTACATAGGGGGGGACTACGCTTATTACAAGCGTACACCACCAAGATACACCAGGGCACATAGGGAGGGGACCATCGCCTACTATAAGTATAAACCACACACATTCACCAGGGTACATATGGAGGGATCACCGTCTACTAGATAAGTACTGTACCTTCTAATACTGACTCCCGAGGACAGCAGACAATCGGAACGGTGCCCTCATTATCGCATATCTGAAAACAATATTAATGCTAATTTAAAACGCATTATTTAACCGTTCATTGTGGTATTTATATATTTCAGAGCTTCTTGATTATTCAAGCATAGATTTATCCCATTTCTGAGATTAGAATATCAAAGAACAAGTAATAACATTGCCACCAAGAATCAAACCGGGGACCACGCTAAAACTCTTTGATCTCTCACAAAACTCTAAAATTATACTTATTTTGGGATATCGATGACATGCGATTTTGTATTTCGTTTTATGAAAATTATTTACTAAAAAAAATATAGGTATGTATATACTTCACATAACATAAAAATTTCAGAAAGGTTTGATAGCAGGCAATATTATTTCACAATGAAAGATATCTCATTCAATATCTGTGCATACGTGATGTGACCTACTACAGTGTAGGTACAGATACAGATTGGTTACGATGATCTATAACAGAATCAAGTTCGGGTTTCACCTGAGGAGGTATTCCTTCATAGAAGGCTGTCTTTGTTTTTATTTTCTGTTTTTGTTTATGTATTTTGTTACAGATGACACTCATAAACTTCATTTTGACTTTGGTTCAAGATTTTGCTTATGATAGCCTGCGATAAGCGAGCCCTAAGGGTCTGAGACAGAGGTGTGAAATCGTCGGATCACGACAATAGAAAGAATGTATTGGAGCCAGGAAGGAGTCTGAAAGGGTCGAGAGGATGCACTAGGTGGCATGAAAGGCTGGGAGGTGACTGGAGAGACTAAGGTAAACTAGGATGAGGTGATTTTGCACAGCGGTGCTGCCAAGGTCTGTTATCTATGTGAGGATATTGTGTCGGCGCTCTTTATTGGCAGCAGACACATGTCAGCGCTATATTAGCGGCGGACACATGCCTGAACGGATGACGAGCCTCGTGCTGGCACAGTTGGTGGACGGGGTAGTCTCTCTCCCTGAAGCAGCTGGTACAGTTCCTTCGCTACCTAGGACTCTTGCAGCAGAGTCTCCATCTTCTGTCTTCGTCGAGCGTCACAGCGGTGCTGCCAAGGTTTGTTGTCTATGTGAGGATGTTGTGTCAGCGCTCTTTATTGGCAGCAGACACATGTCAGCGCTATATTGGCGGCAGACACATGCCTGAACGGATGACGAACCTCGTGCTGGCACAGTTGGTCTAAATAACAAATGTAGATCCTAGGAAATAAATTGTACAGCGCCCTTGAGGTGATTTTTCACAAAAACGGCGCTATACAAATTATCCAATTATTATTATTATTATTATTATTATCAATGACGAAGCGGCACACGGATATATGCATGCATGTGCCTGGCCGCCCGGTACTCTCCACGGTGCAAGAATCACCTGAAACATAGCACAATAACAGCCATACAGACCATAAGTTACAGACATACATTCCCATTGGCAGTGATTCTCATATGGCGAGCGATGTGCTGAAATACACCAGACCATGATGCGAAGAGGGTAATGTGTTGCCACCTTAATACACCAAGAGAGAAGAAAGTCGTGTCATACAAAAGCCAAATACATAAACCAAATACGTAACATATTATTATTCACGTTTCAATGTTTTTCCAGGCTAATACTAAAATACTTAGTACACATATTGTGTATAACTATTTCTGCCCAAAATGTTCACGCAAAAATATTATCTTTCTCTACTTGACATGAAAATATTATAAAAGGTTTAAGGGCTTCCCCAATATTAATCTTCTATTCCCTGAATTTGAAAATATTATAAAAAAAATTTCAGGGGCTCTAAAACATTGAAATTTTTTTGTTCATAAAATTATAAACTTTATAGAAATTTATTATTTGAGAAAATATAATTTACAACACGTCAAAATATAGACTAACAAAAGAAAAGATACATTAAGGCCGAGTGTAGACCTGTCAAAATTAACTATTTTCGACACACAAGAACTCTGTTGTTCATTTCCAAAACAATATTTTTTCTAACTAGAATTTATTTTAAAAACGTTTGCCTGAAAACAGTAAGATGGCGGTAATGTAAATCTTCGTTATCATCGTTATAAAAGTTATGAATTTCAGTTACCAGATGGCACTATTTTTTTGTATTATTACGCATTGTAAAAAATATACCTACATTCCTCTTCCTAGCATCCCATGTTTATATATGACGGCCGGCATAGTCCAGTGGTAACGCATTGGACTGCCATTCCGAAGGTCGCGGGTTCGAACCCGGCGTGCGCAAATAAATTTTATTTGATTAATTTGTGTTATTTCACAATTAATTAATTAAAATAATATATAATATATAGTATATTTGCGGCACGTTCCAGAGTGGAAGATACTACCAGTATCGCCCTGGTGTAAGACCACCATTCAGAATTGAAACGTTGCTCCAAATGGCTTTAGCCGTGTTTAGTGACTAGATCTGAATAGCCAGGTACTTCCCCACCTTCCTCTTTCCCTTCCCCGCTTACCTTCAGCCTCACAACATCCCCCAATTGGGGATGCCATAGTCTCACTGGCTCCAGACGGGAGCAGTTGGGACTCTTGTGAGGTATTCACTTTAAAAAAAATGTTTGTATTGACATAAAAAAGATAGTGCTATGTATTTGTCTTTGAGAAAGGAATGAAGCAACCGCAAACAACGCATAACGCTGCTTGCGGTTGCTTCTTTCCTTTCGTTTCAATGTGTTTATAAATTAATACTGTCACTTTTTCATACAACATTTTACATTTTATCTTTGGTGACACCTATAGCGGAGCGGGTGGGACTTCAACACTTCTCATTTTAAGCAGCCATATAATGTTGGAGATTTATTGCTTTCCCTACTTGAGATAGACAATAGATAAGCCGCCACCATTCTCGCGTTCACCGCCGCCGTTATAGACATCTGTGGGCCATATAGCCTGTCCGTGTTTCCGTCACTGAATCGCCAAAGACCATCGCCCTTACAAGAGAATCATCTGGCGATTCCTGCAACCCCGCTGCACAACCCCCGCGTCCCTACACCCTTGGAAGTAAGAAATCCAACTGAAGCCGCGCCCTTTGTCTTCTGTCGATACGCAGTAATATTTTCAACAGTGAAATGACGATGAAATTAAAAACCGATTTACTTAGAAAATCATCGAGTGAAGAGTGCCTCACCATGAGTACCGTTAATTTACCCCCCCCCCTTCCTTTAATCATAGCTGGTTGATTTTAATTTCTTTGTAATATACAATTACATTTTTACAGCATAACATCCCTTTACTACTTTGTTTTATTGCAAATCATCGATCTTTTACCATGTTCACCAATTCATTACTACGCGGATGACAAAACAGTTCATGATAGATTTTTGTTTTACAAGCCCCCGAAGGGCACGAGGGAAGAGTTTTTTTTTATTAAATCTATTTTTTTAATTGTTTTATCTACCTATTCTTAATCAAGGTGTCAGATGTTTGTTTAAATAAGCAGAGCTTGGTATGTTTATTTAATTTTTAAATTTGTTTTAAACACTCGAAAATTAAAAATTAATAAAATACTTCGTTTTAACCACTTTTATTGTTTAATTACCAACATGTTTCATGAGCAACGCTCACTTCTTCAGGGTTTTTGATAAAACTCTATCAAAAACCCTGAAGAAGTGAGCGTTGCTCATGAAACATGTTGGTAATTAAACAATAAAAGTGGTTAAAACGAAGTATTTTATTAATTTTTAATTAAAATGGTGCCACAAAATAAGTTTGCTGAGTTAGAAGAAGTGACTCGAAAATTTTTTGGCATACAAATATGGCGTGTTTGCAAAACATCTTAGTAGTACTATTAGGTACTACCTAGAGTACTTATAGAACCTGAAAATATAGACGAGCCAATTTTGTAGAAAAAACTCCAAGTTAGGACAAATAACGGTAAAAGGTCTGTGAATGTTTTTTTTTCATGACCAGATTTTTTCATTATTACTTCGACGGTCTCCGTGGTCGAGGGGTAAGGCTCTCGACAAGCAATCCGAAGGACGCGGGTTCAAATTCCGGAATGTGCAAATAAATTTTATTTGATTATTTGGTGTTATTTCACAATTTAATTAAATATAATATATAGAATATTTGTGGCACGTTCCATAGTGCAAGATACTCTCAGTATCGCCCTGGTGTAACACCACCATTCAGAATATTAAGCTAGTTTGGAATGGCTTTGGCCGTGTTTGGTGACCAGAACTGAATATCCTGGTACTTCCCCACCTTCCTCTTCCTCGTCTCATTCCCCTCACCTACCTTCAGTCTCGCAACATTCTCCAATTGGGGATAGGCCATAGTCTCACTGACTCCAGACGGGAGCGATTGAGACTCTTGTGTGGTATTCAATTCAAAAATGTACTGCTAGACGTAAAAAGTAGAAGAAAAAAATAATATAACTGGAAGTGGGTGTACAAGCGTGTCTCCTGGGCCACGGAAAAAATATCATTGCGGTCCTGCCCCATGGTTGACCTTGGTTAATCTCGGTAAACCATGGTTATCGTAATAAATATTTAGAAAAAAAAATCTACTTATTTAGCCCTGAGGGGTTTTACATGTAGTTAGTACAATTTTAACATCATTATTTAAATTTAGACCGCAGAACGGGTATTATTTATTGAATAAGTGAATCTACCTGGCTATTCAGATTTGGTCACCAAACACGGCTAAAGCCATTTCAAGCAACGTTTCAACGAAAGATCTGTTTTTGAAAAAATAATAAAATACACAGATTTGGGAAATGATTTCAAAAGAATTTGGCATTCTCACTATAAAAATATTACCATTTGTAATTTCGGCTACTGGCATTATACCTAGCTCTCTTATAAAAAATTTAGGCGTATTAGATCTATCAAAAAATTTATATATAAAAATGCAAAAGTCAGTCATTTTAAATACATGTAGGATTACAAAATATTATCATATATGGCTTGTAGAGAATTGACAACATGGTCAGGTTCTCTAATTTTCATACCGCGTTGAATTCGGCTATCTGCTAACTCTGGCAAAAGTGATTCGTTGAAAAACTTTGTCAGGCGTGGTAACACTTTTAGCTCAAATTCATTGTCAGGATATATTCTTATTACTTCTACTCCACTTTCAGAATAAATTATAATGTCACAGAAGTCCTTTCTTGTAATGAATAATTGTCCTAGAACTTGAAATGAATAATTATGTGACTTCTTCAACACAAGTATTCCATTCTGCACGGCAACGAAGATATTATCTTCCAGAGCTGCGTCAAAAATAGTTTTGTTTCCGATTGAGGGCAGGCATTTTACTTCCGCTATACCATTTTCTCCAACCAATCCATCTGGACTTGCCCCCAAGTATGGCCATTCCTTTCTCACAAAAATACCACATGGCGACACTTTTACCTTGTATCTTTCCTCGTACAAGTCAATCGCAGTCTTTTCTTTGATTCCAAAATATTATCATTTTTTATTTTTATTTTTTTTTTATTATTTAATATATATATAAAGTGGGTACAGGATATAATGTGAGTACATAAGGTATATATTTACATTACAAAATATATTTATGTTCGCAATCTCACCAATGAAGAAACTGGTTCTTGTGCTTGGTGAGAGAGTTACACTAATTATAAGAAAAATAGAATATCATTTTGCTATGAGTAAGTATATAAATGATAGTAACAATAAATAAAGAGACAAAATCTAAATACAGTGGAGATGAGTATAGACTGATAATAAAATCAATGAATATCAATGAAGGGAAAAACAGGCAATTATTTAATTGATTATTTCTGAAAGAGTAACTTTAGTTTTAGTTTAAGTATGTTAATATCCTTTAATTTCTTTATTTCAATCGGAAGGTTGTTGAAATACTTTATTCCTAAATATTTATAGTTATTTTGCATTTGTTTGGTATTACATTTTGGAATTTTGATATTGTATTGATATCTTTTAGATAAGTGGGTTTCAAATTTTTTGATTATATTATCTTTATAAATTTGGATAATTGCATTTTTCTTGAATATATCTTCTACTCGGGGCACCCCGAAATCTGTAAATAGCATTTCTGTTGGATACGTGGAGGGTTTCTTGAGGATTACTTTGAGGATTAGTTTCTGGACCACTTTGATCATATTATTAATATTTAATTTTTAAAAATATGGTATAATATCATATAATTTAATAATAATAATTTTTTAATATAATTAAATTTATAATATATATTTTAATAATTATCATATATTATTTATTAAATTATATAATAATTATTAAAATATATATTATAATTAAAATTATAATTATAATATATATTTTAATAATTATCATATAATTTAATAAATAATAACTTAATAATATAATCGGTTTGAAAAATAAACAATAACCAAGACTCCGACCATGATAGCGCCATCTGTTGGGATATTTAAAAGAAGCTTTTAGTTCGATGTTCTACCGTATTAAAATTTTCAAATAGGCGCCACCAGACGGCCTATGTTAAAAGTCATTTAAAAATCTAAGTATTCTTTCTTAAATTATAGTATAAAAAATATTAAATTAACTTTAAAAAATGGAAAAATATAATACCAATAATTTATTGTTTAGTTTTGTTAAATAAACGTTTCCAAAGTTTTATAATCTGCATTTTAAAAACAAGAACAATTAGTGTTTATGAAAAAATTAAACTACGAACCTATTTTATTTATTTTTTAGTTTTTTTTTTCGTACGTTTAAAAAAAACCCCTTCAGGTATTTTTTGACGATATTCAGCCTTTAATAGTATTTTTTAAAACGCACGTATTACGGTCTGAAAAAGGTCATATTTTCGATTTGATTTTGATAATTACTAAGCCTATGTTAATTTAAAAATTGTATAAAAAAAATTTTACTTGTTGAAAACACTATCATTATCGATTTGCTTAATAATATTATCATTATTTTAAATTAATAAACAACTACACTCGGCCTTAAAACATGGGCCAACCGTTGCCGAACATTACCGAAAGAGATATTTTTTTCCAAAAAATTTGCAAATTTTGCAAAATATATGCTTTGAAGTACAAAATAACAAAAATATTACAGAACACAGGCCAGAGAAAAAAAAAAATAATTAATTTTTCAGAGACTTTTTTTATAAATAAATTAAATAAAAAATAGCATATAATAAATTTATTTATTTATTCTTGGCTAATTTATGTAGCGCCGCTTTTGTGAGACATCACCTCAGGGGATACAAAACATGGGTCACGAGCCAAATGTTTCAAATATTTCTAAGAGAGAGAATTTTACTATTTTATCAAATAATTTATTTAGTAATTTATTTAAATAATTCTTTTAGTGGGTGGCTCATATTTTCTTTGTTACTTTTTATTATCATGTAATCAAAACTTAAATTCTCGAAGAGTGCCAAAATAATTGGATATAAATATATATATATATAGTTATTATTATAGTGAAAATATTATTCATCTGAAATACATATTATTATAGAGAAAATATTAAAGAACTAAGATCATTTTTGGGAAATAATATATATGTATATATATGTATATATATATAGAGAGAAAATATTAAAGAACCAAGATCATTTTTGGGAAATAATATATATATTTATATATATATATATATATACATATTCCCAAAAATGATCTTGGTTCTTTAATATTTTCTCGATAATAACTATTTCTGTTCCACAATATTTTGAAACTTAGCTACCTAACTCCTGTATTTAAAAGTGGTGATAAATCCTTTGTTGAAAATTATCGGCCTATCTGTATTCAATCGTCTATACCTAAACTTTTCGAGAAATTGATTCTTAAGAAAATCAGCTTCTTTGTAAACTCTTGTATCGCAACTTGTCAACACGGCTTTATCTCCGGCAGATCAACTTTGACTAACCTAACATTATATGAAAATTTCATTTCCAATGCATTTGCCAACAAACAACAAGTTGATTCTATATATACCGACTTCAGTAAGGTGTTTGATAAGGTCTGTCATAAAATCCTCATTAATAAACTTTTTAAACTCGGCATTAATGGAAACCTTTTATCTTGGCTTAAGAGTTACTTACTTAGGCGTCAGTTAACTGTCTGTATTAATGATCACTTATCCTACATGTTCGAAGCTACCAGTGGCTTACCCCAGGGTTCGCATCTTGGTCCTTTACTTTTTAATTTATTCATTAACGACGTAACAAACATATTCACCCGTGTTCTCATTCTAATGTTCGCTGATGATATGAAGATATATAGAATTATTGACAATATCGAGGACTGTCTAACACTTCAATCTAATATTAATAGCTTTTACGATTGGTGTCTTAAAAACAAATTAACTCATAATGTAAAAAATGTCAACTTATGAGATTCCACAGAAAAAAAACCATTGTTGTTCACCTACTTTCTCAATAATCACCCCTTAGTATCTGTTGATGAAATAAGAGACCTTGGTATAACCTTTGACACTAAATACACATTCATTAAACATATTAATAATATAACCAGTAAAGCAATGCAAATGTTAGGATTTGTCTTACGGATTTCAAAGGATTTAAAAAATTTAAAACTGTCAAATTACTTTACACTTCACTTGTTAGAAGCCAACTAGAATTTAACACCACCATTTGGATTTCTTACTACAGTGTACATGAGAATTCCCTTGAGCGAGTCCAACATAAATTTTTACGTTATATTAATTTTAAATTGGGAATATTCATCGAAAACATTAATTACCCCTCTCTGTTCCAATTATTGGGACTCGATACACTAAAAGAAAGAAGAATATGATTTGACCTATTTTATTTATTTAAAATCGTTACCAACCTGTTGAACTCCCCTAAACTTCTTTCGTTAATATGTTTCCATGTACCTGGTCGATCAGTTCGTTTCAAATTACCCTATAATTGCAACAATACAGGATCTAACGCTGAACTCAATTCCATAGTGAATTGCCTACATGTACTTGGAAATAAATATGTTTTGGATGAACCTATAAACATTGTTAGTTTAACCTCATACAAACACTACAGTTATAAGTATCAGTTTTTATGTTGATACTACTATTTCTATTGTTCTCTTTTTTGTATTTTATATATTTTTTTATCTGTGTATATTCCGTATTCATATGTAAAACAATTTGTCATTCTTTTGTAAAAGCCGATATAATCGGCGTTAATAAAAAAATAAATAAATTTTCATGTGATTATTGAAAAGTTAGTTTGAGATAATAAATAATTTTGGTTATCATATTTTAAAAAGTTTGAGAACCCCTGACCTGTGCAGTTCAATATTTAATTCTTTCGGTATTTTATGTTTACTTGTAATTATTTAACAAAAAGATATTAATTGTTTTATAAAATATTTAAAATTTTCCCTTTTTTAACAGTTTGAGTACATCTGGTCCGTGATCTATAGTGTATTTTTTTGTAATTTTAAATTTTAAGTAATTATAAAAAAAAATGTTCTCGAAGCATAAAATCTTTAATTTTACCTTTTAGAAATATTTGAGAACCCCTGGCAAGTGTTCTGTACTTTCTTATATTTTTCGTATTTCATGTTATTATATTTTATAATACAAAATATGAAGAAAAAAAACATTTTCTCGATTAAGTATTACAGATTTAAGAAAAGTAAAAAAATGAGAACCTAAGAATCCCAAATTTTTAAAAAAATATGACAAAAATGTTACCGACTAAAAAAAGACTTGTGTGTAATGTTTAAAAAATAAATCTTAAAGATTGAAAATCTCTGATTAAAATTAAAATAACATGTTAGGTTTGGAGTTTATTAAAATTGATGTACAATTTGAAAAATAACAAAATATGAAATCGGCAAGTTGAAATAAGTTTTAATATTATATCTGCAAACGCAGATGGACCGTCCCACTGGATGCACAAAACATGACTGCATAGTGCATATGCGGACGCATCCACAAAAGAGATAGAATTATTACCTTTCTGTAGTCCCACGACACAATCCAACATTAATAACGTGAATACAATCTCTAGAAAAAAACGCATTATGATTTTTTCACAACAATGAATTTAAACAAAAATTACCGCTTCAGTTCTGATTTGAAGATACAATGCGATGTAAAAATCTCGGCTACCATATTTATTAGTTTATAATCAGCATTTTGACTTTAAGGGTCACACAAGAGATAATTAACTAGCGTCCGCAAACTCTCTTTAATAATTTATTAGTGAATAACAACTATTATCTCTCTCTCTCCTTTTTTTACATTAGTTTAATACTTGAGAAAAATAATTTACATCAGGGACCGAATGCAAATGAATGAATTAATTATTTTTCTGACAGACACAGGGCAAAGCACAATCATTTACTTCCATCCATATTTTGTTGCCAGCGTTAAGGCGAACTTGGCTTTCAAAAGGTCATCAAGAATTTGTGACGGGTGGCGGGTGACAGGAGACGGGATGACCTGGCATCTATCTCAATGACCTGTGCCGTTGGTGGAATATACAGTTTTTTCCTAATCCCTCTTATAATGGGATATAAATTTGTTACAATTGTTTATTTTTATTTTTTTAAGGTCTGGATGATATTATAAGAAACACTCCTTCGTCATAAATCATAACTTTATTAGCAAACTTGGTAGAGCATTATACAAAAATACCATTTAAAAAAGTCAAACTTATGTTGTTCAAAAACAATTAATTTTATACAAAGAAAATAGAATTTTTTTTGGGCTTCATTACATTCTTTAAGAGTGTGGCTTTCGAAATACATTATTTACAACCTCGACGGTCGAGGGGTAGGCTCTCAACTAGCAATCCAAAGGTCACGAGTTCGAATTCCGGCGGGCGCAAGTAAATTTCATTAAATTATTTTATTTTAAAATAATATACAATATACAAAGCATATTATATATTTACCAACCGTCTAAAGCCTGTGAGACAATAGCATCCCCAATTGAGGTATACTAAGAGGAAGGGGTGAGAAACCTTTTTGGCGTTTGGATATTTGTCGTATCACTTGAGTTAAGGCCGAGTGTAGACCTGTCAAAATCAACTATTTTCGACACACAAGAACTCTGTTGTTCATTTCCAAAACAATATTTTTTCTAACTAGAATTTATTTTAAAAACGTTTGCCTGAAAACAGTAAGATGGCGGTAATGTAAATCTTCGTTATCATCGTTATAAAAGTTATGAATTTCAGTTACCAGATGGCACTATTTTTTTGTATATTTTTTACAATGCGTAATACGCATTGTAAAAAATATACCTACATTCCTCTTCCTAGCATCCCATGTTTGTATTGACATAAAAAAGATAGTGCTATGTATTTGTCTTTGAGAAAGGAATGAAGCAACCGCAAACAACGCATAACGCTGCTTGCGGTTGCTTCTTTCCTTTCGTTTCAATGTGTTTATAAATTAATACTGTCACTTTTTCATACAACATTTTACATTTTATCTTTGGTGACACCTATAGCGGAGCGGGTGGGACTTCAACACTTCTCATTTTAAGCAGCCATATAATGTTGGAGATTTATTGCTTTCCCTACTTGAGATAGACAATAGATAAGCCGCCACCATTCTCGCCTTCACCGCCGCCGTTATAGACATCTGTGGGCCATATAGCCTGTCCGTGTTTCCGTCACTGAATCGCCAAAGACCATCGCCCTTACAAGAGAATCATCTGGCGATTCCTGCAACCCCGCTGCACAACCCCCGCGTCCCTACGCCCTTGAATGAAATCCAACTGAAGCCGCGCCCTTTGTCTTCTGTCGATACGCAGTAATATTTTCAACAGTGAAATGACGATGAAATTAAAAACCGATTTACTTAGAAAATCATCGAGTGAAGAGTGCCTCACCATGAGTACCGTTAATTTACCCCCCCCCCCTTCCTTTAATCATAGCTGGTTGATTTTAATTTCTTTGTTATATACAATTACATTTTTACAGCATAACATCCCTTTACTACTTTGTTTTATTGCAAATCATCGATCTTTTACCATGTTCACCAATTCATTACTACGCGGATGACAAAACAGTTCATGATAGATTTTTGTTTTACAAGCCCCCGAAGGGCACGAGGGAAGAGTTTTTTTTATTAAATCTATTTTTTTAATTGTTTTATCTACCTATTCTTAATCAAGGTGTCAGATGTTTGTTTAAATAAGCAGAGCTTGGTATGTTTATTTAATTTTTAAATTTGTTTTAAACACTCGAGAATTTTTTGGCATACAAATATGGCGTGTTTGCAAAACATCTTAGTAATACTATTAGGTACTACCTAGAGTACTTATAGAACCTGAAAATATAGACGAGCCAATTTTGTAGAAAAAACTCCAAGTTAGGACAAATAACGGTAAAAGGTCTGTTAATGTTTTTTTTTCATGACCAGATTTTTTCATTATTACTTCGACGGTCTCCGTGGTCGAGGGGTAAGGCTCTCGACAAGCAATCCGAAGGACGCGGGTTCAAATTCCGGAATGTGCAAATAAATTTTATTTGATTATTTGGTGTTATTTCACAATTTAATTAAATATAATATATAGAATATTTGTGGCACGTTCCATAGTGCAAGATACTCTCAGTATCGCCCTGGTGTAACACCACCATTCAGAATATTAAGCTAGTTTGGAATGGCTTTGGCCGTGTTTGGTGACCAGAACTGAATATCCTGGTACTTCCCCACCTTCCTCTTCCTCGTCTCATTCCCCTCACCTACCTTCAGTCTCGCAACATTCTCCAATTGGGGATAGGCCATAGTCTCACTGACTCCAGACGGGAGCGATTGAGACTCTTGTGTGGTATTCAATTCAAAAATGTACTGCTAGACGTAAAAAGTAGAAGAAAAAAATAATATAACTGGAAGTGGGTGTACAAGCGTGTCTCCTGGGCCACGGAAAAAATATCATTGTGGTCCTGCCCCATGGTTGACCTTGGTTAATCTCGGTAAACCATGGTTATCGTAATAAATATTTAGAAAAAAAATCTACTTATTTAGCCCTGAGGGGTTTTACATGTAGGTAGTACAATTTTAACATCATTATTTAAATTTAGACCGCAGAACGGGTATTATTTATTGAATAAGTGAATCTACCTGGCTATTTGCAGATTTGGTCACCAAACACGGCTAAAGCCATTTCAAGCAACGTTTCAACGAAAGATCTGTTTTTGAAAAAATAATAAAATACACAGATTTGGGAAATGAGTTCAAAAGAATTTGGCATTCTCACTATAAAAATATTACCATTTGTAATTTCGGCTACTGGCATTATACCTAGCTCTCTTATAAAAAATTTAGGCGTATTAGATCTATCAAAAAATTTATATATAAAAATGCAAAAGTCAGTCATTTTAAATACATGTAGGATTACAAAATATTATCATATATGGCTTGTAGAGCATTGACAACATGGTCAGGTTCTCTAATTTTCATACCGCGTTGAATTCGGCTATCCGCTAACTCTGGCAAAAGTGATTCGTTGAAAAACTTTGTCAGGCGTGGTAACACTTTTAGCTCAAATTCATTGTCAGGATATATTCTTATTACTTCTACTCCACTTTCAGAATAAATTATAATGTCACAGAAGTCCTTTCTTGTAATGAATAATTGTCCTTGAACTTGAAATGAATAATTATGTGACTTCTTCAACACAAGTATTCCATTCTGCACGGCAACGAAGATATTATCTTCCAGAGCCGCGTCAAAAATAGTTTTGTTTCCGATTGAGGGCAGGCATTTTACTTCCGCTATACCATTTTCTCCAACCAATCCAATCAACCAACCCCCAAGTATGGCCATTCCTTTCTCACAAAAATACCACATGGCGACACTTTTACCTTGTATCTTTCCTCGTACAAGTCAATCGCAGTCTTTTCTTTGATTCCAAAATATTATCACATTATTAATATTTAATTTTTAAAAATATGGTATAATATCATATAATTTAATAATAATAATATTTTAATATAATTAAAATTATAATATATATTTTAATAAATAATAACTTAATAATATAATCGGTTTGAAAAATAAACAATAACCAAGACTCCGACCATGATAGCGCCATCTGTTGGGATATTTAAAAGAAGCTTTTAGTTCGATGTTCTACCGTATTAAAATTTTCGAATAGGCGCCACCAGACGGCCTATTTTAAAAGTCATTTAAAAATCTAGTATTCTTTCTTAAATTATAGTATAAAAAATATTAAATTAACTTTAAAAAATGGAAAAATATAATACCAATAATTTATCGTTTAGTTTTGTTAAATAAACGTATCCAAAGTTTTATAATCTGCATTTTAAAAACAAGAACAATTAGTGTTTATGAAAAAATTAAACTACGAACCTATTTTATTTATTTTTTAGTTTTTTTTTTCGTACGTTTAAAAAAAACCCCTTCAGGTATTTTTTGACGATATTCAGCCTTTAATAGTATTTTTTAAGACGCACGTATTACGGTCTGAAAAAGGTCATATTTTCGATTTGATTTTGATAATTACTAAGCCTATGTTAATTTAAAAAATGTATAAAAAAAATTTTACTTGTTGAAAACACTATCATTATCGATTTGCTTAATAATATTATCATTATTTTAAATTAATAAACAACTACACTCGGCCTTAAGTATTGAGTTGCTACAGATGAGTCCGCTAATCAAATTTTAAGTTGCTTTCGAAACACTGGCAAATGGTTTTGAAAATATGGTATGAAATTAGAATTCAAAGACCTGTCGGAGAATGTGAACGGTTTTCCTCAAAATGCTTCAGCATATGAATTCGCAAATGGAATTTTCACATCATTCACGAAACTGCTTTTAAAATTACACTCAGCACATAAAAATGATTTCCTCCGATTTTGCAGCACACAGTCTGCATCTTGGATTTTATAACTACACTTCAAACACGATAATGTTATCCTTCAAAATGCGCCAGCAGATTAATCCACAACTAGAATGTTATGATTACATTTTGAGCACAAGCCTGGTTTTAACTTAAACATCCAAAACACAAAAATGGTTTCCTTCGATCTTTGCAGCACAGTCTGCATCTTAGATTTTATAACTGCACTTCAAACACAAGAAAGGTTTCCTTCGAAATGCGTCTGCAGATGGATCCTCAACAGTAATTTTATATTTAAATTCAGAACACAAAACTGGGTTGTAATTTAAGAATGAAACTTTCATTAAAATTCACCCAGAGCACGAACATGGTTTCCTCCGCTTTTTGCAGCACTTATTCTGCAACTAGAATTTTATAGCCGCACTTCAAACACAAAAATAGTTTTCTCAGATGAATCCGCTAGTGTAATTTTAACTGTAAGCGAGTCCCCAATTAAATTAGCATTACTCTCATATTTTCTTATTACACATATAATTTCTTATTTATAAAATAATAAAATACTCGTATTAATATTTTTAAAAATATTCAAAAAAATATTGAAAACTATGTTGGATCGCCTATTAATTTGTATCTGTTTTAAAGTAACGTGGGTGAATACGTAAATAACTTTAAGCTTTGTTATACCTTTCTCTGGGTTTTTTAATAATGTCTTAAAAATGTATCTGAAACACCGTGAAAAAAAATCGTTCTCCCGTTATGAAACTAATTTTTTATACTATTTTTCGGGGGCAAATCGCTGCTCTTTTTTTTCCGTCAAAACTCCTCAAAAATGAACAAAAATTTAAAAAAATCATTATGGATAAATTAAAAGATTAATTATTTAAAGTCTGTTGACTTTCTTAGAACACAGAATGCAGAAATCAATAACAAATTGAATAGGGAAGTCACGAAGAAGAAGTCAAGAAGACACCAATAAACTACAAACTTCTCAGGACCTACATATATATAAGGTCTGGCAAAGGAGTCACTAACTCTGTACGGTTTAGTGATTTTATAGTGTTGTCTATGTATAATATTATTATCTAATGATGGTATTGAATTTCCAAAAATCATATGCTCCTACCATCTAACGGATTTTTCGCAAAGCTATATTTAAAACCTTTCTGAAAGGTTCTATGAAAAATTGCCAAAAACAGCGCTATTTGACTATTTGAATAATAAATCAATTCCAAAGGTTTTCTATGATAATCATATGCACGTATCTAGAGCGGAAATTATAAATAAATGTGAAATTTTCTCCAGAGAAGTTTGGTAAATGCTTTGAGAGAAGTCCGCTAGATGGCAGAAGTTTCCTCTGCGTTATTAACATAAATATTTCCTACCGGGAATGAAGAAATGTTTCCTTCGTATTATTCACTTATGGTAACCAGATAAAGTATCCCATATAAAGTCATGAAAAGTGATGAAACAAAAACTAGGTTAAATAGTTTATTTTATCTCTTATTTTTTGTAGATTTTAATGCCTTAATATTATTTTTTTAAGGTGTGTATAATTGTCATTGTGTTGAGTTATTGTGGAACCTTTTCATAAATATTTCCTGCATTGGATATGTAGTAGTGGATAATAATAGCAATAATTTAAGATTATCATATAAACCAAAACATGTTGTGATGTGTTGAAAAGTGCTCGGAAAATCGTCAAAAGCAACATCAAGAAAAGATGACCCCCAATCAAAATTTCATGTGTAGGTACCTACTTATAATTATTTGTGAATTGCTTTCCAGTGAAACATTAAAAAATACAATTTCATGAGTAGACTGTAGGTACATACTTACAATTATTTGTGAATCGATTTCCAGTGAAGCATAAAAAATGGACTATTAACATTTAAATTGTAAGATTTGAAGAAGACACGTTTTGCTTCCGAAAGGGACTGACTTCAGATACGGATACAAGTTTAAAAAAATGAAATAAATACATTGCTTAATTTAATTTATTTTATAATATTTTACATTAGTTTAGCTTAAGCTTCGTCAGGGTGAATTTTATTTTGTTAAAATAGTCTGAGCTGAGCGAAACCGGTTGGTAAATAAATTAATCAAAAAATTGGTGGTCAAAAACAATTTATTCCATTTAAGCTTCTACGTGCCCATGGATGGCGTTAATTAATTAATTTTATTTAAATACGCTTTTTTAAATGTATTATTTTACAATAGTAGGACAAATTATTTATTTGCGCCGAACATTCGCGATATGAATATGAATAAATATTTTTGTTCGTTTAAAAATAGAATATTGTGCCGATGATTCAATCCATGCCTATATTAGTATGCCTTTCGTGAAAAACTTGAGTATTTTTACGAACAAAACTTTTTATTCACATTGTAAAGTAGGTAATACTTTGAATAAGGTGTATTTTAATAAAAAAAAATAATTAACGCCATCTATGAACACGTAGAATATAAAGAGCGTCGCGTTTAACCTTAATAAATATATTTTAAGCGACAAAGTGATTACTGTATTACATATTATAGATTACTGTTATTACATTTTATCAATAAATACTATTACAAATCGATTTCAATATTCATTACAAAATTTTCCTCGGTGAATCACCAGAATAATATAACACTGACAATGCTCACAGCTTCATCGTCCCACAATAAATTACTGTGCATATTTTTCCGAAGGATAAATTCTATTCTAATCTAATATTTACGTTAGGGTCAATGTTTTATATTATTTATTCTATGGGGTCAACCGAAACAAAATTGAAAATCGTTTCCTTTATCTTTTTTTACACGATTTGCCACCAAGTTAGTAAATAACGCGTAGAAGCTCTGATCAGCATAAACACAAATGAACTTTGACACGAGATATTGGCTGGTCAAAACATTGATAACTGAGTAATGATATTATCTTCAAACATTTCTTGGATGTACGTTACTTGAATGCTGAATATTCTTGAACAGCTAGAAATAATTTCAATTTATTCAGAAATCTATTTAACCTTTTGTCGCTGACATACGTCTGTCAGACACCGCAAACTCTATATGCAATTGCTAAGTTATGATTTCGCGGCGCATCGTTCTATCTTACTCAGTACCATCCTGAACCAGCTCCTGCCACCCGCCATTACGGCGACGGAAGCTGCGGTGTTCGCATGTGGAGAGTTGCAGCCATTAAGCGCTTACATGACGTAAGATTTAATATTTAAAATGTTCTTATAAATGAGATTTATGAGACCATTTTGATTATTTTAATAATTATGACTTTTTTATAAAAAAAAAACAATTCAACAACAAAAAACCAATAATAACTTCTAAAATAATAGTACCTCAAATGCACGTCTGTCAGACTTCTCCTCGGTAGAATTAAAATATAAAGTCACCTCAGTGGTAGACGAGGTGACTTTATGTTTTTTGACTGTGTGTTTTATAATGCACCAAAACTAGATACCAGAGTGGTAGATAATTTAACTGTGAAAATCGAAAAGCCTTGGTTTATATGCAAAATAGTGTGTTTTTTGTCAGATTGGAATAGTCAGATACTTCCCAACCTTTATTTTCCCACATTTTTATTGGCAACTATCTTTATGTATTCATTCTATTAGTATTCAAGATTCAACCCGAACTAAATGCAATCCAGACAGGGTCTTTTTAGATAAACCTATCTTATTTTTTTATTTTTAATGTGCGACATCTGTTGACTTTTCTGCAAGTCTAGAATGAATATTTATTTTCCGGAATAACTTTATTGAGTAAAACCTCAAATTGTAATATTTGTGCGGTGAAAAAATGAAGACAATGTTAGTAGTTCTTATTCGAAGTATGACACAGTTAAAAGTGACCGAGGGGAATAGGGTCCCATTAGCTCAGTTGGTAGAGCACTGTCCCGGAAAGACAAGGGTCCTGGGTTCGAGTCCCAGATGTGACCGTTTCCTTTTCTGATTTTTCTGTTTCAGATTTTCGTTTAGAAATCACTAATATTGTCTTCAATATTTAAATACCTATTACAATTTGAGTTTTTTCTCAATAAAGTTATTCCGAATAATAAATAAAAAAGAACAATTTGTTTCTATATGAGTAAGAAAAGTCTTGTTCGCGTGGATGCTAAATGTTCGGCGTCGAGAAGTAAAAGGTCATAAGTCTCGTGATTGTCTCGTAAGGCTTGTCGCTCGGTCACTCACAAAGAGCGCTATTGTAACTTGCTACAAGTACGCTGTCAATCACAAGCAAACGCTTGCTGCCGGTAGGTACCATTTGACGTTGGAGTCATCACGTTTGGCTTCGAATGTGACGTCAACTGTCAGCTTGAAATTTTCTAAAATTAAAGGTATTAATATGCGACTTACCTCAGCATGCTTTTGGTTAACCGTTGTAGAGTAAAAAAATAACTTAACCTAAAAAAAATGATCTAATTGATGGTATCAAAAACTTGGCGCTTAAACTGTTTAGTGAGCGTCAATGTTTTGCAAAACTAGTCAAGAATCTAGATCTTTATTTAACCACCAAGGAAAATCACTGGACTACGGCCCTGTACCTGTATCAGTATTTTATAGTATCGATATCACTCGGCTTATCTTGTTAGGGCTCTTAACTGAGAGCAACTTGATGAACGTAAATATTTATCTTAGCGATCATAAGGAGCAACTTAAATGTCAGAGATGCTGGTGAATATTTTTCACTAAAGTGACTTTACGTCTACAAAATGAATACATATATCAAAAACCAGGAAGCGCCAAAAACCCAACGTGTGAACAAGGCTTAAGTCTCTTGACAAAATGTCATAAAAAGGTGGTTAATATTTTTATCGTTTTTTAAAACGAGCGTGAAATTATATTTCACACCAGGAAAACTTGCAAAAACATGAAACATTTTGTATTGTTATTGTAATGAATCGCTTGCAAAAATGATGCCAAAATCAACGTTCGACAGGACGCTTCATAATGATTGAACCACAAAAGTGTTTAAATAAAGTCCCCCCTCGAAGAAAATCTTTTTTTTTCCTGTGTCAGTGTTTTTTTCTCAATATGTACAATTTTTAGCGTTTAGCTATTTGTGCAGCTTGACTGAACTTATTATGTAAACTGTGTATAAGTTTAACTATGACTTTGTATAGAACAATAAAACTTGTTTAGAAAATGCTGACAATCATTTATCACATACAACTAACCTTTATTAATGCAACTCATGTTGCGGTTTTATATAAATTACTGAGTAGGCAGGTACTTACTAGACTTGTTTTTTTAAGTTATGCGTTATTACGCATAACTTAAAAAAAAAACACAGTCATTATTCACTTAATTAATTAAATATTAAAGGTAGGTATTTGTTTCAGTACTTGATTAAGATATGTATTTATGACAAAATAATATAAGATTTAAAATTATAGCAGTATGAATTTTTTTTTTCATAATTATTCTACTACTCCATAAAATGAGCTCCAGGAGCTTGTGTTAATGGGAGGAGTAAGTGTATATAAAAATAAAATAATGTTTAAAAGTCGATGTACAAACAATACCCAAAGTCTTATTAAATAATTACAAATGTAATTTAACACACAATTCAATCATTAAATTAATTTTAAACATTATTCGAAATACCCAAATTTAGAGAATTAATATTGTAACAACAGCCAAACTTATTTTTAAATACTAGATAGTATAGACTAAGTATACGTATATTAAGAGTACAATACATCATAATCAAATTTCAGTTATTTTGCTTTTTGAATTTTTCATATTTCACAGTTTCGGTTACCTTAATTTTGTTTATGGACAATAATATATTGTACCATTTCACACCTAAATACAAGTAGTGGTGCTGAGCCATGGTCGTTCTTAGCATTGGGATAGTTACTAGGCCCTTTGCTTTAAATCTCTTTGTATCGAACATGAAAAATTATATTATTGCATTATCAATTGCGGCTAAAGTTGCACACCTGCAAGTTTGATGACCCCTTTTTCCAAATCATAATATTTACCAGTTGAAAAATGCATCAATCTGTTACCAGGCGGAAAAATGACTGGATAGAACATCAATTAATTCGATAACCCTATTTTCTAAAACGAAATTAAAATATTGACAAAACCAAAAGTTGTTGCTGGGCGAAATATTATTCGCACCACAATACCTGCACAGATGCTGATACTTACAGAGATGCTGAGAGCCTAAAAGCCGACGAAAACCTGCTGGCTACCGACTGAATTAGCTAGTGCTGCTGAGATCACCTAGAGACTGGCCAATCCCTGCTGCTGCCGACTGCTGGTCATTGATGCTGACAACCTAGAGGCTGGCCAATTCCTCCTGGCTACCGAATGAACCAGCCATAGATGATGACAACCTAAAGGCTGACGAATACCTGCTGGCGTCTTCTTCTTTTATGATGGTTTGGATAGAACTCCTCACGGTGTTTTACTTAAACCATTACCCAGGTTGAGGGCTGATGTGTGCCGGTGCTTATTATTTACAGTAATTTCTTGTGGAGACAAACACGTCCCGTACACTATTGTTTATGCTATCTAAGGCGTTACTTTTTATTTATTTATTTATTTATTAAACGCCATAAAAGGCTTTTACAGTAATGTGAAACATTAGATTATAAGTACACAGTTCATTGCTGTCAGAGACTTGACAATTAAAAATAACATTTTTATTTAAAATAATACATCCGTTAGCCAACACTATAAGACAAGCAAGCAGTTTATATTGATGCTATACATATACATTTCACATATATGTATATATGGGGAATGTATATGTATAGAACACCATACATATGTTACACATAAATAAGAACATGTCAGTATGATGCAGTACAAACAGACATTTAACATTTCACAAACATATCAGTTACATTCACAACCAAGTATTTTTGCCTTGATGCAAGACGGTGAGGTTTTGAAAATATCAAAAAGGTCTGTATACGTGTTGGCAGTGCGGTGAAAACGCGCCAACGGTGAATGATACAAATAGTTAGTGCTATGATTGTCACTGTGGAAAAGATGGTGGAGTCGAGTTGATTTAACAGGGACACGAAAATTTATAACACTTAACATTTGAGGGCAGTCTATGAGATTGTTCAGTAATTTAAAAAGTGTTAGAATGTCATTAATAGTTCGCCGGGTAGAAAGAAGTGGTAGATTTAGACCAGACATTAATGTATTATAGCAGATATCAATTACAGGCTGTCTCAATTTGAATTGAACGTATCGAAGAAATTTTCTTTGTACTTTCTCCAAGCGGTGTGAGTTACAGGTATAAATCGGAGACCATACAGGAGATGCATATTCTAGGTGCGATCTCACAAGAGAGCAGTAGAGTAATTTAATTGACTCAATGTTTTGAAAAATCCTTGTGTTACGTATTACAAAACCTAGAATTTGCATGGCCTTATTGGAAATTGTTTCACAGTGACGATCAAAGGTAAGTTTTCTGTCAAAAATAACACCAAGGTCTTTGATAAATGGTACTAATGCAATTTCATTATTGTTAATTGAATACGATATGGTTATTGGTGTCCGTGAACGATAAAAACAAATGAGGAAACACTTTTTTACGTTTAGGAATAATTTGTTTATTTCACACCAGCTAGCAAGTCTATCTATATTATGCTGAAGGATAAGTGCATCATTTAAACATTTTATAATCTTAAAAAGCTTTAGGTCATCTGCAAATAGAATGAATTTGACATTTTCGAAACATAAAGATAAATCATTTATAAACAATACGAAGAGAAGTGGGCCCAGATGAGAGCCTTGAGGAACTTCCGATGTTACTTTAAATTTATATGAGACTTTATTATTTAATTTTACCATCAGTTCGCGGTTACAGAGGTAACTATTCAACCATTTTAGGAATGATCCATGTATACCAAGGGCTTGCAGTTTCGCGAGAAGGATATTAATATTTACTTTATCAAAGGCTTTTGAAAAATCAGTATATATTGAATCTACTTGTGCACGAGACGTGAAAACTTCACAGATATAGTGTTCATGCAATAGAAGATTGGTTGTGGTAGACCGACCGGTCACAAAACCATGCTGTTCTGGAGTAATAATATGCCTAAACTTAACAGCAATTTTATCTAAGACAATACTTTCAAACATTTTCGGGGTGGTAGACAGTATGCAAATTGGTCTATAATTTAAAACACAATTTTTATCACCTGATTTAAATACAGGTGTCAAGTGATTAAGTTTCCAAGGATCGGGATATATTCCAGTTTGAAGTGACAGATTGAATATGTGTTGAAGTGGAGCTGCTATAAACTGAGCGCATTCCTTTATGAATACCGGTGGAATTTTGTCAGAACCTGACCCCTTCTTACAATCTAGAGATCTGATCTTTGTATTAACATCATCCAGAGAAATTTGGCATGTTGATATGTCAGTTACATTGGTGTATTTAAATTCAGGTATAGTTACATTATCAATTTTCTGTTCATAAACACTTGAGAAATGATCAGCAAAGAGGTCAACTATTTCTTGATCACTGTCAGCATGTTTTCGCCCTGAATACATTGATCGAGGACAGCCGTTGTTGTCTTTAAGAGAATTCACATAATTCCAAAAATGTTTTGGATTTGACTTGATAGTCTGCTCTACATCTGTAATATAATCTAAATAGCATTTTTTAGATAGACTTTTACATTTACTTCGTAAAACAGAAAAAAAATTATAGCAGTGGAGTTATTGGATTTAAAGTTAATGTGGGCAATTTTTTTACATTGAATGAGTTTTTTTAGTTCAGTACTAACCCATTTTGGGTAACAGTCGTTACGTTTTACAATAGAAGTTGGTATGCAAATTTCAATAGTATCATAAAGGTTTGAGTTGAACACATTTGTTGCTTCTTCTACGTTTTTAGACATAAAAATGCGGGACCAATTGAGCGAAGAAAGATATAAGCGCACTTGATTATAATCGGCTTTCTTGTAGTTTAGTTCGTGAACGGGAGGTTGGGGACTAAGGAGTTCAATGGGTGCCAAATAAATGATCGCTTGTAAAGGGGGATGATGAGAGTCAATGGATACTATTGATTCACGCGATTCGCTGACATTACTATTATTTATGTTTGATATGACAAGGTCAAGAATTTTGTCATTTATATTTTTAACATGATTTAATTGTTTAAGGTTGAGAAAGTTGATGATATCAATGATTAATTGGGCTTTAGCAGAAATGGGATTTGAAGACTCAGTGGGTTGTACCCAGTTTACATTTGGGAGATTAAAATCCCCAAAAATTATTAATTTTGCATCAGGATATTTCAATTTCAAAGATTCAATTTCATCACAATGTTTACAATACACATCAGCACTAACTTGGGGGGGGGGGGATATACACACACACAATTATTATTTTTGTTGCTTTGAGTTTCATTAATATAGCTATTTGTTAAATGTTTTTATTTTTTAGTTTTAATAGTTTTGAATGGAACATCTTTCTGATCGATATTAAAACCCCGCCGCCAATAACATTTTCACGATCCAGCCGGTAAACATCGTAGTTGGTGAAGCCTAATTCAGGGGAAGATATTTTTTCATGAAGCCAGGTTTCTGTTAGGCAGTACACATCGTTATTTATCGTTGGAATATTACACCTTAGGGTGTTGAGCTTGGTACGCAAACCTCTAACATTTTGGTAGTAAAATGTTAGTTTCGTGGGGAGTTTTTTGTATTTACAATAACAGGTTTATTGTTCTTATATTTGATTGTGAGACCTATTTCACCGTCTTGGATTCTTTGGTCTAGGGTTAATCGCAAATTGGCGAGATAGTTTCTTTGGGCTGGAGTTTGGTCGGAATAAATTTTAATGCCAGGGTACTCTGTTATACTATTTTTTTTCCGCAAAATATCAATGGCTTGGGTGGGATTGTCAAACATCATTTTTAGAGGTCTGGGTTTGTCCGTTTTTTTTATTCCCAGACGAAAGGTTGTGATGTTGGCCTTGGTGATGGTTGAGTTTATGGCCGTTAGTGTATTTGATATTTTTGTCGTGTCACCTGTAATTTTTTCAATTTGAGAGCAGGCCAAGCTTTCAGGAAAGTTGAAAATAATAATGTTTTTCGAACGTTTTTTCCTCTCCTCGAGCTCGTCAGCAGCTTCGCACATTGTTAAATTTGGTAAATATGAAGATTCATGTTGTGAGGTTGATTCTATCAATTTTGAGGAGACCATGTGTTCATACGACTTAACCTGTCCCTCGAGGATTCCAATTTGTTCAATTCCATTTTGTTGATAAGTTTAACGTCAATAACTTACTCTCAGACCATGTTCATTAATTTGTCGTCAAGGGCTAGTAGAAATTAAGCCATTTATATACGCGGTGTCCTGGGGCAAAGTGCACTAAGTAAAAAATAAAAATAACTTTTTTCAAAATTTCAACATTTTTTCATAAAAATACAGTGTGTGGCAAGCCTACGCATGACGGAAGTGAAACTTTTAGTATTCTTCTCTTTCTCTTTTCATTTCATTCTCTCTTTTTTTCTGTCTATTAACATATTTATAAGAAAAAAAAATCGTTGATAAAAAAAATTAAAAGTTATAAAAATATGGGATTCGATCCCGGGTCCTGCATAACGAGTGTCGAACGCTCTGCCTCTAGACCGCGGTTATTACGTATTCGACCAAAATATCATATAGTCAAAATATCTAAAAGTCGCAGCACGAGAGCATTTTATCACTTTAAAAAAAATATTATTAAAAAAATCACAAAAAGAAAAAAAAATAGTTAAAGCGGGGTTCGAACCTCGGTTCTTCACGACAACAATCGGGAGCTTTGCCTCTAGACCGCGAAGCTGAGTTTGGAGAGCGACCGAAAGTAGGTATATAATATTGGCTAGGCTCCTATAGCGAAATGATCACGGTTTATGATGAAGGTCATGAGTTGGTTTTACTCCGGTCCTCGAAATTGCATAACGCGCGTAAAGAAGTTTCACTTCAAAAACTTGAATTGTTTCGAATTTCGAAAAAGGTTATTTAGCTTTTAATTTCTACCATTATGTAGAATCACCTTCCAAAGTTAGATCACTCTGCTGTATCCTATGTGTACTTTACCCACGGACACCTGTATATTATATGTACGAGTATACATATTATATGCTTCTCCTTCTGTTTCTTTCTACATTCATGTAATATCTCCCTTACGCTCCCAACTTTAATACAAGGTGACCGGGTGTAAGGAGCACACACTTCGGTAGGTCTATTTCTACCATCATGTAGAACAGAACATCAAATAAAATAAAAATTAAATTACTTTTTGTGAAATTCCGTTATTTTTATTTTCCTGTAAGAATATTTTTCATATTCAACTTTTGTATCTGAAAAGTACCTTAAAACGTTGAAATTTCGAAAATTAGTAAATCTAATTTTGTTCTTGTACTATCATCATCTAGAATTACCTCCCGATCTTTGAAGTGCCCCAACACCGAACACCTATATAACAAATTGAATAAAACTACCTGGCACAAGTTTTTTTAAGTAGGTACCTACTATTCACATTTATTGAAGTGAAACTTCTTTACGCGCGTCATGCAATTTCGAGGACCGGAGTAAAACCGACTCATGACCGAAACGAAAATGCGGGTACCCCCACCACCGATTAAAGTTCATTTGATCTAGTCAAAGTTTTGAAGTAACATATAAATGCTTCTTAGCTCATCCCGACAACTGGCGTTGGTGGTGTAATGGTCAGCATAGTTGCCTTCCAAGCAGTTGATCCGAGTTCGATTCTCGGCCATCGCACATTATTTTTTTGTTTTTAACGCCTTTTTCATTCAATATCTTATTTTTTAGTAGGTCAGAACATTTTTTAAAAGAAAATAATATTGCAAAATAATAAAAACACTTATCTCACTGTGATAAAACATTACTCCGCTAGAGCGCGCTTTGCGTTATTGTGTTGGATTAAAATTATTATCTAATCCGTATATTATGATAATTGTATTACATTTATTTAATTAATTTATTTATTTTGATAATATGTAATAATTTACAGAAAAAAAAATTAAAACTATCTCCCTCTGATAAAATATCCGTTCGCTAGAGCGCACTACGCGATCTTGTGTGGGATTCTATTTCTGTACATTGTACATTATTTTTAAAAATATATTATATTTTGGGTGTGATGTAGGTAACATTATAAAACATAACAAGCTCTCATATTTTCAGAACCTACATAATATAATCAATTTATGCGGCTTTGCTTACAGTTGGTGCTCAGCGTGGTTGGCTTTCAATCAGTTAAGCGAGGTTCGATTCTCGGCTGTGGCATTTTTGAAGTGAAACCTTGTTGAGGTGGGGGAGCCGCTCACGAACGTTCTCTCTCTTCTCTTCTTTCCTCTCTCTCAGACACCAGCGAACTGCGCCACGCCAAGCATCAGCTGAAACTAGAAGTTTCACTTCTGTCTTGCGTAGGCTTGACACACCCACTTTTTTTGATTAAAAAAAGAATGGCAATGACTCCCCGGTTACAAAAATAATAAGTCACCGACCTACCTGGCAACTCCCTGATTTTAATTTAATACCTACTCTTTTCCTACTGCTTATATAAGTATGTCGTATTTTGTTATTCGGCCGTATATCCTCACTTCTTACTCCTTCGGGGAGACTGCAATACTGTTTGTACTATTTGTGGTTTTCCATTCAAGAAACATGCATTATGTAAGTATATTGACTTTTGTTAAAATTCTGGCAGCACATTCTTTCCGCATACCACTAATGATATAGCATATTTCCCTTAACAGACTGATTACGTAGACTGCTTATTAAGTATATCATATTCTGTTATTCGGCATATATCCTCTCTACATACCCCTTCGGGACATTCAGTTATATTACATTAGGATATTACCCTTAAAAGACTGCATATATTCACATACTTCTTACTCGGTCGTATATCCTCTCTGCAAAATTCTTAGGGAACAAATTATCAAAATCTTATCAAAAATATTGCGGATTTCCACTCAGACGCCTGCAGATATAAGTATATCAACTTTTGTTATACGGCCGTCTATCCTCTCTGCAAAATTACTTTACCGGTGAGGATGTACAGAAGAAATAATCCTTTAGTTAGGCGATCATCTGTTCGATGGATCAACTGTCCAGGGGATCAACTGTCCGGAGGATCAACTGTCCAGGGGATCAACTGTCCGGAGGATCAACTGTCCAGGGGATCAACTGTCCGGAGGATCAACTGTCCAGGGGATCAACTGTCCGGAGGATCAACTGTCCAGGGGATCAACTGTCTAGGGGATCAACTGTCCAGGGGATCAACTATCCAGGCGATCATCTGTCCGATGGATCAACTGTCCAGGGGATCCACTGTCCGGAGGATCAACTGTCCAGGGGATCAACTGTCCGGAGGATCAACTGTCCGGAGGATCAACTGTCCAGGGGATCAACTGTCCGGAGGATCAACTGTCCAGGGGATCAACTGTCCGGAGGATCAACTGTCCAGGGGATCAACTGTCCGGAGGATCAACTGTCCAGGGGATCAACTGTCCGGGGGATCAACTGTCCAGGGGATAAACTGTCCAGGGGATCAACTGTCCGGAGGATCAACTGTCCGGAGGATCAACTGTCCAGGGGATCAACTGTCCGGAGGATCAACTGTCCAGGGGATCAACTGTCCGGAGGATCAACTGTCCAGGGGATCAACTGTCTGGGGGATCAACTGTCTGGGGGATCAACTGTCTGGGGGATCAACTGTCCGGGGATCAACTGTCCGGAGGATTAACTGTCGGTGGGCCAACTGTTGGCAGGCCAACTGTCGGTCACCTTTGAAACATTTTTTTAAATTTTATTTTATAGATTTTTCAAAAATTACAATCTTCAACCACCATACTAGGCTAATGCCCGTGTTATGGTAGCCATACAAATTATACAATGTGAAAAAAAAAAATATTAAAAAGTGTTCAAATAATATAAAGGTGAAGGAAGATACAATATATATTTTTTTAAATCATTTTTTTTAAATAGTTTTAGAAATTCTTTAAAGAATTCTCGCCCCCTTTCATCAGCGTTGAACACCTATAGTAAAAAGGGATGTCTTATTAGTTGATTTTATATCGGTGCTCAATGCGTTGTATATTTTAGGGGCGATGAACCAGAATTGTCGCTGAGCGAATGTGGTTCAAGTTTTTGGGACCTCGCATCCCAGGTTTGCTGAATAAAGGTAAACTTAATGGGTTAATATTGAACGAAGCCCGGTTCTCTTAAAAAAGTGTTATATTAAACTGGTATATTACAGAATACTATAATTAATAAGGAAACAGATTCTAAAGACAACATTCGCTTCTAAAAATAGAAATAGAAAAACACGTTTCATTTCAATGTCAAGCTCGAGTAACAGAATCTAGCCTCATCAGATTGACGTTTTACCAAAATACACTTTACTGATACTTGCAAAAATGGGTAGGGAATAAGTAATGCTTATTTCAAAACATGTATTTATTTGTTTATTAATTAACGCCCTTTTCCGGGCTTTTACATATGAATATTAAGAAATATACATTAATTATTGTACATAACTGAATTGTTTCAGTAACAACATTTTATATTTGTTTAAAGATAAATTGAAGATGTCCAATGACTTTTTTTTTTTAAGTCGGAGGCGGCTTACTTACGTTCCCCGCGAGCACTTAGGCCATAGGCCCATTGTACTATCTCCCATTTTACCTCATTCCCTTGCCAGTAACCCGGTCCCTTTTATGAAGTTAACCAGGGCTGTCATTGGATATGTGGCGATGTCTTCTTTAATTGTCTTCATTGTCTTCTGGTGTCTTCCCAGGTATCTGAGTCTTATTCCCAGCAGAGCGGGACATTGGCACCATAGGTGAATTGGAGTCTCTTCCTCCTCTTCACATTTCCTACAGATGTTGGTGTTTTCCACTCCCAACAGTTGCATGTGTCTCCTGAGATGGCAGTGTCCCGTTAATAGTCCTACCAGTTCCCTCAGTGAGTTTCTGTCCATATCAAGTAGTTGCCTGGTTCGGTTAGGGTCCGGTCCGTTTATGAGTACTTTAGATTGCCTCATTCCGGGTGCCTTCATCCATTTCTTCCAGTGTTGGGATTTGACCCACCTCTTGATATGTAGTTTGGTGTGGCAAGTTGCTACTCCTACGGCCGGCTCGGATCTCGCAAGTGGTGCTTTCGCCCCTTTCCTTGCTAGTTCGTCAGCCCGCTCGTTGCACTCAATACCTTTATGTCCTGGTACCCAGAGCAGGGTTACTTTATTGATGGTCGCCAGTTCTATAAGGATAGTCCTGCATTCCAGTCCACTGACTTAGTATAATTTTTTCCCTCCATTAGTATTCTGGGCAAAGAGGAATACAAATGGTAGTTAGTCCCAGAATTTCTGCACTTACAAAATGATAAACGCATAGGTCTAATCATAATATAACATTGATCTTTAATTTTATAAAAAGAAAATAGAACAATGTATTTAAATGAATTTTTTTTTTTAAGTGCAAAAACTTTTACCAAATATTTTCGTCTGTAACTAAAAAAAACAATATATTATACATCGGCAATATTGACAACCTATATTTTGGTTTCTTCCCTTCCTCACAATATGATTACTTATCGAGAAGTTAGTACTTTCCAATTAAGTCCAATTAATTTCCTCTTTGAGAGGCCCATCTTTATTATTTTATGTCGGTGTATTTCTTACTTTTTTGCACGGATTTGCGTTGAAATGGTCTGGTTTTTTGCATGTTTGTTCCAGCTTCATGGCAAACAAAAGCAATAAGAATATGACCGGTTTATCTTCTAGCATGATTTATTGAAGGTATTTCGTAATTTGTTTTTGTCTTACAATTATATATTCAGACCAGACAACTTCTTTTTGTGGCTTGGGTTAAATCATTTGATTTTAGGTTTTGACTATAATGATATTTGTAATAATGGGTTTTCGTCTTAGGAATGTAATAGTGTTTAAATCAGGTGTGTTCAATCAGCATCTTACTATTACGTCCCAAAGTGTCATGGACTCTTGCTGTGATCAAGCAATTTATCAGTTATTTATTTTTAGGTAAATATAGTTAAAATAAAATAACTTCGTGTGAGTACCACTTTAAATAAAGTTAAAAAAAAATAGATTCGACCTGAATTTTTTTACAAGTAAGAATTTTTTAAAACATACTGCATTTATTACAGAGTTGCAGTGTTCAGTTACATAGAAGAGGGAGAGAGAACACCATCTTAAGTGGGGGGTGAGGGGTGGTCAAGAAGGACGGGGTAAAAGTGGGTGTGGGAAAGAGGAACATGTTTAAATGGGTGACAGGATAAATCATCACAATGATAATTCATCACATCTTTAAAAAATTATATAAAGTCATGGAAAGTGATGAAACCAAAACTTTATTAACTTGGTTAAGTAGGTTAGGTTAGGTTAGGTTAAATAAATAAAGTTTTTCATCATTTCTAATGACTTTATATCACCTTTTTAAAGTGTGTTGAATTTTCACTGTGTTGAGTTTAATGGAAACGTTTAAATGGGGCTATTTAATACTACTTACATAAATATTCGGGCATAGATGTACTGCGTAGAAATGCTATAGAGCAACGTCTTAATACCCCTAGAAGGTCTTGAAATGAGTAAAGCCTTAAAAATAAATAAAACCATTTATTAAATAGCTCCATTTTAAATCCCATCCCTGCACTCACTTTTAAACCCTCCTTCTTAACAACTGCCCTCTGCTCCCCCCTCCCTTCTTACTTCTTACTTACTTCAGGATTGCAACAATTTCATCGAAGATGGGGATATACTTTGAAATACACAATAGAAAACTATAAGCAAAAATTTGTATGAAGTCTTTTAAAAATCTATTTATTATCTTATTATTGTTTAGTATATGAATTTATCAACAGTCGTATTAATAAAAAAAATCACCTATCAACCGTTATACGGTGTTTTGGTAACACACTGTACAAAGACTGTACAATTTCTGTTTAGAATTATTACTAATAAAAAATCTCTAGCAACATTGTACTTGGCCGACTGGCGTATGCGCAGACTGGCGTACGTTTCCGGCTATACGCGTAATATGACAGTTTTGATCTGGTAATTTCAATTCTAATGACCAATTCACTATCATATTAGTATAATTCTATTTATTTACTGTTATTTGTCAGTTTTAATCCATTATTATCGGCATTTTGTAAATTTAGATTTATGTTATCGGAAAACGCTAGGTTATTTCAGACAAATTATTTTTTATTGTCTGTTTTTGTGTGAATTTTGAATGAATTACATGAAAGTAATGTTTTTTAATAACAAAAATGCGTTATGCGGATGTATATAATTACAAATTAAAAAAATCTACTTTTTTAGTTATCCTCTGGGAATTAATGTTATTAGTTTCTATTTTAGGTTTCAATTAATAAGGTTTCCATATTATCAATTTATCAATTGAATCCGTTGATCTATCACAAACTAGACAAATAATTATTACTAAACTAGCAAATTATCTTTTCGATGCCTAGTTATAAGCTCCTTTGACTTCTCTTGGTTTCTCTTGGACGCTGAATTGCAAGTTTTTGGCCATAACGTAATTTTATATTATGTACAGACGCTTGTAACGATACCTATACTTATTCCCACTCAACGTAATATACTTAAACAATAATTATCAGTCGCTTTAGACTAATCGTTTACCCTTTCGATTGCAATTTCCTTATTTACTTACTTAACTCTAACGATAAGTGTAGTCACAGACAAAATATTATTGGTGAGTCAGAAAGTTTCAATTTCTCTTTCAAAAACTTAATTACTATTTCAGCCCGCAGGGCAAAAATATTTGAATGCTAATTGTTGTTGTCTGCAGTTTACGATTTCTCAATTGCAATATTCTTACAAAAACAATTTTATTTTCAGTACATGACACGATAACATCACCATATGAAACGACATTCCAAAGTAACATCAAAACGGGACAGTCCAAAAATAACTTCGCATCATAACATTAACTGTTTATTTCATTTCGACCAAAAATGTACAACAGTAACATAATATAAAAATTAGTATGATAATAAATAAAATAGAACTTATTATTTAAATATGTATAAGGTTGTAATTTATAATAATGGACCCTCTTGTGAGGAGACATGTTTCAATAATTTATTGTATTCAAGAAGATTGGTGATTAATTGTTCACCTTTGTAGTGGAAAATTCATATTAAAAGTATCACAATCCTAACTTTCGCAAGCAGTTTTTAATGTTTATTATTAAAAAGTAATGATAACAACTCTCAATGAAAATATTAAAATAGTATAAGACACCAAAAATATAAAGATAACTTTAGCACAACTGGATCTTTAACTTAAATGCTCTAGTCTTACTGGAACCAACAATTACTGATATTATCATATATACAATAAAAATGTTTTTTTCCCAGTAAGACTAGAGGATTTGGCTTCAAATCCCAATTACGCCCATTATCTTTACATTTCGGTATCTTCATATATTTTCAATGTGGATTGAGAGTTGTTACTTAATTTTCAATGATTTAATTAATGTTACAACGGGTATTAACTTCAATAAGTTAATATTAGTAATAGTTTTTAATATTTAAGATCTATCTCTTGAAGTCTCGGATCGTGGCAAAAGAGGATCTGGACTGGGGCTGGGGTTGTGGGCGAGGTGCGGACGCAGCATTTTGTTGAGCGTTTTGAGCATTTCCAGGATATTCTGGTGCCAAAGTGGGCCTTTGAGCCCTGTGCTGCTCAATTAGCTTCCAGTTGATGTACCAGTAAGGTTGCTTGTCGACTGGCCACTTGCTGATCCTTTCCACCAGCTTCTGGTCTCCCCGGGCATCCACTGGCAGCCTCATTGTGGTGGTTGTGATAATTTGACCGTCTTCTCCAACGCGGTTTGCCAGGGAAGGGGGGGTGACGTCATCCTCGTCAGTCTTGAATCTGTCTGCGAGTTCAGGGTAGCCGATAGGTTTGAGTCCGGCGTAGAATGGACGCTGGGCGGAAGCCAAGGCGATGACAGCGAAAAGTGCAATGATGAAGAAGCCCTTCATTTTTCTGAAATAAAAAGGACTTGTTGAAATTTTGGTTACATAGCCATCAATTGAGCAAAATTTGGACAAATCGACCGCTAAAAGGTAAAATTTGAAATGACATTTACAATTCAATTGTAAATGTTAATTCTACGTAATATTTACATTTATAATTTCTTAATTTATATAGCCACTCCAAGCCACAGTCAAAACAGCCTTAAAACTTGCAACAAACTACCGCCCCTAGCTTCAATATAAACAAAAACTACTTTCGCCACTCTCTACTTAAATGTGCTGCATTTCTTCACTTTACGCATATATCGTTTACCCAATATATTGATCTTTATAATGAATTAATTAAATGTCATATTTGGTGAAATATCTATACTTGTGTTTGTCGCAGCACTGTCACTCACCGATTCCTGTAGGTAATTACGTTAATTTAGTATATATTATGATCAAATAATTTAAGGTTTCTATGTTTTTCGTATGTATTTCAATATAAATGTTGCGTACACATTAATCTGGGGACATTTTTTTATTGAATTTTTGTTTGAAGTTTATTTGTAGAACAACCATGTTTCATATATGTACAGTTTAAGCCTATAAAAAATAAATAAACATAAAAGGAGATAATAAACCACACTCTAAATTAGGGTAAGTACCTACTCGTATTATTACACTGAGAAAAATGAGTATTGCTGATTTATTAAAATTCTGTTTAAGGCGATGCACTACGTCGTGTAATATTTTAAAATGAGCCGCTATCAATAACAACCTTTACTTAGATGGCGATAAGGTTTAAATTCCCTCTTAACACCATCCATAACACCTGTTTTGATTTATGCAAGAAAAAAACATGGCCAAGAAGTGCCTTTTATTTTATTTTGTGGTTTTTTAGGAATAAATATTTAATTTTTTTCCGATCATTTTATAAATAACTTAATTTGTCACATTATACAATAAAATCATAACCGAAAATGGGTTCGTAAATAGGAGATTTTGAACTCTAAAGCAGTTTTCATAGGCCTATACATTATTTTTTTCTGGGCTTATAAAAAGACTTACCTATATAAAAAATACTCGATTATTTCAAAGGTCAAGATGTATTATTCTGGCAGTATTTAATTAAACCATCTAAACATTTTTAGGCGACTAAATTTTCAAACCAAAAACACATGTTTTTGCATTACTACTTATGGCATCGCCTTAAAATGTGATAGCAGACCATTTACTAATAAACTATAAGTACTTTCATAATATATCGGAACACGTGTTCATGTAGCTGCGTTTATTCTGTTATTACATAATGACGAAGTGCCAAAATACTAAAAATTTTATGCACACGTTTCCGTCATCGCCATAACACATTCGTGTTTTACTGATAGTTTATTAGAAAACCTGTGAATTCATTCGTTAAATGCCTACAGTCCCGTTATTACAGGATTATAATTAATTTTATATATTTCATGAATTTGCAATATTTTATATCAGTAATTTTTCACCCTGTATTGTACACATTATTCAGGAGAATTATTTATAATAAAAATTGCGTACACATTGATCATGGAAAACAGCTGTATGAATACTATTATACATATTTTTACGGCAATAACATAGAAATGAAATGACCACAATAAAAACAAATATATATAATAAACCATTAATCTCCAAAAATAAAACTTTGGAACCGATACAAAAATATTTTAAAATCGTTTGCTTAAAGGGGTCACGGCAAACACAATTATAATTGTTTGATTTATTGGTGTAACGCATTGTGATGGCACTGGACAAATACAATGTTTGATTGACCCGACATTGTACCTTCATTGAAAATTCGATGCGGTTTTCCATACAATACAATAAATATACGTAATAGGAATGATCCAGTTCGACATAATGGAATGACTGTATTGTTATCTTATATCCAAAACAGAAATATCATTCAATGTCCTTTACATAATTATATACATGACCTACTTGTTAAAATGAAAAAAATAACAAACTAACTATATTCATGTATTCAATGTACAGCACCTTGCGGAAAAACGATGTGCCTAATTATTCAATGGTTATTTCGCTGTAGAAAATTTTTAAAATTTTGAAACATGAAAAAATTATTCATTTAAAATTATTAAGATACCTTTCAATTGATTAAACGACAAGTATGTAATGGTATGTTGATGAAGGCAAGTAATGATTTCTTTAGAAATACATTTCTTCCTGTCTGTAATTAATAATAATAATAATAATAAGTGTTTTATTATCTTTTTTTTTGTGTAACAAATAGATATAATGATATCCTCACTGGGATCTCCCGTGCTGAGGGTTTCATTTACATATTATGTATAATTTAATTATAAGAAAATTAATATTACATCAAAGTTACAAATAAATTTAATTATGAACAAATATCATGCAATACAATTTTTTTTTTTTAATAATTTTAAAATAAGTAAGATGTTTTTTGATATATATATATGAAGTGTTTTTTGGTATAGTAATATATATGAAATGTTTTTTGGTATAGTTCAGTTGATTTTGTTTTAGTCTGTGTTTGATTTCAGTAAATTTTCTATTTCAGATCTCCCTATGTTAAGAATCCAGCTTTTTATTTCAGATTTAAATGTTAAAGTGTTGAGGTTTTTGAGTGTGAGTGGTATTTTGTTGTAGAGTTTAATACTATGATATAAGAAGCTTTTTTGCCCAAAAGTTGTATTAGTAATTATTTGTTGGAAAAGTTTTTGACCATGAGATCTAGTGTTTCTATTGTACGTGTTTGTTGTTATTTCTTGTGTTTTGTACTTATGAATGTAAATGAGTATAGTTTTAGAATATAGTTGTTTAATTGGCATGATGTTAAGATTGGTGAAGATTTCGTTAGTGCTAGTTCTTACAGGAACTTTCAGTATAATTTTCATTATGGCTTTTTGAGATTGATTATGATATTCGGTTAAAACTATTATTAGGTGAAATGTTTTTTTTAAATGTCAAACAACACAAGAGTCCCAACTGTTCCCAACCGTTTGGAGCCGGTAAGACCATAGCATTCCCAATTGTGGTATGTTGTGAAACTAGTGGTGGGAAAGAACTTGGCTATTCAGATCTGGTCACCAATCACGGCCAGTGATTGTCATTTCAAGCAACGTTTCAATTCTGAATGGTGGTCGTACCAGAGGGATACTGCGAGTATCTTCCACTCTAGAATGTGCCGCGAGAATACTATGTGTTATGATAGGAGTAAATTGTGAAATAGCATAGATTAATCATGCAAAATTTACTTGCGCACGCCAGGATGTGAAACCTCTACCTCTGGCTTGCTAATCAAGAGCGTTACTCCCCAACCATGGAGGCTATCAAATTTTATGATTAATTATATCTTCTATTTGGTGTTAGTTTTACAAACATCCTGTAAAAAAGTTGAATTGATTATAAATTTATTACAAATTCTAAATGCGCCAGTTATTTTCAGCAATAGTAAGAGCAAGACAAGTGTCGGTTAAATATGCTTTATGGCATATAAAAAATGGTTCAAGCCTAAGAAATGTTTAGAGATGGATGTCTTTTCATTGAAATTCATGAAAATATTTCCACTCCAGGTAAAAGATGGTAAAATCTTGTATGATTGCATGACAAGAAATACGATTTATTTCCAACAAAGAAAGCATTTAGAGGAGCAAATAATATACCACTTTAGGGATTTCAATACCTGGGATGATTTCCTGTACATGAAATATTATAATATATGTTTTGCGGAGCCCCTTGAAGCCTTTTTACTTATGATTTATTATCAAATCAAAAAAAAATTACCCACCTGTCTAACGTTTTTTTCTTTGTTTGAAACCAAGATTTACATTCAAAGAAAAAAGCTCAATTCAGTTTAAATAATTTATTCTCATTTGCTAAAACCTCTGTTTTATAAAATTTGGAAAGCAACAAGCTTTCGCTTTTTTTCGACTCTGACAAATTAAGGGAATGTTGTTAACGTGTCTAATATTTGCGATTAAAAAAACATAAGTTAGTTCGTGGCATTTACTACACTCTCTATCGCGACCTGACTGACATAAAATGTCTTATCTAAAAATATTGTTTTAATACTATGTAATAAATTATTTTTTGCAAAAGCACAATACTTCCGTCCACGTGTACTGCGCACAACACGCTGAGCCAGGAGAACTAACAATTAAGAATAAATACTTAAAATTGGGAGGAAGACATTGTGGGAAGGTCAGAATGAATTTTATTTTGCTGTTTTGATAGTTGGAAGCGATAAAGCACGTTGTGCGTTCTTCATGTAGACGAAACAATTTGTTAATGTAAGATTTTTTTCTTATCGACTACATATGTGATCATACAAAATTTTATATTGTATTTTAGTGTAACAATGGTATTTCTTGGATCTCCTCACTACAAGATCCTAAATTTATTTAATTCCATTTCATTAGGTTCGTCTTCTGTGTCGTTTTTAGTTGTATTTTGAAGTTTTTTTATGGACTTCTTTCGGAAAGATTTTAATTCTCAAAATTCACTTACAATTTTTTTTTCGTTTTATATCTGTAGCCATTCGTCAGAATGTGGTTTTATAACTTGGAATGTTTTTTTTTCAATTTTGATTCGATCTAGTGTGATGGATATGCGGTCTAGTAGAGGATTATGTATTTTTGAATAGTTTCAATAGTATATTTTTTTTAAGTATTTGTTGTTTTTTTTATTTTTTACTTTTGAATAGTTCAATCGAGGGCGTTCTTATGATTGCTTTCCGAATGGTCTTTATTATTCCTTTTTGAATTGTATTTATATACTTAGATCTAGCAGATCCTCATCATATTATTACATATTATATTTGAGAATAACATAAGAGTGGTAGATTTTTTTCATATCCTTTTTTTTTATTTACCACATTTCTTAGATTTTAAAAGAAATATTAGTAAGGCTTTTGAGTTTTTTTTTATTAGGAAACGACTGAAAATTTAATGTCACGTTTAAAAACTTAAGCTTTATTGGATTACGTTTAAGTTACAGTATTTATATATTATTAATTTTTCGAATAACAGCTGTCATTTTGTCCTGAATATTCTTTACCTCGTAAGCAGAAGATAAGTAAGTACCTAGAACCAGTCCCAAAGTTGATTCTTTTAGGAAGTAAACTGCGCCTGGTGACAATGACCTCAAACTTTATATGAGACAGCTAAACAATTAAAATTTTATCTTAGGGCGGTATTTACGTCCTCTGAAAAATTGGTCGTTCTGCCCTCCTGAACACGAATCGCGACAAAAACAAAAAACCTTAAGAGGATTCTATTAGCGAAAAATGTATTCTTGGTATACCGTATATTTTAGGTAATAGACATTAAAATCGCTTTACAAACGGATTCTACAAATGTTCGATTTCAAGCACAGAACTGGTTTTTATTTATTTTGTAAATAATTTTAAAAGAAAACAAGAAAACCAATAAGGTGAAACTGTCACTGATAATCTTAGCTATAATACTGTATTTTTTTAAAGTTGTTTCCATTATGTTTTCGTATATTTCTATTGTAAAAATATTTTTTTTATTAGTTTGCATTTATATTTTTTATTAAGTAATTTTTATTTTTTATTTAAATTCTATTGAAACGAAACGATAGGAAAACCTTCAATTTATCTGAAGCATATTTTTTAGTATTCATAATGTACCACCAATTCGTCATAAAGATTAATCAAAATCGTGATTTAGCATTAAGCTTCGCCTTAAAGCGCGGCCATGGTCTCGGAAAGCAAATATGTATGGCCACGCCCCATTTTTGCATTTCCTGGCTTTAATGATGGTAGTTAAATATTATAAACTTGTGCACTGTGTACCGTTAATTTTTTAGTTCAAATTGGTTCAAAGATGGCGATAACTCATTTAAATATACAATGGTTTTGACCTATTTGATTTGGTATCAGTAACATAGAGCGCAGGCAATGATTTTTTACATTTTTTTTACACAAATGTATGTAATGCAGCAAAATCTAACACTATATGACAAGTGAACAGTTGAAGTCAATAAATAGTTGCTACGCACGTCACGATGAATTCCTAGAAATATGTGTTAAAATATAAAATGATATATATATACGTAGTCAAGATAAATAGCATTGAAAACCGAGGTAATCCGAACAGCGGGTCAAAACTATTATATTGCAGGTCAGTTGTAAAATTTGGCATTTCCTCAATAACATAAATTCCCTTCAACTGTTGAAAATCTGTCCCACATCATCTAATAGCCTACATACTGAAGCCGGGCATAAACATACACTCACATATTCTGAAAATATATATTCAACATAATATTGTGTAAAAAAAATAATAATCATGTGTCATTTAACTATAATTTTTTTTGTTAAACTAATGTTTAAGACAAGATTTTTTTATGCATAGCACAAAGGGTAACAATTATTTTTTTATAAGCAATAATTATTAGCCTGAAACACTCATTCACATTGAAAAATCTCCTGATAAAAGATACATGACGCCAACGGGACTTGAACCCGTATCCTTTCGATTTCCGGTCGACAGCTCTGACCACTGAGCTATGGCGGCTTATCTCTTATCCGCGAAATAATTCAATATATACTAGTATTTCAATCAACAATTACTGCTTATTACATTTTTTCACCTGAAAACAACCAACTTTATTTTAAAAATAATACTTAATATTTGACAAGTTCTAGTATCTTCACCAAAAAATTTAGACAATTTGTCTCAACGCCATCTAGTGAGAGAGTTAACACTTACAATGCCTTTCTCATATAAAATAAAGTTGGTTGTTTTCAGGTGAAAAAATCTAATAAGCAGTAATTGTTGAATGAAACATTGTTTTATGTTATGTTTTAGTTTTAATATTCGTGTTTTGTCCTGTCCTACTGTTATTGTTATTCTAAGTTTTGTCATCACTTTGTATAAACAGTGTATTTAGTGTTATAATATTAGATCTGTATTGGGTAAGGCACACTGTAGGAATAATTTTAAGAACCATTAATACTGAATTACCATTTTTTTTTAAAGTTTGTTATACGAGTAGTTAAGCGCACTTGAAGTGAAATGACACTAAACTGCGCTATATAAATTCCATGTCATTATTATTATTATTATTATAGTATATATTGAATTATTTCGCGGATAAGAGATAAGCCGCCATAGCTCAGTGGTTAGACCTGTCGACCGGAAATCGAAAGGACACGGTTTCAAGTCCCGTTGGCGTCATGTATCATTTATCAGGAGATTTTTCAATGTGAATGAGTGTTTCAGGCTTATAATTATTGCTTATAAAAAATAAAAATAAATATGTGTCATTTAGCTTTCAGCATGTAAACATTACTTATCTATAGATTGAAATGTTGTTTTGTTGTAAGGAGAATAACAAGCGTTTATTAAATATAATTGCAAATAATACGGTATAAGTAGTCGAAAATGAATATTTCGCAGTCTCAACAGAAACAGTTTCCAAACCTTGTAATATTTGCCCGTAAAGAAAATTCTCCTATTAAATACCAAACAGGGGCATATTAATAATTGATCCGGGTGAAAAATGTGGAAAATTAGATTTCGAATATCAGCCATATTTTCGAAGGACAGATTGTTTCACAGAATTTGAACAGTAATTAATAAAATTACAAAGTTAAAAATCATGTTCTGTTATTATTTAACTATGGTTAGTAACAGAACTTGAAAATTAACAACGAAATTCGATGAATTGTTCAAATTTATTGAAAAAACCCGTCCTAAGCTAGGCGATAGTAATTTTAAACAATATAATGTAATAAATTAATATTAATATCCTTTGATTCACAATGATGTAACTTCTCACAACTTCCTTCACATACACTCCTTATCTATTTTTTTCATATATTTACATTGTCTCATACATATTCCATTATTATACCGGCCTAATTCATATGCTTTCAGTTATTCTTTATTCTCTGACCATCAACCCTTCACGTCAACATACTAAAAGAGTCCTTTTTTTATCCTTGTCATTGTAATGTTATTAATGCGTAATAACAATCCTACCAACATTGATAATGTATGTTCATAAATTTGCATTTTTAGGTGAAGTTAGCAACATAAAAAACCGTTATTTCTGGTGTATAACAAAAACAACTTGATAATGTTTAAAAAACAATCTACTGTGTTGAAGTTCTTTATACCTGGATCAAGGCTAAAAGGCTATCATCAGTGTATAATAAAAACATGGACATTTAAATGATTAAAAAACTCTTGCGAAATAATCAACAGACAAAAATAAAATGTATTTATGATGACGGAAGTTTGCTTGAATTATTTTATCGTTTTAGGTCGCTTTGGAAGCGTTCAGAAAATTAATGAATAAATATAATATTTTCTTATCAGTAATTCATAATAACATGTACCCTTATTGTATGGATCATTGACTTCAAATTCCGTTAGGCAATGAGAGAAAATGTTCACGCAAATCATATTGACAGTGCTTGTAATTTCACAACGAAGATAATTTTTTTTAAATCGGTCCTCCGTTTATCGCAATAATATTATGACAAAAAGAAGAAAGACATTATTTAAGATACAAATATCCACTCGGGCAAAATGTATTTATATGTTTGTTCATATAAATACATTTTGCCATATTATTTAAATAATGTAATTCCTCAAAATATTCAAATGCCGTTTAAAGCCAATAAATCCTCCTAGATTTCGCCGTCTATCCTATATTTTTAAATGTGTAAATTTGACACATTTTGACAAGCGATCGCTCAAAACGGTTTTTCAAATTTGTCATAATATGCCAAAAATCGCTAGTAGTTGCAATTTATTTTTGTTTGATAATTTAATATGGCTACGAAGGATGAACAGTAAAATCAATCGTACTTCAATCGTAATTACTTTTGAAGTACGATTGATTTTATAAATAAAACGTTTTTTTCTCGGTAAAAAGAATTTTAGTGTTAAATTCTTTTTACCGAGAAAAAACGTTTTATTTATTAAATCAATGGTACTTCAAAAGTTATAACGATTGAAGTACGATTGATTTTACTGTTCATATGGCTACGAAGGATGAACAGTAAAATCAATTGTACTTCCATCGTAATAACTTTTAATCTTACAAGATACTACTAAAAAAATTATACAAAATATAACTATGCACTTAATTTATCTTTTCACGAAAGTGGTTATTTGTTAATAAAACGGTTTTTTCTCGGTAAAAATAATTTAACATCAAAATACACTAGAACTATAATCCTTTTATTTTTCGGCATTTGAAATGCCAAAAAAATCTAACTAACTAACTAACTAACCATCACGCCGTTTCCCCGCAGGGGTAGGCAGAGAGGACGGACCGCCAAACAACTCGGTCTTGGCACACACTCCTTGCCTCATTCACATTCATACATCGTCTCATACATACTCTTCTATTGTTCTGACTCTTGACATGGCCGGACTCAAGTATCTGATTCACTTGGTCGTGCCATGTCTTCCTCGGGCGTCCCCGACTTCTGCTACCATTCACATTTGCATCGTATATTCTCCTTACACTCCTTTCTTCGCTCATTCGCTCTACATGCCCAAACCATCTAAGCGTCCCTTTCTTGATCTTACTCATTACGCTTACATCAGCCTTGCACTCTTTGCGGATATCCACATTCCTCACACGATCATACATAGTTTTACCACACATACGCCTCAGGGATCTCATTTCAACAGCATTCAATCTACTTTCATCCTTTCTTTGCCAGTTCCATGCCTCACTTCCATACATCAGGGTAGGTACCAGCACTCCATTGTGGACTGCTAACTTCGCTTCTTTGGACAATTTTTTGTTAGCGCCAACTGCGTTCAGTCCTCCATTAATGGAGTTACCTGCATTTACTCTTCTTTCAATATCTCTGTCAGCCTTCCCATCTCTCGTAAACATGCTTCCTAAATACACAAATTCATCCACCTGCTCCAAGTATTCCTCATTCACAACTATATTGCACACTGTTTTCGTACTTTCTCTTTCAAACACCATTACTTTAGACTTACTTACATTCATCATTAACTCATTCTTCACGCATACTTCGTTCATCCTAGACACGAGAGACTGCAGATCATCCATACTATTAGCAATCAGCACCGCATCATCAGCATACAACAGGCAACATACTTTCAGATTACTCAAATTCGCGCCCAATCCCACATTTTTCAATTCTTGCATACAATTATCCATGTATAGATTGAATAACCACGGTGACATTACGCAGCCTTGTTTAACACCTTTTGTGATATCAAACCACCCCGTAAAACCACCGTTCACCCTAACACATGCAACGCTTCCCTCATATAGAGACGCAATTGCCTGAGTCAGATTCGCATTCACTCCATACTTGGACAACACCTTCCATAGCTTTTTCCTGTCGACTCGGTCGTATGCTTTTTGTAGATCTACAAAGGCACAGAAAAGTTTCTGGTTTTTTGCCAGAAACTTCTCGGTGAGCATACGCAATGAGAAGATCTGGTCCATGCACCCCCTTCCACTCATAAAAGCACCTTGCACATCCCATATTTTATCCTTTGTTTCCTTTCTTACCCTTTCAATCAAAATTCTACCATACAGCTTGCCAACTGAACTTAGCAGGCTAATAGCCCTATGATTCCCACATTCCATACGTGACCCTTTACCTTTGTATAATGGCATGATCACTGCCCTTCTCCAATCTAAAGGCGTGTAACCTTCCTTTAAACATTGGTTAAAAAGATTGCACAACCATGTGAGAATTATACGGCTACCTCCTTTAAAATATTCAGCAGCAATATTGTCGAAACCGACAGCCTTACCATTCTTCATACACTTAATTGATCTTTCTATCTCATCCATGCTAATTTCGGTAACATTCAGTCCATCATCGTTCGTATCTGATTCGCCGCTAGAATCACTGTCACTCACTTCGCTTTCAAAGACTTCCTCGAAATACTTCATCCATCTCTCTTTTATTTTTTCCTCATTCGTCAACATTTTTCCATCTTTCGATTTTATTACTTTCATGCTTCCGGTTTCAGGGCCACACCGGGACCTTTTGACTTCCTTCCAAAACAGCTTAATGTTTTCTTGGAAATGGTTTGTCATTTTCATTCCTTCTTCCTCTTCCAGGCGTTTCTTTCGTTCTTTCACTCCAACTCTTACTTTTTTCTTACATTCCTTATATACTTCTTTCGCTCGATCCTTCTCTTCGCTGGAAGCACTGCCAGCCGCAATCAGACATAACCATGCTTTCTTCTTCTCTGAGACCAGTGCTTTAATATCATCATCCCACCATGCATCACCTTTCTTTCTACCTTGCGTACTTATTCCACACACCTCTCTAGCAGATTCACAAAGACTCACTTTTATGTGGTTCCATGTTTCGTCTATGCTTAGACCATCCATTTTTTTCTCATTCAATCTCATCTCTGCACAATTCACATACTTACTTCTCTCATTATCGTTTTGTAGTTTTTCTATTTTGATTCTTGTTGGCGTTAGTACCGTTTTCACTTTAGAGCGCCAACCGCGAAAAAGGTTTACTCTCGACACCACCAGAAAGTGGTCAGTTTCAACCTCTGCCCCTCTGAAAACTCTCGTGTCCTCGGTAACGGCTCTCAACCTAGAGTCAATTACTACAAAATCGATAATTGACCTCTCATTTCCTCTTTCCCACGTATATTGGTGGATACCTTTATGATCGAAAAAAGTATTGGACACAAACAGGTTCCACTCTAAACATACTTCAAGTATTCTGTTCCCGTTGTCATTCGTTCTTTTATCCCCAAACATACCTAAGGCCGATTCAAATCCGTCACGTCTAATTCCTACCCACCCATTCAAATCGCCTGCCATTATAATCCTTTCATTAATATTTTTCAGTCTCATCACATCATTCACACCAGTCCAAAAATCATCTTTCTCTTCGTCACTCTCAGAATTGACAGGGGCATAACAAACAACAAGAAACACCCTTGTCAAACCGATTTTGAACCTAATCCACATTATTCTCGGACTTACACATTCATACTGCAACATACATTCAATCATTCTGGGAGACAGTAGCGCTGCAACACCTTGACAAGCCCTCTCTGTATCTGGTCTCCCAGACCAAAAAAATCGATTGAAAAAAATTATATATGTTTCGCTGCAGTGAGAAACTCTCAAATTTAAAATCAAATGCATAAAATTGACGTTAAACCGATTGAAAAATAAACCAAAATCAAGAATTTGATGTAGATCCGAAAAATTTAAATTCAAATTTCTTTTCAATCCCAGCTATAATCATTAAATCATATGAGCAATTATGCATGCAACTTGATTAACAAGTTTGCCTTCGTTTATATTCACCAAGTTTTAAAAATTCAATTTCGCATTTACTAACCTGTTAGAAATATATAAAACTCGTGTAAGAAAAACCAAAACTGCACTCAACTGGCAAAAAATATCAACTGACGTGTTGGCGCAACGATTTCAACTCTCGAACTGAAGAACACAAGCGTCGTCAGTTGTTTATATCACGATTAACTTGCTGAAATATACATACTAATTGTGTTCTTCTTGATAAAAACATGCCAACAAGTTTCTGCCGAAGGTCGGTGTATAATCAAGTTGACGTCAAGGGAGAAACTTGTAGACATTTGCACCGAATGACCTGACGCATTCACACGGTGGTCAGAAATAAAAATAAAAATCATATTTTAAATTATTGATTATTTTGTGCTGTAGTTTATTTAGACGTCTTAAATAATATGTATTTATTGTTTATCAGTAATCCGCAGGAGGTAATATAATTTGCTGTCATACCCTTAAATTAAATATACCATTCCTGAGAGAAAGTCCAGTTATATCCAATTATGTCCTAAATACTGTATCTAAATTTCACTAGTAAACAATTAGTTAATTTAATTAAGTGTTAATCTCAAGTGACCTACCAGGTAAGTATTGTAAGTAAGCATATATAGTTAGTAATAACATAGTAGAAATGTATTATATACTTGTCAGCGCCCTTGAGGTGATTTTTCACAAAAACGGCGCTATTAAATCATCCAAATATTATAATTTTTTTATTGCAAATAGCTCCTACAGCACCTGCAAGGTTATCGATAAGGATGAACACATAATTTATTCAGCATTCATTTTTATTATTGAGAAAAAGACATTTTTGTACCGGGTTATATGTACAAAAATCTCCTAGATCACAAAGCCGGGACACTCATGCAACTTGTATGGGACAAAAAAATTCATTATATTTTTAATCAATTTTTCTCAATTATTAAAACATCTTAAAATATTTTCGTTAATTAAAAAAAAAACATTTTTTGGAGGTTCTCATACAAGTGAGGAGGCTGATTTGATTCAGTGTCCCGGCATTGTGATCTAGGAGGTTTTGGTTAAACCCACTCACTTTAAATCTCTTATAATTAAAAGTGGCTAAATAACTTTCTAAATAATTAAAATTGGCTAAATAATATTTTTAACTACATGGAGGAAAATGAAAATTACTGATTTATTAAGAATCTATTCAAATTGTAGGTAATACACGTGCTTTTGCCTTGAAGGGAAAGAAATGGCGAAGTTTCTAAGGAGTAAGCTGGAGAAGTATCTGATAACTAATATAAGTTCACCAAACGTGGCTAAAGTCATTTTTATTCTGCCTAGTGGACTTTCTCGAGGGCGATATAATAAAATTAGTACACAAATTTTAAATAAATTATAAGTGTTCGATCATTAATCCGTTCGAAACACCCTGTAAGTACCCGCACGCGTTAGACCGCTTTGTATTGTAAGCAGAATGATCGATTATTCCGTCGGATTTCCTCAACGAAACGGGGAAACCCCGATAGTACATTTGTAGGTACACTCCACAAGGCATACATACAAGCTGATTTTAGGAAACTTCTGGAAAATAACAAATATCGCCAACCAGTTCAGGCCATACAACGATATGGATTTCCCAAGATGCTCGATATGTTTTATATGCAGGCTGTTCAGATTCGTACTTGACTTACAACCAGTGATTCCTGACATTATTTTGAGTAAAAAATAGAAAATTACTTTTGCTTTCTTTTGGTAAGGCTCCAGCCAGACTCTCCCAGCACATTGCCATAACAACAACAACCACAACGATGTCAATTTAAAGAGTGATTCTACTCGTAGTTTTGTGAACTGTAGACCCAGCGTCCAAAAAACTGTGTTTGTAATTTTTCTCTTATTTTAAATCAAAACCGAAATTCCTCCGAAATCTAAAGATTTTTAAGAAGGTTCTTAAATACCTGTATTGAACGGAGAAAATCGAATATCTCTAATTTATTAAGAAACGGTTTGCAAACGGGATTGCAGGCCCATAACGAATGAATTGATAGGTTTCTTGAAAAACTTTTAGTGCATGGTTTTAGTGTTCCGATATGTTAGGAACTTACTTAAAATTTATCAGGAAACGACCTACAATCCCGTTTTTAACCGATATTTTTTTCAACTAAAAACATAAGAAAATCAGTAGGTATTGGACAGTCGGGTTCAGGGATTGAGCAGTTACTCGGCTGATTGACCAGTGATGACATGTGGAAGTTTTTTTTTCGTTTTTGAAAAAAAAAGCATAAAAAAGGCACCGAAGAAATGCCTGACATTATTTGTACTCCAAATAATGCCAGGAATAACAGATTGAAGTGAGTCAATTTAAAAACCTGCATATACATTTTTTTTGTATTATTGTAAAACAATGTTGTTGTCTTCCTTTTGTCTATATGTGGCAATTTTTTTCATCTACCCCTGTAGAATGGAGGGTTAAACAAAATTTCCCGTATATGTGATAACTTGTGAAAAATGAGCACCGCAACGCGTCCCCTACCATATATAACTTGTGAAGAATGTGCACCTTAACGCGTCCCCTACCATATATAATTTGTGAAGAATGTGCACCTTAATGCGTCCCCTACCATATATAACTTGTGAAGAATGAGCACCGCAAAGCGTCCCCTACCATATATTACTTGTGAAGAATGTGCACCTTAACGCGTCCCCTACCATATATAACTTGTGAAGAATGTACACCTTAATGCGTCCCCTACCATATATAACTTGTGAAGAATGTGCACCTTAACGCGTCCCCTACCATATATAACTTGTGAACAATGAGCACCGCAAAGCCTCCCCTACCATATATAACTTGTGAAGAATGTGCACCTTAACGCGTCCCCTACCATATATAACTTGTGAAGAATGTGCACCTTAACGCGTCCCCTACCATATATAACTTGTGAAGAATGTGCACCTTAACGCGTCCCCTACCATATATAACTTGTGAAGAATGTGCACCTTAACGCGTCCCCTACCATATATAACTTGTGAAGAATGTGCACCGCAACGCGTCCCCTACCATATATAACTTGTGAAGAATGTGCACCTTAACGCGTCCCCTACCATATATAACTTGTGAAGAATGTGCACCTTAACGCGTCCCCTACCATATATAACTTGTGAAGAATGTGCACCTTAACGCGTCCCCTACCATATATAACTTGTGAAGAATGAGCACCGCAAAGCCTCCCCTACCATATATAACTTGTGAAGAATGTGCACCTTAACGCGTCCCCTACCATATATAACTTGTGAATAATGTGCACCTTAATGCGTCCCCTACCATATATAACTTGTGAAGAATGTGCACCTTAACGCGTCCCCTACCATATATAACTTGTGAAGAATGAGCACCGCAAAGCGTCCCCTACCATATATAACTTGTGAAGAATGAGCACCGCAAAGCGTCCCCTACCATATATAACTTGTGAAGAATGAGCACCTTAACGCGTCCCCTACCATATATTACTTGTGAAGAATGAGCACCGCAAAGCGTCCCCTACCATATATAACTTGTGAAGAATGAGCACCTTAACGCGTCCCCTACCATATATAACTTGTGAAGAATGGGCACCTTAACGCGTCCCCTACCATATATAACTTGTGAAAAATGAGCACCTTAACGCGTCCCCTACCATATATAACTTGTGAAGAATGAGCACCTTAACGCGTCCCCTACCATATGTAACTTGTGAAGAATGAGCACCGCAACGCGTCTTCTTTCATATACAGTTCGATGAATATAAATGCCTAAATCATTAATAATCTACATTTTTTTAATTGAATAAAAGTTTTTTTAGTCTCCGAAAATGCAATGACAATAGATATTAAGTTAAGTTATAAAGTAGTGCTTGGAGATTATTTACAGAAATAAATCGTTTCGATTAATAAAAAAAATATCTTTCATAACTATTAGTACGTATCTACAATCGATTTTATTCATACAGTTACTTTTATGGACTTGGATCTTATATAAGGCAGATGCAGTGGGACATTAGAATCATTCCGACCATTCATCTATCTATCTACATAAATAAAATTGTAAATGTTCGTTTGTTCAAAATCTTAAATTTGCGAAAGTTCTTGACCGATTGCTTTAAAATTTTGAAACAACGTTACGTGGGCGTATTTACGCACGCAAACAAATAATTCGTCTTAATATTTTTAAGCATAACTTGCAAAATTAAATTAAAGCTAACTATGAACGCTTAAATTATAACGTACGTTGCGTTTAACCATAATGATGCTTTTGAGTGTTAGTAAATTGCAAAAATTTTCCAAAATTTGCGTACAACCTATTTGATAAAATACCTACGTAAAAAAATATTTTCAGTTTAATTTTGGGATGACACTAAAACCAGACGCCACTGCAAAGTGATTTTTTTGTCGTCACCTTTTCTTAATAACCAGGTATTCATAATGCATGTTCAATGTTTATTTAAAAATGTAGTTCATAAGCAGGTGAGAAGAGAATGATGACAATGCAAATAATTAATGAAATGATCACATTATTTCTAATTTTATGCAAATTATATTCAATAAAACAATAGCGACATTTGTGTTTTTTTTACTAAGAGTGGTTCTTAGAAATCCAATGCATCGTAACCGCAAGACATAAATAGGACCAAATACTCTAATAACAGGGGCTTACTCGAGGCTCACATTTTAATTAATTCAGAAGAATTCGTAAAAATACTTTTTTTCAGGCGGATACTACGGATGTAAGTTATTTATATTAATCATTAAAAAGGATACGATTAAAAAAAATATTTTTTGGACGATGAATTAGTAATTTTGCGAGATATTCGTTTAGAAAAATCCGTAATTTTAGTAAAAATGATTAAAATAAACCCCAAGGAAAGACCATTTTTCTAAGCCTGCTCTCTTTTCTTATGTCGTTAAGATTCCTAATTTATTTGAGTGATTTGCTAGGGCAAATTCAACCGCAGGTCTATCAAATACCTTATTCACTTACGTCGTTAAGAATCCGATTTTATTTAAGGGTACTGTCCCGTCTTAATATATTACTTGACTGCCATTCTATTTAGGTACGTATAAAAATATCAGTATTTTTTGTTTATTTTATCTGCAGTATTGATTACCCCCACACAGCAGACAATAATATGTCAAGTTTCGAAGTAATTTAAAATTATTTTGCACGTTTATGTGCACATCATCATTTAGGAGACACATTTAACTCGGCAAGTTAGCATTATTTCATCAGTCTACAAATTTGTTTGTTACGTTCCGGTTCCGGTTCAAGATGGTGGCCATTTTATTGATTAAATATTTTTCAAATATACAAATCAAATCATTTTTAAATATATCAAATCCTTGTGTTTATTGATTAAGTTGGTAGGTATTTGAGTACCATCTTAAATTTTTTCGAACAATTTCAAAGGAAATTTTGGTTTTTATTTAAAATAAGCGAGAGTTATAAACAAACATTTTTGCTAGGTCTACTTAAGTGTTCGCAGAACTGCTAGTATAATTGTTGAAAAATAAACTTAGTAAAAATTTACAAAAAATTCGTGTAAAAAAATTCCTTACGTACCTAATTAATTATTAGTAAAATACTTGTTATTTAAAAAAGTTGTGCCGATACTTGTAGCATAACAGGAACGCGCACTGTGTATGCGTATTGTTTTTTTCTTTTATGTGAAACAAGAGTCCCAAATGCTCCCAACCGTTTGGATACAGTGAGACTATGGCATCCCTAATATTGTCAGGCTCAATGTAATGGCGAGGGGAAGGAGATCAATCACTCCCGTCTGGAGTCAGTGAGACTATGGCCTATCCCCAATTGGAGAATGTTGCGAGACTGAAGGTAGGTGAGGGGAATGAGACGAGGAAGAGGAAGGTGGGGAAGTACCTGGCTATTCAGGTCTGGTCAAAAAGCAAGGCCAAAGCCATTTCAAGCAACGTTTAAAGTCTGAATGGTAATATTACGTGCCGCAAATATACTAAATGAGTAAATTGTGAAATAACACAAATAAAGCAAATAAAATTTAAGACTCGCAAACCTCTGGATTGCTAGTCGAGAACCATACCCTCGACCATGCCGTGGTTGTAAATGTTTGGACCTAAACATAATTTCCCCCATTAAATTGGTGGTCTTAACATATGTTTATATATTTCTTTATACTTAAATGTATTAATTTTGTCAAATGTCTTCTTCTACTAAAAGGAGGCACTTTAATTTTATTTTCAATTCCCACTTTCTTTGAGCACAGGGAATTCCGTTATCGTTACTCATCAGAAGTTAGGGTTTTCCTTACGCAGTAGGTACATGTTTTAACTGTTGATGTTGCCTTAATGCGTCACATACTTTCTAGTGAAACTTATTCGTTTTCGGATGAATTAAGAAATGAAGGCTAATCAATTATATATATTAGAAACGTAAGCCATTGTAAGTAAGTATTGCCGTAAGTATTGATAGTTAGAAGCAAATTTATAATGAGGCAGTGATGTAAATAAACCAAAATAATTTGTATATTTATGTAGACGTTAATATTTATTTAATCTCAATAATATTTATTGGTGTCTCTGTAAGTAATCAGACAACTGAAACAAATCTTGTTTTCGTTTTGTAATCAATATTAATATTCTCTAAATGACCTTCACTTTCAATATATCTACCAACTAATTGCAACAACAATATTAGAACTGAGTCATTAATATACTCGCTTGGACCTAGATTGCATTTAGTTGGCAATATTTTCGCAGAAATAGTATGTGTGTTAAGCTGCACGGAATATAGTTACAAGAAAGCTATAATCACATACCTCAATAATAATTAAGGTTAGCATAATAATAGTATTCTTCTGCATTGAGTTTATAATCATCTAACTAATGGCAAATTTTACTTTTTGATTACTGTTCCACTAAATTACTATGTATCAAATGTTTTTAAACAAAAAAACAGACAAATAATTAGATATTCCGCGTCATAAGATTATTTATTGAATTATCTTCACCGTCCAATCGTTAATTGGCTATTAAACAAATCTATATACGCTTTTGAAAAAACTAAGGCACAAACCTAAATTTTCTTAGTGGTAGTAAATACTCGGTTTTAGAAATTTCAACGTTTTAAGGTAGTCATCGGATAAAAAAGTTGAATTGTTTGTAATGACTAGTAATGAGAAAATAATATTCTTCTTTGGAAAAATATTTTTGTAAGGGATAAAAAGCCGAGCAATTTCTAAAAATGAATGTATTTTTCTTACTTCTAGCATCACGTAGAATCACCTCCCGAAGTTTGTGCTCTTTACCCCAGGACACCCTGTATATTATTTTTTTACACATAGCTACCAACAATATTTGCAAACTCCATCGCCGTAATAATTATAGTTGTGTTTTGTCTATAAAGAGATCTGTCGAGAGATATGTTTTATATTACGTGAAAAACAAAACAGAAAAAGCCCTTTTAAACATTACGATATATTAATTTTAATTATTATTATTTTATTAATTTACAAGACTAGACATCTATTTGCGCGTTTATTTGTAATACACGAAAATCCCCATGACCTAATAAACATACATTTAGTTTATTATCATACGTATTTTTTTTTAAATTATTTCTTAATATTTTCTCATTATACTTGTAATCACAATTTTACAATTGTGTATTTTGTACATTCTTTACAATGGATTACATCTATTTACTGTCAGTATCTCCTGTATAATACAGATATTCTCCTACGTACAGTGTACACTGCCTCATGTATCACTTCTATGTAAACGCCTTTTTAGGCGTATATATAAATAAATCAATAAATAAATACTCGTACATACGTACACCTATATTCTAAACATTCTCACGACAAATGAAATGTTGCAACAATGAATCACGTTGGTTGGAACCCATCTGACGGCTAATTTTTCCCATTGTTTTCGTTATTATGTAGTTACTAATGGTTATTTTGTTCTCGTGATAAGTAATAGAATTACGTAGCACACAGACAGTTACTTTTTCTACAAAAAGTACAAAAAGGTGCTTTACGTCTGGGTATTTATACTCATGGCGAATAATGATTGTTGGAAATGTAGAATTTATCCTGTGTGCTTATATGTAGTATACCACAGCCCGTCCTTAGCCCTTACATTATCTTACCTTAGCCTTAATTTGCAGTGCAATCAACAATTTATCACACCTGAGTTGAGAACTTCAGAATCTATATATTTTTTTTGGAGAACACACCTTTGTGTCTAGCGTTTGTTTTGAATACGAATTTGAAAGAACACTAATACTTTCATTGCATTTTAGTGTTGCGTAATACAAAAAAAACTGGGATTCGAACCCATAGCCTCTGGATTCGTAGCCGAGGATCTAAACGGCTTGGCTAACCAAGGTCGTCAAATACTAACTTATTTTTAGGTCAATAATGTAATAACGTCACATTTCGAAGGTCATATGGATCACGAGAGGAAAAAAAATATCGTCAGTAAAACGAACATTAATAATTTGCCTATTTGACGGAGTCAGTGGACGAGGGGTAAGGCTCTTGTTAGTAAAACTGGAGGTACGAATCTAGGCGTGCGCAAATAAACTACTGTATCTGAAGATTCGAATCTCGGCGTGCGCAAGTAAACTACTGTATCTGAAGATTCGAATCTCGGCGTGCGCAAGTAAACTACTGTATCTGAAGATTCGAATCTCGGCGTGCGCAAGTAAACTACTGTATCTGAAGATTCGAATCACGGTGTGCGCAATTAAACTACTGAACCTGGAGGTTTGAATCTCGGCGTGCGCAAGTAAACTACTGTATCTGAAGATTAGTATCACGGTGTGCGCAATTAAACTACTGAACCTGGAGGTTCGAATCTCGGCGTGCGCAAGTAAACTACTGTATCTGAAGATTCGAATCACGATGTGCGCAATTAAACTACTGAACCTGGAGGTTCGAATCTCAGCGTGCGCAAGTAAACTACTGTATCTGAAGATTCGAATCACGGTGTGCGCAATTAAACTACTGAACCTGGAGGTTCGAATCTCGGCGTGCGCAAGTAAACTACTGTATCTGAAGATTCGAATCACGGTGTGCGCAATTAAACTACTGAACCTGGAGGTTCGAATCTCAGCGTGCGCAAGTAAACTACTGTATCTGAAGATTCGAATCACGGTGTGCGCAATTAAACTACTGAACCTGGAGGTTCGAAACTCGGCGTGCGCAAGTAAACTACTGTATCTGAAGATTCGAATCACGGTGTGCGCAATTAAACTACTGAACCTGGAGGTTCGAATCTGGGCGTGCGCAAGTAAACTACTGTATCTGAAGATTCTAATCACGGTGTGCGCAATTAAACTACTGAACCTGGAGGTTCGAATCTCAGCGTGCGTAAGTAAACTACTGTATCTGAAGATTCGAATCACGGTGTGCGCAATTAAACTACTGAACCTGGAGGTTCGAAACTCGGCGTGCGCAAGTAAACTACTGTATCTGAAGATTCGAATCACGGTGTGCGCAATTAAACTACTGAACCTGGAGGTTCGAATCTGGGCGTGCGCAAGTAAACTACTGTATCTGAAGATTCTAATCACGGTGTGCGCAATTAAACTACTGAACCTGGAGATTCGAATCTCGGCGCGCGCAAGTAAACTACTGTATCTGAAGATTCGAATCACGGTGTGCGCAATTAAACTACTGAACCTGGAGGTTCGATTCTCGGCGTGCGCAAGTAAACTACTGTATCTGAAGATTCGAATCACGGTGTGCCCAATTAAACTACTGAACCTGGAGGTTTGAATCTCGGCGTGCGCAAGTAAACTACTGTATCTGAAGATTCGAATCACGGTGTGCGCAATTCAACTACTGAACCTGGAGGTTCGAATCTCGGCGTGCGCAAGTAAACTACTGTATCTGAAGATTCGAATCTCGGCGTGCGCAAGTAAACTACTGTATCTGAAGATTCGAATCTCGGCGTGCGCAAGTAAACTACTGTATCTGAAGATTCGAATCACGGTGTGCGCAATTAAACTACTGAACCTGGAGGTTCGAAACTCGGCGTGCGCAAGTAAACTACTGTATCTGAAGATTCGAATCACGGTGTGCGCAATTAAACTACTGAACCTGGAGGTTCGAATCTCGGCGTGCGCAAGTAAACTACTGTATCTGAAGATTCTAATCACGGTGTGCGCAATTAAACTACTGAACCTGGAGGTTCGAATCTCGGCGTGCGCAAGTAAACTACTGTATCTGAAGATTCGAATCTCGGCGTGCGCAAGTAAACTACTGTATCTGAAGATTCGAATCACGGTGTGCGCAATTAAACTACTGAACCTGGAGGTTTGAATCTCGGCGTGCGCAAGTAAACTACTGTATCTGAAGATTAGAATCACGGTGTGCGCAATTAAACTACTGAACCTGGAGGTTCGAATCTCGGCGTGCGCAAGTAAACTACTGTATCTGAAGATTCGAATCACGATGTGCGCAATTAAACTACTGAACCTGGAGGTTCGAATCTCGGCGTGCGCAAGTAAACTACTGTATCTGAAGATTCGAATCACGGTGTGCGCAATTAAACTACTGAACCTGGAGGTTCGAATCTGGGCGTGCGCAAGTAAACTACTGTATCTGAAGATTCTAATCACGGTGTGCGCAATTAAACTACTGAACCTGGAGGTTCGAAACTCGGCGTGCGCAAGTAAACTACTGTATCTGAAGATTCGAATCACGGTGTGCGCAATTAAACTACTGAACCTGGAGGTTCGAATCTGGGCGTGCGCAAGTAAACTACTGTATCTGAAGATTCTAATCACGGTGTGCGCAATTAAACTACTGAACCTGGAGGTTCGAATCTCAGCGTGCGTAAGTAAACTACTGTATCTGAAGATTCGAATCACGGTGTGCGCAATTAAACTACTGAACCTGGAGGTTCGAAACTCGGCGTGCGCAAGTAAACTACTGTATCTGAAGATTCGAATCACGGTGTGCGCAATTAAACTACTGAACCTGGAGGTTCGAATCTGGGCGTGCGCAAGTAAACTACTGTATCTGAAGATTCTAATCACGGTGTGCGCAATTAAACTACTGAACCTGGAGATTCGAATCTCGGCGCGCGCAAGTAAACTACTGTATCTGAAGATTCGAATCACGGTGTGCGCAATTAAACTACTGAACCTGGAGGTTCGATTCTCGGCGTGCGCAAGTAAACTACTGTATCTGAAGATTCGAATCACGGTGTGCCCAATTAAACTACTGAACCTGGAGGTTTGAATCTCGGCGTGCGCAAGTAAACTACTGTATCTGAAGATTCGAATCACGGTGTGCGCAATTCAACTACTGAACCTGGAGGTTCGAATCTCGGCGTGCGCAAGTAAACTACTGTATCTGAAGATTCGAATCTCGGCGTGCGCAAGTAAACTACTGTATCTGAAGATTCGAATCTCGGCGTGCGCAAGTAAACTACTGTATCTGAAGATTCGAATCACGGTGTGCGCAATTAAACTACTGAACCTGGAGGTTCGAAACTCGGCGTGCGCAAGTAAACTACTGTATCTGAAGATTCGAATCACGGTGTGCGCAATTAAACTACTGAACCTGGAGGTTCGAATCTCGGCGTGCGCAAGTAAACTACTGTATCTGAAGATTCTAATCACGGTGTGCGCAATTAAACTACTGAACCTGGAGGTTCGAATCTCGGCGTGCGCAAGTAAACTTCTGTATCTGAAGATTAGAATCTCGGCGTGCGCAAGTAAACTACTGTATCTGAAGATTCGAATCACGGTGTGCGCAATTAAACTACTGAACCTGGAGGTTTGAATCTCGGCGTGCGCAAGTAAACTACTGTATCTGAAGATTAGAATCACGGTGTGCGCAATTAAACTACTGAACCTGGAGGTTCGAATCTCGGCGTGCGCAAGTAAACTACTGTATCTGAAGATTCGAATCACGATGTGCGCAATTAAACTACTGAACCTGGAGGTTCGAATCTCGGCGTGCGCAAGTAAACTACTGTATCTGAAGATTCGAATCACGGTGTGCGCAATTAAACTACTGAACCTGGAGGTTCGAATCTGGGCGTGCGCAAGTAAACTACTGTATCTGAAGATTCTAATCACGGTGTGCGCAATTAAACTACTGAACCTGGAGGTTCGAAACTCGGCGTGCGCAAGTAAACTACTGTATCTGAAGATTCGAATCACGGTGTGCGCAATTAAACTACTGAACCTGGAGGTTCGAATCTGGGCGTGCGCAAGTAAACTACTGTATCTGAAGATTCTTATCACGGTGTGCGCAATTAAACTACTGAACCTGGAGGTTCGAATCTCAGCGTGCGTAAGTAAACTACTGTATCTGAAGATTCGAATCACGGTGTGCGCAATTAAACTACTGAACCTGGAGGTTCGAATCTCGGCGTGCGCAAGTAAACTACTGTGTCTGAAGATTCGAATCACGGTGTGCGCAATTAAACTACTGAACCTGGAGGTTCGAATCTCGGCGTGCGCAAGTAAACTACTTACTGTGTCTGAAGATTCGAATCACGGTGTGCGCAATTAAACTACTGAACCTGGAGGTTCGAATCTCGGCGTGCGCAAGTAAACTACTGTGTCTGAAGATTCGAATCACGGTGTGCGCAATTAAACTACTGAACCTGAAATCCACTTGAAACAAAACATTGTTCCTCTTTGGAACTTTGGAAGTATCTCACTGGAGCGGAGCTCAGGATATATGTTACAATATACTGGTGTATTGTTAATTATCTGTTAAAAAGGCATACACTGAAAGATCGGAAGTTTTAAATTAATACTTCGGTCCGTCAAAGATAACGAAATAGTTTACTATCGTAAGATAATTATTATAATTATTTAGCAGGAAATACGTCCGTTCTATAGGAGACTTTTGAGTTATTCTGGCGAGAGAAGGAACGCGAACTTAGCTCTCGGCCTGGAGATTGGCTAGCATCGGCTGTACTCGTAATCATTAAGGTACAGCCGACATGCTGTCTCTGTCATATGGCGTTACTACCACCACCTATGGAAATATTTTAGAACTACATAAAATGAATTACAAAAATTTAGACATACACACTCTACCGACCTCTATTGGAGGTATTGAAACTACAACTAAATATCAATACTAAGATGAAGATAAGAGGAAGATTTTTTAAGGAAGGAAGTTATAGAAAGGAAAACATTATTAAGAGTGGGTAAGGTAGGAATACGAGGGTCTGTGTGGGTGGATAAATCGTAGGGTCGAATTCGGCCGGCGAGGTCGAATGGTCTCACTCAACCAACATCTTCAGATCCGGCCCACCACGCAGCTGCTGGGCAGATGCATTTGCCGCCAAGACCTGGACAAACCTCACACCATGAACCCGGGCAACCCTGCTAGAAAAACAAACGTAGCAAACCACTCGGGGTAAATAATAGTAGTGGTGTTGATTATCCAATGAATTGTTCCCGGGGTGGTGATACCCATACCTGCCTCCCAAATTGGTAAATATTTTTGTTGGAAAAATTCATTCTCTTGTTATGTTATGAACCCAAATCCAGATTAAGGATTCATTCTGCACTACCTTCAGTGGTATAATTATTTAACACAACAATAACAAAAAACCTCACCTGTCGCAAAATCAGTAAACGATTATTATTTGGTGCAAATTATGTATAAGTCTTTTCAAAAGTGGATTATGGCGACAAAAATAATCTTATTATTTGCCTAAAAATGTGTAAAGCCCAAAAGCCACATAATAAATAAACTCTCTCGGGTTTAAAATTATTTCTAAGAAATGGTTTTTTTAATGACCAAGATTTTACGCCGCTAGAATTACAAACAATGTACAAATACCTAACATCCTTTGTTTAATACTTTTCAAACGAAAACACGAATTAAAACTAAACTTTTCCTTTCAATGGTATTTATTCGAAGCGTAACGACGATAATACCATGAATAAAGAATAAAAAAATTGCTACCACTTATTTTATATTGTTTTAATTTAATTGAAGCTTTGACAAAACATCCAAACCAATTTGGTTTACACGTAAAGAAGACAAGAATGGACATTTTGAAATAACTTGGAATTTCTCAGTTCGGGCTAGTAACATGCAGTACTAAATTAAACAGCTAGACTTTTGGTCACATGTAACATTATTTGTATAAGAGTCCCGATGAGTGAAAACTCATTTTGTATCGTGTTATTTTCATTAAAAGAAAAGTAAAATGATGTCGGTTGCGCGTTGGCGGCGTTCAAATAAGAAACTAAAAAAATGGTGCTTTTGGAAATTATTTGGGCCCAAGACGGAAATTGGGTAAAAGAAATTCACTTGGAAGTCTCGCTCTTTTTTTTCGTTTTAAAACAACAGGTGAGAGAATGAAGATTTTTCGTTGATGACAAAGGTACCTTCGACCTCTCTCTGAAAATGTCCACTTTCTTTTGCATCCACTGGTACAGATTTTTAATGAATCTTCTTATCTTCTCTCGGTGGATACAGAAAGACCTTTTTTAAATACTTCAATTTAAATTTTTCTTTTGTTTTAGAAAATAATTTAATTAAAAATTTAATAAATTAATTAATAGATGCGATTCGGGAGTAGCGTATTGGTACCGCTGCCTCGGGAACCATTTTGGATAATTAACACATCTGCCATTGGTCACCCCGAGTGGTTCGCTACGTTTGGTGATTTAGCAAGGGTTCCAGGGTTCTTGGGGTGAGATGTGTTCATAATGCGCTTGCGTGGCATATCAGATCGGGAGAGGGTGGTTTGGGTTGACCCTTTGACCTCTCCAACTAGTATCTCGACCCATCGCATTGCGTCGCAGCGGGAGGGATATATTTATACGTCACTCCGGGACATACTGATCCCTAGATTCCTACCAATCCCTCACAGCTTTTTTCTTCTCGGAAAACGAAACTTTCTCTCCTTCTTCACCTCACCCCAAAGAAGTGTGGGGTTGATGTGAAAAAATAATAATAAATAAATGCAAATCATGGAAGCGGAAATTAATTCACTTAAAGATAAACTAGTTGTCGATGAAAATGCAATCTACCAACTTTGGTAGCAATCTCGTACGCGGACATACTCGCATTTCTCTGAAATCAGAGTCAATACAACAGTTAATATACGAAATAAATGTCGGTCCTACCCGATCAGCATTTGTGCGAGGATGGTAGAGTTGCCAACTCCATTTCCCAGGCAGGAAGGTTTAGTACTCAGTCAAACCATTTTTCTTTTAAGTTTTGGAATAAATTTCAAAATAGATTTATTATATTAAAAAATATTAAAATCTTTTCGCGGTTTCCTTTGACGAAATGTTGATTGGTGTCGTAAAATGCGTTTACTACGAGCATTTTCTATAACGGTAAAAATAAAACCAAATTGTGTCAATTTTGGAATAGGTTAGTATTTGGTTATGGCGGTAAGGAATTACGGGTTCCATGACAACTCAAGACTGTGGAAATTCAACATACTTTTGAAAAATGGCATAAAATTAAAAAAACCCGCCGATAAACGTTTTCAAAAGTGTGTTGAATTGCCACTGTTCTAAGTCCGGTTAGCATAATTACAATGACCGCAAGAAACAAAGAAGAACCCATCGCAAATACTTATCTCACCTAAACGAATATATGGCAAACAAATTCATGTTTAAAACCCCTCAGAGTAATTTTTTCAGTTTTGGGAATAAACAGCTCTTACCCGTAGAATGTATTTATTCGCTTTTGGCAACACCTCATATGGTCTCAAAGAAATCGTATTATCTCTCTTAATGACATGATGAGAAAAATAATCAAAGCGGTGTTAGAAAAAAAACACTAAGCTTTATTTTCAAATGAGGAAGTTGACTATCGAATAATTAAAATGTAGAAAATTAAAGATTTCGAATGAAGTTTTGCGAATTTTTAATGATTATTTTTAGTAATATTTATAATACATTGTAAATAATAAAATTAAAAAAAAATCATTTGCAATTTTAGATTTTAGACGAAATAACATAAAATGTGTCATTAAAAAAAATATATATGTTTGCATTCAATTTATTTTTTAAGAATTACATTTTTTTTTCTAATAATACAATTTAAAGGTAAATTTCATCACCTTTCCAAAACAGTAATTAAATTTTGGATACATTTAGAAATACTTAATGTACGAGTATTTGGATTTCACTTGAAAGCGGAAATACTTACAAGTTCCCAGACCTTCTTGATAGTGTCTTTAATAAATATAACGGTAAATATGCCAGAGGCCTTAGGGGTTATTGCATCTTCTCGTACATTCTATTCTGTTAAACCCACTCAAAATTAGCTGACTCAAGTATTTTATTTTATCGGTTCTTTCGTTCACCCACGCGCCATAATATATTCTTCTGACCCTTCTGAAAATGTATGTAAATAGCGCAAGCTCGAAAGTACTTCAATCCCGAATACAAAATAAATTTTCTCTCATCTTAGTATCCCACTAGTGATAAACAACTATACAGCATCGTTGCTAAGATTGGCTTGGCTCCATTTGGTTTTCTGATCTTATCAGTCAGGTCAATTCCCACTTTTTTCTGATCCACACATTTTCTTAATTGATGATCCCATAATCCCATCGGTTCCAGGTTGTGAGTAGAAATTGTGTGAGGTTTCACACAAAAATGTTATTCTTATCGATAATCCACAAACACCTGGTTCATATTCAACAAACACCTGGTTCATATTCCACAAACACCTGGTTCATATTCCACAAACACCTGGTTAATATTCCACAAACACCTGGTTCATATTTCACAAACACCCGGTTCATATTTCATAATTTCACAATTTACTTACTAGTTATGCATATACGAATGATTCAGAACATCAAGATATTATAAAATATTATTATCTTCTCGGTATTATCATTCAGCGTTTTAATGCGTACATTGATTCTATTGAATTTTAAGTTGGTCAGAGCAAAACACAAATTAATAAAGTGTGTAGATTCTCTTTATTACGTAAGCGTGTACATAATTGCCAACTAAACTAGTTTTTTCATCCGATTTGTAAATACGTCACGCCAGCCTGTCTAATCTTTACAGGTATTACTAGTCTAAATACACGTTGTCTGGAAGCTACTGGTAAATATTATTTTAAACTCTATGTTTTCGACAATTAAAGAGTTTATAACCTTTTAGATCTGGATTAATGCTTTGACGTATTTTAAAAGACAATAAACGACCTTTTTTCAAAATATTTTTTTTAATTTAAACATTTCACATTTGCACTCAATTTACTCGAGAACGTAGATTAACCAGTTTCGCTTTCGTATCACTAGTTTCTGAACACCATGTACATTTATTTATACATCACCTGTTTAAAATATTGCAATGTTTTCTCCGTACGATTCTGATGCTAAATATAACCTAGTTAATTTAAAGTCCTCATTTAAATGTTTTTTTGGGACGTGACGTCAAGAATAAATTTATCTGGCAATATTCACTTAGAACTGAGCCTTTTTAACTTATCTACAGGGTTTTCCAATAAGAGGTGTTATTTTGAAATTCAATCGTAAAAGATCAATGGTTTCGTTGTTTGTGTGGCACGTAGCGCCGTCTTGTTGAAAGTAAACGTTGTCCAAATCAATATCATCCAATTTCGGCCATAAAAAATATAAATTATCTCTCGATAGCGCAATCCATTCACGGTAACTGTTGCTCCAGCCTCATTTTCGAAAAAGAAAGTTCCAATGACTCTGCCGGGAACAGCACCAAACAGTCACACGTTGAGGATAGGGAGGTTTTTCAACAATGACTCTTGGGTTTTCCGAGCCTCAGATGCGACAATCTTGCTTGATGACGAAGCCACCGAGGTGGAAATGGGCCTTATCACTTAAAATGATTTGCATTTGATTCACTCAAGTGAATTTTAATAATTTAAATGCGTTGGTAAAGCGTGTATCGTTCCATTTTTATTAATGACGTAGTTTTTACTTGTCAAATGTTAAAAAATAACAGCTTCAAAATTAACATCTACAGAAAAAACGGGCTATTCAAAATAACATCTCTTATTGGAAAACCCTATATATGTACGTAGTTTGATTTACCGGTAGATCAATATTCAGTGGACACATATACTAAATGACACATTCTCATAATATTCCCAAGGACAGCAAATAGCTTTTTTGGATATATCTATTTGAAATTCACGGATTTTCGCTAATAAATTATGCAAATCTTAGAAGCGGAAACTAAACCACTTTCCGGCATCTGATCAAACGCAAACTCCACGGGTAGACTCGCTGTTGATGACAATGCATTTTATCAATTTTTGGTGGCAGTAACATACACACACGAGGACGCTTATCGACGGCAAAAAGGCTAATTGACGTAACCAACATTTTTTAGGTGAAAATTAAAGTGAAAACTCTCTAATGCATTTTTACTTGAAAAAAAACTGCGTCGATCTTACTTAATCTTCATTCTATATACTCAAGGTTTATGTAGAATGAAGATTAACTACAAAATTTTCTTCATATATAAACCTCGGGTATACAGATCGACGTCTTTATTTCAAGTAAAGTTGCATCCGAAAGTGAAAATCTAAAACATGTTGTTATTTTTTTATAAGGCTAAAATAATGTTTATAAGACAAGGTTTTTTATGACAATTTTTATGAAAACAAAATGAAATAAATGCTTATGATGGGAATTGAACCAGCACTTTCTGATGTCCGGTAAGGTGCTCTGGACTACTGAGCTACGTAGGCTTATTCCCAACACGCCGAATAATTCAATATGTACTAGTATTTTAATCAACAATTACTGCAAATTACTGTTAAAAATGTTGGTTACGTCAATTCACATTTCTGCTGTCGATATGCATTTCTCCGAAATCTGATGACATCACAGTAGTCAATATACGAAATGGTCTTTGTATTTGGCTAAGTTATCGAACCGAGTTCCTGGGTAGGAAGGTTCAATCCTTAGTCATTTATGATTTATTGTTTATGAACATGTTGTTGTTTCCGTGAACATAAGGATTTCATACCATGGTGTTAACATAATATATAATGTTGTTAAGAATAAAACACTAACATTACAATATCTTGTTTGCGTTTATTTAAAAAAAAACATCTCGTAATTTCACACATATTTTGAATTCAACATAAAATATTGATAATTGGAATTGAGATTCACATTACACTTATATATTCATACTAAGTATCTTAATTTCTATCACAGACAGGTTAAACATAATATATAACTCTCTACTAGGAATATTAATAAAATCACCATTGATGTAAGTTGGCATGTTTCTTGAAAACATTTACATACATGCAAACATCCATTGCATTGTACAAAATAGTTTAATTTAGCAATATTATTTAAAAAAAAGAAAAGGAGTTATTTACATGGTTAAGTTTATTTTCTAATACCAAAAAAGGTACGCATACATAAAGATACACGATGATACAAAAGTTAATCTTATTTATAATAATCTGATTAGGTAGTCGTAATTTTAATATTTAGACAATATAAATCGTACCTTATTTGACAATGTATTAATCAAAACTAGTTTTAATATTATATTAAAAACAATTACATGAAATGACATACCAATTACCTGGTAAATATGTATATATGAGTTGGACGTTAGTACGTAAAAGCAACAATTTTTATTTTTATTTCTGATACAAATCATATGTCAACCGTCTTTTGCTTTTTGTGAGAACATCAATGTAAATATTTACTTACTTTATTTTTATTTGACAAACGAAGATAACAGGTCAAAGTTGGTATTTTTTAATTATTGTTTTCCAGACGAGATTGCTTATAGATGCCGAAAATTTGGTATGTTGATTTCAACATTAAACATTTTTTTGCTAACTTGAATACGTTAGTACATTAGGAAAAAAACATAATTAAGAATGTTATGACACGATAGGGGCATTATAAATTTGTTTTATTTTAATATTTACACACATCGCAGATAAAAGACACGCGCATAGTAAAACATCAATGTGTAATTCCGTTTTTCATGATTTTTTTTAAATATAAGCCATTTGTGGTATCGGGTAAAAGTTTTGATAGTGCTTGTTCAACAGTTCTTCTGCTTGAATTTCATGAAAACTGTAAAAAATATATGCTTCAATACTGGCAAAACCACTCTTCCTCATGAAATGTATGTAGAGATTAGTTGTTAATAGAAAATCACAAGTCATATGAGAGTGGCAAAATACTCTCAAATGTGATTCTCATATAAATGGAGCGTTTTTTTTCCATTCGATCGAGGATATTTTCTATTAACGTATCAGAAATCTCTGCTTCTCAAGTATTTTTCGTCGTTTTTAAAACTTTTTTCATGAAAAGCTTTCTCAGTAAGTTTATCTCTCCCTCCATTACCGGTATAATTAGAGAAATTCATGTTTCAAGTTATGAAAATAAACAAAATTTATTATAGAGGCAAACTACATTCGAAATTAAATTAAAACTTCCAGATAAATAAAAGCGTAAGAACCGTCTTACGATGGAAGTGTAGGGTGTATTGTGATTTACACGAGTTATGTAAACAAATACAAGTTAGTTATCATGATTAATTAGGACGTTCAAGTTTTATGAAACTTAAACGTTTGATGGAAAATATATTTCCTATTTTAAATAATGGAAAGAGTGTGTTCTACAAATTACGCATTTCTACTAATGATTTTTAGAAGCTTTGGACCTACATACATCGCTATATCCAGAGAATTCGAGAAAGTAATGAAACCGAAAAGCTTTTGGGTAAATATTTGGTTCAATTGTATTGTAATAACTTTTGTTAGCTTTACCTATCATTGTATTGAAGAAGATAATAATAATAAATCTAAAAACATGAAACAAAACAAGACATAGAAAAATAAAAAAGATACACAGATGAGTATTGCTAATTTATTAAGAATCTCTTCAAATTATTCGTAATCTGATTAAAAAAAGGATACCAGGCTTTAACAAAGGAATCAATAAGTTTCCTTATAAACTTTCAGTATTTATAGAAGTTCTAAAGGATATATTGGTAACAATGCTGCATTGGACTGGCCACAAAAAAAAGAATGCCATATGACGGGATACCTAAAGTCATGAATAATTGGGTGCCTTTGTTGAAGACACCAGGAGGCAGTGTCAGGCCGAGGAATAGTTTGAATGACTGCTTAGAAGAAAAAATTCTAAATGATTAGAAAGCTAGCAGACTGGAAATGGATGACTAGGGACAAGGGTCAGTGGGGAACATTTTCGAACCATTCACAAAATTCACCTTCAGGCGAAGCTTAATGCCAAATCACTATTTTGATTAATCTTTATAACGAATTGGTGTACATTATGAATACCAAAAAATATACTTTGGATATATTGAAGGTTTTCCTATCGCTTCGCTTGAGTAGAATACAAACAAAAAAAAAAATTAATAAAAAATATAAATGTAAACTACTTATTTTTTTTTCAATAGAAATATATGAAAGCATAAAGGAAACAACTTAAAAAAATACAATATTATAGCTAAGATTATCTGTGACAGTTTCACTTGATTAATTTTTTGCTTTCTTTTAAAATTATTTAGAAAATAAATAAAAATCAGTTTTGTGCTTGAAATCGAACGTTTCTATACTCCGTTTGTCAAGCGATTTTAATGCTTATCACCTACAATATAAGGTATACCAATAATACACACATTTTTGGCTTGTAGATTCCTCTTCAAATGTTGATGAATACATTCCAAAACCAAAATGGGACTCTTCAAGACCCATGTTCACTCCTTCCTCTCCACAAAAAGACCCTCCACACAGCATCCCCAAAGATGACATAGGCCCTGAGGGAAATTATTTTCTTCAGGGCCTCCTGTGTGGAGTAAATATAAAAAAAAAAAAAAAAAAAAAAAAAATGATTAATTTCAGCAAATCGATGATTCATGTTATTCTGTCGGCAAAATGCGCGATACTATGTCGGGGTTAGAACGGCAAAAACTTTAGTTCTGAAATGTTTACGAATGATCTTTTGAAACTCAGAATATCTCCAAGGAATTTTTAAAGTTTGTCTTACAAAATTAATTCACCGAAACTATTTTTTGAGGCAATTAACAATTCCTTTTTACTGCAGATAACAAAGAAGGTGAGTTGTCAGGAATTTCTTTGTTTACGATTCAAAGAATTATACAGGAAATGCACATATAATGTATTAATGTAACAAGACCACAAAATTCCTACTTAATATCCCGTCTTAACCACTTGATTCCCTCATTGACCACAAATGAAAACAATGATTAAAAATATATTAATCGAACCACTCTATTTTTGAGTAATCTTTATGTTACACAAATAATTCATACATAATTAACAAGTATTGAGTACTAGTACAACGATTTGTTTACTTTTCATCGTTTAACTTAATGAATTGAATACTGATTTTTGAATTATCTACCGGTACTAAGAGTATAAATGTTTTATTTTTTAAGCAGGTTCATAGCTGAGTTGTATAATTCAAACAATAGACACTTAACTTTTGATGTAAAAAGGTTTTGGCTAGAAGAGCTACATTTTGTCTTTATTCGGAAAATATGAGTGGTTGAGACACTGTATTCTGTGGGTAAGTCACCGAGTTAAAATCCTGGATAGCTGGTCTATTTAGAGATAAATTTGAAAACCAAAAGTAGGTTTTGAATGCTGTGAATATTTCGTCCGTCGGAATAACCTGGGGATTTGCAAGCAGCTGCGCTTGGTGAATAAATATATTATTTAGGTACACATTCAATTTGGGAGGCGGGTATGGGTACCATGGAAACTATTTATTGGATTATTAACCAACACCCCTGCCGTAGGTCACCTCAAGTGGGTCGCTACGTTTGGTGACTTTGCAAAGGTCTTGTTGGCGGATTTGTTTGCCCGCCTACTGAATCGGGAGAGATTGGTTGAGGGAGCCCTTTTGACCTCTCCAGCCGGAATCTCTCGACCCATCGCCTTGCAACACAGTGGGAGGGATGGATTCATACGACTGTCACTCCTGGATACATTGACCAAATTCCTACTTAAACCTCATTCCCTTGTCCGTCCCAGAATTTCCTCTCATTCCTTTCCATAAAAAGAACCTACACACAGCATCCCCAAAGATGACATAGGACCTGAGGGATATTTTTTTCATCAGCGCCTTCTGTGTGGAGCTAATGTAAAATATATATACAGAACAGTCGTGAATTAAATACCCACAGATTAACATAAAAGTAATGCAGTTATTTTCCGCAATCAACTTATTATATTGCATTGTGACCTGCGGCAGTGCGATGGCATGAGCAATTATTATATTGGATTTTGACCTGTGGCAGTGCGATGGTATTAGCAATTATTATGATCTTTAAAATATATTTTTATAAAATATAAAAAAGCGTAATTAATATTGAAAGGATCTATACGTAATCATTATAAATATCGCCTATTTAGATACTTATTTACAAACCAGAAAGAATCACGGTTGAGAATTAAAAATAAGTTTTGTAGTTAGGTAGTTATTTTAATCTGGTAAAAAGTTACAAGTTTTGATAAAAAAAGTAAGATACACAACTCAAGGTTTAAAAATTTTATCTTAACAGTAATTGAAAATGTTTTAAGAAACTTACCGTTTTTGATTAACTCATCTTCCTTACTTTATTCAAAAGCATAGCACAGTACTCGAGAATTTCTAAAAATCATGTTTATTTACAGTAGATTATTTAATTTATTAACAAATATCAGTGGAGTTTATTCATTTGTACGCTTTTTTTCTTGTGTTTCAAACGATTTGAATTCAACTTAAAATAATGCGGTGTTTAATATAATGTTTTTAAATAAAATAAAGTTAAATATCTAATTAATAACTAGGGTATTCTATCACTTATTAACTAACAATTATTACACCCTTTTTAATCAAACTATGTTTAAGGAAAACTTAGCTTACAGTAAACAGAGTTAAATTGGTTTTATTTACAGTCATTTTGAAAGCATTTTATTTTCCCCATTTGAAAACTAACAAAAACATCATAACTGATCGTAATGATAGTCAAATGGTTTACCTGCAGAAAAAACTTACATTCACAATAAATATGATTTGAGATTTTCACGGCCAAAAGTATTTTTGTTATTTGTTTTTGGGGTGCTATGCCGTGTTGCGCTAACTCCCTTTTTAGCCAACGTTTCGGACAGCATTACAGTGTCCATCATCAGGGCACATGTGTTATAACACATTCACAATACAAAATACAAAAATACATTCACAATATTAAAACAAATATTAAATAAAATTTATTCATTTTCTAGTATATTATAACTCTATGTATTAACTCTGTGGTTGGGTGTATTTTATAGTCCGCCAATTCCGTGTATTTTTATTGCCGGAAACTCCTTTGTCAAAGATCTGTCTGGAGGGTCTAGACTTAAAGAAAACTTCTAAGCCTTGCTATAGGTATAGTGTCAATATTAGATTTTTGTTAATTCTTTGTAGATAATATCATTTGATGATCTAAGACATAATATTAAACAGCAATTAACCAATTTGAATTATTATATCGAGATACTGAAAACATTTTTTCATGGAAGAGTTCCGAGCACGGTGACAGTGGCGTTAGTAACGCTCCGCCATGGTCACTGAAGCGCTGGTCACCTCCGAAGGCCGTGACACTATGGCCGGATGGTGGACTCCAGTCATTACATGATCGCCCACTATAAATGTTATCTAGTTTTACCATCGATATTCAATATGATTGCGAGAGGTTTGCAATTACTCTTCAAACCATTTTTTTGCCCTTAAATCAAACATTAATGGATGTTGTGACACGAACATTATTAGAAGCTCTCCTTGGTAAAAATTCAAAGTCGTATTTTTTTTATAATTACAAATAAAAGTTATAAACCAATCACCGTAGCGCGCGTGGACGCCGCGTTCTGTTAGAATAGGCTCCGATACATTTGTATATTGCATGAAGCTCAACAGACGTTAAGCGCTTGCACGCTTGCGTCGCGTACTGTAAAAGATACCCGATGCAAAATGCGCTTATGGCTGTAGATGCGCTGAAAATGCGCCGAATATATATTTACTCGTAAAAGGCCGGTAGATGCGCGCGAGACTAATAGGCCTGCTAGACCATATTTCGCTCAGCCTAAAAGCCCAGCTACACTACTCGCGAAGTTGATCGAAGTTGACCGAATACAATAGTGTGGGCACGAACTTCACTTCGCTTCGGGCAACTTCGCTTCGCTTCGCTTCGCTTCGCCCGACTTCCGATTGTTGTCGGTAAATGCGCGGAGAGACTGAGTTGGACTGAGTTACTCGCGAAGTTGCACGAGTGTGTGGGCACGTACTTCGAACTTCGGCTAACTTCGTCGAGGACTTCGTCGAAGCGTCGAAGCGAGTAGTGTAGCCACAGACTAACGACGAATAATACGCATGGTGTGGCCGTGCACGAGAATTTGTATTGCGCGATGTATACGCGTAACGCGACGTAGAGCTGCGCAAGATACGCTCAATGAGTTTCGGTCCTAATAAGGTACTGTCGCTCTGTTGCGGCTACACTGACGCTACTGTACCTGTGCTCAAATCTCTTTAGTTTTATTTCAATGCTTTCCATGGTTTTAAATTTATTATATTGAGACCATAATTATTTACCAGCATGTAAAACAAAGTATATTTGTCAAATGAAATAATAATTACTGGAGTCCTATTTAGACATTTCAAAAAAATATTGCTGATGCGAAAAATACACCTCTTCAGGATTATGATTACAAGTAGAATGAATATTCACTGTTTGAGAGATGATCATAATATGTATTTTAATATTTACATTTACAACATACCTTTTAAAAAAAAAACACTTTATTATTTTTTGGATTTGGTAGACTATCTTTTTATATGTTTATTAATAAGAATAATGCTGCATCATTTATGGAAAATATGCTGCAATGTACTTGGCAATCATTTCACATAATGTTATATTTGAGATATGTTACCGTTATTTTGCTAGGCTTGTGTGTATGGGAGAGGTGTAATTAGTTTATATTTTCAGCTTTTTTTAAAGATGAAATTTAATTTTATTGTTATTTATATTATAATATTTGCTGGTAGTGAATTAGAAACTCAACCCCAAGATATTTATAGTTGAATTACCCAATTGTTTTTTTTTCACGTTTTTGGGTTGGATAAATTGATGCCTGTCTGAGTTTTCTATTATTTTTTAAATATATATTTAGAATTCTATCTGTGTTTATTTGTGAGGTTGCATGGTAGAAGTATAATGCATGTAATTTTCCGATTTTTAATTATTTAAGCATATTTACATGGATTTTTTAAAAATAAACTTCTGTGCTATTTAAATTGGTTGTGTGTGTTTTTATAAATTTCACCCATCATATAATGCCGCATTGGGTTATTGATTGGCAGAAGGCAAAGTTCGTAAATCTGAGTAAATCTTTATTTCGGATATGTCGTGTACATCTAAAGAAATGTGTTAGTTTTCTCATTCTGTCTTTAAGTATGTTTATGCGTATGGACCATTATTTGCATTGGTCTAGTGTAATGCCTAGGTATTTTATAATAACCGTATTTTAAGGCTTTTCAATGTAGATAAAATGGGCTTTCCCAAATCTGACTCCATTAGGACATCGTGTCAATCATTTCAGTTTATTTAATGGAAATGTTTATTTTTAACAAAATAGCACGACTCTGCCATTAAATTAATCTAAATTAAATGCATAAAACCTTGATTCATTACCATACCTTTAACAAAACAAGGAAAATATTAGAAGTTAATTACACGGTGCTTCTGCGAAAACTTAACATGGTTGGATTTACCCAGCGACAAACAATAAAGTCTCAAAAACAAAGAAAAAATACAAATGTTGATGAGTAAACAAAGCCATCATCATTGAAGAAGAAGATAATACTAATAAATCTAAACGAAACATGAAACTGAACTAGACATAGAAGATAGCAGCTAAAAATATGGGAAAAAATTAATTGTAGATAATATTGGATACTCCGAATTTCAACTAATAATTAGCACCCAATGGCCCGAGTGGTTATAGGCGTTGTCACAGTAAGACAGAGATCCTGGGTTCGATTCCCAGTTGAGACCGTTTCCTTTTTATTTTCAGTCCCTTGTTCTGTTTCATTATGTATTTTATTCTTCTTCGATGGTATATATTTTTTAATGTGTGGAAAGATTGGTTCTTCTATGCAATATTATAACGTTAGAGAAGAATTTCGTTAAAATTTTGATATTGTCTATGGTCAAAAGTTGTTATAATAAGTTATTGCAATAATAATTTGGACGGATAACTTATAAATTAAATATGTTTTTTAATGTGTGGAAAGATTGGTTTGTATATGCAATATTATCACGTCAGCGAAGAATCTCGTTAAAATTCTGATATTGTCTATGGCTCGATACTGTTCGACATTTTTGTAACAGGGAGATCTCCAACCCAACGATTTTCATTTTTTCAGTCGGTTTGTCAATTGTTTTATTATCTTTTTTAATTCAAAAACTATTATTGAACCAAGCCATTATCACGAACGCATATTGTAATGCATCTGTCGTACGGGGGGACGTATGGACGGTAGAGGTGCGTAACACCCAAAGATATTAGAAGATTAGAAGAACGAGGTGTGCTATGAGCAGTTCGTATTGTTCACCAATACTACTGCACACCTTCGCTTACGCTAAGGTATCCGCACTAATACATAGAACAGATTTCTGTGCGTACACGTCCCGATACCGTTCAAAGTACCCTAATTAGGTAGTACTCCGCCTACGGTCCGACGGACAACATAGCATATCTCGTTCTTCTAATATCTTTGATATCTTTGGTAACACCGATTATATTGTCGTCTGCGTTATTGCGAATTATATGAAAATGTCGACAAAAATAATTTAAATCTTGTCAAGTTATAAGGATTGATTAATTTTTATATTTCCCAATATACTTTCAGGAATTTTGTATTACTATTCAAATTATTACTAAAATACGCATGAAAAATAGTGGAATTATTAATTGAAAGAAGAGATTCCAACCAATTGAACTGTAAAACGGAATCGCCATTTGAAAAGTACTTCCAAAAGTAAGAAATGTATTGAGACTTGGTTGAGGTAGAAACGATGTCCAAAGTTGTAAGTTATAAAAGTTTTCGATGAAAACTTCCCTTTTCTTTATTTCTATGTTATAACGATGACAGAAAAAATAATAAAAAATAGTGTAATAGAAGCAAGATATCTGACACTTTTTTTTTCTCAACATTAACATATGATTCTGTTCGACATGTGGCACGACTAACATATATATATATAAAAAAGTCATCTAATGACTTGTTTGGCGATGTCCAAATCAGAACGCCAGAAGATTTGTAATGAAGAAAGAACAATGACTTTACTAGCAGAACACAGGCATGTGCCTAGCATGGTGGTCGAAAAATTCCTCAACGCATGTAACAAATAAATTCATTGAATAAAGAAATTTAAAAAAAAAAAACGGTTATTTTTGGAAATAACAGAGGGCGCCACTTCTGTTTACAACAATCCTAAACTGTACAGTCATTTGGATAATAATACTATCAGACGATTTTTTTGAACCAGCAGTTTCCCAAACAGTTATTCAATTAATTGTATTAGTTTGTTATTTATTTATTTTTATTTGGTACAAATTTTTTTTACATTCGAAGGTTTTATTATGATTATAAGGTTGTTAAAACCATAGTGTACTTGCGTTATTTTATTTTTAAAAATGTATCTAGTATGTGCCCGAAGAGTGTTAAAAAAATAATAAACATACTGTTCTTAACGCGTAATTTAAACTAAACTTGAGGTTTTATATGAGCATGTCATAATATTGACAGGAAGCCTAAGATTTTTTTTAAATCAAGACAGATTACAAAGTTTATGGGTACGAAATACATAGTGTTACGTTATTTACAGGTTTTATCAACATTGTGGACATGGGTGTGATTTCCACTACAGCTGAATAGAAAATTCATTTTTCCTCTAACCACTAATTTGATGATATATTACAATCAAAATAAACTCACGTTTATGCAAAATAGATCATTATTGAAAACGAATGGCCAATAAAATATTTTTGAAATATATTAAAAGTTTAAATTTTTTCTAAGTTAAAGGGTTCTTTCGATTAGATCTCGACAGCCCTCGTGATCGAGGGGTAAGGTTCACAATTAGCAATAGAAAGTCGTGGGTTCGAATGCCGGCGTGCGCAAGTAAATTTTATTTGACGATTTTGTGTTCTTACAATTTATTAATTAAAAATAATATACAGTTTATTTGCGGCATGGTCCAGAGTGGGAGATACTTTCAGTAACGCCAAAGTGTAAAAACTTTCAGTATTGAAAGGTTGATTGAAGCGGCTTTGACAGTGTATCTGAATAGTCAAATACTTCCCAACCTTCTTCTCCCTCCACCTCCCTCCCTCCCAACTACCATAATTGGTGATGCCATAGGCTCACTGGCTACAGACGGTAGGGAGCAGATGGGACTATTTAAAATTCACACAAAAAAATACTCACTAGCTCCAGACCCAAGAGTATGGATATTAGAGAGATGTCAAGTGAAGTATGCCCGCGCTCTCCAAATGTGCCTTTTGGAGAATTTTACGGATACGGCTGAAATTGGGTGTAAAAAAATAACTCAATAACTTCTTTATCCCCCTCAAAACTCATTTCTCATCCCCCCGAAAAAATGTAACATTCAATTTGACTTAATTTTGTGAAGATGAACGCTTCAGCGTCTTATTCATTTGCATTTTCAATGCAAAGTTACAAAAAATTAAATACCTAATACATATTATGATCAGCCCGTCGGAATTTCAACCAACCCCTTTGATAACGAAATATGATGAAAAAAGCAAAAAAAAATACCTATAGGTGATGTAGTACATTCATTTATATTATAACAATGATTAAATAATAATATTAAAAAAAATAATTGACAAATAAATATGATACATTAATCTTGAGTACACCTATACGATTCTAAAACTATGTTCTTATAATATGATTCTAATACTATGTCATTATAATACATTTTAGTATATTTTTATTTTTAAAATTTCGTATGGCTTTACCTACTCGTCAAATCTATCAAAATGTTTCCATCAGTCTCAAAACCCATTCTTCAAAAAATAATAAATTACTCTTTAGTTTTCAACTTCTTCTCCTTAAAACCTAACTCAACCTTACCTAACCTAAAATAACCTAACCATCTTTTTTCATTTTCTCATCACAAAGCACGCGAGTATTTTACGATAATTTCTGTCATTTACAATAAATAATTACTCATTAATTATATCTAAATCTACATTACATCTAACAGATAATATCATATTTAAGTTATACATTTTTTAATAAGAAAAATATGTTTCATTGTAGTTGTTGATGGAAGTACACACTTTGATATTTCTTATCATGTTATGTACTTTTCATATGCTTTAATTTTTATGTAAGTACACACTATGATATTCCTTATCATGTTAAGTACTTTTCACAGGTGTTAATGTGCATCTAAGTACACACTTTGATATTCCTTATCGTGTTATGTACTTTTCATATGCTTTAATTTTTATGTTAGTACACACTATGATATTCCTTATCATGTTAAGTACTTTTCACAGGTGTTAATGTGCATCTAAGTACACACTTTGATATTCCTTATCGTGTTATGTACTTTTCATATGTTTTAATTTTTATGTAAGTACACACTATGATATTCCTTATCATGTTAAGTACTTTTCACAGGTGTTAACGTTTATGTATGTACACACTTTGATATTCCTTATCATGTTATGTACTTTTCATATGTTTTAATTTTTATGTAAGTACACACTATGATATTCCTTATCATGTTAAGTACTTTTCACAGGTGTTAACGTTTATGTAAGTACACACTATGATATTCCTTATCATGTTAAGTACTTTACACAGGTGTTAATGTGCATCTAAGTACACACTTTGATATTCTTTATCGTGTTATGTACTTTTCACGGGTGTTAATTATGTAAGTACACACTTTGATATTCCTTATCATGTTGTGTGGATACTTTTCATAGGTGTTATTGCTTGCTGTTTTATTCAATGTTTACTTTTATATTCACTATCGTGTTATGTACTTTTAACACCTGTGAAGTGTATTTGTGTACTTACATGAACACACACTTTGATATTCCTTATCATTTTATGTACTTTTCACATGTGTTAATGTACTATTTTGATAAAATCGACATTGATGGATTATTTTGATATTTATAAGCAGCCTTTACGTGTTTCGTTTTTGGGTTATTATACCGTGTTGCGCTTCCTGCTTCATTAGCTAACGTTTCGGACAGTGCACAAAGAAAATTTACTGATATACAATTTCGCTAATTTATTAAAAATATCTTAAAATTATTCGTGATCCTGTTAAAACGGAATCGCAGGCCCTAAACGAATAAATTGATCGGTTATTTGTTCAAATTTTAGTAAAAATGAATTGTGATAGCTCGTGTTCAAAAAAAATAAATAAATATATATATATTTTCGCATTTCTTCATTATATATATTAACAGGTCAAAATACAGGTGACTGAACACATATTTCGATATATTCGGAAAATACTAATATATCATTAAGAAACGGTGTGTTGTCCTGTTTTAACAGGATTTTAACTATCAGCAAATACTAGTTTTTCTCCGTGTGTATTACTGACCACCATCTGTATCTATATCTGCCATAATGATGGCGCAGTAGCGCAGTCCGAAACTTTGGCTTATGAAAGAGAAATCTTAAGACGCATACGTAATACTTTTATTATTTGAAAAAAAAAAAACAAAAAAGAATAAAAGTATTATGTATGCGAAAGAGGAAGCTTAAGACGCACACATAATACTTTTATTCTTTTTTTTATAACAAAAAAAAATTAGAAAGAATAGAAGGTAGAATTAGCAAAATTTTGTGTCGGTGCCCGAGATAAAATAACATTTCACACCTAGATTCTCAATAATTTGCATTTTTTATAAATACATCTTACTATGTTTACACATTTTGAGTGATTTTATTACTAAATGGCGCTTTGTACAAAATAGCTAATAGACATTTAATTTGTATGCAGTTTGCAAGAAATACGTTATATTTGTACAGATAAACTGACGGTAAAGAACTCCAAATACCATATATTCCGGATTTGGTCGGAAAAAATACTAATTCAATCACGGACAAAACATTTTTAGTCATTGTATTGCATCCATTTACAGACTAACCTGCAAAGACACCCGTAAAGCTGAAATCGCTAAGAAACAATACATTTTCACATTATAGATTAGCCCGTTTATAAAACACTGTCAGAATCAAAAGTCTATAAATGAATTTCGACTTGTTTCCCATAAAATTGCAATCTACTTGAACTTAAAGCATTAATTAAATTTTTCTACAAAGAAATGTTAAAAAAATGTGAGATTCTAACCAATTTAACAGTCATAATAATCCATATATTATTATCAAATAAAATTGACATTTTAATCCGTCTGTACAAATGTATAAGTTTCGTTTTACAAATATTCTATTCTACATTTTTGACGACTACTTCAGGGTTAAGTAAATATTGAAACTTTTACAAGTAACAAACAAATTTCAGAGAGTATACAAATCCGAATAATTTGAATTTGTGCAGAAAAACAAAATTTGACTCCATTTACTAGAAAACGAAAGCTAAATTCAACAAAATTGTACCCAAAATTGACAACAAAAGTGATGTTTCACTAGTTTCCCGCGTATACCTCACAAGTTTCCGGACACCGTGTACACATATTAGTTAGATGGGCATCTGTGTATTTGGCAATACTCGTTTAAAATACATGTATTATATTATAAAATTTTATTATTAAATAGTGCCTTTATTGATCTTTCAACAGAAGCGTGGCTGAACACAACAGAAAAGTACGTAATAAATTTTTTGACCCGTTTGACGTTTAACATGGACAAACACTCACGTTCGGAATTACAGTTTCTGGAAAATTTCGAAGGTAACTCCTTAGAACTATCTCATGATGCTGTGGTTCGACGTCATCCCAGCGGAGGTCAGATAGCACCCATCTTTGTTGTGTTTCAAGCTAGAACCCAGATTCATGTTCTTGACCAGGTAAGAGGTGTTATTGGCTTGCTTGCTGCCTGCTCCGTCAAATGTCGTAACTACCACCGAATCTGAAATAAAACATACGTTATAGATTCACAAGTGTATGTTAGCGCAAGACTTTTCATTGAATAACATTAAAACAATATTATCTTTAGGTATACAATATCTAAATATATGCGAACTTATCCGAGGTTCATGAACCATAATATGAACGAATAGATTTAGCTTGGAAACCAGACGCTATGCAAATCGGGAAATAAAATTTTTAAAACGTAGGTACCTAACAATAATATTCAATACCCAGAGTTGCTAAACAAGATTCCATTCAATGTACCTGCGCGTTCAACGCGCTCTTATGTCCTGTTCAGGGTTGATCAAAGCAAACGAACTCTAAGCAGAATTCTCGCCTGAACAGACTATGCAATAATTACAATAGCGTATTAACCAATGTTGATATTTTCAGTTGCGAACTTACCAAATACAAGAGGTCAATAGAAGAATATTAAATATTATTATTAAATTATTATTAAAAAATATTTCTCTGATGGTTTCTGAATAATGTTTATGTCTCTATTTTTTATATCTCTATTATGACTTGATTTATATCTACAACCACTCTCCATGGCTATAAATGTATTCTTTGTAAATTTTTCGTTTTATATAATCTTTTGTTTAGTATAATTTTTTGTATTCATATTCCAAACAAATTTAATTTACTTATTCCATATTATGCTGTCTCACTAGAGGTAAAGTCACAAGGAGGAAATCCATAATTGGTTTTATTTTAGCTTTATAATATATAATAATTATGTACAAACTGATTAAATGTAAACTGTCGATTTCCCGAAAATTAATAAATAAATAAAATAGTGCGTAACTCAAATCATAACCCAATCCTCTTGGTTTTGGCTTATACCTATGTGCTTTCATTATAAAACTTCGTCACCGTTACTTGTTCAAGATACCACATGGCAGGACAGCTATTCTAGCACAGCATAGCAAGACAATATGAATAAACTAATTAACTTAAATATATACATAATATTTAATTTCTCTTTATAACTATAAAACTTTTTTATATCGGTACATATTTTTCCAAATATTATAAATGTTAAAATAAGAACATAACCTGTATTAAAAAAAAAATATGTTTAAAAAAATTTTATTGCGATAATATAACTTTAAAGACGTTTTTCTAAAAAGTAGATATTCTCAATATAGCCCTTTTGGGAGATCAGGCTCACAAAACACCCCAATTATTTGTTACTATTTAATATACCACTGGTTTTGGTAGCTATATCAGTCACACGAATTTTAAAGAAACAGTTTTAACCACCATAAGCTTATATTAAGAACAAAACAAAAGCTTATCAATAAGAACAATAAAGTTGATACATGTCATGCATTTTTCGAATACGAAGTAGAAAAGCGTTATTAAATTCATTAACGAATTGAGAATTGGTATTCGTACATTTTGCTCAGGCGTCTGAAATAAAAAGCTCATTACAGAATTGATTTATTTATATTTTTACAGGGTGCTAAAATTGGATGAAAATAAATGTAAAATAAGCTACTAAGAGTCAGTAAATATGTATTTAAACATGAGTTCTTGCTAGTAACCCTTAAACTTCAACTCACTGCAAAGTTAAATATGATAATACAGGAAGCGGAAATGCTTATCCTGTGTTTTGCGCCAAAGGCGATGACTTTGAGCTCTTAGGAGAGATTGCTGGTGGCACGTGAAACTTAAAGGTATTTGAGTAATGTTTCCTCGTTAAATTGCTTTAAGAAATTAGCATAAGGAAATATTAAATGTGGCAATTTGAACTATTTTTATTTTTTTAAAGCGAGGATGAAGAATTTTTAGGAATGCAAAGAGTTACTCGCATTTTAGTAACAGCATCCTTTTAAACCTTGAAATGTTTATAGATTTAAAACAAAATCAAAAATATCTTCTTGTATGACTTTATTCGAAAACATTGAATAAATTTGAATTTGTAATCGAAGAATAAGTAATGTAAGAAGGTATTAACAACCACTGAACAAATTAGAAGAAATACGTTGCAAGGAAAAGGAGAAGACCCACCATGTTTTAGCTCAAATTTCTCTGTGTCATCCTATTAATCTTTAATGCGTGGCTTAGTGGCAGAATGTAATTCTGAAGAAAGCGGCGAACAATCTGTCCTACCCACGAGTGGTGAGAGATAGGACGGGAGACAAGGTATTTTGGATTAAGGACATTACAGCAATCTCAAAGTAAAGTGGTTTTTACGTATGTATAAATGAGAGGTACACCTCGTACCCCTATGAGTTTCTTACAAATGAGCACTGAAAGGATGTATTTTCAGTACTATAAACTTTTTTGTTCACATCCATCACAAATGTGGACGTGCATTGTTGTAGGTAGGCTATCTAAGAAAGAAAAAATTACGATGAATAGATATCTTTAAAAATGTGACAAAACTTTTCATCACTCGTCTACAATTCTACAACAAAATGTCAAACAAGAACTTTCGTCTTCTCCTATTTGTTTTGTAATCCAAAATTTCTTACAAAACAAACTCATAATAACTTTGAACCCCTGAAATTTGTTGTGCGTCTTTGATGATATAACGTCCTTTATAGCCCCGGGGGATCGTGCCAGTTTTGGGGAATTAAATTTTTTTTTGTTTTATTTCTAATTTGCTTACGTATAACATACATAACATATAACGTATACTATATATATCTACATAACGACTGGTATACATATTGAACAAATACTGTTGATAGATAGTCAGTGGTACAACAAGAGATAACCGTAATATATAATTCAATCGGTAACTTCAGATTCGCAGGCGAGTGTGAAACACGGTGTGTACACAAGAAACGTGCATTGAACACAACAAGACAATTTCAGTTGCATACAGCTTACGTTCATCCGTTTGACTATTACTTTTAAAAGCATCGGAATTCAACAAGGGTAACTACTGTAACTTCAGATATATGGACGATCGTGAAACACGGTATGTAAACAAGAAACATGCATTGAACACAGCAAAAAAAAATCAGTTGCATACAGCACACGTCCTTCCGTTGGACTCACTCTTGAAAGCGCCAGAGTTCAGCATGCGCGGCGAGCGGTAGCTGCCGATGTGCGTGTCCTGCGTGTGTCGCCGACACGTGCTGTTGAAGCTGGTCTCCAGGGCTTGCGATCGTGAGCGACGGGAGGCACGCTCACCCGTGGGCTGCCGACAGCACAGGTAGCGGTTGAAGTGCTGGCGGAACACCCCGCTCACGCAGTACAGCGCCACGGGGTTGACGCACGAGTTCAGGAAACTGAAAAATAACACTTTTTTAGTCACTTTGTGATGAACAAAAAGGTTTCGTGTATGTGAAATGCCTCGTGCCTTGTCAAGTGGACATGTCTCCGCATGGCGGTGAGCGCTGATGCACGTCCATACGGAAACAATTATCTGGTCTCCATAGAAGCCCGAGTAAATCTGGCTTCTTGGGTTAGCAGATTTTTCAATAGTGACCAGCTACCAACTCTGTACAAATCTCAAGTACATCCAAGAATTTGCAAGCCACCTCTGGGCTGGAGTCACAAAATACATACTTTTTTAACTTCCGATTTAGCTGTCCGGGTTAAGTCTTCCCCAAAGGAAAAACTTAACCCTTCCACTCACTTTTCCACAAATGATCATCTAGTCAATCAACATTATGTAAGTGCATTATATAAGCAAAATAAATACAAAACAATACAAGAACAACACGTCAAATCACCAGAGATCAAATGGGAAAATAATTCACCGTCTCCAGATATTTTCATATCAGAGGGTTCGGCTCGGTAGAACTTCTAACAGGGCCTATAAATCCTACTGATCCCTCAACATAAATATTTAAAAAATCTTTTGTTATCCTACATGTATTCAAAATGACCGACTTTTGCATCTTTATATATAATTTTTTTGATAGATCTAATACGCCTAAATTTTTAATTAGAGAGCTAGGTATAATGCCAGTAGCCGAAAGAACGAATGGTAATATTTTTATAGTCTGAGAATGCCAAATTCTTTTTATTTCATTTCCTATAAATCCTTTTTGATTCTTTGCAAAGGATGATTGTCCGTCTGAATGATAATCCATTGTTACCAGAACGACAGTAATCGCTAGGCATTTTGAGTCTGTTCTACAGATATTTCAATAGAGCCTGATCTTAGAAGCTAGCAGCGATGATCTTCTTTGTACAAACTCGAAAAACACGAGCGGAACACCCGTTCACAGTTGATGTTTGCTTCACGGGAACTGGTAATTTCTTTGACTCGTTTTTGTATTAAGTCGGCTCGTATGTGGAACGAGCTACCAGTGTCTGTTTTTCCTCCTTCATATAAAACGGTTCTCTATATTAATAAATCCCCACCCACAACCCTTACCTTTACCGACATCACAACGCTGCCCAACCGGGTGCCGATATAGTTCCTCTACCTTCACACTGTACAGAAAGGGAGGCTCTCGTGAGGTGCCACATAAAAAAATAAGTCACTTTTTAATCTAAAATTATTCGATAGCCCTATTGAAATACGAGGTAGTTCCAAACCAAAATTATATCTTTTTGGGAATCGAAAGGGCAAACTAAAAAAATGGGTCTCTGCATTAATGTTGAATAATTGCTTGATGCTTGCTTGCACACGTCTAGGTCATGCGTTGTAAGACATCGTCCTAGTATCTTCTGTCTTTTTCGTTTTCAAACAAGACACGGGAGAAGGAAAAAAACGGACGTCGATGACGTCCGTACGAGCTCTCGTTAGATCTAGTATAGATTCGTCCGCACGGTGTACACGCGTACGAGGCGTGAGCTGCCTTGACCGCACGCCTCTTACCGCGTCGTGTGAATGAAGCTACTGTTGCTATTTTAGAACATCCACATTTATCAGAATTGCAATTATATTTTAGGTAATGAATCAATGCAAACTCGCTTCCCGACATCCGATCGAGCTGAAACTTGGCAGGTAGACTTGTTGTCGATGACAATGCATTCTATCAATTTTAGTGGCAATCAAACATATACACGTGGACATAAACACATTTTCTCTAAAATTGGATGGTTTTACAACTGTTAATATACGAAATAATTTAAAAGAATACATTTTTTTGTTTTAAAGTTCATAGCAGTTAAGAGCCACTCCCTGAGCAGGACGGTTGAATCCACAGAAAACATATATTTATATATATTTTTAATAGTTATATCGTAGTAAAAAAACTTGTTGTGTTTTAAGTGTTGATTTTTGAAGAAGACAGCGATAAAATGATGCTCCTTTAATAAGTTAATCATTTCAGTTATATTTAAACATATACATGGTTGAATGAATATTTTCAGACAGAAAGATTATAATGGTTTCCTGTCATTTATTTTGTAAATTATATCGGTGTATCGATGCGGTATAACTTCTTTAACATTCAAACACGTTTTTTTTCGGGTTGGCGTATCGTTGTAATAAGCTTATAAAAACTGTTTACCAAAAACGCCCAATTCCAATAGGTGAATTTGGTCACCACGTTTTTTTATGTATTATAATGAATGACACAAATGATTTCATAAAAAATATTTAGTTTTAAAGTTGAGAATTGACCAATTGACACATTTTAAGATACGTTCCTATATGTATAAGACGATGTATTTGTGATTTGTGCCAATACGGAATTGTATGGCGGTACAACTTCTCTGCCTATGATGTTTAGGTGGTTAGTTTCATTTGAAAACATCAGGTCTACATGAAAATATAATTCTTATTGACAGGGACTGGACCTTGCAAATGAACGGGTGAATTTAAGAAAATGAGTTAAAGGAAAGTTTGTTGAAAATGTAGTAAACAGCTGGCGTTGGTTTGTTTGCCTATGTAATTAAGCCGAGTGAGAAAGCAGAGCTGACGACAAGATTTTACCAAAAAAATTGTCTGGTTTTGCGAGGAATTTGAAAATGCTTTTAGCGTAACTGAAGTGAATATATTCAATAGATTCTTCCAGACTCTCCACAAAACCTGAACTAAATAATCACGCCGTTTCCTCGCAGGGGTTGGCAGAGAGGACGGACCGTCAAACAACTCGGTCTTGACATGGCTGTATATGATAAACTTGATCTGACTTCTTATACCATTCAAATTTGTTTCATTTATTCTCCTTCCAATCCTTTCTGCGTTCATTCGCTCTACATGTCTAAACCATGTGAGCGTCCCCTACTCTTTACGCTTGCATCAGCATTGCTTCTTTGCAGATCTGGACACGATTACATGGTTTTATCACATATACGCCTCATACGGGATCTCATTTCTACAGCATTATAATTAATTAAGCAGGAAAAAATTTGATTGGATTGTCTGGAAGCCACAGAAAAAAATCTATTCACCATCTTTTGGTTGCTACTTAATTCTTCTTGTTTAGGTACTTATTATAAGAATAATAACAGAATCTATTACAAACCCTTCGATTTTAAGAAAATTGAAAATCGCCTAAAAATTTATCACCACCTTGGGAGTAATTGTAGAATAGCTTTCCTGACTAGGTTGTCTTAGTAAACACAGTATAGATAACATACACTAGAATTGCCTTTCGTGTAGAGTTGAATATTATATAACAAAATATGACTAAATCACTTTGCCGATTTTTTTTCTGGTCTTTATTGTACGTTAGTAAATTAATACTACCTACATACTTATAGATTATTTTTAAATTAAGGCATACTCGAGGTATAACTGCATTATCGAAATGTGGCTTGTATACTCATCATTTTATTTGTGTCGATCTAAAATCCTCATATGTATTAGTTTCTTCTACAAATTACATTTTTGTCGATTATAATTAAATTCATTATATTATTAAAATTCTCCAGTTCCATGGGGCCTTATTTAATAATCGATTTCATCAACAAAATTTTGTGATTATATTGAAAAAGTATTTACCTCATTACTTTTGTCTAATATTTGGTCTGTCTGGTTAGAATATATATTTAAAATGTGAATGAATAAGAAGTAGGAATAACCAATTTTTGCTATCATATAAATATCAACCATATTTATTATATAAGAAGCTTACACTAGACTTTTTATTATTACTGATGGTAAAATTTCCGTACCCTTTATTAATTATTTAAATAACGGTTAGTTTTAACTTCATTAGTACAAAAACAACTGTTTACGTCGGGAAGATGAAAACAAAAATCGAAAAAATAGGTTAAGTTCTTTATTGTGCGTAGGTATTTAAATTGAAGCGGAACCTTTCGGAAAATAAGAAAAGGAAGTTTTTTACTTTTGAAAAAAAAATGGAAACTTAGTGCATATTTTACAATCTCCCCTGACATAAACATACAAACAAATTATCTGAAAAAATCTCCAATCGCTGTTACCATGGATTAATATTATCGAAAGCATGGAAATTGCCATCAAAAAACGATTGCGTAATCATAAGTTAAAAACGTTGTATCAGAATTGAAAACTATATTTAGTATCTGTGTAAACGGTGTATCAATTACGTTGTATCAAATCTCAAAACTATATGTAATATCAGTGTGAACGGTGTATCAACTACGTTGTATCAGAAGTTAAAACTATGTTTAGTATCAGCGTAAGCGGTGTATCAAGTACGTTTTATCAGAACGTAAAATTATATGTAGTATCAGTTTAAACGATGTATCAACTATGTTGTATTAGAACTTAAAACTATATGTTGTATCAGTGTAAACGGTGTATCAACTGCGTGTACATAAGTTCTGATACAACGATTTTTACGGTATACAGTGTTGGCAATGGATAGCTTATATTTTCTGACGTAGGCAACCATCTTGACTCGTATAGGTTTCAGATTCCTCAGTTGACACAGCATATAAATATACTTCTTCTTACCAGACACAAACAGTGAAACGCGTCACGTGAGAGACGGGAGACGTGATATGACAGGGTGTATTATGTAGTATTTCGGCCAGAGGTGATTTTTTGGCCTCAGTATTATTTCTGAGTCCGACGGAAAGGCGCCTGGGATAATATCCGTCCGTGACCTTCGGGGCTATCTCGACAGCCGGGACATGTCTGCAGTGGAAATTTACCCCAAGAAGAAAATCTTCGAGAGCTTTCTTTATTCGAGAAGGTGCGTCTGACGTATTTGCTAGATAATCTCGAAAATGAATATCGTCAAGGAAATTTTATAAAACTTTTATGCTTATGAAAGTGACAACATTGCGACATAGTAGAAAAAATATTAACAGTTCATAAAATTTCAAAATTAAAATAGTTGTTTTGGATACTAACAGAACTTGAATAGGACTTTCACAGAAAGCGACAGCTCTAGCCACTAGGCTATTAAAGCAACCTCCATACCCGACGTATTAATCGCTGCCAGGTAGTCACCTACGGAGGAGTTTTATCAACACTAGCAGTATTGCGATATTTTTCTAACAAATTATTTTTTAGATCGTGGCCGAAATAACCAGCTTAAACTTTATATTTTACTGTTTTTACAAAGTAGGTTGGGCAAGATTATTAATTTTATTTATAATTTCTATTACATAACTCACGACAAAGGGTTTTCGTTTTCTCATTTAAAACAAAACTCAATAAAATAGCTTCCTTCTTATTAAATATGATAAATGCCTTTAACGGTCTTCTTGGTCGAGGGGTAACGCTCTCGACTAGCAAACTGGAGGTCGCGGGTTCAATTCCTGGAGTGTGCAAGAAAATTTCGCCCTGGTGTAAGACCACCATTCAGAATTGAAACGTTGTTAAAATGGCTTTGGCCGTGTTTGGTGAACCGGCCTGAGTAGCCAGGTACTTACCCACTTTCATATTCCCCATTTATTTCCCCCAACCCACTACCTTCAGCCTCACGATATACCACAATTGGGGATGCAATTGAGTAGCAGTTGGAACTTTTGTGCGGTTTCAGATTTTAAAAAAGGCGAAACAGCTGTCGCGCGTAATAATAACTACACGCAGAACTTGTTTATTAATAAACCTTCATTGATTCAAATATGTTTTCTTTTTAAAAAGCATTCAGTTTGGGTGGGTATTTGGGCCTCAAACCAAAAATTAAATTTTTCTTAAAAGTTTTTGCAGCCGCCCCCTTTAGCGAATAGTATGTAATTATTATAATTACCTGAAGCAGAATCCTACAATGCGCAGAGCGTGCCACCATTCGTCGTAGTCATCTTGCGAAGTGGGGTGCAGGTGAAACCACAGCATGAACACGTGGTACGGCAGGAAGCAAACCACGAACACTGAAATCCAAAATAGAACATTCCTAAACACAGCCATTAAACCATGCTAATATTCATGTCGATTGGGTTCGGTTTAGTGCCAATTGTACCATGAACAATCACAGAATGCATTTTGAAAGCAAAGTTTTCCAAGCAATATGCTTGTTTGTATTTGAAAACATTGCTTTCCTAAACAAGGAAGAGATTAATCTATTTTAGATATTCTAAGGAGGGATTTAACTGAGATTGTAAAAAAGCTAATATTCATGTTTTTTATTGAAATTTTATTTCTGCCTTCAAGAACTATTGTTAGAGATTAATATTTGGATACTATACAAAAATCCCTCAAGGTAATTTGTCTCTCTTACGGTCATGGTTAGAAATATGATCTAAACGGTATTAGAACGAAAAAAATAGCACGCTTAAAAAATAGCGTTTAAATTGAATGGATTTTTCAAATTCTATGAAACAACCCGTCCTTAATGTTCAAGAGAGGTTTGTTATATTATATCGGTAGAAATTGAAATTACAAAGGAATGCAGGCTCCCTATTTTTGATATATCTAAATGTTTTACATGAAGCTCAATCCCAATTTATGTTGTATGATACCTTAAACCAAAATACTGTCATTTATAATAATTCCATATATGTCATAAAACGATGTTATTTGTAAAATTTTGACATATCATATCTAGGACGATTAGAAGGGAATTTCCGAGAGAAGGGTGAGCGGAAAGGCCAGGCAAATAATAACAAGACGATGACGTCATGAGTCAGTATACCTACATCGAAACTAAGCACGTTCTTCTTCCGAAAAACAAAATGGAATATATTTCTTATTCTAATAGAATGATTTAGGAACCGACATTTCCAAATGGAGGATATATATTTGCACATAAGATTAGAAAGTATTAACTTGATACCACCAATTGTAGATAGTTTTCTGTGTCTGAGCTATGCAAGTATTGTTATAACATGTTATCAAAAATTTATTTTGATCGTTTGATTAATATGTTTCAAAGCATATAGCAAAAAACATAGAATAAATTATCTGATATATTCTATTGTCTATTAACAATATTGTCAATAAATTTAATTTGAATAGTTTGACTTTTGAAAATATTTTATTTGGCCTAATTGTGTGCCTGAGATGCATGTTCAATATGTACAAATGGGTTCAAATCACGGCGTGCGCAAGAAAATTTTATTAAAAATAATTCATGTCTTTTCACTTAAAATAATGTAAATAATATTTGCGGCAAGCTTGGTGACCAGATATGAGTAGCCAGGTATTTATCCAACACCTTCTTCAACATCTACTTCCCTTCCCACTACCTTCAGCCTCACAACATACCCCAATTGGGGATACCATAGTCTCACTGGCTCCCCGACAGTTGGAACCAAAGATATTAGAAGAACGAGATATGCTATGTTGGCCACTGGACCGTAGGCGGAGTACTACCTAATTAGGGTACTTGGAATACTATCGGGACGTGTACGCACAGAAATCTGTTCTATGCATTAGTGCGGATACCTTAGCGTAAGTGAAGGTGTGCAGTAGTATTGGTGAATAAAACCGGCGACACTGGGCAAAACAATTCCACACAGTATGAACTGCTCATAGCACATCTCATTCTTCTAATATCTTTGGTTGGAACCCTTGTGTGGTACCTTCAGACTCTGTCATCGTCACACGTCAATTGCCTCTTGTTGAAAGGTAAAGTGTGCAAAAATCCTTTTTTTAATCTCTCGAAATAACACTGTAGATTTTTTTATAAACGCCACACGCCCGCGCAACGAACACACTTCTTTATATTTTACTAGCGTATCCCCGCATTGCACCTTCCTTTTTCTTTGAAAGTCAAGTGTGCAAAATTTCATCAATTTCGGAATAAAACTGTAGATTTGACTAAAAATCTAATACACGCCGCCCGCCCGCCACGTACACTCTTCTTTATATAAATATAGAAATGGATATAATATTCAAAATACAAGTCACCATGCAATGGCTAGAGCACAAAATACGCAAGGAGTACCCATAAATCATATAGAATATGCAAGGTGGTACAGGTTTGCAACCAACCGTGCTGAAATTTACGTGTGAAGATGAGGGCATTTCTGCAAATTTTAGAATGTCCATTTTACGAAATGTCGTCATGAGGGAAGCTCATCCCGCAGAAAGTGCTCTTGGTACGATGCTCTACTAGCTCCGATGAGGTATAGTGCCCCATCTGCCCCGACCTGGTTACGCTCTTGGTCACGGAGTATCAATTAAATCTTTCGGGTAGTAAGAACTCAGTTGAATTCAATTATTTCAAGTACCGGTTTAAGTACAAAAACATTAAACTTAATGGTCAACATTGTTATTTCTTCTAGTATTCAAAACCGAATACGTTATATCTACTTTAATTCGACTACGTATCTCGTTTCAGTACATTGATGATGCATTAAGTCTTTCTTACAAAGTTATTATAAGAATAATAATGTATAATTTTTTAAATAATAAGCATTTCGATAAAATGTAAAAGTACACGCTGTCCTAAACAATAAAATCTTTTAACAAACACCAACGTGTAATAAATCCCTTTTAAATATTTTATAGATTTTTGTTTTCGAAACAATAAAGCTGTGATGCTTGACGGAATATGCTTTCTAAAAGTATTTGGTAAAAACCGTTGCCATGAAATTCATTCTGCTTAAAAAAATATATGTATAAATTGAGATAATTATATCGAACTTATTATTTACCCTTAGTGATATTGAGTCATATTTTTTCACAACATTAAGGCGAGTTCGTTCTGGAAAACTGAAAAAATTCTTAATATTGTCAACAATGTAATAAACCGGAAAATTTGAATTCTTTCATAACAAGTTATCCCAATTTCTAGCGTATTAGAGAAATTGTTTATTATGTAAAGCTCTAATATTGAAGGACCAAAATATGCGAAGAAGAAATTAGCTCTAATAATTTTGTTTAATATTTTGTGGTTTATTTTTCATCATTATAAACGAGAGTATTAAAATTAGTCGTTATTATTAAAATAAGTCGTTGCTACGTGCGGGAAATTCCGTAAGGATACTTTAAGCTAATTAATGGAAAATTCTGTTAGAGAAAACCGAATCAAAATCTTCCTGTGTAAGCCCAAGAGCACTACGGTATTTGTCACTTGAGTTTACGTGCGATTTATGTTTTCTATGACCTGCCGCCTTTCGGAGACCTGTGGAAGAACAATGGCTTTAAAGATTAGATAAGGTCAAAGGAATGGGGTAGTCACTTTTTATACAAGAGTGCGAGAGGAAAAAAAAACTTTTGCTGAATTCTAAAAAGTTATTTTTTTGAATTACTGAATGGGTAAAACCTCAAATCGTAATATTTACTCATTAAAGACAATATTAGATGCGACGTTTGCGATGCGATTTTTTTAATGCCACTAATATTGTCTTCAATGGTTAAATATTACAATTTATGGTTGTCCTCAAGTTATCCCAAATAATAAAATATTCATCCTAGACTTGAAAAAAAGTCGAAAGATGTCGCACATTAAAATAAAAATAGATATATTAATCTAAGACACTATCTAGTTTGCATTAGTTAGGAAAAAAATCTTGCAATCATACGTAAAGATAGCAGCCAATAATGTTGGTAGTTCTTAGTCGAAATATGATACAGTTAAATTTGGCTGAAGGATATCGGGTCGAATTAGCTGTATGGTGGAGCAGAGCCCCGGCAAGGCTTAAGTCCTGGGTTCGATTCCAAATGCGATACTATCTTTTTCAATTTTTTCTGTTTCAAATTTCCGTTTGAGAATAAATAATAATAAATAATACTATATTTTTTTTAATGATTGAAATCAGAAATATGCTTTCTACCTATGTTAATTTTATTATACTTAAGGTGAATGATTCATGGTATTTGTTGAAGCAAATACCTTTTAGGATAACTGCAACAAAAAATGTCCAAAAACACCAAAATTCCGACTACTGTCACTAGTAATTTATAATTTGTAAGCATATAATTGGATTAAACGTGCAGAAAATGAATGCAAGATAAATAAATAATCTTTTCCGTTCATTGCCTGCGTCCATACAAATTATCGATAAAATATTTGATTGTTGGTTTCCTTCAGATTAAAAAACAGGTCTCTCTTTTATTGTATATAACCGATAGGTGTTCGATTTTCGATTTAATTATTATCATTCTTCAAAATATTAATATGAAAATATATGAACTGCTCACTGCGTTTAAAGCCAATAAATCCACCAAGATTTCACCGTCTATCCTATATTTTTAGGAATTCTATATATTTAACACACTATGCCAAGATGTCGCTCAAGACGTTTTGCAAACTTGTCATAATATTCCAAAATTACTCAATTTAACAAAATGATTAAGAAGTATTCTGCTAAGATTTCCTTTTGTCAAAATTATTCTCGATATAACACGTCTTAACAATGGAACAACAAGATGTAACCAAATGTAAGAATCAAGTTTAAAATATGAATATTCTTTCATTTCCATACTACATTTCGTTCTTTTATAACCACACTCAAAAATTAACTACACACAAAATTCATTTTTCAGAAGAACATACACAAAATAAAATAATTTATTTTTAGACGCCGATATTTTCCATTTGTCCTTAGTTCAGTTTTCTAAATGCATATTGGAGAAAATTCAATCGATTTGTTAATTACGTACCCTCTCCTCGTGCTGTGTGTAAGATATCTCAATTATTTTTCTATAAGGTGTTTTATGTTTTTCTGTTTATTTATGTTTTTTCTACGTGTAACATTAATTTTATGTGGAAACTTCACTGGTCAATGCAACATGTCAAATTTAAATATTTTTATAAAATTTTAAAACTGTTTGTTTCCCCAATACCCTAATATAATTTTATTGATTTTACTTATATAATAGTGAAATTATTTAAAATTTGTAGAACTTATGGCGGAAACCAAAAATGTTCAGCCGCGGCACTATTTTTAATGTGGCATTGTTTGAAACTAAAGAATGGATTACTATTTACAACCAAACGATACTAAAAACGTTGCTATCACGAACTAGGTTAAGTGATATTTTTTTGCCAAAGATATGAACAAATAAATAAAATCAAATTATAATAAACGGACATAAATTTGTCAAACTGAGAATTTTGCTTTGTCGCCAATGATATTTTAAAATCCGTTCCAAATAAGCCATTCTAACTGGCACCTTCGTCGACATAAAATAAATGTCAGTTCCTGCAAAATGTATCAGAGCTTTTATTGAACTTCAATTTTCCATAAAACCATCAAAGTCAATATTATTTCATTCAACTATTAATTTCCATTGAAAGCATCCCCCATGTCTGCCACCGTTCCCATTGTGAATACGAAATAAAAGCATATTTTTACTGCCACGCCATGTACAATGGTAATATTATTTAGTTTTTAATGCTTTGTACTTTTAACTTATGGAAGTTTTATTTACTTACGCAGTAGGTATGGGAAGGTGGGGCGTGTTGTGAATAAATAGCGAAACTGTTATGGTAGAAAAATCTTAAATAAAATCAATATTTTGAAATTTGAATGGAAAAAACAACTCGTTGTCTACATAATATTAATATTAACAATAAGTTAAAAACCCGCTCCTCGGGTTTTTGCTGCCAGGACCTGCGGGCGACACTTGCTTGGGTTTCGCCCAGTTTAAGTAATACTTACTACAGTCACATTTAACAGGTAGATATTATGTCATTCACAGAGTGAAGGTGAGTATATATTGTTAAAACACGGAACAGGAAGGAGTTAATGAATAATAACATTTCAATTTAGAGATAGTAAGAATGACAGTTGTTTGGACAATAGGATTACTCCAGCGGCCGGTAAAGGAGGGAATGACATTTTTAAGGAACCTTTAAAGGCAATGCGGAATTTACCCAAAACATAAGATTTGAATTTGACCAATCAGAGGGCCGAAACCGTCCAGACGTTAGCGTAATAATACTTATGACCTTGTCACCAAAGCGACGAAATGTAATTTTGCGAAATCTGTGAATTCTTACCCACTTTAAACTAGTAGCTAAGTAATAAAAAATATAAAAATACTGAATAAAAAAGATTAAGTGGTTACATGTAAGATTATGATATCTTGGCCCCAGCAAATATTTTCGGGAACTTCCGTCCTCTTATTTATGTATTATCATAACATTTTGTCACTTGAAACTGTAATTTATCAGAGTAACATATTATGAACTATTTAATTTACGGCAACGTTGTTTTGATAGCAACTGAAGCTACATGGTTCAAGCGATAAGAGCGGTGCTAGCTCACTTAGTGGGAATTTTAAACACAATGTCTCAATCTGCCCCGTTATAACTATCTCCACTCTCATTTTCTAGAGAATTTGTATAAAGCGTAGTGGGCTTTATTATTCAATCTCAAACATAATTGATCGGTTATCAGATAGTGCTTAAATGTCTCGCAGGTTTATTATGCCATATGTTCCTAAAAGATAACAGTACATCCTATCCAGAAGATTCCACTCACAGGAAACATCAAAATTTAAATATTCTTAAATTTATTAAAAAATCGCAATGGTTTTTGTGGTATGATTACAGTAACGGATTCTATTGAAGACATATCAAAAATGTATTAAGAAAAAAATATTTTTAATTCATACAGACAGGACAGTTTATTTAAAAGATGACTGAAACAAGAAAAGCAATTGAGTTCTAATATTAACGATTAGAATAAGGATGAATTTGGTCTGATTGCAGACAGTATGACATTATTAAACTTATTTTGTTAACCAATATAACTGTTTTTCTTGAACTATGTTTTATTTTTTACTCTTATTTTATATGTACTAGATGTTAAAAAATATTGCATACATCTAAATAAATATTCAAAAACAAAAAAAACAAATCAGTGATAATATTATATGAGTGACAAATCATGCCGAATTGATGAAAATTTGCATGAAATAATGAAATTAAAAAATGTTAACTTAGTGAAAAGCGCGAGACCAAATAATAATAATATTTATTAGATTTTTAAAGTACGAAATAGTAAAAGAAGGCAGAACCAGGTTTTAAGAGATTCCGTCCTTCCTATCCACATCCCTTGGGGAATACGGTCGTGTTCCAAAATGAACATTAAATCGGCCGCTATTTTAGTTCAGTTCCATTTCGATTTTCGAGCAGAGTTTTCGTGACAAAAATTTTATGGAGTTTTTTTGATTTAACAACGCGTGGTTATCATATTATTCAAATTTGAAGAGAACGGACACAGATTTCAACGCTTCGTACAATTTCTGTGAAGTTATCTCAAAGGATTTTAGGACGTTGAATAATCAAAATACGTTTTTCGATCTGCAATATCAATATTTGATTTATTTTCAATGTCCTCCATGGCGGATTTGCCTCCAGTTGTGAGGTTGTAGGTTGATTCTCATCGCTATTCATTAATCCGCCTAGGTTTTAAGAAAACCTGTAATTTTTGTAAGTTCGATGGAATTCAGCAATCAACGTTGCAATACCTCAACTTGGAAGAAAACCTATTTTTTTAATGCGTTTCTCAGGCAACAAATCCACAAATTCCTCTAGCCAAGTACGTAAACCACTACAAAACGGCATGCTTCGTTTTCAATACGTAGTAAAAAAAAATTCAATGCACGCCAGATTTTGTGTAGATTTATTTAAAAACTTTTGCTGCTTTTTTTCCATCTTCCAATAACTTTTTCCACCCTGCCCTTGTTGTTCCGCTTTTAATACGTTAAAATAGTTCTACAAGCCCAGCATTGTCTAAATAAGCCACATTTTCACACCTTCCATCCATTTCTCTCTTTGTAAACAGTAACTCTAAACTCCAAATAATATCTCCACAGTCTACAATATGATTTGTTTTATATTATAATAAAACAAATAAAAAACTTTATTCCACTTAATTTTATTTTGACCGTAACCGGTTTCAGCTCGTCAAAGCCATCTTCAGACTGGTACACAAAATTCTTAGTCTACGGTTTATATACACTACATATGGGGAAGGGGGGAGAGGGGTAGTTTATAGGGTTTTTAATCAATTTTATTTATTACTAAGTCGTTTAAGATTGTGGAATTTCTAAATATTTGGTAATTCCAGTAAGCTAATTACCTTGGGTTTGTAGCTCATTTCAATATTTATTAGGGAAAAACCTCACAGGTAATATGCATTATTAATGACCTAATTTCTACAAAAAACACCATTAAAAACAAAACTAAAAAAAAATGACTTTTGGCTTCAATACGTAGAATTTCAGACTCATAAAACAAATCAATATAAAAATAAATAAAAAAAAACTTCCCTTCTCTCTCCTCTTTTGGCCAATCTAATGCTAACATCTAGTTTCAGTAATGGATCGTATTTTTAGGAGAGTGTCTTCCAGAATAATTTATGGTTTCTGAGGAGTTGACCATAAATATTAAAGTGTAGGATCTTCAGCTTCACGGGCCATACATCACGACAACTGGAAAACACTGATTTAGTGTGAATAGGGTATCTCAGTTTTCCATAATGTAACAAAAGCTTTTCGTTATTTCAATGGCACATAATTGTTTTAATACTGAATACACGAGATTGTGCCTTTCTATTTCTAAAATTGTTAATATTTAGTCCCATTAAATTATTTTGTGAACCGGACTTTAATCAGTGGGGTACCTAATAACCTGGGTGAATGTGGGAATCTGCACAGTTGCTCTGGAATCGGAGGGTCTGACCTCAAAATATTAAAAGTTACAAAAATGTCACCTTTTTCATTTCTTTTAAGAATATTCGAAACCCCAAAAAATGCTTTCATTGTGATTGGAATAAAAATCGTTCATACAACATAAAATTATAAACATTTAAAAATACGGTATAAATTTTTAAGGCACATAAATTTTGAACTTAAAACTCGTCTTGAAAATATGAACTAGAATTATCTAATGAAAAAATCTAAAATGAAAAAAGTTGTCTAACAGAAGATTGCTTTAGGATGCCATTTTTCTTATAAAAATCATAAATTCCCTTATTGAAAGACCTGCATTATTAATAATAGTAATAATATTTTGATAATCTGTAAAGCGCCGTTTTTGTTCCAAATTACCTCAAAGGCGCTGTTCAAATATATAAAACATTTCTATAATGATCTATGTTTTTACTAACTATAAACCAATCACACTACTATCATGTTATACTATGTCTAACAGATTGCATCCACTTGTTCGTCAATAAATAATATAAAGCCAAATGTACGATGTATTTGATTGATGAACGTGATGCTAAAATGTACATATGTTATTATTCTCATTTAATTGATTTTATTTCATGTTCCTAATAGTGTCACCCACTGAAACTATCTTTTGCTTTCAATAATTCGTTTCAACACGCATACCACCCAGCATAGCTAAACAATTAGCAGAAATAGCAGATATTTTTAATAGCACCGAAAGAACTTAGAAAAAATAATTTCACATATTTTTAGAAATTAGTTATAAGTTAAATTTTTTTTCCTTCAGTATGATACTAAATTTTATTTATAAAATACCATAATTAGTTTGTTTACACTGTTTATTAGAATTATAATAATTTTTTGTTGTTGTTAAAAATGTTTAATTCTGAATTTAAACATAACGGACTATTTAAATGTAATTATTATTTTATTGTATAGTTATTATTATTTTATTTTGTGTTCTTTTACTTCATATATATATTATCTTACAATCTTTATTTTTAATATGCACCTCTTGCACAATCTTTTAGACTAACTTTAATTATAATCCTACCGTTTTTCTTTATATGCTTACTGTTATTTTCAGGTACAAAAATATAATTTATACACTTATATTACCCACGCACAGGCTGCGCCTTAGTGGGAGATAATCTCAGTAGTCTTAGTATCGCCCTGGTGTACGACAACAAGAAAGAAATAAAAATGGCATTGGCCGTGTTTGGTGATCAGATCTGAATAGCCAGGTACTTCACCACCTTCCCCTTCTCATCTCCTTCCTCAATACCTTCATCCTCACAACATACCCCACTTGGGGATGCCAGTCTCACTGGATCCAGGCGGTTGGGAGCAGCTCTTGTGCTCTTTCACATATTTTTCTTTTTTAAAACATGTACCTTAAATAAATAAAAATAGGCTTTCGCAGGACGTAAGACGATAGGTGAAAAAATTGTCTACGTTTTACCGATATTCACCAAGTAGGTGCCTATATAAATCAATGGTATTCAATGGAAATTAATGGTAATCAATGGCATCCACAGCGCCCTTGAGGTGTTTTTGCACAAAAACGGCGCTATACAAGTCATCCAAGTATTATTATTATTTATTATTATTATTATCTATTGAGATGAATTTGATTTTAATTTCTCTTTTATTTTTTTAAGCAAGCCATTTCTCTTCCCCTCTCTCCTTTTCAGGAATTTTGACTTTTAACTGGCACAAAATATACTACGTATCAAGTAGTACGCTAAATATGTTAATTCTATTCGACAACTTTCTCCTGTTCAATTTAATTTTTTTAATAAATTTTGTTTCAAATACTTAAGTTTAAAGTAATTGATTCATATTGCAGTATTTTCATCCGATTTGGGAGACAGGTTTGGGTACCGCAGCCCCTGGAACCATTTATTGGAAAACCAACATCTCTGCCATAGGTTACACCAAGTGGATGGTTACGTTTTGTGATTTAGCAGGGGTGCCCGGGTTCATCGGTGGAAGTGTGTTCAGGATGAGCCTGCCCTCATACCAGATCGGGAGACTCTGGTTTGGGTAGACCCTTTGACTGTTCAATTGGTCTTTCGACCCGTCGCCACGCGCCACAGTGGTAGGGACATATCATCTGTCCGTCACTCCAAGACTATTTTCTCTGGTATGTAGTTATACATAGTTCATTATACTATACATTAATAGTTACGTAGGTATTTGTTTTCATGTTCTATGAAGGCAGGAAGATCTGACTTTCGTTTTTAAATTCGAAATAGATGTATCTCTTTATGTTCAGGCAATTCGTTAAACATTTCAGAAATTATGCCTCTTTGTTCTATCCGTATACATGGTGCGATTTCCTAATTTGAAAAATTTTGATAAATTATTTTTAAAATTGGCACTTCATAAGTTTATTAAAAACAGCATTATTTTAATAAATTTATTAAGTGTCTACAAAATCACTAAAAATGATTACATTTTGTTGCTTTTTGGCAAAACTAGCAGACGCTACTCTTATTGAGTCAAACTTTAGATTTGTTTTCTAAAGGGATAGGAGGGGTGTTCTGATGTAAATTAAATCAGCGCTGTTACGCTTGGTATTTGTATGATACTAAAACGTAATATTACTCGCATTGTGATCCGTTTAAACACTACACAGCAGTTTGTTTAATATGCGTCGACACCATTTTATCAGTAATTTAAACAACAAATACCATTTTGTGGGAACTTTTGACGAAATAAAACATTTTACCACTTAAATGATTTAATTGCGAAACGAATTACCTTAATGTGCCTGTACAACATGTATTTTTATTGGTATTTTTTTGGTATTTAATGTATATTGATTTTAATATATAATTTTGTCATTTTATGAAACTGTATAATATGAAGGTATATTATAAGCGACATGTCCTATGTTTCAGCATTGTAAATTCAAAGCTCGGCTATTGTGATCTTCCGAGTCTGGTCAATTTAAGAGTAACTACTCGACACACTAGGCGTAAAGACGGTTCCATGATAACTCAACACAGTGACAATTCAACACACTTTTAAAAAGTGATATAAAGTCATTAGAAACGATGAAATTTTTTAACCTAACCTTACCTACTTAACCCAGTTTATAAACTTTTGGTTTCATCACTTTACATTACTTTATATAACTTTTTAAAGATGTAATGAATTATCATTGTGATGATTTATCCGGTCACCGTTGGAATCAATAGTAGGCACATCTATTTTGTTTTAAATTTTATTTATTTATAAAATAATGTTATTAAGTTCTCCGAGAATTTTAGTTATTATTATTGTGACAGCTGTTTCGGCGTTCAAGGCCATTTTCAAACTGTGGTTTTTAAATTATGTTGGGAGGACAAAATGGGCAATATTATTTTTTAATGTATTTAAGCGAAATATGCCATGACGTTACAATAGGAATTAAGAACATTTATGAACATTTTTTTAGGAAAATTATTAAAAAATTTATTTTTTTGTTTAACTAGGAATATAATATTTCCCGTTTTGGGACATGTCTTTGAATTTGGAAAAGTGTGCATGATGTTTGCCAATTTTATTCAAATGTGCTCGCTTTTTGAACTTTTGTTATTATTCTGATTCACTCATACGAAAACTCGAGACCCGCGCCGCTAGACCGCTTTCAAAGGAATTATGTACCCTCGCCACACAATAGGGCAAAACCTTTTCGTCGTTAAATGCTTTCTTTCTGAATCGAATGAACAGGAAAGATAATGTAGTCGTGGCTGGAAATATAATCCAATGGTTGAAATGTTTTTGGAAGTTGAAAAAATGCATATTTAATCCTAAAATGCGTATGTATTGTAGGTTTATTAAAAATAAAACCGAATTTAGATTTTGTAAATAATAATTCAAAAATAAATTGGAACGATAAAAATAAAGAGAAAAGTACAATGTTGACCATTCGTTCAAAGATGCCTTGGTTTCTAATGCTGCAGCACAGAAGTCGAAAGAACCTTAATTCAATGCTTCCGTATTAATACTTAGTTTCTCTAGATTCCAGATTTGAGCTAGCTATACCGTAAAAGCAATGCGCAATACACCTGTCCATTGAATTTGTCTACTTATTTAGATTGCTGTTTGTACTCCCGTGGTATTGCAGCTTCAAAGATGTTTGAGTATGGCTGGGTTGTTGGTTACAAAGATATTTTCAATTTTCAGCAGTTTCAAGAGTAGCAATTTCATAGCGCAAGTAGCAGAACAAAATGCATTAACAAAGACAGCATTTGAACGAAAGTCACATCGGTTAATACAGAAAAGGAGTGGTATTCATAACTAAGACTACCAAATCCGGTTTACACAAACCACTTTGCGGGTTCTAATAGTGGCACAAGTTTCGACGAGATATTAGTACGCAGTAGCGCCTCTAATTGTAGCTCTATGGTGTATTGCAATATATCTTTAATTTCTTCGTTACATGATATATTTAATTAATTCTAAATACAATGAAAAGAGACATGGTACACTGGTAAATTATCTAACACCTGAATATGCAGGAAATGTAATAATAGACTATCATATATATCAGTTTCATAAACTACATTGGCTTTAAAATAAATTACAATCACACTCATGTGCACTAAGGGAGTTCCCAAACTCCCGGGGGTTTCGAATCCAACCTAAACGAAGCAAAACTTTCGAAATATTGTCCAATGGTGTTTTCACTAAATCCCCTGCATACACATATCAAAGGAACTCAAACTCGTGACTCAAAGTTGTGAAAACATTTCTGTTTCATCTTTATTATTAATTTGTAAGTGCACAAAATTACGAACTGCTCTCATTATTTTCAGAAACCCATTCTAAACATTATAGTTTCCTATGTTTGAACCGTTGTCCTATTTTTACTAAAATCCTGAGAACGTTAACCTTTATCCTACACACTACTTATTGATGATTTTTACTTTATATAGAAATCTTAATTTTTCATGCAAATAAAAAAATAAGTAAAAAGAATCGACGTTTTGACGAGAAATATTGAAAGGTGCGCAAATAATCAGTTACATTTATACAGGTTCTTAAGGTACGTAATTAAAATACTTGAACCAATGATTGCTGGCTTTATTTGGAGTAAAAAACACAAAATAAATGGTGGTCTCCGAGGACTCTTAATTTTTTTTCTTTAAAACCAAACAAAAAAAGCTTTCACGTGCTATCACTAGTCACTCCAAGAAACAATCAGACCCAAATTTAATTTGCATTTTAAACTCTGAATAATATCAGGCATCACTGGTTAGAGTAAGTCGGGTGGGTCCCTTAACACCCTGTGTACTCGAATGTGCGTCTTCGTGTTATTCATTTTGCCATCATAAAGACTTTTAAAACGGGTCGTTTTACAGAATTTGAACAATTCATAAAAACTCAAGTAGGTATTATGAAAGTTTAATTCAAGTTTTTTTATTCCGTCAGAAGTCACCGCGGGGAACAGTAGTTGCTTCACAGTATTTGGAATAGAACTTTCACAGAACTTGAATTTTAACTTTGAAATTTTATTAATTTCAAATATATTGTAATTTTCCTTAATATCGATGAGCTTATAAGTATTAAATTGCATATGAAAATATTAACATCTACGTACATGTAGTGATTTATTTTTGGGGTAATATGCCGTGTTGCTCTACCTCCTTCTCCAGCCAACATCTACCCTCATTATGGACACTATAATGCTGTCCGAAAAAAAGGATGTAGCGCAACACGGCATGATACCCCAAAAATAAATCACAATAATACTTTTGGCCGTGAAAATCTGATATCATATGTATTTGAAACTAGGTATATCCGTATAACTGAATGTCTAGAAGCAATAACTCGTTGGATGTCTTCAAACAAGCTGAAGCCCAATCCATCTAAGACTGAGTTTCTCTGGGCAGCCACAAACAAACGTCAACATTTAATAGACAATTCACCTATTACTATTTCTGGCAGCGTTATCATCCCAAAAACAACAGTCAAACTTCTCGGTGTCAATTTAGATTCAGACTTTTCGTTTAAAAGTCAAATAAATAGGACTGTAAGCATCGGTTTTTTTTACCTAAGACAACTCAAGACTGTCCGAAGAAACCTTCCTACAGAAGCAACAAAACTACTTATCAACTCTTACGTAGTCTCACGTCTCGATTACTGCAACGGCATTTATGCCAGCCTTCCAAAATATCAAATTGACAAGCTTCAATCAGTGTTTAATGCAGCAGCAAGGCTCATAACCGGGGTTTCAAAATATTTGCACATTTCAGAACACCTTCGTAACCTTCACTGGCTCAAGTGCCCTGAAAGAATCCAGTACAAAATGTGCTGGATGGTGTTTAAATCCACCAATGAAATGGTCCCACCCTACATCTCTGAACTACGCGTACCGGAAAACACTGGTCTGAGGCAGTCAACTCTTAGATCAGCAACATCATCAGCTCTAGGCAGACTGATAGAACCTATGCGCAAGCCAAATACTAAGTTTGGTGATCGCGCTTTCGGAGTATCTGGGCCGAAGGCTTGGAATAAACTCCCTCCAGAACTAAGATCCATAAGAAGTCCAACAGAATTCAGGTCTAAACTAAGAACTTATCTTTTTAAGCTGTCGTACCCTTAAATTAAATATTCTATTCCTAAGAAAGTCCAGTTATATTCAATTTTCTAATTATGTCCTAAATCCTGTATCTTAATTTCGCTAATAAACCATTATATAATGTTAATTAAGTGTCAATCTCAAGTGATCTACCAGGTAAGTATTGTACTGTATATTATCTCCATAAATAGTTAAGTAATAACATAGATCACTGTAGAGATGTATTACAAGTTTGTACAGCGCCCTTGAGGTGATTTTGCACAAAAACGGCGCTATACGAGTCATCCAATTATTATTATTTTTATTTTATTATTATTCGTATCGTTAGCTATTTTTTTTATTATTCATTTTCTAAAACTTAAAATAATACAGTTGATAAAATTAAATTATCAAAAGTTAACGGGCCAAAGAAAAAAATATTTTCTGGAAGAATGAATGTATTAAAATATGCGTGGTACAATGAGTATCAAAGAGAAATACGTATAAAATATCCAAAGATGCGTGGTACAATGAGCACCTAAGTGGTATACGTATAAAATATTCAAAGATGCGTGGTACAGTGAGCAGTATGAGCACCTAAGAGATATACTTATAACATATTCAAAGATGCGTGGTACAGTGAGTACCAAAGAGAAATACGTATAAAATATAACAAAGATGAGTCGTACAATAAGCATCAAATACGTATAAAATTTAACTGAAAAACGAAAATAATTCGTTTAACTGAGTGATAAATATGCTTATATATCATTAAACCTTCATCGTATAAATACGCACATGAGCAGATGAAACTTTTCCAAAAATAGGAAATGAAATAATATGAAACATTATTCTTTAATGTATTAACATACGAAACTAAAGTTCCACATTTTTACCATAAAATAGAGTGAAACAAAAAAGTTCCGACACGTTTTGGAATATTTTTTAAAATCATAGCGAAAGCGTTGATCTTCACGTACAAGTGAGGATATTAGATTAAAGCCGCACGGGTCTACTGTGGATAAACACATTTACTCTGGGCCATGTCAAATCGGGATTCGAGAAGAACGAAAACTAAGTCAAACTGGGAGGCGGATGTGAGTACCGCCATGCCGGGAACTATATTATTATTATTATATTGAATAACCAACACCTCTGCCATAAGTCACCCCAAATGATTCGCTACGCTCGGTGACTTGGCAGGGGTGCCCGAGCTCATGGGGTGCTGCATTCTTCCACTGACTGCATGACAGGCCGGATCGGGAAAAACTGGTTGATATAGACCTTTTGCTCTTTCCAGCAGGATTCTCACGGAACATTGCCTTGCACCGGATGTATTCATCCGTACGTTACTCATGGACACACTGACCTCCATATTCCTACCCACCTACTCGTACCTAGTACCTTTTTATCCTATCCTTCATTTCCTATAAAGACCTTCCACACAGCATCCCCAAATATGACGTAAGCTTTAAGGGGATTTATTTTCTTCGGAGCTCTCTTTGTAGAGCTAATGAAAAAAACAATTATAAAAGCAGTCGATTACAAATGGTCATTGTCGCTTTGTTGGAAACAAATACTATGCCTTCAATAGTTTTCGAATCTAATGTAATTAGTGTGAATTGAATTCTCTTGCTCTACAAAAGAGAAGAATTTTTATGTCTAAGAAATGAACAAAAGGATTTATTTACTTAAAGCAAATTTATTTATTATTAACGCCATTGACCTTTTCATTGAGATCAGAGGCACTTAAGGACGGCCGAAGGAAATTACGGCGCCAAAAATATGTAGAAGCATTGTCTTCAAACTAATTATAAATACCTTAGAAACCTTAAAAAATTAAATAAACTAATTAAAATTGAACGCGAAGAATTTATTTTGTGAACGTAACCGAATAGTCGGTGTGTGCCAAGCAGGCAAAGTTGAGTTATTTTTCGCGCGGCTAATGTTGCCGGAATGCTCCCGACGCAATAACACTCATCTATAATTGTTGCTGAAACGCGGCTAATGTTGCCGAAATACTCGAAAACGAAAACGAAAACCAAACACTCGTTCATTTTCCCTATTTTAAAACCATAAAGTTTTCAACGTGGATATTAAAGCGTCAGGTATGTAATTTAACCTGCAATTATTTTCACATAAAACGAATTTAATATAATAACGTATTTAATATAAGTTGAAAAAAATAGCTCCTCCTCATTTTATTACAAGTACAAAAACGTATATTATAAGTAATGTAATTTTTCTTAATGTTGACACCATCTTTCTTCCTTTCTTAAATCGAGCGTATTCCTTTCGGTAGTGTTGGCGACTCTACTACAAAAAACTACATTTTTATAATGTTAAACACAACAGACAACAAACAACAAAGATAAGAAACAATATATCAAATCCGATTGAAAATAAGCTGGGTGTACCGCAAGGATCTGTATTGGGTCCGATATTGTTTATACTCTACATAAATGATATGGTAAAAATATTAAAACATTGCAAAATAAGACTGTTTGCAGACGACGCACTAATTTATATTGCAGAAGATAATTATGAGAAAGCAATCAAAAAGATAAATAGTGACTTAGAAACATTGTCAAAATGGCTCAAACTAAATAAATTAAAACTAAATGTAAATAAGACAAAATACATGCATATAGGCAGAACAAATACGCATGAGGAACCAAAGGTTTCTATAAATGGAGAAATCATAAAAAAAGTGGAAGAAATTAAATATCTAGGTGTTATTATAGACTCAAAATTGAACTTCTCTAAAAATGCAGACTATACAATTAAAAAAATTGCAAAAAAAATATCATTTCTTGGTAGAATCACAAACAAAGTAAATAAAGAAACATGCCAGATAATATACAATACAATTATATCACCACACTTTAATTACTGTCCAAGTATTCTTTTTCTCTGCAATAAAGAGAAAATGAAAAAAATGCAAATACTGCAAAATAAAGCAATGCGAATAATACTTAAGCGCAACATATACACACGGATAAGAGACATGTTAAAGGAGCTGAATATTTTGACGGTGAAGCAAACTGTGTATTTGAATATACTTATTTTTATACATAAAATTAACATAGGGATGATGTCTAAGGAACTGAAAAGAAAAATAAATTACAACTAGCAGTTAAAAACCCGCTCCGCGGGTTTTTTCCTGCTAGGCCCTGCGGGCGGTACTTGGTTGGCCTTCGCCCAGTTTAAGTGATACTAACAATAGTTACATTTAATAGGTACATATTAGGTCATTCACAGAGTGAGTATATATTGTAAATAGATTATTACAATATAGCGCCCCTGAGGTGATATCTCACAAAAGCTGCGCTATACAAATTGTCCAATAAATATAATGTTTAAATTTTATTGCGTACATATGCATTGATATACAACGGAAAAAGATCAAATAATGTAATCTTATTAAACTTTATTTCAAACACAAATAACTTTGTTTACATCACTTTATTATATACAACCACTACATGTTTCACGAACGAAGTTCACCTCATCAGGAGTAAGTATACACCTACTTATTTAGTATTTCAACTATCAATTTATTAGAATAAACGTTAATAAATGCTATTTGTTTTATGAATATATTCTTTTATGGTTATATGATATTTGTGTTTTCAGGTCTTAAAATACTTCACACATGATATAAAGCATCGCAAATAAATAATATTTAAATTTTAGAAATAAAAAAAACGTGTCAATATAAAATCAGATATAATTAATAAGCAAAAAAAAATACAAACCCTCTTTTAAATATTTTCCCACTCAACTGGTCTTTCCCGTCTAACGATATTGTAATTCCTAATTCTGATAAACTACGCCCACTCTTACCCCTCCCCCCTACTTCCACTTCTTCTTTCCAATTATAATCTATATTTAATTTTTGACTTCAATGTATACTTACTCCTGATGAGGTGAACTTCGTTCATATAACATGTAGAGGTTGTATGTAATTAAGTGATGTAAACAAAGTTATTTATGTTTCAATAAAATAAATAATGCCATCACAAAGTGATAAGCTTCCTGAAGAAATCTACTTATTAAACGCTTGTTAATGGTCAAATCATTTTGCGTAACTATGCGTATATTGTTAACTTCATATTTAAATATTCGCGCCAGTCATTTGGTTCGTTTTTATACCGCCAGAGGGGCAGAGTGGTCGAATTATGCCTGCAGACCCCCTATTCGGGATTTACCCGAAACATACGATTTGAATTAGACCAATCAGAGGGCCTAGATCGTCCAGACGCTAGCGTAATAATACTATCAGATAACGAGATACACGGACACGGGACGAGAAACTATAAGCAAATTAGATTGCCAACAAGAAAAAAAACAAGCACCCAAAAATCTCTGATGTACCAGGCCGTTCAACTCTATAACAAAATCCCGAAGGAAATTGCTGTGATAGAAAATATTAATAAGTTCAAAAATGAATTAAGAAAATATGTCTATCTCAATTATTAATGTTTCTTTTTTGTGACTTTATTGAAATATTTAAAGAAAGATTATGTTTGCCAAACAATGTACATATTTATATATTTATAAAACTATTAGCACACACGAAGATGTGAGCTAACTTAAGATTAATAAATAAATAAAAAATAAAAAAAATAAAAAAAAATAATAATGAATAGTTTTAGAAGTTATTTATAGAGTTAATAATTATAATTATATGTTATACTATCTGACCCGGCAAACGCCATATAAATTATTTTCTGCCATTTAAATTATTTATAGTGAATATTTCGGTTGTTAAATAAAAAATAAAGAATGTATTGTAAGTGTGTGGGGATGAAATCTATGGCAGAAATATGAATGGAGCACTGAAGACGATGACCGCCGATAAAAACAAAAAAACCATTAACCATTTATTTTCTCAATTCAATGTGTTTCATTAAATTAACGGACATGTTCATTGTTCGATCTTTTAAAAGTTAAATGAAAAAATCGATTTATTCTTTATCCTTAAGTAGGAAAATTAAATAAAGAAAATCAATTTTAATTTCAAAGAGCAATTGAGAGTACAATATTTTTTGTCAGTCCATCTTTAGCTAAAACAAATAAGCTCAAGGTTTGCCCACGCGAGAACATGCCAATTATAATTGTCCGTGTGAAAAACATGGTGTGCCGAAATTTAAGCAAAGAAATAAATTGATTTCGTTCAGTTCGTGCCTCTTTAGATTTAGATTTACGCAATTGCGACGCACACGCACATTCTCGGTATCTTGTTGAATTTGTATGTCTGTTCTTTCTGCTCTACTATTTCGCAGGTTTGTTGCTTCATTGCTTACTTGCGTCCTTCTGTCATTATTCACTGTAATACACGCACACAAATAGATAAATTAAAATAAATCGTACAAAATTATGTACGCACTGAGTTGTGATACATAAAAAATGACAAATGCAATGTCAAACTGTCGTGACGCTTCTCGTGAATGACTTGCGCATATGTGGATGAATGTTTGATGATGCGAACGCAGCGCCATCTGTTATTCAACAACGTAATTAATTTCGTAAAGCTCTAAACAACGGATATAAACCTGACATAATTAATCGTTTAGTTAATAAGAAACAAACCAAAATATTTTCTAAAAAGTCCATTTATAGTGGAGATAATAACACTCAATCTAGTAAAAATCTAATGTATAAAAAACTTCTTTATACAGGCGACTTATCCTTAAAAATATCCCGCATGTTACCAGTTAATATTTCGACAGCTTTTTACACTAATTCTAAAATAAAAAACTTAATTAATAACAAGTATGTTTCAAATAAATTAGATAAAAATGGGATATACACTTTAGAGTGTAATGATTGTAACTCGCAGTATGTAGGTATGACTACAAGAAATTTCAAAACCAGAATTAAGGAACACGAACTATGTTTAAAAAATAATAATTTCTCCGAGTTCGCTAATCATTTGATAGAGACAGGCCATAGCTTCAACCGGGATAAAACTAAGTTTAAATATTCTAACATTAATAAATATTTTAATTTGTGCGCATTAGAAACATTGGAAATCAACAAAAAAAATTAATTCAAACATTAATATAGTAAATATAATAATAGCACCTTGCAAATCACCTCTATTGACAATGTTCCCCGTTATGTTGACTCCTCCCTCCGTTTCCCTCTCAACCCCCTCCCCCTCCCTCAAATCCCTCCCACCAAAGAACCAAACTAAATAAAACCCCATATTTCTGCACTTAAAAATTTAGTTTTAAAATAGCTAGCGACACGGACGTGTCGAAACCGTCGCTAAATTTATTAAAAAAAATTATACGTAACAAATGTACATTGTGAATAATAAAAACTCATTAAAAACAAAAAATGAAATATTTAAACAAAATATTAGAATACTACAAGCACCTGACTCCAACTAACCCTAATTCGGCATTTTCATGAAATATTTTCTTAGGTACTCCCGTCACAACCATTACTAATCTAAAAAATATTTTTGGCGTAGTAAATTAATAATTCGTCGCTGTCTGTGGCGGTAGGTATTATAAAAGATGTCTTTGCTAAGTGGTCTGGATTGAAATATCCCGAATTGACACGCAATAACGAGGGTAATTTCATCATAATTTGTTACAAGACACTTGCTCCTATTTTTCGGCTTGATTGAATAATCGCGAAAATATGTTTTGACAACTCTGTTCTATCATCCGTCTCGTAGGCTTTTTATTTCAATTATTTCAATTTAATCTGTTCAAATTGAGTGGAAATTCATTTTGAATTTTACAACAATAATGGGAACAGATTCGACGGAGAAGGCTGCCGGTTCACTGGGTGCAATTACCATAATGAGGGTGGAAGGGTTGAAGACGGATTTATCAGTAAGGCGTGCACCTCCGCCATAGCAGCTTCAGAAGAGGTGGCTCATGTTAATCTACGTGAATGTTGTTTTACCCAACAACTAGCTGGTTAATCGATTCGTGTGTTGTTTATTTCCAAGAGAGAGTTTATAAATTCATCATGCATATTATTATCATATGTACTCGTATGTTCAGTGACTTGCATTGCTCGTTGATCTAGGGTAAGCTGAACACTTTCAGCAAATGAAAGTATTGGAAGAACTATTTTGTATATGAAAATTTTGTAATAAGTATTTTGACAGGGAATGCTACATAGCCGGTAAAATTATAATGTGCGAGTTACTCATTAGAATATTTTTAGAAACTAGAAGTGTACCCAGCGTTGCTCGGGATTTTGAATGGTTTGGAGTAAAACTTTAAGGTTGTGAATTCTAGTGTACCTGAAAACTCTATATATATATATATAAATATAGATGATAATAATATAAATTACATATATAAAGATGATAATAATGTAAAACCTGAAGCCAAAATTCAACGTGATTTTTAGATCGAAAATGAGAGTACGTTCGCAAAATACAAGTTTTTCAACTAATTAACAATAATAATTGGTATTCATAACAATATAATACGTACATGACTTATTTTAACCGCGGTTCGGAAGCTGATTTTAGAAAGAAGTACGAAGTATTTTTATTGCCGGTGACTTTTTATTTCATTATTATTTTTTTGGTAAACTAATGTTTTTAAGACAAGATTTTTTTATGCATAGCACAAAGGGTAACAATTATTTTACAAGCAATAATTATTCGCCTGAAACACTCATCCACATTGAAAAATCTCCTGATAAAAGATACTATTCTATTCTTCATCTAAAAATGTAGACAATTTGTCTCGACGCCATCTAGTGAGAGAGTTAGCACTTACAATGCCTTTCTCATATAAAACAAAGTTGGTTGTTTTCAGGTGAAAAAATGTAACAAGCAGTAATTGTTGAATGAAACACTAGTATATGTTGAATAATTTCGCGGGTAAGAGATAAGCCGCCATAGCTCAGTGGTCAGAGCTGTCGACCAGAAATCGAAGGGACACGGGTTCGAGTCCCGTTGGCGTCATGTATCTTTTATCAGGAGATTTTTCAATGTGGATGAGTGTTTCAGGCGAATAATTATTGCTTGTAAAATAATTGTTACTTTTTATTTCACCTACAAACATTTAAAGAATCTTGGTGGGGGGCTGGGAGGTTACTCTTCTGAGTGACCATATAAGACAGATTTTCTTTTGTTTGTATTGGGAAACGAAAAAAACAAAAAACGTAATTTTCATATTTTAAACTCAGAATTATCTCAGGAATCAATTGTTAAATTAAGTCAGGTACGTTTCTTGTCACCCTGTATGTCTTTTGATTGATTCAACGAAATCGTGAATATTTAAGATGATTGCCAGAGAAGATTAAATTTCTCAAAGTGAATGTGGAAAGTCGATTTGATCCGATAAAATCATAAAATCTTCGATATTTCTGATCATACCAAAAAAAATAATTCTTATAAAATTACTATTACGAAAAATGAATTACATATTTTTATTTTCAGCTTTCATGCACACCACTGCCTGTACGTTTTTGAATTCTCAAAATATCAGTGGGAAAACCACCGACTTATTATGTGGATAAAACCAGTTTTGTGAAAATAAAGTATCACTGTTTATTTAATCCAACGTTATTCATCAACTTTAATATCATAATATTAATTTGTTATCCTACGAGACCAGCCAACTACCACACTTAGTTGGATTATTCATATCATGGCCATTGTTTACCATACAGATGATAAGTTTTAAATAATAAGTAATGTAGAATTACCTAGTAATATTAAATCAAAAACATTTATGTTTAAAAAGAAGTATTTTCTGTTCACGCAACATGTATTTTCAATCGAAATACTTTACTATGTTCAGGATTGTAATAATTGCATTTTAATAAAATAAAGAAATTACAACTATTATAAAATAAAATTACAAATAAGTTATTGTAATCACACAATAGGCTACCCTTTTCAATGCACATCTATTTCAGACTGGTCCATAAATGTTATACTGGTCCATATATCTTTGATGGGCGGACATAACAGTATAACTGCATTTTTGACCATTTAACGATTTATATGAGAAAATGTGTCTTGTGTATGTCGGCATCAATGGTATTAACTGTATAATTACACCAGTACTCAAAACATAAATAAACAACTTTGTGCCTATTAAACTAACTTAAAATACTTGAGCTCATAAGTATAAGATCACTTATACTAGTAATGACAATCACCTCTTTAGCTCAAAGATTCGGTTCAAACAGAATTAAAGTACTTGTACTAGATGGTACACACGTGCAAAAAGTAATTCGACACATTTCTTCAGTTTCATAAGTATAAGTGTACCTTATACTGTTACATCTACCGATAATACTTCTAAATGATTTATGTCGCTAGGCGTGCCTATGAACTTGTACTATTGTGACCATCATAAAGTCACTAGTAGTTTTGACGTTTGTCATTACATTGTTGTGATTATTTTGTGTTCTGTGGATTATTTATTTACTTAACTCAATTTATTATTATTACAAAATGAAAAGATCTCGGCGTTTTATGGAAATGATGAAAAATTTAAACAAGGCTTGTGGTAAGTATATAAATTTTGGATAATGTTTCCTATTTATATCAGTATATTTAATAACAAAAGTTTACAAATTCTAACCCCAAAAAAGTAGAATACCTAGGAATACATTTAATCATATAGATACCAAATAGAGATTAAATTAATTTCATGTATGGCTTTCTCCAACTTTAGATCGTTTTTATATCACTGTTTATAATAAAATAGAGAAATACCTGTTTTATCTGTATACCTAACTGTTCTATACCTAACCTATGTACCTATATGATGGTGTTTTATCCTTAAATAATATTATGATGATGCTCTATTCTTTATCTGAGATTAATGTTAATGTATCATAAATTTATATTCTATAGGAGCTCCTGATGAAGGTGTTTTGGATTCCTCATTAAATAATAAAATTGAATCTAACAATGTGCCAATGCATATACATACTTTCATCAAGCAATGAGAAAATGCAATCATTGTCAGACGATAGTGTTTTAAAAGTTATAGGTATGTACAATGTACATATTATAATATACCAATTGTATATATATATATATATTTTTTTAATTTAAATTTAAAATACGTAAATCTTTCATTGGAAATTAAATGTTACTTATTGTGATACTGGATAAGTTTAACATAATTATTATGAATTATTTTTCATTTTGCTTGATCTGTTTTATTATAACATTATATTAATTTACATAAACTTATTTTGTATAGGAACGTACGGTCAGGTTGCTTTGGACCCCACTCGACAAGCTATGAATATTCCTTCAACAAGTTATGACGTCATGCCTTTGTCTGACAATAATTTTTTACAAGTTTTAGGTATGTTGTGAATACATTTTGTATTTCTCATGATATTGTACGATATAATTGTTTGGGTATGTTTCTAGTTATACATAATGATTATAATTTTCACAAACTATTTTCTAGATGGACACCAACAGACTATTTTTTAGCTCGCATTAAATAATGAAACTGAAATTCTAGGAGAAGTTATCTCTTCAAACGACATTCTCATGAATGAATGCTCTTTAGCAAATGGAAATGAAGAACTGATTGTAAGCGAAAACATTTTTGAAAGTCATGATAGCGATTTTAGTAGTGACGACACTGATAAAGACCCTAACTATGTCCCACACTGTGAAGATTTAATAAGTACCCATACGGAACCACAAAATCTACTACTACCACCAGGTATCAGTATTTGTAACACTCCAGAAAATGGAAATAAAACTGATAGTAATACAAAGGCGGTTATGAATACCAGAAAATACAGAGCAGACAAGAAAACAAAAAGGAATACCGGTCTATCTTATACCACCCTTAAGGTTAAAACTGTGAGAAAAAGATGTGTGAAAAATTTACCTAATTGTCGTATGAAATGTAATGAACGCATCCCAGAATTTATCAGAGAACAAATTTTTACTGAATATTGGGCTCTTGGAGAATACTCAAAAAGAGTAGCATATGTAGGAAGTCTTATTGATTCTATGGAAACTGTTCGACCAATAAAGCGAACTACCAATGAAGTTATTATAAAAAATGGAAAATATTCAAATAGGTTTTTTTTCAAAATAAATGGAAAAAGGGAGAATGTTTGCCGAGGTTGCTTTATGAAAATATTAGATGAAAGTCAAATGTTTGTTACAACAGTCATCCAAAATAAAAATAAATCTTTGACAGGCTTGACTGAGGGTGACAAGAGAGGGAGTATTATGCCAATCCACAAACACTGTGATGAAGAACTGGAGAATGTTAGAAAACACATAAATTCATTTCCCTCTTACGAATCACACTACACCAGAAGAACTAACGACAAAAAATATTTACCTGCGCATTTAAACATACAATTAATGTACAATGCGTATCGTGAAAGCGTGACAACAAAACCTGTCTCACGCAAAACATATTCTCAAGAATTTCATAAGTTGAAATTGAAATTTAAGTGAAGTTGACACATGCCATCTATGCGATGTTCTCAAAATGAAAATTGAGACAACTGCGGATTCAAATGAGAAAAAAAATATTGAAAATGAGCAAAAAAATCCCCATATTTTAGCAGATTCTGCATTTGTCTCCAAACAAGCAGACAAAGAGAGGGCCCAGAATGACATTACTGTAGTCAGTTACACATTTGATTTGCAGCAGTGTTTGCCAACACCATATCTTAATAGCTCTGTATCGTTTTATAAACGACAATTGTGGACCTATAATCTAACTATACATGATCAAGCTTCCGGAGAAGTGACATGTTTTATGTGGCATGAGGCTGAAGGTGCAAGGGGTGCCAATCAAATTGCAACGTGCATATTCAAACACCTAAGTAAATTTTTTGAGACGAGGAAATAGAAATCCTACACTTAAGCCAGGCAAGTGTTATAATGATAATATCAAAAGAAAAGAAGAAGGATATTTTGGCACTTTTACCATTAATTCATCCCGTGTATCAATCTTAAGGATGGTGATGTCCGAGACTAATTGCCGGATATTGAACAATTCGAATAATACAATACTTTTGTGTAATGTCTGTGCTAAAATACATTTAATATACTTGTACTTTTATTTCACAAAATAATAATAAATATTTTAGAAATAATGGTTTTAATAAGATAAATATGCGCATTTCTGTCATATTTTCAGTGGTACAAACAGTACAAGATGGTCTCAGTAATATAAGTAGACTAATTAATATCATTAATTGAGTGGTACAAATAGTATAAGTTAGTTCTAGTAGTATAAGTGGACACATTTATGTTCCATCTTCAATAGTTCAAATAGTATATGTCGAATATCTTTATTATTTGTATAAATAACACCAATGTGTTTAAATAGATTAAATAATCTGTAAATAATAACCCATTTCTCAAAATATGAGTTCTGTAGCAAAATAATTGGGTTCATAATAAAGTTTTTTTGCTCTCCTGAAAAGTTACACTTTTGCAGTTATACTCTTATGTCCGCCCATCAAAGATATGTTATACTGATTCGAATACCTACATCTAACACTGGCGTGTTACCTACACCGAAATAAAATAAGTATTGCTAATTTACGAATCCCTTCAAATTATTGGTAATCCTATTAAAAACTGAATTGCAGGCCCTTAAAGAATGAATAGGTTTACTTATAAACTTTTAGTAAAATACGAATATATTAATCATGTATTGTTTCATAGTGCTTTCACACAAACGAAGTATTGAATTCCGTAAGTCTAAACTTAAACTTTAGGGTGCACAGTTTAAACCCGCGCTGTGCAAGCGGGTTCCCTACAGAGCATCGGACCATCCCAATCTATATTATCACGATGTCGGAACACGTTTTAATTTGGGAGGCGAATTTAGGATCGTCGCCCGAGAAACCATTTATTGGGTAACCAACACCTCTGCCATAGGTCACGACAAGTGGTTCGCTACGTTTGGTGACTTGACAGGGGTGACCCTGTTCGTCGGGTGAGGGGTGTTCAGGATGCGCCTGCCCTCCAGCTGCGTGACGTGCGAGATCAGTAGATGCTGGTTTGGGGAGACCCTTTGACCTCTCCAACTAATCTCTTGACCCATCGCCTTGAGCGGAAGCGGGGTGAATAGATTCATACGTCCGTCAATTCTGGACACACTGATCTTTAGATTTCTACCCACACCTCATACTCTTTTCCTTCCAGAAGTTGCTGTCCTTCTATTCCTTTAAAAAGATCCTCCACACAGCATCCCCAAAGATGACAAAGGCCCTAAGAGGATTTATTTTCTCAGAGCCTCATGTGTAGGGTTGGTGTAAAAAAAACCTTAAAGTATTTCCTACCTAAAGAGCAAACTCTTGGTAACTGTATTGTGAAGGAAATAGTATGAATAAATACACAATTTCTAAGCTCTACCACATGACAATGTGTGGTTGCAAAATACAGATACTGGATATAACCCCCAGGTTATCTGTAATTGTATAATCAAACACAAACAAACAGTTGCTTTGATCTGGTTGACGAAATTATACTACATTTCCGAGTAAGTATCTACTGTTACAGTGGATATAAATTACACATTTCTTTCCATGTTTTTTTTTCTCTATATCCCAATCACTGGCTTCATACAGTTACAGACAATTGAAAGAATACGCATACAGAAGAGATGTCTAGAACTTTTTACCAATTTTTCAGACGTACCGTCTTCCGCTGTTTCTAAAATAATATTAATAAATAACAAAATTTCAGTGTTTTAGATTTTTTTTCAGGACTTTAATTTTATTTTCAGGAACCCAATTTTGTCCTTAATGCTAAATTTATGTAAAATAATTTCATGTAACTAAACTGTTTCTCATAAACAGACAACATCCGCGAAAACACCTTTTCGCGACAGGGTGTGCCGCGCCGCCATATTTTAATTTTTGTTATACTCTTGGAAAATTCAGATGAGTTCCGTAAACGTCCGTATAAAAAAAAAATCTAATAGTAATTTTTGTTTAACTATGCTAGACCAGCTAAAATTAAGATTTAAATATGTTTTGTGAATTTTGTTAAGATATTCACAATTTTTCATAAAAAAATGTAATTCGAAAATTTCTTCTTACTATTTGGTGTCTTCAATTTTCCATAACTATTCTAATATTTGTTGTTCTTAGTTTGTTTTCGCATTTGAATCATTCGCTATTGTTATTTTTCATTTCTGTTATACTAATTTTGCGAGATGCACTTTTTGCGTCAATTATATAATTACGCGACCGTTAACTATGACACGATTATTAATTGATACCGACATATATCACATGAATTACTATTAGTAAAGTAAGATTTTTTTTTTCTTAAAAGAAAGACAAACATTCCCGGGTTACGAATAACCCAACAATGTTTGAAAATCTCCTACTACCACCACAGAAAGCCGAAAATGTTGCTTGTGTTGTGATGGAGGACTTAGCCAGCCGAGGAATCGAACACGCGACGCTCGGGTGAGACCCAAGCGCTATGCCCACTCAACCACTGACCGGTCAATATATTTTGTGATAAAGCATTTTGGCAAAGTATCTCATTATTTTATTGCATTACTTCATTATGCAGAACGAAATTCAATCAACTAATACTTTCTGAAAGATTGAGTTTAAAACTCGATAGTTTTTCACTTGTTTTTAGTTCAGCCCTCATAAATTGCAGGTAATTAAATTACCCTTCATACAGAGGATGATAAACAGCACGTTCTCATACACATATTTTCTTGTGTACTGATAAATTAATCAGTTAAAATCTATTACGAACTATGAAGAAGTTAAAAATACTCGATTATCATTGTTTAATTACAAAAAATTTCAAAATAGAGGCTGCTTTTACTTTTGGGGAAGGTTTCAATTGAAACTATGTAAAACCCTAAAGGCATAGATTTAATGCAAGAACATATTTTGAATTCCATGAACTTAGATCGTATTTAGATCGGAATTCACGGCAGCTACCAAATATTTCAGTAAATTAGGCCCAGTTAACTTGTAAGGTCTTGTGGGGAACAGTTTCGCCAAAAGGTAAGGGATATGAAAGGGGCTTCATTTTGTCAATAATTCCGTTGTGTGGTAAAGTATATCTTCGAAAATTAATCCTATTACCTACTAACAGATTTTTCAATCTGTCAAATGAGGAGATTGGACATTATGAGTGAGTGTGTGATAATATAAATGAGAGGCTTGTTAAAGGCTTGTTGGTTTGGGCATATAGAGCGAATGAGCGAAGAAAGGAGTGTAAGGAGAATATACGATGCAAATGTGAATGGTAGCAGAAGTCGGGGACGCCCGAAGAAGACATGGCACGACCAAGTGAATCAGATACTTGAGTCGGGCCATGTCAAGAGTCAGAACAATAGAAGAGTATGTATGAGACGATGTATGAATGTGAATGAGGCAAGGAGTGTGTGCCAAGACCGAGTTGTTTGGCGGTCCGTCCTCTCTGCCTACCCCTGCGGGGAAACGGCGTCTTGGTTAGTTAGTTAGTTAGTTAGTTAGTTAGTTAGTTAGTTAGTTAGTTAGTTAGCTTGTTAAAGCTCGGTAAACAGGAGTTTTGTTTCTTGCTTGGAACTCAAATTGATCATTTATTATTTATGAACATTTCTATACTTTGGTTTAGTTTAACCTCTTTTTTAACTATCTTCGCTTTTGACAGTATCCATGGTCGAGAGGAAAGGCTCTCTACTAGCAAGCTTGAGGTGGCCGGTTCTAACCCTGGCATGAGCAAGTAAATTTTACATTGTATATTTGCGGCACATTCCAGAGCGGAAGTATGATATGCTCAGTATTGCCTTGGTGTAACACTACCATTCAGAATTGATACGTAGCTTGAAATGGCTTTGTCCGGGTTTGGTGAGCAGATCTGAATACCCTGGTACTTCCCTACCTTCCTTTCCCCCATCTCTTTCTCGTACCCACTACATTCAGCCTCACAACATACCCGATTGAGATGTCATATGTATATGACATATATGACATCTTGTCTTATCTAAATGGTCTCTCTCGCTCCAGACGGTTAGGAGCAGCTAGAACTCTTCTGCAGTTTCACATTTAAAAAATAATAATTACACATAAAAACGTGGGTAACTCGTATGTATTAGAAAATCTCCCAAATGATTATGAATACATCTTACAGTGGACAAGAATTTTAATCAATCGCGGTACAGACAAAATCAATAACTTTGAAGTTGAATTAATAAATTGTGACATAAAAAATACTCAAATAAAATTTACTTGCGCACGCCGGAATTTGAACCCGTGACCGTCGGATTGTCAAGATCCTCACCCCTCGACCACGGAGGCCGTAAGAATTTAAATTGCTGTAAAAACCATATTGTAAATATACCCTTATGTTGATATACCTTATTTTAAATATACCCTATTGTTAATATACCTATTGTAAATACACTCTATTGTAAATATGACTGAAAGCTAAAATTATAATATAGAAAGCATCTTTAAATCTCTCTGTCTTAAATTACATATTTCAACTATGATTTGGTTATTAATATTAGGTATGTATTCAAAAAAAAGTATATTTGTTACAATCTACCTACTAATAAATAGTTGCGTAATATTTAGTTTATTACCAACAAATTGTTTCATCTATTATATTTACTACACCATTACTAAATAACATTTTTAAACGACGAACTAATTGAAGCTAATTATAGAATGATAAATAAATAGAAAGATATAATTCGATTACCCACAATAATGACAGATAATGACCACTTTAGTGATTGGTTCAAAATCGTTAACAAAACAACCTGATGATGATACCTCATATATTTTGTAGTATTATCAATAATAATGGGAAATATAATAAACATTCGTAAAATTGATATATTTCGGCGCTCTTCCCAAAATTTATTTTGACTTTTCAGTGGGTAATCACTAGTTACGAGCAATCATAGTCTACCTCTTACTTTATACAATTTATAATGTGAAAACATATGCTTTATTGTAAAAATTTATGTAAGAAATAACTTGATTTTATCTTATTTGTTTAGGTCATTGTATGTTACTTACATGAATATAATATACACATATGCGGGCAGAAGATAATATAAATTCCAAATATCACATTTGCTCGTCATGCTCGATATCTTTGTTAGCATTAAATAAGCCCACATTTCCTGATATGAAACCTTCAAGGAATGGATGGATGTTTGTAAACAACATAAATACACTGTATCCGTCTGGGTTTTATCACCACGGTGACCAAACTAATTAAAGGAGGGTCAGAAAAAAAGTGATCAGACTCGGCTTGCGACTTATAATCATAATATTTATATTTCTTAGAACCCCATGGAAAAAAGTCTTTGTGTTTATTACCAACAAAAATTTTATTTATTTTTTAAGGTGGTGTCTTGTGAAATTTTAACATTTTTTATAAGTCATAATATCACTCAAACAAATAGACACAGAACATTAAAAAGATTACGTTTGACGAACTCGAGGCCTATTCCATCCGGGAGCTTTAGATAAATAAAATGTAAGAAATAATATGCAATATCTCAAATGAGACTTACACATCAAAGGTATTACGGAAAATTCACAAGCCTTATATAAGACATATGTCCTCAAAAATTAATTAATAAATTTGGTACATAAAATGATTCTATGTCCGCAAACTGTAAAATTCACCCACCATAACACAAGGTCATCCCTAGCATGGAGGGTGAAATATCACAAAAAACCACATGTATTCTCTTAATCATGTATCAATAAAATAAATAAATAAAAACTATACGATAGAAGTATACTATGCATTATTCTTGAATTGATTATGGAATTGTACGATTGGGATATGCTATATGCAAGTACAAAGGGAAAACGCAACGACCTTATTTAAAGTACGCTTCAATTGAAATTTTCAAAAGTTTTTACTCATCAAATGCACAAGAAATATACACACTAAAACTATTTAAAGAATACGGAATACTCTACTCGACCGCGTATCCATCACACTAGATCGACTCAAAATGACATAAAAAACATCAATATTATAAAACCACATAAGGACAAAGAAACCAAGTTTATTTAGCAACAAAACTCCATAATATCATTCTCCCAGATATAAAACGATTAGAAAAGTTTAACGGGTAAAATTCAAAAATTAAACTCTGATTGAAAGAGGTCATTGCAAAGAAATGGAAAACGCACCTAATTAAATGGAATAAATAATTTGAAACTGCCTCAGCACAGGACCATCTAGTGAGGACGACTAAGAAATACCATTGTTATACAACAACTATCACAGAAGTCGAAAATCCCCAATAAAATATATACTAAATTAAACAATAAACAGTCGACACCATCCAGGAGCGATTACGTGTAATTGACTCGATAACTTGTAAATAATAATCAAACTCACTTCCCAATTAGTTATAAAATTTTGGAACTAATTTAATATTTTTTTTATTTTTTCGAAATCACGTAGTTAGATAGCTTACATAGTATTCGAGATGGGAAACTACATATTATACTCTATCCAAATTAATATATTGATGGTTAAAGATGTACTTTTTTTAAACGGAGTAATAAATTTGTCAAAGGTTCCTTTTGTTTATTTTTTATAAGAAAATCAAAGTTCTTGTCTCTTGTAAATTGATTAAGGAACCTCCTCAATTATATAGTCATAGAAGACTCAAACTTCTTATAGGGTTAAAATTTAATTTTGAATAAATTACCCTCGCCTTGAAAGTGAGAAGATAACTGGGTTTAAGCTACGGTTGAATTCATTGAAGGCAGCGAAGGAGTTAATTAAGGAGAAAAACTTTCTTGTAATCTGAAATTGGTCTTAACATATTTTTACATAGCACAATCATTGCCTTTGTTCTGATGTATTCTTTACGATAATTTCAGCTTCACAAATCCTCTAATTATAAAATCCCGTGTTTTTTCAAGGGTCTTATCATTCTAATAATTTAATAATAACCACACCGTGATTCATCATCTATCTAAATAAAAATATAAATAAAAGTTTCCTTGTTTGTACCCAATATACTCAAAATCTACTGGACTGATTTCGCTGGACATTTCAAATATTGTTTTTATTAGTGTCAGGTGTGTTTAGAGAGTGGCTTGAATGGTATAAGAAGTCGGAGACGCTCGAGGATAACGTATTACATTTCCCCTTCACTGGAATGAGATGCGAAACCGAATGAAAGTCGATATAATGTAATTTTCAATAAATAATAAATAAATAAATAAATAAATAAATAAATTGTTTTATGATTCAAATATTTTTTATAGTATATACAGTAGTGAATGGTGGTGAAAGTCAGAGACGCCAGAGGAAGACTTAAGACGTTATCTTAGCACTGGAAAGAGATGCGAAGTCAAATTAGTGTCGATATAATGTAGTTTTTTAACAGATACAATGTGGACATGATACTACACTAGGTAAATGATAGAAATAATTGTAGAGGCTCGAGGAATTCGTGAATCAAATAATTATTTGTGGTGAAAGGATGAACGAAGAAAGATGAGAAGGAGAATGTATAACTTGTAATTGAATGGTAAAAGAAGTCAAGGACGCCCGAGGAAGGTATGACACGATCAAGTGAAAAAAATACTTTAAAAAGTGAAATTTTAAAGTGTTTACATTATTTTTACTGCCATCTTAAAAATGCATCTTGTTACATTAGAATTCACAACCTCAAAACTTTAACCCCTCCATTGTTTGAGGATCATACATGACCGGGAGTTCATATTTTATAAAATAATTTTTTTCTATCATGCGGAAATACATAACAATTTTCACATTACAAAGAAAAATAAGAATTCTTTCCAGTTTGCCTCAAATATTTTTACTGGATTAATAAAATCCTAAAAATAGCCAAAATGAATCATTCATACTTTGCGCCGCTATCGTAATATTCAGTTTAACTTTAAGAATTATTTCTAATTTTTTTTAGTATAGGAAAGAGATTAAAGTGAAAGTACAGTTTTCGTACCAATTTCCCAAACAAAAAGAATGTGATTTCAAAATAACGAAATCTTTAAATTTTTCTATGTTTGTTGTTAGTGTTTTTGACAAAATTTTTCATCTTAGATATTAAAATTTTATTATCTAGAAATATTAATGTTTTATTTTAAATGCATACACCGGAAAGATAATTATTTCCTGTTTCGAAAACAGTATTTTTTACAGAAAATTAAACAATAAGATTATATAGCGCATTTTAAATAGACAGCAAATATTGCAAAATTAACAAATGTGATAAAAGTACTGAAGAGTTAATCCAACCCAATAATAAACCCGAGCAACGTAGGTTGCACGTAAGCTAGTTTTAAATAAATTTGTTTGAATCGAGTTTAATGCGACGTTTATAAATAATAAAATTACCTATTGAATAATGTAAATAATATCCGTTCTTGTTTTCAACAATATTTGAAGCAAGCGACGAGATGATATCGAAAGGTTATCGCTATTATTTCTACGCTTTGCTCATATTTACAATGATATACGAGAATGTGATAAATCTCGTGGCAAGGTATCACACATAGCCGCGTGTTTGCTGCGGCGTGACTTTTTACCGATTTTCTTAAAATATTTACTGATATTTTATTAATTTAATCAAAGAAGCCAAACTCATAACTTAGTTACTCTCCCGGGTTACCAATAACCTGACAATATTTGAATTTGACTTACTCCCATAGTGAAAGCCTGGATTTTTTGCTTGTGAAATGATGGAGGACTTCGAAAGAATTATCCCGACATTTTGAACATTTGGCTACAATCACCTAAGTTGGACGAGGTTCTAATTGACTTTTTTTAAATCAAAAACGACCTTTAAATGCTCAACCGTTTCTTTACTCATTTCTATAAACAAAATAAAATTCAAAGCCACCTGTGTTGTATTTTTTTAGAAACTTTTTGAAACGAAGTTCTAACATCAAGTTTTTAAAGCTTCAATTTATTTAACAAAGTTCTAAAATCACTGTGAACCTTTTGCAATAGCTGTTTTATTTGTATCTGTTCATCATGTTCTGAGATGTGAAAATTTGCAAAGACGATTTCTCATAATCTATTTTAACATTATCTGATTTAAGATTGTTAAGAGTCTAAAAAATAAAAGAGTATATATGAGATAATGTATGAATGTGAATGAAGCACGGAATGTGTGCCAAGACCGAGTGTTGTAGCAGTCCGTCTAATCTGGCTACTCCTGCAAGGATACGGCGTTATGGTTAGTTTGACTGTCCTAAAACGGGAAACTTCCTAGTTGGACAGTCAAAGCTTCCTTTTATATTTGTATATCTTGTATGTAATAAATGTAATAATAATAAATAAATAAAAATAAATAAACATAGTTAAAATAAAATACTTTACACAATATTCGACCTCAAAATCGGAAATCGGTAAATAGATTATGAGAAATCGTTTTTGCAAACTTTGACACCTCATTTCTCAGAACACGGTAATGTGAAGTTAGAACCCTGTCCAATTGATGTGACGAATAGATTAGACCTTTCGACTCCCAGGATCGTAGCAAGCAGATAAAAAAAAATCTGTTCAAAAAAGAATTTCAAATTTGAAAAGATTAATTTCAGCCTGAGTAAAGAATAATAAATTGAACTTACTTTGGGCACGCGGGCATGCCCACAAAACATGTTTTTTTTATCGTTTTATCTCTTCAGAGCTATAAATAAATTGTAACATTTCTAAAATAATTGTAAAAATGAGTGTATCAGGCGATGGGAAATAAGTCGCGTTCAAATAGTTATCAACGGAGCAAAAATTGAATTTTCAAACAAACACCATTGAAGATCGCTTGAAATTCACCATTCTCTGAAGGTCTATTTCTGTTGTATTGTCACGTACCAACAAAGAACGACGCCAAAAGTAATCGGCGCTCGGCGGAAAGTGTCAGGCGCTGGTGTCGGGCGTCGGGCTTTGCGCTGTACATTGAGCGGTCAACACCAGAAATCAGCGTCAATCGCGGTGCGGCGTTTAAATTCACTTTGGAACTGCCACCGTCACCAGCCCGGCTAGCTCAGTCGGTAGAGCATGAGACTCTTAATCTCAGGGTCGTGGGTTCGAGCCCCACGTTGGGCGAATATTTTTTATTAGTACCAACAAAATTCAAAAACTACGTCATTTAAAAAAATAAAATAAAGTCATGAATCCTGATACTTTAAATATATATAACATATTATAATCAATTTCTGAAATTTAAGCTTTCGAAAACAGTTTTTCCACTTAATTCATTTAATATTCTTTTCCCATGTGAAGGTACTTATTTTGTTTGCATTCTTTAAAATGGTTAATATTCACAAATTTGTACCAATTAATGTCTTTTTTTAGTATGGAAGTATGGAAGACTCATAAATTAAAGTCTTTTGAAATGCAATTTCATTATTTGAAAAATGCATCTAATTTTGATTTTTTTTAGGCATCAATGGCGCCTTGAGCTCTTCTTCGATGGTGGGGACCGACATTTTTTTCGTTTACTTCACTGAAATCTAACTAGTATACTATACCAATTTATAACATAATATGATAAAAATAACGCAAAATTTTGTAAGATTATCATAAGCTCTTAGCTCAAGAAAGTTATGTAGTTCGGGCCTTAGGTCAGGAGGTCTATCACGGATGATCAATAAAGCCATTTATAAATACGACATTGACTAAATTCACCATCTATGGTCAGTTAGCGATATTTGCGAGCACGGTCACCGATCGATAAAAAAAATTTCGCGGCATCCATAGTATCAGATAAGCCTCGGTTATTAACGAACGGGCCAAGCTGACAAAGCTCTTAGAATTGAAAAAATTTGTATACGCGACCAATATGTTCGGGCCAATGACCGTACATTGGTTTGGGATTGCAGAAACGAAATTTGTTCACATATCAAGTTTTGAATTAGTTTAGTGTCAACAAGTTAACGCGGACTGCCAATGCATAGTTAGTTTAGTATTTCACTTCAACATTGCGAAATTATTCATATTTTAACGTAGCCTGTACGTTTGACTTTTTAAATTTCAATTTATAGATAATACCTGCAGTGCAGACTTCTTATTTATTGCGTTATCAGTATCGGTTTGTTTATCAACGGTGAGACCTGCTCGAGTCAAGTTTCATACTTGATATATTATTTTAATGTACTCTATATATGATCAACCACCACAACACGGGCATGTGCCTAGTTTGGTGGTCTTAACATACCTGATAATTGTAATAACCATGCCACTAAATAAAGAAAAAAAAGTTATAGAAGCAATTTTTCACAAATAAATTTTGCGTCAATTTGAAACAATGAGTTTCATTTTTACGGCTTAATAAACGCGCGTCATGAAATTGCAAATAATCGAGAGAGAAACGCAAATAATGTACCCAAATGTCTGAAGGGATATTTCGGATAGCCCCCGCCTGTGCGCAAGGTTTTGCACACTTTGTATTATATTTCTGGAAAAAAGTTAATTGCTTATATACATAGAGTTCATTAATTAAGGTGTGGAGAAAGCGTCGACTAATTTTGTTCTTTTAGCAGGTTTCGGGAATATGTGGCGGAACTGCCCCACTGTCCCCCTGTGAAGAATTGCCACTGCAAGGAATATAACATTAACGAGCTCGGAATTCCATAAAACATCGCCAGGTGTAAAATGAGTACTATATTGTCGAGGCACGTCGTAAAACGCAATGATAAATATCGCCATTTGTCCAAATTTGCGGAAACGTGATGTGCCCAATAATGTTGTTTTGTACTGGATATTCATAGGTATGCGGGCACTAATTTTGCAACCTTGCCAATATCCTCAGAATTTTTGTATGAAGGTTCAGCAAATAGGTCAAAGTAGGTAAATTATAATATTTGGCACTCGAAAATTCAACGTAACAGATATCAACTGGGAAAACGCAGAAGTATATAATATTATATCCTGACCTACATTGATAAAACTTTAAGCCGCTAACTTTTAACACCATGCCCGTTTGACGTGTGTATTACTAATTATTTAGCGGTTGGAATTATTGTTGTTTACCAATGGTAGTTTTTTGTGACAATATTGTTGCATCCGTGTCAATACCATATGATTATAATTTAACTACGCTATTAACAACAAAATCTTGGATATCACTTTTCGCTGTCTTGAGTTGAGGATCTGTGAATTAACATGTTGACGGATTTAGTTTTCGAATTTATTAGAAAAACTTGAGACGTAATAAGGGACGAAAACCGGGCAATCATATTTTTTACACGCGGCGATAAGTAATAATTAGCACAAGGACCGAGAAAGTCAGTCACTTGAGGCTTCGTAGCAATCATGAAAAAATGATTTGAAAGTGAGAATAGAATACCTATGTAAATTAGAATGTTAAAGGGAGCGCGTTAATATTAAAAAAAACGATTATACTTCAGCGAAAATTGTGAAAATATTTGATAAAACACGACTTACAATTAAAGATACACTGCAATTTTTTCCATTGCTATAACATATTAAATAACATAAAAAGTATGTTTTAAATAAATTTGGAGAATACTGATTTTTTTCCGTCGAAGGAATTTCATATAATTACCGTTTCGGCTCTTCTAATGTATAAATATTATCACAAAAATAACAGGAGTTCTAGAGATATAAGCTATAAATTAGTTGAAATTCTGATTACGGGGGCTTAGTAAATAAAAATAAAGATAGAAAACCACAGTTTATTTCGGTAAATATTTACAATTTCACAACATGTTTTATTATTTATATTAGTTTACACTCTATATTATAAAATATTTTTCATTAATGTCCTGCCAGTTGTTAAAAAATTTGAATATTCAGCATAAAGTTAAATAACATAAGAAATGTATGTAACAAGACTCTCCACACAGTATTCCATACGTGACATAGGCCCTGGGGGAAAACATTTTCCTCCGGGCCTTTTGTGTGGAGTTATTATAAAAAATTGACAACGATCAATGTTCTTTAATGACTTTTGAATGTAGAAAGGCAGAAGTAAGTGTGTACAGTAGTAACTCACCGAGTACAAAAGCCAACACCATGCGCGCGACGTGCCTGCGCGCTCGCACCTGTGCACCGGACTGCGCGCCCCTGACCGCACCGGGCAACTCACGCGCACTCTCCTGCAGGCGGCGGGCCATCAGGATGTAGAAGCAGGCTATCACGGAGAGAGGCAGCAAGAAATATATCAGGGCCTTGGCAATCACGTTACATCTGAAAACAAAAGGAATGGTTAAATCAAGTCTTCTAGTTTTGACAAAGGACGATAGTCCAAGAACCGACCTATAACTTGTTTTTCACGCAAAGAAAACTTACCGGTATAAAATAATGTTAATTTATTAAAAATCTGATCAAATTATCCGTTTTCCTTTTAAAAACTTGACAGCAGGCCTTTAACGAATGAATAGACAGAGATCCCAACAAAGTTTCAGTTAAAAGCGAATGTTTTATGAGGACAGCGTGTGATGAAAGGCTTTAAATCACAGTGAAAAAAAAAAACAGATAAACCATAGCTGCAAAAAAAATATGCAAATTATTTATGAAAACGGACATGCTAACGACATCTGGCGGAAAAAGAATTGATCCAGCTTGCTTGCAGTAGACACCTGTAATAGTTGGAATTAAATCAAGGTTCCGGGACGAAAGCAGAGAGGTCGTAAAATCGTCTAGCACGAGAAAGAAACCCCCTTTTCTAGGCCTAAAAATAAATATTGAATTTTGTCAACCAATAGATCTGAACAAAGAACTATAAAATTTTGAGTAACCAATCAGTGAACGGAGGGGCGTGTGTCTACGAAAGACAAAGGAATGAACTATGGACCCGACATTAAAATAGATAATTAACGACGTCTCGATTCTCACAGAAATTAGAGGTGAACGCACTTTAGGGTAAGCATCGACTTTCAAGGTGACAAACTCCTGGGAATGTTTACAATAACTGAGAAATTTAGGAGGTAGCGAACCAATGGTAATCGAGTGCTTTGAAGTTTTCATGTTGGAAAAACACACACACGAAAATGCAATGAAAAAAATTATAAACGTGATAGTATAAAAAAGGACGGGAAAAGCGAAGGAAAGTTACTGGCGGAATTTTCAACTGTAGTGCAATTATTTATGATAGAAGTAGGGTGTCGAGTTCGAAAAAATCGTACTAAAGAGAGGTGAGAGTTTTGGAAACAATGGAAATTAATCGTTATCAATTTAAGATGAAACGGACATATTGGTAAATCAATTTTGAATGAAAATCTCGCAAAAAAATTAGACATTTTAGAAAAGTGCGGCGACCGAATGGAAAGATAATACAGAGATTTTGAACTGCTACAAAGGTCCTAGGGACATGAAAATTGAGTATCAGAAGAAGACAGTAAAACTAAACATATAGCGATAGATTAGATTCAGGAAAAGTAGACATTTTACATAATTATTAGGTTAGATAGATATTAGAGCTACACAAGATTACAGAGGGATCGAAACAAGATAAAAGGTTGACAGTCTCATGTGTATTTTGGAATATAAACAATCGAAATCCGAACATGATTTTTATTTACGTTAAGGTAATAAACGATTAGAAAAACGATTAACTTTAACGTGGAGCAGATGAGGTATTTACATAAGGCAAAAGAGATTAAAATTAATAGGTTTGAAATTAAATTAAATTTACGGCCGTAGTACATAAAATCTGAGACGTAAACATATGTCCAGACGTATAATTTATGTGAAATCTTGTAAGTGAGGGATGGAGAATGGGCGGAGATTGGGTCAGACAATAAAAGTGACAGATATCCCAGAGTCAAATTAGGTATATCTCCCATAGAAGTGTGGAAAATTATATATTAATTAAAAATAGATGAAGTATGAAATTTTCCTGGAGACCACACACATCGGGAAAAGTGGAGAAAAGATAAAAGAAAGGGTAAAGAACGGAGATAAAGAATAATCCAAGTGGAGAAAAGTGATACAATTCAAATTTATCCGTGAAATAAATAAATACGACTTGGAAAATAATTAGTTATAGAGTTATGAGAAATAACAAAAGAATAAAGAAGAGAATTGTGCAGGAAAGCGTCGCGAATAAAAGAAAATCCAAAAAAAATAAGGGAAACTCAAATCTGCGTCATAAAGAGGGAGGGTACGGGTGAAAATGGAAAAGCTCGTATAGGTGACAATAAAATTGAGTAGAATTTAGACAAATCAAAATTCAAAAGTGCGTAGTAAAGATCTCAGCATGGATTTAAACAATTTTCGCGCGAGATGCATAAAATTGAGATCTATATATGTGTTATTGAGGATGGACCTATCGCGAATTGGAAAAAAAAAAGGAACGCAAAATCATGAGATTTTAACTACATTTTGTATGAACGGAGGACAAAGAAAGCTTGGGCGACTAACGCGGACTTACCCGATTCGGACCCTATCGATTTAGAGTTGTGAGATAGAAATTAACCACCGCCCAGAGCCGGAAAGCAGGAGATCTTATGGAAGCACAACCGATATTAATGGCAGGGATGTTCGGATTTGCGAGTTGGTAAAAGATGGAATCGATCATCAGAGGAAATTCAGATACGTCTTTTGGAACCTGAGAAGGGTATAAAATGGCGGTGCAGATCAGTTTTAGGGGAGTCAGTCGAGAGTTTGAAAACGGAGTTTACGTCGCAGTACTACGTCTATTGGTAAAATTCTAGTGAAATAATCTAAGTGTTAAATTTTGAAAAAGTCTAAGTTTAAATTCTGAACAAGTCCCTGGACTTAGGAAGTTTTGTGAAAAGTTAGAAATTTTAAATTCAGTTTAAATTCCTTTGAAAATCCCATCAGTGAAGTTTTGTTGAGTCAGTTTAATTTGGTTAAACAGTGAAAATAAATATAATTTAAACTCAGTGCTTAAAAAAGTGTTTAGTGAAGTGCAAAAAAGTGATTACTGAATTAAAAATTAAATCAAAATTTAAAAATAATTATTTCATTCAAAGTGAAGTTTAAAATTCGATTGAGAGTTTTGTCGTTCATTTAGAGTGGATGTGCTCGTGAATTGAAATTTAAAAATAGATTATAATTTAACATCAATTTGAAAGAAAATAAAATAATAATAGTAATAACCATTTACATCTTAGTTTAAAATAAACACAATTTAAACAGTTCGAAAAAGAAATAACAACAAATGCTCAAACCTTTGTTCTAAAAGTAAAAGTTCGAAAAAATCTAATTTATTAAGAATCGAGTTTATTAAAAGTCTGCGCAATTCGGAAAAAAATTTCTTATAAAAAATAAATAAAAAGAAATTTAGAATCAAAAAAATTGATCAATTAAAATCCATCGTGCGTATAGCGACAGTGTTAAAATTGTTTGTCGTTTTAACCGGAATTCTAAACATCAATCTACCATTTCGAAAAAAGTATACCATTTAGAAAACAGCTATCATTCAAAAGCCTAAACTAGAAAGGTGTTATTAAATCAACGGGTTTTCTGGATTAGGATTTCGTTCGGAAGAAAAATTAATTATCAGCTAATTTATATGATTCAAGCAAGAATAAAATATTAAATAGGAATAAATAGTCGAAAAGATTTATTTTGAAATTAGTTGGAAAATTCAGTTAATTAGGTAGGATTTTCTTCGGCAAGATTTGTTGTGTGGCACCCAACCGGAAAAATCTTGTAGAGGGTGAGTTTTCCTTTTATAAATGATTTTCAGGCCCAAGGAGTGAGGAGGCACAGCTGATCAATGGTATATCATTTAAATTATTAAAACAACAAAACAAAGAATTACACATTAAAATATGTATATTGAGTATTTGTGTATATATATATAAATATAAAATAATATATTGTATATAAAGAATATATATATGAGTAATGTAATTATATATATGTATTTTATTTATTAATCGAAGCATCGAAATGGTAGCGATTTTTAATACCTACCCGAAGACATATCTATATTATTGAAAAAGAAAATATGTATTTTTTAATATTCAAGACTATGTAGAATCATATATTTTATATTTATTTATTAATAAATGTACGCTTATTTAACATATTTTGACAATCGAGATATGTGTACTTATATATATATCTATTCTTCAATTAAACTCTAGTAAATTTACTATGCACAGTGAACGGTGGCATAACTGAATCACAAGGAGAGCGCGAGATATTTTAAAATAAACAATCTCACATCTAGGTTAGTGGGTCAGATGAGATGTTTACATTGTTCAATTTGTTGATAAAACAAAGCATACACTGAAGAATTGGGTCAGTCAACTGCATAGTTTGAAAACGACCTTGGCCATAACTAGATAATTTGTCAGGGTTATAAGGATAATTACCAGGATGTCATTGTACAATGTGCAGCGATTTTTGCGTATTCACAAATACCTATCATTCACAAACAACAATTGAAAATCACGGGTTAGCAAGATTTATATCGAAAAATTACATGAAACATTTAAATATCATTGATTAGATAGTCGCATAGATTTTATTAGTTACCTGAAACAGCTGGAAGCTACGTGCTTACAAATACTTATCATTCACAATCAACAATTGGAAAATCACGGGTTAGTAGGATTATATCGAATAATTATACAAAACATTTGAATGTTATTGATTGGGTGTTTATACAAAACCCCAAAAGCCTGAGACATTTGAGAGTCGAGTACTCTCTAATGTGGCAACCAACTACTTGAAACAATTGGAAAATCACGGGATAGGATGAACAAAATTAATGTTGAAACCTGGAGGTAAAATTTAAAACAAATACAGTTCATCAAACAGGAGGCAGTGGTCGCTCCTACAACAAGACCATTAACCAAACCAAATAGAGATGACGATTCTCTTAAATAAAAACGTCAAAACCAAACAAAAAGCCTGGAGTTCGATAGCTCTCCAAAACAAACTATCATAAGATCTTATTTTACTAGTATTTATTAGTATAACCTTATTCTTACGTATATATTCGGTTACCAAGCTAAGAATTGTGCAGAATTCTTCGTGCGAGATCCGAGCTTGGAATGCGAGGTAGATAGCCTCGTATTGCGAGTTATAAACCTTTCCCAAACTGTATGTATACATATATTTATTCGTATGTACTGTTTACTGTAGGATGCGGACCTGCATACAGCTTGCATTTTAGGTCTTCCGGACCACTCTCGCATCCTCTCTTAAACGTGGAATGAGGATTCACGACCCGTAAGTCCACACCAACCGTGAGTTTATGATTGTATATAGGACGAAACCGGTTCGCCCTAAGTAAATTGTAGTCCAAGGAGGGGTCGGAATTTGGGGGTATCGGGACTCGAGGGAAAACTTGAAGGCAGTGCATGATGACGTGGAGGGCTTTTTGGGACGCGATAACTTAGGTATCAATCAAAGAGCCGTGTCAAAGGATTGTGCGAATTTCTTGTTGACTCACGATCATCTCGTTTACTTGCAGGAGGATTTGGAGCCAAATTATGCCAGCAAATGGGCTATTCCGAGTTCGTCAAATATGCAATTAACTAATTACATTAACCTACTAAATCAATCTTTACATGTACCTTATAGCAGCAGAATCATAAAGGAGTGGCGCCAAACAGACACAAGAGTTTACCAAAATCAAATTTACTAACAATTAACCATTTGAGTTATATTTAATTACCTGTCCAAATAAACATGTATAATATCTTTTATCAGCGTTTAACTACGACTTTGTTAGGGTGCAGGGAATCAGAATAATTACAATAGGAAAGTTAGCTCATTCAGGGAATTCATTTAAGTCTAGGTTTGCAATGGAAAGACCAATTAAATTGTGAAACTCGACGCCTCGATCAGAACCAAGGGGGTTACCACAAAAATGAAGGTAATTAAAATCCTATATCATAAATCAAAAAATTACACAACGTTTGATGGAATTTAATTACAATATAAATACGGAAATATTTGCGTTCAAGTTCGTAAATAACGTATTAATTAGTTAAGTACATATGTCTATAAAGATATATAGTACAAGAGAGCTTTAAGTAGCTTTCTGTAGATATCAAAGAAAAGGGTCCAATTTTCATGGAGGCTTATGTGTTGTAGGGGAGGAATTTTCCATCCCTGCGAACACATATGCAAAGCCTTAGAGAAAAAATTAAATATCGGTCATAGCCAAGAGAGAAGAAAATTTTATATTGTTTTAAACAAATAAAAGAATGGCGAAAAGAGGGGAAATATTACAAGCGGAACACGTATTCATACAAATATTGTGATGATATTCATGAAAAAAACACGTTTTCTTGATTCTTGATTATTCTGAATAACTAATATTTTATCAGGAAATGGGCATGCTATCACTTTTTAAACAGCATCATTTTTCTCCATGCAGTTTGAGAACAGGGCTAGCTTTTTTGTGTCTACTACTAAAAATGGTCAATTAATGTAAATATAATTTTTTTAAATATAGGCCAAGAGGGTGAACACACATATATAATCTCCTCCTCGATAGCCTGACAATATATGTAAATAGAATATTTAAATAGAGTGAATATAGAAAAACTATTTACATGAAATAATAATAATAGGTTACTTTGGTACTAATAATATTGGTAGTAGTTATTGAGTAGTAATGATATTAATAAAATGGTAGTAATAGTTACTAATAATATTGGTAGTAATAATTATGCAGTAATGATATTGGTAATAAGGTAGTAATAATGACTAACAATATTTGTAATAATAATTAGTTAGTAACGATATCGGTAGTTATTAAATTGGTAGTAATAATTAGGTGGTCATGATATTGGTAATAAGGTGGTAATAATATTTAGAAATTTCACATGCGTTTTTTCAAGTTTAAAAAGTTATATGTGTATTTTCCTTTTGACGTTATAATGAAAAATAAAATCTGTATTTGGGTATAATTAATATTTCTGTATTGTTTATTATAATTGAAATAGACATGTCATTTGTTTTTTAAGATTACTCCTTTTCCAGTTATTAAGACTTGATTGGAAAGAAAAATAGAAGAGGATGGTGGGGAAGTACCTGGATATTCAGATCTGGTCACCAAACACGACCTAAGCCATTTCAAGGAACGTTTCAATTCTGGTTGGTGGTCTTACACCAGGGAGATACTGAAAGTATCTTCCACTCTGGAACGTGCCGTAAGTATACTTTATAATATTTTTAATTGGTAATTTGTCAAATAACCCAAATAAATCAAATAAAATTTACTTGCGAACGCCGGGATTTGAACCCGCCACCTTAAGCTTACTAGTCTAAAGCCTTACCCCGCGACCACGGAGCCATAATTTCATTATCATATAATTTACCAGTAAGTATTTTTTATGCAGCTAATAGCATATAGGATGATAGGAGAATTATATGGAAATAATGTTGAAGTTGGAAATTTACTGTTCCAAGAACAATGTCACCAGGATAATCTCCCTGTCGGCTAACAAAGCACGACCACAGATATGCTCATAGTATTAGGGTCAGGGCTACTAATGAGGCGGATTATTTCCCAAGGATCGTGAAACGAGGAATTAATTAGCAAAATGACCAATCCCAAGATTCACAGCTTTCGAATTGTTCAATTGAATAAAGAAAACTTGGCAGTTTTTATAGAGGAGCTCCGAAGTGGGGAGAGTTTTCGAAGTGCGTAATTTTCTTTTGAGTAGAAGATATTTATAAAATTGCTAAGACTAAATATTTCAGGATCTTAAGGCCTCGATATTCGGCTTATTTTAATGGTAGTGGATAGTTGTCAGAGATTCGCGATTTTCAACTTGTGATTTGGATGCAATATAAGGATAAAAAGGAGCAAAAAAGTCAGTCAAAGTTTCCAGAAATTTTATATTTTGCTGGCGATGTACGATCAATTATTACAGTTGCTGTCCAAATATAGTTTTTAGATTTGTACATATGCGTTTCAGGTTCATTAAAATATTTTTGTAAATATGTGTTGGAAATAAGCCGACGTAGCTAAGTGGTCCAGAGCACCTGACTGGAAATCCGAAGGTGCGTGTTCAATTCCCGTCGGCGGCATTTATTTTTACTAGGGAGATATTTTCAATTTGTATAAATATTTCAGGCGACTAATTATTGCTAATAAAAATTTATAATATTTTTGTTCATTTTAAAAAATCATCATTAAATTCCCGCTTGACACAAATTATCTGTTTTTGAACGTATACCAAAATGAAATGCGGTTTTTGAAAGCATATGAAAAACTATTTTAAACTTATAAGAAATAGTCAAGTTATATACTTTTTACGTAGCAAAAGTTTTTTCAAATCGCCATACATGCACAACACCATCATGAATATATAGGCCCAAAGTTATTTAACGATTTACCGGATACAATAAAAAGTGAGAAAAATTATTTTAAATTAAAAAAAAAACTTTCGTTGTGTTTTTACAGAGATAATTGACTTACTTTTATCGATGATTTTCAGATATATTCTGTTGCTTATATTGTTGCTTATATTTTTGTTGATTTTTGTTGATATTCTGTTTCTATAATTATGTGATTTTCTTATTGTACAATATTTTGCAGTATTTTACAGTATTTTTTAAAATATTCTTTTTCTATTTTTGTAACTATACATATTATTATCTATATATATAAACACATAGACTAGCCCCCCAGTTTGACCCGAGAATATTTCTTTACAAATTGGGTAAACATAAAAAAAATTGATGTCTGATATGAAATGTATATATATTTTTATCTCTTGTGAATATTTACTTTTTTTCTAAATAAATAAAAAAAATATATATATACCAAACATATGGTAAAAATAATTATTTTAAAAACGTATTGTAAAGGTTACTGTCACTTTTAGTAGTTTTATATTTTTTTAAAATAATAGAAGATATTGGCGAACCTTGACCGGGTGAACTGTTTGGCGTTTTACTATTTCGTGGAATTATTTCAAAATATACGGGAGCGTTTATGGTAAACTTTTAAATGCAAACGGAAAGCTTGGAGTTCCATCTGTATCTGTTTATTTTAAATTCCCACAGTAAAAAAGGAGATAGAACGTGTTTTATGAGGACATGTCGTTTGGTGACAGATATAGCACGACGTGACCCGAGTGTCTTTCTAATAGTATTCAATATATATTTCTTAAATAATAGTAACTTAATAAGCTTAAACAGCGGGTCAGGAAACATTTTCAAAGTCTATTTAATATAAAACTACGTTTCACTTTTTAAAACGTTTTGATGTGATGATTTCAATAGCGTGACTCGATAGAAAAATAATCAAATATCAAACCAGCAAAATCTCCGTGTCGCACATCCATTAGCGGCAGTGTTTTAACGTTTTTAGGTCGGTGAAAACAATCATTAAAAAAATACTATTGTGATGCGCTGTCATTATAATTCCACCCATGATAAAAAAATCTATTTTTCTAAATAAAATTATTTCTTTAAGAAATACAAGAAGAAAGTTTTTGTAAATTATAATTATTATCGAGTTCTATTAGGTTTATGATATCTTTCTATCCGGTTTCGGGGTAGGCAAATTTCAATTTTCAACATACTGATCAAGGGTTTTCAACATATCGATACAGGGTTTTTCACATAATGATCAAGGATTTTTGCTCGTCCGGTAATATCCTTTCTATTTTATAGCTAAAATTATGAGCTACAGAAATATTTTTTGATAGTTTATTAGTGAAGTTACGTTCTCAGGAGAATGTATATATTGCCATGATGATTTTCAACCGCCTCCCTGATATAAACACAGGTGTAAAATATGCCCTAACACAAAATATGGTAAGAAATAGTATGTACATCACTCTTGCATAGGTCATATGTGTTTATAGAACTCAATTTTTTTCAGTCGAAATTCTGCCATTTTCCAAGCCAAACGAAGCATAATTTAACAAAAATTAATACAAGTTAAATGTTGAACAATGGTCTCAACATATTAATTAATTTCCTTTAAGTTTCTATTATGTTTTAGTTTTACGCTATTATAAAAAAGCATGACATTTTTGTCAAAAGTTTTTATTTGGTTCAATAAATAAAGGAGTTATAATTAAACTGTTTCGTATTTATTTACTAGAGTGTAATTTTTTTATTAATCAAGTAAAGTTAACAATTTAAAAATAATCGATTAAGTATCGCCGGGTCTCGCCGACCCCACCAGGTATAACTCATGGTATAATTTTACCAGGCATGCGGAGGGTTAAATGAATTTCACTCAATTTGATCGGCATGACTTCAAAGCAAAATGAATCGATTCATGATGAACTTATTTTCCTCGTGTGCAAATGAATTAATCATATCAGAGTATCGAATTTCATGCCACAACTGACAACAATCGATTTTCAGACGAACCAGCCAAGCCAAACTGATTAACCGATGCATATCCACTCCAAAAGAGGTACTTATACCTGAATTACACATTTCTAGAGCTCGGCTGATACTACAGCCAGTACTCGGCCTAGTAGCGGGCGAGTGAGTGGATAGAAGCAAGGCCCATTGACTAGGTCGAGTGAGTACCCCCTCCACCGGCATACTCAACTTCGCACTTCTTGATCTCCACTCGTCAGTGCGATCAGCTGAGTCAGTCAGTGAATTTTGTATGAGTGTCCGACGTTTATTATTAAAAAAACCCTTTTTCACTTTTGCCTCAATCGCGACACCATGTTCACAGGATTATAAATTAACTCAATGAACTGACTCGCTCATTCTCTTCTACATATGATCACCTCTACTCTCCAATAAGTCTTTCGCCCGAGTAACAAAGCGAGTGACTCGGCCGAGCACTCAGCAAGTGTAATTCGGCCTTTAGCGACCTCATGAGCGGAAAGCGTATAAGAATTAATTATTACTGCTCTCACATTCCAGAAGAGTAAAATATGTGGTAAAATGTCACGATAATGCAAGTTAAAATATGTGGTAAAATGTCACGATAATGCAAGTTAAAATATGTGGTAAAATGTCACGATAATGCAAGTTAAAATATGTGGTAAAATGTCACGATAATGCAAGTTAAAATATGTGGTAAAATGTCACGATAATGCAAGTTAAAATATGTGGTAAAATGTCACGATAATTTAAAGTGTATTGTAAAAGGGACTTTAATGCAAGTAAAAATATATCGCAAAAAGTCAGGTCAATGCAGGTTAAAAAATATGGAAAAAGGTCATTAAAATCTAAGTTAATATGTATTCTAAAAGGTCACGATAATGCAAGTTAAAAGATTGAGACCTAGGTTCAAAGTGACACATTTGAATGTTGGTACGTGTACGTTTGTTCCATGGAAGAAGCTAGTTCCAACGAATGGAGTAGCGATACTTTGGACTGCTCCGGTGGGACTCGTTGCGGAGGCGCCGCTCCGCCGTTTTTTCAAGCCTGTATTTGTCCTGTTTACTGTGCTCGCCTTTCATAATGCCCGTTCACTTACCCAAGGACTATTTTTTTAAATTAAAAAGTATATATCCTGCTTGAATTGAACCCCCAGGGTAAAGTGAGTTAACCACTCGCCGTGAAGGCCATGACCAAACGGGTGGTATTACTAACAATAGACTCAGCGCTTCTCGTATAAAACTATTTTGTAAATGTAACAACAATATATTAATAATGTTGTGTGAAACAATGCAACGCTCAAAAAATGATAAACAAAGTGGATAAAATATTATCATATCATTGCGAATTGTTTTGCAATAAGACAAAGCCGAAAACAAGCATTATTAATAGAATCGGAAACAATTACATCAAAAAATTTACATCAAAAAAGATTTAACGATCATTATTTCTGATTGATGCCTGATTAATCTCCTTTGAGGATATTATGATCAAACGAATTTACAATCGACGCTCAAAATCTCAATGAGTTTATTTCGAAAATCAGAGGCTGTCAATTATTTTTTTTTTTTCCAAACGTTCCGCATCTCGAATAAGCTTGTTTGATATTGAAAACATCTTTCCCTCTGACTTAAACATTTTGTTTATAGGTAAGAGAAGTAGGGGTTTATTTAAAAGAAGCATTTATTTTTATGCTGCATACATCAACGATGGTTATTTACATAGTTTTGTATGTTCAGTTTGAAATTGTTTCACAATAAAAATTTAAATAAATTCTTCTACAAAAATAGCTCAATAAAGTCAGATATTAGGGTCGTTAACAATTCTGAAAGCGTTTTCTCTCTTATAAGAGTAGAAACATATGGAATGGAGATTATTTAGTAATATTATACACGTATTATTATTATTCGTGTATGGTCGTAGTTGCACCCGAAACTGATTCCTAATTACAGCTTCAGGTGAACATGAATTGTGGACTGTAAATGAATTAAAACGATACGCAATTAAATGGTGTTTATTGGAATTGGGTGATAGTATGTGAAGAAATGAAACAAAATATGTAAGGAGGGAAAAAGGGAATCCAATCACTTACCACCGTATTTCTGCGAACACAATCACAATATAGATAGTGAGTTAAAGCAGATCAACACAATCACAATATAGTGAGTTCCACCGCGATACCTCTAGGTAATTATCGCCACAACGCAACGAATGAATACTTTAACGATATTAAATACTTTCAATATGGTCCATTTCATTCTTTTCAGAGATTATGTACACGATAAAACACCAACAACTTTCAGTAGTTTAATGCTCCTTCTGTTTTTTCGAAACAAATGTGTTCTTGACGTTGTTCCGAATTTCAAATACTTTTCCAGGTATGGTAATGGTTAGGGATACTTAGGAAATAGACAAATCACATTCAGGTACGAACCAAGCATATTCTCAATTTCAAAACCAAACAGTCTTACTACGTACTCATTTCTTTTAAAACATTGTATTATGTGTGTATGGAAGAGGATGTATGTTATACAATAAAATATAAATAAAAATTGCGCACATACCTTCTTAAGAGTACCCATAATTTATCTTTCTGAATATTGCATTTATGTCTGACCTCCTGACTTACCCGCCTGTCTTAAAATTGCTACGATCATCCCAACATATAAAAATGGTACATCTTACAGTCAACAAACAAGAAGGGAAATCAATAAACATGAATAATATATAAGTTCTCCACACGTGAAGACGAAGAAATCAACAAACATAATCAACAATTATGAAGTCGAGGAACTCAACAAACATGAAGATAAAATCTACAAATATGAAGGTGAGGAAATCATGACTGAACAAGAATCCCTAGCGAGGAGGACTGCTGAGTGAATATGCTATTGAAATATGTATCATAAATAGTCATAAATAAAAACTACTACTTGAAATATTATTTGTTTTTAAGCCATAGCGATATTATGCAGTCCGGTTATCTCGAGGCTACGGTTAGTCATTTAAACATTGCATATGTTACTGTCTTTATCAGAGCTTTACAGGGCTCACCTGTTGAACACCTGAGGAATCAACTTGGTAATGTTTCTCCTCAAAGCAAAATTCATGAAATCTAGGAAACATACAGTGTTCATGTTGTTATTTCTATTAAAATACTACATCTCAAATAATAAGTTAAATATAATGGTTTTTGTAACAGCAAATAGAATATAATATTTACTTAGCTATGAGTCAATAGTGCAGAAGTTACAATTATGTAAACATTATACAAATTGATGAAGGAGGTATTATAAATGACTAAATATAAAGTAGTTTAATACGCAAATTTTATTGGAAGAACTTTTCTTTAACTTTTGAAGGTAGTATAATATATAATTGAAGAAGAAGATAATATTAACAAATCTAAAGGAAACATGAAGCAGAACAAGAAATGGAAAATAAAAACGATAACGGGCTCAACTGGGAATCGAGCCCAGGATCTATGTCTTCTAGGACAACGTCTTTATTCACTAGACCATTGGGACCTAATTCTTATACACCAAATTTATCTATCTCATATTTCAAATTCAGAATTAACAATATTATGTTGCAACTTATTTTAATTTTTTTTGGCAGCTATCTTTTCGATAGATCACAAAATTCTAAATAATTGGTTTTGTAACTCAAGTAGCGTCTCTGTAAAACTCATCCGATTTTTATTTACATATATGAGATAGTATTTTTGATTACGATTTTTTTTTCGGAAGCTAGTTTTGAGATACTATTGAAGCCAGTTCTACGCCTCGATGCACTTCGATAGACAATAAACAGCTGTTAATAACCTTAAAACGACTGCTTTTTCTATTTGACCTAAAAAATTACAACTTCATACATGATTAACGCGAAAACGAAAAAATGTATCAAAAATATCTTTTTACGGCAAAATCGACTCTAAACGTGATTTATTGATTCATCAGTTTTTCTGCAGTAGCTACTAATAGTTTTCGGACATCATGTATGTGTGTACGATAATATGATTATAATAAAGGTAAAGATATAAAAAATTGTGTGTTGTGTGCAATGAATACGAAATTCGCCAAATTATAACACAAATCGCATTATTCTCCTTTTACTCTACCGGAAATATTATGCATTTATTTAAAATCACATTAAATGTATAAAATAACATTAAATATATAAAATCACATTAAATACATAAAATCGCATTAAAACTATAAAATCACATTAAATATTTAAAACCACATTACATATATAAATCAAGGAATCGAAGAACTTTACTGAATAATTCATTTCATAAGATTTCAACATACATACTAATGCTCTCAAAAACATTCATGATTTCCGCAAAATGTATTTAAGAATTAATTCACATAAATTTCCATTTTTAAGATGAAATTGTGGAAATTTTAGAATTCAAACCAAAGATTGTTGTAATATCAATTAGGTTGTCTACGATTATCGCAGCTTCTTTATTTCTGTAATCCTCCCTGTATAATAAAAGCGCTTGATATTTAAATACAATCAAAATTGTTTTTCAATTTTTGCCGTATTCGTTACAATGAGGGGAAATGAAATGAAAAAGGCAATAAACTTTTTGAAAAAGTTTCCGTTAAGTATTTAATTTCTATTGAAGGATATTACGTGAATACAACAAGACTACATAATTAGCTACAAATGTGTTCACTATGTTTGGTTGTGAACATACCATTGAAGAGTATTTAATTTCTATTGAAGGATATTACGTGAATACAACAAGACTACATAATTAGCTACAAATGTGTTCACTATGTTTGGTTGTGAACATACCATTGAAGATTATTTAATTTCTATTGAAGGATATTACGTGAATGCAACAAGACTACATAATTAGCTACAAATGTGTTCACTACGTTTGGTAATACATCAATGGAGCATGCACATAACAATTACTAAACTCTTTTCTTAAACTTCTTTACACTCACACTTATTCACACCAAAAATATAATATACATTCGTTCTTTCTTATGTAGTTATTTAAAGGAATAATAACAAGATGCGTGGATCCTTCTACATAATTTGTATTGATAGTTTCGGTGTGTGACACCTCCAGTAACCTCGTTTAACCATTGTGCATTGGTTTTATTGCCAATCCTAGAATTTTTTGACACACTTCGGTTGCCACACAAGCGCTCGGATGACATAACCTACGCAGTTCAAAATGAAGGCACTGGCATTCCTTGTTCAACAGCCTAAAGTAGTGAGCATTCATTTTGGCTGGTGACCGATTAGAAGCAAATCTCTTCATTATTTTTAAACTGAAGATTTTATCCTGGGAGATTGGAAATCGGAAGAAATCTGCTCATCCTGCGTCCGCACTGGCACTTCACATGAAATGAGCTGATGACAAGACTCCCGTTCAATCAAGGAAGGAATATTTTTGGGACATCCTGCCTTCCGCTACAGAATTGTTTATGCCATGGAGTTCGATTTCAACATCACCACGAAACTGCACTGTATCGCACCGTAATTATCACTTAAGTTAGTTAATTACCAATTTTGCCAAGCATGTTAACTCAGAATTCAATTGTTATTAAATATATATATATATTTATTTTATATATTATAACTGTTTCTTTCTGATTTAAAAAACCCATCCATTTCAGAGCCTTAGATGAGTATTTTACAAAACAATTTAATCCCGCGGTAACATTGTTTTCTACACGTATTTTGAAAATATAATCCTGCTCACTTAGCCATCCGCTTCTTTTGAAGCAATTTTGCATAAAACGGCAATTATTCGTCCTCTCCCGATTGCATTAAGTAGGCAAAATTTACAGGATGAAATATTTAAAGAATGTCAAAAATAATTCGGTAAAACACCTGTTTTAAAAAAAACGTCTCCGAAATGCAAATCGAATTTACTTTGCTTCCGACAGAAAACGTTTCTCTATTCTGTTGTCGTGTCTGCGTGACCAGAATTCATGCTTTTTATTGAGAAAAATGTTATGACATTTACTGAGATTCATTCAAAAACAGTATATTATACATAACTTGTTATGTCATCGTACCATCTATTGATCGGACGTCCCCGACAGCCATTCATATTTACATCACAATATATTCTTCTTATTCGTGCGTCCGACATACATGCTAAAACCATCTGCGTGTCTCTTTCTCAATTTTATTGATTACTTTAGCAAAATGTTTCTGCAATATAATGTTGCAACTTTTTTATATGAAACCGCGCCTAAAAGCCCCCAACCGTCTGAAGCCAGTGAGACTCTGGCATCCCCGATCGGGGTATGTTGTGAGACTGAAGGTAGTGGGGAGGCAAGGAGATGGGGAAGAGAAAGTTGGAAAATTATCTGGCTATTCATATCTGGTCACCAAACACGGCCAAAGCCATTTCAAGCAACGTTTCGATACTGAATGTTGATCTTACACAGGGCGATAAAATAAATTAAAACGATCGACTTTTACCAATAGGTATATTTGCTATACTTCGGCATCGATGTGTTATTTAAACAACGGCGTTATAAATTTCGCTATATCGCAGTTTAAAAAGTATTTTTTTTCATATCTCTTCTTATACCAGTTTCAATGCTTTTTTAGCCGGAAAGCTTTCTCATAAATAAATATATATCACACAATTTTCCAAGTCCATATTTACAATTTTGTCGATATTTACGGCACCAGAGAAAGTGGCTCAATTAAAATTACAAATAAAGTCGGAAATTGGTTGACGAAAAATAAATGGTGGCTCGAAAGATTAAATTTTAATTGGATAAACTGAACCACAAAAGGCGTCGATGGATGCTCCAAAAAGCCTCCATTGAGGATTTATCGATTTCCTAAGAAAATTTATTATTTTATTAATTTCTACCATTTTCTTGGTAAATTTTCGGAAAATTTAATTTCAAGATGCCAATACCAATAAGTCAATTGCTGGGCAAAAGACGAAATTCCATTACATAATTTACTAGATAAATTATGAAGGAGTCATGATTTCACTTATTTCTCAATTAGAGAGAAAATTTTGTTTTTTGGGAAATCAGCATTTCTAAGTGCAGTTGTTGTGTTGTTGAAAAATAAATTAAAAATTGATTTTTGACGTAAAGGGTTCTCTGTTTGAAATCATTATCAATATCATTATCACAGTTAGATAAGCGAACTAAAAAACTTCGACGAAAAACACAAATTTGGACAAAGATACCAGAAATACCAGGCAAAAAATAATTCAAAAAATTTTTGCTCGATACAAAAAATTAGGGAAGAAAAAACATTTCGAAAACAAAATTAAAAGATGGATTAAACAAAAAAAATAAAACTTCAAAAAATAACACATGTATAAATAATACACAATACCAATTCAATATCCAACTTTATATACCTACATCATTTAATACAATCGTACCTTTGTTATTGTATGTTATTTTAGGTGTACTCAGTTTTGTTTTGTTTTGTTTCATATTATATTTTTATTGAATACTTATAAATAGAATGTGCATGTATTTTATATGGTGACCGGATAAATCATCAAAATGATAATTCATCACATCTTTAAAAAGTTATATAAAGTAATGGATAGTGATGAAACAAAAACTGTATTAACTGGGTAAAGTAGTTTAGGTTAGGTTAGGTTAGGTTAGGTTAAAAAAAAAATCATCGTTTTTAATGACTTTATATCACTTTTTAAAAGTGTGTTTAATAGTCACTGTGTTGAGTTAGCATGGAAAAGTTTACGTTATTCGTAACCCGGTAGTGTCTTTCTTTAAATAAAAAAAGATAAATTTAAAAATATAATAACAATGATGTTGGACTTCGAGATTGGACAAAAACTCAAACAACAATAATAAACGGTTCGCACATTATTTTCTGTACTAATTTTTAGAAAGTATGAATAATATTCTCTTATAAATACAAAGGCAACAAAAATTATCCTATAAAATAAAACAAATAAAAAGCTTAATGTGTCATATATCAAGCTACCCTGTACTTCAAAACAGTATTACGAAGGCGAACTTCAAGTCCTTCTCTTTCGTAATAAGTGTGTTTAAATTACTTGAAAAAATAATATTTATATTTAAAATTTTGGGGAATCGAGTTACAGAAGGTTCTTTTCCTGTTTGTTTTAACTAGACCACAGACGTTTCGTTGGACTTATCGACTATATCAGTAGTTTCGAATAATAAAAAAATACATCCAAAAACTTTTACAATATTTTGAAATTAAAAGTTAAAAGAAAGGAGAATAATTTTACTAATTTATCGTTAACTTTTGCAGTAATTTGATTAACTTTTTGTGCTTACATATTGTCTCCTACTCGTGGAATTGGCCGTTCATCAGAGAAACTTTGCCTGCTGACACTCGTAAGCACCCCAATTCCTTCTAGAAACTGCTAATAATCCAATGTCATCACAAGTTTTGTTTATGTTTATGTTTTAATAGGATGCGATGATTTTAATAAGCTTCTAATTCCTGAATATTTCTTTCTTATTTTGGGCGCACATGAATATGTATCGGTGAAATATTCATTGAACTATCACTTATCAATTAATAACTTGGAAACTTGTTGAAATTACAACAAAATAATATTTAAGCCTTATTTCTACTATTTTGGTACGAGATCCCCTATATATTACTGACGATCAGCCGCAGCTGAAGTTTACTGGTAGATACCAGATTAAGGGACTAATTTCCTTTAATCAGTAGTAGAATTCCACTACCAAAAACTTCTAATATATGACTGCCCACTCTCAGAGTAAGGGTCTAAGTTCCCTGAATTGGTACTGATTGGTACCTGAAGCGGTACTACTGTCTACCACTTGTGACAGACTACTGTCCCAGACTATTCTTCAAGAATGACCGCCAAGACTGCCTCTCGATGACTGACTCTACATGACTGACTCCCCATACTCGGGGTATCTGCCTTTTAAATAAAAATACAAAAACAAAATAAAAAGTTGACTTTGCTTAGGCCTATTTCTCCTACGCCTTAGTTGTCGTGTGAAATACAGTTTTTCTTAGCCTAAAACCATATTTTTTAAGGGACAAGACATGAACAGTAAGAATTTTTACCTTAGGATTGTATTTTGCAAGCTCTTATTTTATTATAGGTTGGCGGCATCCTTTCAATTATGACACTCAGAGAGCAATAAAATCGGTCTTTGGAACTGGGGGCAATAAAATTTCGTAGATTTTAAACAAAAATATATTCAAGGGCTTCAGAAAAGTACTTGGAAGTAAAACAAACCGACACTTAAATATATTACAGAGAAATATTTTTTGATCCTTGACATTTAGTCCAGTCAAGTTAAACATGAAAAGGGGGTTGTGCTTGCAAAAGGTCCAGTCATTCTGAATTTTTTATATGTTGTTAGGACCTAAACCAGTATTAAAAAAAAAATTTTGCAACTTCGAAAGTGCTGTGCGAGCGGCGGTGGACCTAAAAAACCAGGAAATTTTCGGATTTTTTTCAGTTTTTGCTCAATATCTCAGTAAAGGAAGGGTCTGACCGGTAAAGTTGATATACATACTTTTAAAGAAGACTAAATTTGCTATAATTTGAGACCAAAGCAAGCTATATAACGTTATTGGTTTTCAAGATACAGTTCTTCAAAAATAGGCAATTTTTTCCAAAAAGTGAAATTTTTTCGAAATGGTCACTTATTTTGTAAAATAATTTCTAAAATACGCATCTCACGTCAAATATTGTATGAAACAAAGTTGTTGTAAACTTAATAAGCTTTTTATTTAAGACTAGATTGATATCTGTAGACTAAACGGTTCTCTCAAAAATGGCAGATAACCAAAAACAGTCAAAAGTGGATTTTGGGTGAAATGCAAATAAACTGTTCTCACGTCTTTTTATGGTTTTATTTATCAAACAGTTAACAGATATTTGATGAAAAAAAGGAAAGATATTACATCTATCGGGAATTACGTCATCTTCAAACATTGTTTTATATACCTACATACCAAAATGCTTGTACAAACATCATGGTACCTACTATAAGGACAAATTACATGTACCAAAAAAATAAAACTAATATAAATCATGTAGGTATTGTGTCTTGGTTGCCAAATCATGTCTTTCTTTTTATCTTAGCTGGGAGAGGCGCCCAGTCTGTAGTCGGGTCATCTTCATCGTCCGAGCATTTCAGCTCCACATCCGGGACGTTAATGCAAAATTTGCCACCGCATGACTGACAGAGGACTGAGCAGTGGAGCCCAGCCTTTCTACACGAGCAGCTCCCAGAGCATCCTTTATTGCATTTACACGAAATTTTTCGCAAAAGGGCAGGAGGTGCGGGATCCATTGTGGTGGGGATGGGGGTGAGTACTTGAGAAGATAGCTTCCACCCCCATTCAGTGGGATTCAAGTTGACTCCCCGCCACTTCTGCACTTGGAGGTAGCACCTTGCTGCATGGTGGCCTGCAGCATCTTCCGTCGGTGGCAAACGGGCGAGGTTTATGTTTGTTGAAGTGACAAACGTCTTATACCTCAGGAAATCCAAAGTATCCCTCGCGATGTCACCCCCATATAGAGCCATGAAGCACTTGATGCCTGCTTCACTCACGGCTTGTGAGGTAGAGTCTGGCCGAAGGAAGACCTCCACTTGCTCAGCGGTTCACTCTTGCTCAGAAGTGTGCTGATTTTGGTCTTTCCTTGGCCAAACGGTGCTGAGGTGGTATCGCACCCGGCAAACGCGTGGGTTAATAGTACCGTTCCTGGTAATTGTCGGGAGTCCTGGTTGTTGTAGGAGGTCGTAGAGTAGTGACAGCAACCAGCTTCTCCCTTCGTGCTCTTCTAAAGATAGACGTTTGTCTCTTCAGCGCCTAAACCATTGAGAAGAACGAGCAGGTCGACATCTTCTCCCACTATGACGACCCGATCGGCATCTGCTTTTTTTGATAACGCCATCATGACGATCTCTCGATCAGCATCTTCTTCGGCAACAGCCACTTCTACTCCCTCCTTCTGAAAGGCGTCACAGAGAAGAGTTATAAGGCGTCTCTTATTGTTTTCATTGCCCAAAACATGCTCTTGAGCAATTTGAATTACTGTGGATTCATCGAAAGTCAATTCGTAGCTGGAATGAGCTGCGTAGCGCCGGAGTCGTTCCGCTGTTTTGGTGTTTTTTTTTGGTAGCATCTTCGGGTAGACGTCAAAAACGATGGAGACGTTCTTCCCAAAGTGGTTTCGGACGTAGGTGGTATAACGCGCCAAAAGTGCTCGAACTGTGCTTTTCCGCTGCCACACGACCTTGTGCAAGAGGTAGCCAACATCCAAAGAGTGCTGGCATCTATCGGCGTGTGGCTGGAAAGAGGAGTGAAGGGAGAGTACAGAGTAGATTTTGTGCCCTTGCGCATCCCTTGTTCATTGAACAGAGACATCGAGAACGGGGCCAACTCATACTTGAAGTCATCCTGTAAATCCTTTTCAGATTTCTTTACAATACACACTCGCTGAAAAATTGTGAGCGGATCCACAGCCACTCTTCTGTTTTTGTCCGGCAGTTTAACGGTTGAGGTGATCGATGCCAGCGTGGTAACTTTATTTTTCTGTTTTATTACTACCTTGTCGTACATTTTACCACAATTTTCATTACTCTTTCCGTTCCAACTCTCTGGGCTGTGTGGCAATTAATTTCAGGACCTGCCAGTAAACCACTACTGATAGAAATTAAACTGTCAGTTTTGGGAAATGGAGGGTGGAGAGCAAACCAGTTTTTTAGTTTTTCCATATCACTATTATCTCGGATGATTCGAGAAGGTCTCATGTCTACATGCTGCTCTCCAGTATGACATGATAAGCTGCAAAAACTTTCCAGTTCTTCACAAATGTTCAACATAAACACCATTCCTGTTGTCCACCTTGCCAGAACACTTTGGGAGATTCCTCTTCCTTGGGTCAACCCACCGTAGGTTTTCATGGATCGCATCAGCTTCTGCTCAATTGTTAAGTCTGACCACAACCCAGACCAAAACTTGTCAGACCGGCAAATGGTGAAGGATCCTTTTGTGAACATGTCGTATTCACTTTTATCCATCCGATCTTGTAGAGCTATCATATCCTGAAGGTAGAGGTGCGCGCTCTTAGCATACAAAAAATGTCCAGCTGCGTGGAAAAAAGGGAGCATCTTGTGGACAGTGTACAAATGAAGATTCCAATCACAAGCACGCTCTGCCTGGATGAATAGTTTTATCAAAGTGGTCATACGAAAGTATTGGACCCACAACTGTGATGTTGGACCATTCGCTTTAATTTTCTCCAAGGCACTTTTAAATTTTGCCTTTAGTATTTGGTAGGTATCAATTTCTTCTGCTGATATAGTGAGAGACCTTTCAGTGTCTCGCAGCAATTTTTCAGTCTCGTCTCGCTTCTCAGGAGTTATGTCAACCTCATAAAAAACAATGCTGGCCAGTGTGAGGTTTGCCAAAATGTGGGCCCGAACAGCTCGTGAATATGCGTGCCCATTCATATGGGTACCCATGGGTATAGGTACTAATGGGTACTTGAAATTTGAAACAGTCGTAATTGTATTATAACCCTAGGATAAACCCACGATGATTTATGGATTTACTTCACAGCACAATATAACCATAAAAAGACACGAGAACAGTTTATTTGCATTTCACCCAAAACCAACATATGACTGTTTTTGGTTATCTGCCATTTTTGAGATAACCGTTTAGTCTACAGATATCAATTTAGTCTCAAATAAAAGCTTATTAAATTTACAACAACTTTATTTCAAAAGATATTTGACGTGAGATGCGTATTTTAGAAATTATTTTACAAAATAAGTGACCATTTCGAAAAAATTTCACTTTTTGGAAAAAATTGCCTATTTTTGAAGAACTGTATCTTGAAAACCAATGGCTTTATATAGCTTGCTTTAGTCTCAAATTATAGCAAATTTAGTCTTCTTTAAAAGTATGTATATCAACTTTACCGGTCAGACCCTTCCTTTACTGAGATATTGAGCAAAAACTGAAAAAAATCCGAAAATTTCCTGGTTTTTTAGGTCCACCGCCGCTCGCACAGCACTTTCGAAGTTGCAAATTTTTTTTTTTAATACTGGTTTAGGTCCTAACAACATATAAAAAATTCAGAATGACTGAACCTTTTGCAAGCACGGATGTACATCTTGACTGGACTAATTGTGATTATTGAAACAAAAATTCGGTTGGGCTAATGCTAAAATTAAAAATGGTGGGAAAATTATCTCATGTCTAAGTTTTTTTGTTATTTGTTTCTGGGGTGTTATGCCGTGTTGGGCTAATTTCTTTTTTAGCCAACGTTTCGGACAACGTTACAGTGTCCATCATCAGGGCAGATGTGTAATTGAAAGTGATTAAATGTGTGCTTAAGTACGTTTGTGCGATACCGTGTTGCTAGCTCCACTTCTCTACGAGCTGGTTTTACAATAAAATTTAAAATGGTTTTCTGCGTTTAGCTTTGGTGTAGCCGTCAATTACAGGATATCAAGAACTATTGAGCTTAGCTCCGTCGTCTCTATTAATATTAATGGAATTTTTGTGAATTTCAATAGCTTCCGTAACTAGGCGAGCTCTGTGAGTTTTGGGTCTTCCCCAAAAATACTTTTGGTCGTGAAAATCTTAAATCATATTTATATCTAAGGTATTTACAATTGGTATTGTCGCATTCATTCTCGAATGAACATACCTTTTAAAAGAATTTAACCTTGAGAAATGAATAAAACAGTTTATTTTTTTAGAAAAGGTATTCTTGAGACTTTCTTTCTATTCCCATCGCATCGGTTCCAATAACAGATTTCCCCCAAGGGGTCCATTCGATCTTCCGATGGTCCTGCGCATCGGAGATAAATTTATTTGTGCGTTACTCTAAATCTCCGCACAATCACAGAGGCACGGCTTGTCACAAATCATCGTGATAAATACCTTTAATTAAAATCTTTCCAATGATTCCTTACAGAAAACTTTATTCCAATCGCTTAAATAGTCTTAGCTTATGTGATATACAATGATCTCTTGATAATACCTTTGTTTTGGATTTTATAGATTTCCACAGAATCTATTGAGCTTTAGTTTATTTATTACTATTTTGCCTGACTACCGTTTCCCCCATAAAAAGCATTATGAAACACGATGAAAATTTGATATCTTCAAGAGGCAAAACGGCAGTCACGAGATAAAACACAGATATAAGATATAACACACAGCAGAATTAATTTATTTCTAAACTAGAAGTCCCGGGCGTTGCTCGAGCTTCATGCAGAGTTTTTCGAAACAAGATGTAGGCAGTAATTTAAGGCAAAGCCAAGAGTGCGAAATTTCATCCAGAAGTATCAAGATTCTGGTTTAGGAGGTAGTTTTTAGAAATCTCATCTAGACAGCGAACTTTCTCTTGTTTTGATGTTCAAGTGTGAAAGATTTCATCGATCTCAGAATAAAACTGTAGATTTGTACAGTAATAAAATCAACGCCGCTCGCCACAAACACCATTTTTTATTTAAATGGAAATTATAAAAACGTACTATGTTCTAAAAGCCATTGACAATAGGTGAGCAAGCATCAATCTCCATGCCAATGCGCCAAAAGTCAAATCAGGCATATTGTTTGTTTTGGCTCAGTCTGTCTGTGCAGATAGAGAAACGTGTTGCTTTTACGCGTGTTGCTTTTACGTCCAACGGATGGCGCAGTTTTTCAAAAAGGCATTTTTGTATCTGTCACAGGTGATTTCTCTATCATATAGGTATATAAAAGCACATGCGTGTTCGAATGCAATGTTATGTCAAAATTCCAAAGCAATCGGTGAATAACTTTCTGAGATTTAAGATTTTGAACAACATTTACATTTTTCTTATTTGTTTTGGGGTGTTATGCCGTGTTGCGCTAACTCCTTCTTTAGCCAACGTTTCGGACAGCATTGCAGTGTCCATCATCAGGGCAGATGTGTTATTTGAGGTTGTGTTAAAATGTGAGCTTATGTATGAGGTTGTGATACCGTGTTGCCTCATACATAAGCTCACATTTTAACACAACCTCAAATAACACATTTGCTCTGATGATGGACACTGCAATGCTGTCCGAAACGTTGGCTAAAGAAAGAGTTAGCGCAACACGGCATAACACCCCACAAACAAATAGCAAAAATACTTTTGGCCGTGAAAATCTTAAATCATATTTAACATTTACATTTTTATTTAAATAGATATACATTTCATTTATTTATGGTTCTTCAAGTTATTACCCCGTTAAACTATAATCAAGCAGTTTGTCAACAGGATTTACACCTTCAATTACAATGTAAACATATATTATAAATTATTATAATTATTAATTATTTATAAACATACAAATTATTATTATTGACACACAATCAAATATAATACAAAATTTAAATGCTTATTAATAATTGATAGTAACGAGTAGAATAAAGAATCTCTACTTAAGGGCCATGTTTTCAGCATATATCTAATAATTCTCAATTTTTTATATTGCTTAGTAACATGTTAAATATTTTGAGAACTTTACACTTTGGGGTTCGCTATCCGTATTTATTGTTATGTTTTGGATCAAGCATTCTTTCATTATTTGTGAAACTAATGATGTAATTATGTTCCAGTTTCCTCTTATAACCAGAGTCAGATATATGCTCTTATAACCAGAGTCAGATATATGCTCTTATAACCAGAGTCAGATATATGCTCTTACATTCAGAGTCAGATATATCAATATGTTGTCCCATGGTATGGCCTGCACGGCAAAGGCAACATATTTGAATTCCGATACACAATGAAATAATTCGTCTCTGTGAAAAAATATTTATGAATTACTACAGATTGTAGATAATTTAAATTAGTTTTGTAAGAAGTCCCCCAGTAGTTATTACATATTGTAAAGTTGATTTTACGAGAGACTAGTAAATAATTTATAAAATATTCAAATGAACGAAACACTTTTGTTTACACAGTCTACCCACTTTAGCTCTCAGTCTTTTAGAATTTTTATTTATTTGTATGTCACCCTGCTATTGTCACTTCCAAATAAACGTAATAATTTACTATTTCAATACTATCGCATACGCAAGGCTGCTACTTATTTATACTTGTATGTAATGAACGTAATTTTCGCAGCAAACACTTTCGCAGAATACGTAATTGAGAAAGGTAGGTATCAACCATATCGAGATAGTTAAATTTGTTCTAGATAATCATTCGTCGCTTCGCATAGAGCGGACGTGTTTCCGCAGGAACTGGTGTAGAAGACATAATTAAACCTTGCGCTTTGTGGTTAGCATTTCTCCACATTCATCACACAATGTACATCCATAAGTTCCTTGTTGAGCATCATATTCTTGATCTGATTGGGTACGGTCGTGATTGCATCCGTTGCCTTTTTTAATTTCCTGATATTTGTTTACATTTCTTTACGTGAGTACACGGATAAAAATGGCATTGCTGTTTATTAAAATCCTGTTAAAAATGAGACAGCAAGCTGTTGTTTCATTATAAAATGTTTGTTCATTCCGAATATATCGGAACACGCGTTCGTGCCCCTGTGTTTGCCGGGTTTGACCTGTTAATATATAATGACGAATTGCGAAAACATAATGAACACGTGTTCTGACGTCGCGTTAATAAATTCATTTTTCACAAAAAATTTTACGTGAAACCTGTCAATTCATTCGTTAAGGGCCTGCAGTCCCTTTTTTAATAAGATAACGAAAAGTTTTTAATAAACTAACAATAATTTATATTTGTAAGTTTTCTCCGTGTTTACCGCATTTGAGTCCCAACTGCTCCCAACCCTCTTAAGCCAGTGAGACTTTGGCATCCCCGCCACCTGTGAAGGTTAGGTTATAGTATTTATGAAAGTTTCTCGCCTCTGCTATTTATTTGTAATTAAATC